>NC_140586.1:666630945-667830945 GCF_964204655.1 Triturus cristatus | reverse complement strand
AGCTTGTGTATGTTCCTGAGTCCAAGGGAGAACAGTCGATGTGGCTGCCTCCTGTGTTGTCAACTGAATGAGTGGTTTTGCTAGAAATGCATACTGAGGGATCCACTGCCTACAATATGAAGTGAGGCCTATAAAAGCCCGCACCTCCTTTTGTGTCTTGGGTATTGGCATGTTAGCTATTAACTGAATGCGGTCGGGTGTAAGCTGCCTTCCCTCCTTGGACAGCGAGTGTCCAAGATAAACAACTCGCTGGACACAGAATTGCAGCTTAGAAGGGGACACCTTGTGCCCCTTTTCGGCTAGAAATTGTAAAACTGTCAGTGATGCTTTCTCACATTCGAGTTCGCTTCTAGCGGTGATCAGCAGATCATCGACATATTGAAGCAGAGCAGTGTTAACTGGCATGCGGATACTGTCGAGTTCTCGTTTTAGTGCTTGGCTATAGATGCTGGGGCTTTCTGTAAATCCTTGAGGTGCGCGGGAGAATTTAAAGCTACGTCCATTTAAACTAAATCCGAACAAATATTGGCTTTCCGGATCTATTGGGACGCTGAAAAAAGCATTTTTGAGATCAATTACAGTAAAGAATGTTGCTTCGGAATCAATAGCTGTCAGTAATGACGAGATATCTGGGACCACAGGGAATTGTGGCACAATGCATTTGTTCAATTCGCGCAAATCAATAACCAATCGATATACTGGCGAGGCCTTCGGATCTGTTCGTTTAAGAATCGGAATTATCGGCGAATTACATACATTGGAGTCTGTTTCTACAACCACTCCTTGGGCAATGAGCTCGTCAATGATTTGTAGTAAAGCCACTACAGCATCTGGTGGTAACTTGTATTGTCGCATTCGTGGTAGTACCACTCCTGCCTTTAGTGTAACTCGATATGGTGTAATATTCATGCAACCAACATCAGTAGGGCCTTGTGCCCATAGATGTGTAGGTAAAGTCTGCAGTCGGGGATCCATGTCTCTAGACACATAGTGACCTTTGAAATCACGTAAAAACAATCTTACTCCTTCCGGAGAACAACATATTATAGCTCCTAGAGCTTTCAGTGTTTTTATACCTAACAAGTTTTCTGGACAGGATTTAGTGAGCAATAAATCTGTAGTTCGGGTCAAAGGTCCTATCGTAAGTGGAAGAGGCTGTGATACTTCATTAACAATAGGTTTTCCTGAAAAACCAAGGGAAATATTCTGTGAGCCTGAGAGGGGTGCCCCTGGAACTTCACTACGTTTTATGGTTGTTCGACTTGCCCCTGTATCAAGTAAAAATTTTCTATCTTGACCTAATAATTCACTATGTACATAAGGTCCTTCTTGGTCTACAGGGACCTCGATAAGGGGTAAGTCAACTTCCTTCTCTAGGCTGTTTCATGCATATCGTTGGTAATCAGGATAGTCATACTGTGCGGTCTGGTACAGCTGTCGTGTCGTGGTTTGCGTGGCAGCAACAGGCAGCGCAGGTGCAGCTGGCACAAACTGTATAGACTGTTGTGGAGCTGGCATGGACTGTGCATGCTGCAAGGCTCCTTGTTCATTCTGATCCTGTCTAAGTGGCCGTGGTCTTTCTTTTGTAATACCTGTGGCGATATTACGCTTCAGGACTGGACAATCGTGTACATAATGACCTGGTTGTTTACAATAGTTGCATGTCCTTTTTACAGGTCCTGCTGAATCACCGGAATGTGTCGTACCCTTTTTATGTCCTTCAGCTGGAACTGTCTGGGAGACTAGCATTTTCATTTTCGTGTCTTTCATGCGTCTTTGTTCATGATCTTGTTCCTCTCTAATTCTATTGTGATGATACTGTAACATTTGTAACATTTGTGATGGGGTGTTACCTTGCCAGGTACTCTCGAATTTTAATACTCTATTCTTCACTTGGGGCAAGGAATTTTCAACTAATTTTGTCACAAACAGATGTGGGTATGATTCGCTACTTGCTTTTATGCCACTATTTATACCAAAACATTTTTCAAATCGTGCATAGAAATCACTAGTGTCTTCATCTTGCTTTTGTTTACAGGCTGAAATTGCACCCCAGTCTTCCTTTTTCGTGGTTAATAAACGTGGCAGTACCTGTACTAGTAAACCTGGTAGTGCTTTAGTTTTGTCCCCAAGCCCCGAACCTGGACCTCGGGCCTTTTCTTCATTTTCTAATGCTGTCCAATCTATCTTTTGGTCTCCCACCTCCCACTCTTTTTCCTTGAGTTTTTCATAAATGCCAGCAGGCATTAATACCTTTAATATTGTCATAATGTCGGGATAGGTATACTCTCCCATGAGTAACATGTCTTTAATTTCTCGGTGGAAACCCGCTGGGTCTTTGTCATGACTGGGTACCACTTTCTTCATTTCTAACAATTCTATTTTCGATATGGGCGTATATACAAATACACGTTTAAACTCATTGTCCTCGCCTTTTATTGGGTGTACTTCTCGTAAGGGATTCTGTCTGTCCATGTAATACGTGGTTCTTTCCTTAATGGGCAGTGAGACATGTTCTGGGCATATAAAAAGAATGTACTGCTTTCTTGATTCTAGTATTTCTTTAATTAGCTTAGTACCTGAACCTCTCCATCTATTCGTGAGTAATTCAGTCAATATATCAGGTAAGGGACCAGGATCTGAATGTTGGCTTTTATATAGTATAAGAAGTTGTTGAATCATATAAATCCCAGCTAAACGCTGTTCATCTGGGGTGAGATTCAAAAATGTGTGTGCTACTGTATCATCATCATACTTTCCGGGATTGTCAACCCAACGAACGGCTGACCTGGCTAATTCTTGTTCATCCATAGAATCGAGAAAATGATAACCCCTTCGTTCTCGCAGTAATTTGTCAGCGGCTTGGAACGAATGCTCGGGGGACCTTATATTTATTATAGGTGTTTGAAAATTCCTGTTATTTTCTAGACATATCGGACGTATCGGGTCAGTAAGACATCTAGTACTATTACAAGATCTTCCTCTACCTACATAGGCTATAGTTTCTGACTGTCCTGTGGGCAGTCCTGATCCTTCCTCCTCCTCATTTTGTTCAAACTGGTCTACCGCTAATCTTTCTTCGTGTAGGCGTTCTATTTCTTTACGGATCTTTCGGCACATGGCTATTATACAGTTTTGCTTATCATGGCTCCCTTCTGATATATTCTGGCTCCATCTGGTAAGAATTTGCATTGCTTCCGGGTCTACCCCTGGTCGGTCTTGATTTCTGATCACACAATTTATGAGGAAACGTAACAGTTCCCCCTGTATTTCCACTTTCTGGTATTCCATAGCTCTGTTAATACATTCAGAATCTCGCCCTGTTTGGACAAAATGGTATATATTATCTAGATGCATAGTCATTCCTGGTAACTTCCCTAAATACACCGCGGCTCGTCTGATACGTAATGATGCCAGGGTCATTTCGTCCTCTTTTCCGGGCACAGGGTCATATCTACAATCTATAAGAAGTTCCTTAAGCGTACGGGCATTTATGAGTTTGGGGGTACGTGAATGTGCAGATTCTTGAAAAGTAAGTTTATTTATTCTGGGTGGCGTAGAAAAAATGTTGGTAGCACCTCCCGTAGCCCCATCTGGGGTATCGGGCGTGAAAGGATTCGTTGAACGCGATACAGCAACTATAGGTGTGGACACAGCTATGGAAGTAGCTGTAGGAACAGATGTGGAAACAGATGTGCTTGCCGGAACTTGTGTCAGGATTTGGTGCTGTAGAGATACAGATACAGGATCTTGGCGTTGAACCTCCCCGGCCAACGGTCTATGTGGGGCGGGGTTAGCATACTCGGGAGCTGCGTCATCTAAATATGAGGAAAGAAAAACATCTTCTGCGGTTCTAGGATGCCCCTTGGGATGTATCTTTATTGGAAATAATGGGGGTGGCAAGTCTTTTGGTATCCCCGGAGTAGCCTTAGGTAATCCTTCGGCCAGAAGGGGATACATACCCTTCATAAGGGCATGTCTTTGTCTGTCTACTTGTTCTGATTTCACTCGTGCACCTTCTTTAATTAATAGATTTTCTCGGACTTCATTTGAATTCTCTTTACTCTTCTCTTCCTGTCTACGTGCTTTTTCTGTACGTCTATACGATTCTTTACGCCATAATTCAATGGCGTCTTTCTGTGATTGTCTAGCTTTCTTTTTCCATAATTCTTCCTCTACTTTCACGATGCACTCTGCATCCCAGGTCCCAGCCGCGGGCCACCTCTGACTTTCTGGTAATTCCTTAGTGTAGTCTACCCATAAATCAAGAAATAATATAGCGTCTAAGCCGTGTTTATGATACATGAAGTACCCTGGAGTGTCCCTAGGAGGAATAGGAACAGCTTCTTCGAGTACCCCTTTTCTTGTTGTGATCTGTCTTAATTTCGAAAAGAGCGGCATATTGAAAACTGATCTGATACTTGATCTTGAACAAACTTAATACAGTAATCACAATAATGAACAGTCATTCATACCACAATATGCAGAACGTACTAAAAACATTTAACATTTAACATTTAACTGAGCAACGATGATAATGACGATCTAAGGAAAACTTAATCACTAAACATAATACTCGACTTGAACTGAATTATTCTGAATTTATATACTTGATATACTAGATATACTGCTAAACAGTACAGATACACTGCTGAAACAGTGCAGACCGGATTTGTGTACCCAAACCCGTCTGGACCGGCACAACCTATGTGCACGTCAGAACGCCTCCCCAGTAATGGTACTCACCGGGTAGCTCGGAAACGGAAGGCCTCGGAAACTGAACTGAACTTGAACCGGACTGGACTCGACTCGAACACTTCGGAAACTGGACTCGACTCGGGACTTCGGAAACTGGTGGGCCTCTGTATACCTCGGATCTTGCTCTCTCAGCTAGGCTCTGGTCGGGATACTTCGCACTTCTCACCGCCTCGTCTGGGTGTTGATCGCAGCCTCAGTCGCCCCCGCTTGACCGGAGGGAGATACAGGAAATCCTGCTGGTACGCGTTGTTGTCCGTCCAGCTGTGGCAGGAGACCGGGCCTGCAACGCACCGCCGGCGCGTGAGATGAGAAAGTGTCCCTGTTCGGGCGCCATTCATGTGGTAAATAATTTAATTACCGGGACTTAATTTGATACAGAAACATAATAAAATAGCTCAGTAAATAAGAGGCAGAATCCGTGGTATTAGAGGTTCGGAATGGGCTTTATTCCAATGGTCGATTATAATCGGTTGCTCCAGGTTCCATCACCACGAAGGTTCAGGAAGTGAAGTACATACATTATTGACAATCAATTACTTTTATACAATAGGCATTACAGTGAAGCAAATACAAGAGGCGTAACAATTGATAGTGGTGATAATATATTCGTACGTAGCAAAAATAGGCGTAACTGGGAGTGATTTAAAGAACGTCATCAGATGTGATGTCATAAGAGGGTGGTTACATGAAAGAATTTCGCAATGTCAGCAGAAATACTTGGCAGATATGCGCGCGCAGCAGCATGACGTGTGATTGACGTGCAACTAGGGGGTGAAGGGGACTTGACATTTAGCTCTACATGTGGCGACAGAAGTCTGGAGGGTCAAGTCAACCTAATCCCAAATCATATCTAACATCCTATGTTTAAAGAACCATGTTATCCAAAAGAGAGGTTTCTTAGAGTAGAATCTTATTCTATACTGACTATACTGACTGTTAGTGCGTGTACAAGCGTCTAAGTGTCTACACTAGATGCGAGGGCAGGAATCTTCCATAGTAACAGGGCTATGAATTACTTGCATGAAGACAGAGAAACCGGGCCTTTGCTCGGTAGCTGGAAGAATGTTTACTTAAACTACTAGACAGGAATGCATCGGGCAGGGAACGGAGCAGATAATTTCGAAGGTAAAATACAGTTTTTGGCAGACAGCAGGCTGATGTCAGGCTTCGTGAGCCGCGCAGGGAATGAGACAAAGTTCATGGTCACAGATGCAGGCTCAGACTGGAGCTTTCAGAGGCAGAAGGCAAGAAAAGTTCGATGACAGAATCAGGGCCTACTTGCCTGGACTGTAAAATGGCATAAGTGAACCATATAAAGCCGGTGGCCTTTCATACTTAGGAATGGAATATCCGGCCTATTCATGGCGGATCTGAAAGAGGACATGTTGACGGTGGACGCACATGTGTTTGCGTCTTCATAACTGGAACTGGAGGGAACATACATGTACTTATGATTCATACATGAAACCGTTGGGGTCCAAGATAGGGGACATAACTGATCAGAAAAATCCATATTTCCACAATACTGCAACAATATTTTTCATTAATGACTGTCAATTGAACACTCAGGTGGATTGCCAGCTCTTCACTAGAGTTTAAACCATTGGGTGACGTGCTTTGAAAATTGATAATATACCTTGATTCTAGTTTTCTTAATGAGAGCTCATGGTTGCCCCCTCTGACCCCCATAACTACAGAGTCGATGACCACCATTCTAACAGCATTTTCATCTTGAAAATGACAAGCATGAAAATTGCGTGCTACGGGGTACTGCCTGTTATTATGCCTTATTGCACGAATGTGCTCAAGTTCCCGCTTCTTAGCACAATGTATCGTGCTCCCTACATAAAATTTGTTGCAGGGGCAAATCAAAACATACACACAATACACAGTATTACATATCAATGGTTTTCTAATCACAAACTCTTAGAATTTGGTAATGAAAGCTTATCACAGTCAGTGCTCGTTCTACATGCCTTACAATTTTTACAGCATCTGAAACCAGGTCGGCCCTTGTCGTTGCATCTTTCAGATCCTGTGACATGATTGTGGCTAAGCATCCCTCAGTGAGCGCCTTTTCCTAAAAGTTATCTGCGGATTGCTATTCAGATTTTTCTTCAGATTGTCATCTATCTGTAATACATGCCAGTGTTTATTAAAAATCCTGCGCACTTCATGTGCCTGACCAGAAAAAGTTGTTATAAATCTTATAGTATCTTCATTTTCCTCCTGTCTGCTTGGATGTAAGAGCTTAGTCCTAGTGACTTTCTCAACTCTGGCGTTTGCCTCTAAGATCGTTTTTTCACTATATCCCCGCTCCTTGAAGCGTTTGCACATAATTTCCTTTTCACATGCATATGCAGCTTCTGTACTGCAATTCCTTTTCGCACGTAAGAGTTCCCCATAGGGGATACTATACACAAGATTACGTGGATGTGAAATACTAGTACTAAGGATACTGTTCCCGCAGTTTTCTTACTGAACAGTCTAGTTTCCAGTGTCTCTCCTTCCTCGTCTATATACACATCCAAAAATACCATAGAACTCTTGCTGATGTGCTCCTTGAAAGTAAGATTAAAAGTATTCACATTCAATTTGTCGATAAAACATCTGGCTGAGTTTTCATCCCCACTCCAGATGATAAAAATATCGTCAATGTGTCATATCAACCGTGAACAAGTTATCAGTTGATAACGAAACGTGTTGGTAATTTTTGTGACCTGGGTGTTAAAATTAATTAAAGCAACGGGGGAAACGCTGATTCCTGTGAGTGCGCTTTCATTTTCCTGAACAAGGAAACTGTGGTGAATATTGATTCAGCGTGGCTCTGCCGAGGATTTTCGCACCGGGAGGAGAAGCGCCATGGGTCTGGTAACTTGAGCCTTGATGTGGAGTGTATATATTTATATATATATATATATATATATATTACAAAGTTTATCCGAAGATCGAAAGAGCACTACACAGCAGGACGCTTTTCAAAAGCTTTAATCTGATTGCAGGAGCAAGTACTGGTAAAAGATGTTCAGATTTCATGATGCCTTACGCGTTTCGAGTCTCCTGACTCTTGATCACAGGCAGAATGGCGGCATTACGGAGCAGCAGCACTTTCCGGTGATTAAATCCCCTTGGTGGGATCTCGCAGGTGAGTTCATCACTTCATGCACTTTGGGCATTGTAGTGCTGCTTTTCTTTCGTTTTTACCCTCTGGTGGGTTTGTTCCGTTTTTTGCCACATTTCTTCATTTTAACTCACCTGCGAGATCCCACCAAGGGGATTTAATCACCGGAAAGTGCTGCTGCTCCGTAATGCCGCCATTCTGCCTGTGATCAAGAGTCAGGAGACTCGAAACGCGTAAGGCATCATGAAATCTGAACATCTTTTACCAGTACTTGCTCCTGCAATCAGATTAAAGCTTTTGAAAAGCGTCCTGCTGTGTAGTGCTCTTTCGATCTTCGGATAAACTTTGTAATATATATATATATATATATATATATATATCTCAGATCAACCAGCTCCACCAGCTCCAAACTCTTGCTGACGCTAAAGAAGTCGGTACACGAACCAATTTAAGGTGCATTTTATCCTTTATTCACCCAGAGCGACGGCCATAACGTTTCGGCTCTGCCTGAGCCTTGTTCACATGACAGCGTGATGCTCACAGAGCCACAAATTTAAAGTGCTGAATACGTACAACATCACATGGGGTGGTCACATGGGGGGGGTTCATCATAGACATAGACGACAGGTAAATACTAAAAGACTACAACCTTTAAATAGGCCACTTTGTCACCACATTAGAAGGAAGAGGAAATATGTTAACAATGCACATAAAACCATTTAAAGTAGATTTACATGTAGTAGCAGCATAAATGCCTGAGCTTACCAAGGTAAAATTGCAAACAGTAGTTGTCAAAATATCGTCAATAATAAAGAGAATAAAACAGCCTATAGCTCACATTCCATTTTAAATAAATAGATAAAATCATCATATTTAGTATGAATTCTCATTTTGATCACAAAGTATGCATATTACTCCGCCTTGATTGAAGTACATAAACACGGTGTAATATTAAAGTGTAATGTATAGGTGCTTAAAAAGATAGAATACTAAAAGACTTAAAGTCAAATAACCAGAGGATGTCAAGTACAGTAAGCAGGAGATCGGACACAGCCACCGGTGTACCGTATATGGGACATATTCATGTAGTGCTGGCGACCAAACATGGTTACTCTGAGGCAAGACCATCATGGGACAAATGATTCGGTTGGTGTTATATTAAGGGAGTATACTGGTAGAGTGTACATCACCAGTCGGGGTTTGGACACTAACTCAGACAGAGTATTCAATGGAATGTTTGAAAGATACAGATGTGCAAAAATATTTTACTAATACAGTACTTATTTGTCAAGATAAATAGTAAAATACTAAATAAATAATTGTATGATAAAACAATTAATTAATTTAAGACAAATGACCTAAAAAAAGCTAAAATCAGCCCAATGGACATCTGATTCAAATTCCATAAAAATACACATGTAATACACAGGGTAAAGTCTAAAAGGATGGATAAAACATAAATTTTCTTCATCAAATAGATACCACTGCTCGTACTTGCTAGAACCGACGGCTACAATGAATGTGTAAATACTCTGTTAACTAGGTCAATTTAGCCCAAACACGTGTGTAAATCTTCAGTTATGTTCAATCCCGATGGTGTCTTGGTGTTAAGTTGCAGTATGTAGCGTGTTTCTAGTCTGCGTAACCTGGTCTCACGGTCCCCACCCCTTCTGCTAGGTTCGATGGAATCAATGACGAAGTAACTGAGCCCCTTAATGTCACTTCTATGGGTTTCTTTGAAATGCCTAGCAACGGGGTAGGTATTATCTTGGTTGGAGATAGCTCGTAAATGTTGCAGGACCCGCTTATGAACTGCTAGTTTAGTACTACCTATATAACTGAGGTTACATGGGCAGGTAACATAGATTGCATACTCAGTTTTGCACGTAAGCAACCTGTTGATCTTGTATTGTTTGTTGCTAAATGGATCTGTGTATGTTTTGGTGTTAGTGCCATGGATACATGCTTTACAGGTCTTGCACTTGTAAAATCCACTATTAAGTTGTAGCCAGGATGTTCTGTTGATAGTTTCAGGATTAGTGTTGACCAGTGCTTCTCTCATGGTGGGGGCCCTACTATAGGTGATAAGAGCCCGTTGTGGGAGCAACGGGCCAATGATAGGGTCACTCCGTATTGTGGGCCAATTTCTGTTGATGATTTTACGTAATTCAGTATGCTGCTTGCTGTATCCCATGATAAATCTAAAGGCATTAGTCGAACCAATGTCCTTTCTCTCCTGGTTGATCAGAGATAAAGTAGTACCAGTGGCACTACTAGTGATCTTAAGCAGGTCATCACGGTTAAGTGTATTGGATCTTGCAATGGCACTATCAATTACACTTATTGAATAACCTCTCTCCCTGAATCTCTGGCTGCTAAGTAACTGTGCTGCTTCAAGCTCCTTTGCATTGCTGCATATTCGTTTCAAGCGCAGCATCTCCCCATATGGTATGCTTCTAATAAGGTGGGGCGGATGAGCACTGGATGCATGTAGGGTCGAGTTGCCTGCAGTCAGTTTACGGAACAATCTGGTTTCAAGTTGGCCTGCCTGTGTGTATACCTCAGTGTCAAGAAATGTGACACTGGTTTGGCTGCATGTTGCTGTGAAATGGAGATTCAGATTATTCACATTTAGAATCTTAATAAAATCATGAGCCTCCTCCAACGAACCATCCCATATAACAAAAAGGTCATCTATAAAGCGCAGCCAGATCACCACTTTTTCATTGAGGTATTTAGCATGATCCCTGTATAAAATCATCTCTTCCCAATATCCCATGTGGAGGCAGGCATAGCTAGGGGAAAAGCTAGCCCCCATAGCTACGCCCCTCAGTTGACGATATAGTAAACTATTAAACATGAAGTTATTGTTAAGCAGGCAAAACTCAAGCATTTCAATCAACATTTCATTATGAGTTTCAAAGTGTACTGGTTTGCGCGATAGAAAATATTTGATGGCATGTATGTGACTAATGCTCGTGTATAGTGACGTCACATCAAGTGCCAGCATTAGATAATCATCCTTCCACTCAATCTTATTGGTCTTGCGCAAAAAGTCACCTGTATCCTGCACATAGGAATCCAAAGATTTCACAAAATCCTGTAAGAAAAAATCAATGTATTGTGATGTGTTTTCATACATGCCATCCCGGGCTGAGATGATAGGTCTGCCCGGAGGTTTGCTAGGATCCTTGTGCACTTTGGGAATAAAATACAGGGTGGGAATGACAGGATTTTCATTTTTCAAGAAATTGTATTCCTTTTCAGATAAGAGTTTGTGTCTCTTCCACGAGGTCAACTTGTTCCTAAAGTCATTACTAGATGACTGTATTTCTGCCGCAGTTGTGAGGGTGTAACAGTCTCTGTCGTTAAGTTGATTGAAGGCTTCTTGGTCATAATGTTCTTTTGTTAATAAGACAATATTGCCTCCTTTGTCGCTTTGACGGACCACAATCGTCTTGTCGCTTTTAAGTTTAGAGATAAGTTGATGGTATGACTGTGTTTGTAATGGCGTCGTTTGTTACGCGTTTCCATATGCAGCGTTTTCATCCCTGCAATGACATTTTCGTTGAATACATCCAGGGCGTCTCGTGGCATAATTGGATTGTATGTCGACTTGGGTCTGAATGGGGTAATGGGCCCCTGTAAATCAATACCAGTCTGATGGCAAGCCTCATTACTCCCACCCGCTCCCTCAGTGTCCCACAGATTTTGGATAGCATCCTGTAAAGCTGACTCCTGTGTGTTGTCGTTGATATTGTGCCGATTGCTTTGAAGTGCAAAAGATTTTTTCAGCTTTAGCTTCCGTACTGCTTTGTACAGATCAAGGCGAGTGGCTGCATAGTCGAAATCATTCTCAGGTGCAAACGATAGGCCCAAGGAGAGGATCCTCTTCTCATCATTGGACAATTCCACAGGCGTCAAGTTGATGATAGTATTGGTATCACCAGGGATTACTGATTCTTTGCCAAGTATCCTCTTCCTCTTCTGCTGTTTGGATTTGATAGATATATATATATCGTTCCAAAGGGTGCCCAAAAGCGAAGACGCAACCAACAGCAGGCGAATTCCGCTTTGCAAAATCCTTTATTCAGGCAAAAACCGGCATGTTACTGGAAATTTCATCTCCTTTCCCCAACGCGTTTCGGATCTGCTGCTCCTTGCTCACGGGGCCGGCAATTTGAATGGGCAGATGCGCGCTGAAAACAAGTCTCGTTCATTAGCAAATCACGCCCTTCAATGGGCTTTTACAATCATAGGCTTTATGGGACATGTAGTCTTTGTGCTAAAATATTACCCTGTATGGGTTCTGCCTCACAAATCATTAAATTCAAAAACTCTCGATAGAGCCACCAGTGCAAAGCCAGTCCTTAATTGTGCACAGACCTGCCATTCTGCTATACGATTCTTGAATTCCCCAATCAGCAGTCCGTTATTCCATCCAGGCGGTGGTGCTGTCTTCCCGACCTAGGCAGGCTGGAATATGTTGTTCCAAAGGGTGCCCAAAAGCGAAGACTCAACCAACAGCAGGCGAATTCCGCTTTGCAAAATCCTTTATTCAGGCAAGAACTGGCATGTTACTGGACATTTCATCTCCTTTCCCCAACGTGTTTCGGAGCTGCTGCTCCTTGCTCACGGGGCCGGCAATTTGAAAGGGCAGATGCGCGCTGAAAACAAGTCTCGTTCATTAGCAAATTTTTTGTGTGGTCGGCAAAAATCTATTGTTGTAAAGTTTACATGAGCACTACATGTCCCATGAGGCACTGGGGACAAATCCACCTGGAGGCGATATTTAAATCAATGACGCAAGGTGCTCCATTCCACCTTCTCCACTTTGCCCGTGAACAAGGAGCATTTAGCTTTGAAACGCGTAGGGCTGGACTACTGTACCAAGGACTCTGCCGATTGATAATGGAATAAAGACCTCGCAAGTAACAGCTGGGTCGGCCTGTTCTCTGAGTGCACTTTCAACTGTGGGCGTTTTTGGAAGAAATTATACCGGCCTGTCCAGGTCGGGAAATGTGCACCGCCATAAGAATTAAACATGGACTGTGGATTGCAGATTCACTGTAATCGTTTCACGGAGGAACAGGTGAAAATATAATTAACCGGCTGAAGCATTTGGGACCCATTCAGGGTTTTATTTTTGTGTGGTCGGCGGAAATCTATTGTTGTAAAGTTTACATGAGCACTACATGTCCCATGAGGCACTGGAGACAAATCCACCTGGAGGCGATATTTAAATCAATGACGCAAGGTGCTCCCTTCCACCTTCTCCACTTTGCCCGTGAACAAGGAGCATTTAGCTTTGAAACGCGTAGGGCTGGACTACTGTACCAAGGACTCTGCCGATTGATAATGGAATAAAGACCTCGCAAGTAACAGCTGGGTCGGCCTGTTCTCTGAGTGCACTTTCAACTGTGGGCGTTTTTGGAAGATATATATATATATATATATATATATATATATATATATATATATATATTACCTACTGGCGGTCGCCAGTAGGTAGTTATAGTTAGGACCACGTTTCCATAGGAAATCCGCAACATTCTATTTTGAATAACTTTGGCGCCGGTCGACGAATCCTAGTGAATTTTTCAAAATAGGTGGGGCGCTACGCTCAGCTCCTACCCTGAAAGTCTCGGGGGGATTCGTCAAGCGGGGGCTGAGATAAAAGGGGGGTCCCAAAACACGTTTTTCCCATGCATTTTTCCATAGGACCTTTAGACACAGCTACAGCTCGAACGGCTGAACAGAATTACTAGAAATTTGGCAGAGAGGTAGTCCTCAGGTCAAGGAAGTGCCTTTTGTAGGTTTGGTGTAAATCTGTTCAGTAGATTATGAGAAAATAGCCTTTAAATCAATATATATATCTGTAAGCGCGCTCCGTGCGCGCTGGGTGCGCGCACCTCGCCGTGCGCGAGCGCAATTCTGATTGGTTGTTAGATCTTAGTAAACATTCGAATCGGTGGAAATCAGGAAGCGGCGGCCGCCATTTTGTCTATCGCATAAAGAGGGGGTGATAAACAAAGGGGGAGAACTTGAAAAGGGGGCAGAGTGGGTAGAAATTGACTCAGTAGGCATTGTAAGGGGGTCAAAGTAGGACCTTGTAGGGCAAAAAAAAAGATTTATATTTTGTTAAAACATACCGCCGAGTGCGCGCACCCAGCGCGCACCCGGAAAAAAACTTTATTAAACAAATTAAAAGAAAATCGCATTTAAGTGTTTAGATATAAGGTGGCTCTAAAAAGAGCCCTTGTGTTTATTGTTTGTTTTTTGGTACCTACAAGTAAGTACCGATGCAGAGTCTAAGGTTCAAGAGGAAGACTCTGTTGCCTTCATCAGTGAAGTGCACACCATCTCCTCTATAAATGTCTTGCATGTCGTAACGCAAGTTGTTGTGGTAAATGGAACCCATACCATAGTCTCTGAGGAAAGCAGAAATAGATTTGTTGACGTGCTTCCTTGCTTTGTCAATCTGCGGACAAAATTGGTTGGACCAGTTCCACTTTTGCCTTTGGCATATATTAGAATATACAAAGGCAGTTTGTGGAAAAAGCGACATCAATTGCACAAAGGTGTCCTTAATAAGCATTTCCAGACCTACCCCAGTTAAAGTGCCTAGATCATTACCACCACAGTGCACAATAATAAGGTTAGGCTGTGGGAGATGTAGAAAGGTTTTCACCAAAGGCATTAATTGGTGCCACTTTAACCCTCTCTGACCAATCCATTTGATGTCTACATTTGGCAAAGCAAGGTCTCTCACCATACCTCTTTTCTCTGCAAATTTTTCACTCCAGAAGACATAGCTGTGTCCTACAATCCACACTGTGAACATCTTCAAAGGAGATCTGGATGCATTCAGGAGGTGTAATTCAGTAGAATGGGAAAAAGAAATGAAAGACAGTTTGGAAATGGAGGCATACATATTTTTTTATAAAAAAAAAGAACTGATTGGCTGTTTCATACCATTCTACACTAAAAACTAGGCTGTATGTGTAAATTTATAGAAGCATGTTTTGTATTGGTACAGAAAAATGTGTTACCAAAGAACAGTACTATGGATTTGCTGTAAGGTTTGAAAAGTCAAGCACTCTTGCTCTGTGGAATTGAAACATTGTTTGGCGAACTTCTGACCTAACTCCACACAGCAGTGTTCCATGAGCTGTTGCTATGGTAGCAGGCAGAAGTCAAGTTGGGGGAAGGGTACTAGGCAGAAGTCAAGTTGGGGGAAGGGTACTTTTGGAAAAGGGTTGGTTTTCAACCAATAGAAATGTGTGATTACATTTGAAAAAAAGGGGGAAGCACTGAGATTTGAAACTTACATGTATATGTGTGGAAAAATAGAGGGAAACTTTGCCATTATCTGGTTCTGCTGAGAGGAGAGAGGTGTAGAGAACAGAGATCCTGGCTCTGATAATCTGCTGTTTGAGTGCCACATTTCTATCACAACTAACTAATTTTAAAGGTGAGGTTAGAGTTTGAGAGGAGATGTATATGGTAAATTAAGAAATGAATAATAGAAATGTAATTCTTTTTGTTGAAGTTGTGTTTATTATTTTCTGTTTTGGGAGAAATTTTTTTTTTTTTTTTTTTTTTTTAAAAAAAACCTTTATTTGTGCATATTAAAAGAACAAATACGGGCCTACAACCGTCAGGCCGGCCACGGTACATTTAAGCACTGGTACAAACATTACATCCCCTGTGCATCAGCGGTCAAGGTTAGCAACGAGTCGTGAGGTATACACTGGAGAGATCCTTGACACCAGGGGAAGGAGAAGTGAAGGTTAATTTTAAGGTTTTTCAATATAATTTTATCAGGGAAAAATCAGTAAAGAATGAGAACCAAGGAGATTCGAGTCCGCAAGATAGCTTCACCACACGGGAGAGCAGCAGCATCATTAAAACAGTCATGGAAGGAAAACCTCAGGCGTTGAGGCGATGCAGTTATATAACAGGATAGTCACATGAGTAAATATGCACCCCTCCAGAGCCGCCCCCACTCAATCCACCCCACACCCGGACCCCGGATCGAAACAAGTATAGCGCAGAAACAGAAAAGAAAAAGGCCCATAGAACTAAGTAGAAACAGTGAATTACCCCCCCACCCTACACCAATGCGGAGGCTACGGCCTGCCCCCCCCCCAGCATAGTGCCTGTCGCCCAATGAACCCGAAATATAGACAAGAGAGAAAGTAGGAATAGAGTGAAGAAAAATAAGAGAACAGAGAGGTAAGTGGGGAGGAGCCTACGTTACCCCAGAGCGCCCGAAACCATCGGCCAGCTGTGGCCTCCACACACTGAGAACCCACTACGCCAAAAGCGGTCGTGGGAAGATGACGTGTCACAACAATTGAAGTGAAGGCGGACAAACCGCGACGAGTGCGCACAACATATGCAAACAGTTCCAGTCCCAGTCCAGCCCATCCGTGAAACCATGGCGATATAAATCAGTTTAGCCCTGGCCCGATCGCGGGCTTAAGATTACACCAGCCCCTACATGAAGGCCCCGCCCCCCGTGCAGACAAAGACAATATGGCCGCTTGGGAGAAGATGGTGAAGTAGAGTCACAAAATGGCCGCCGACCATCTATTGAGGTCCCCTTGTACACCACATAAAGTCCAAACCTGGCATGTAAAGCACAGGAGTTCCACAGAAAAGAAGCAGTAGGCCGCCGTGAACAGTTCCTCGAGGGCGTCAGGTGTCGCTCTGCTGGATACCCCTGCGGGCACGATGAGGCATGCAACAACGAAGCAGGCAGCAATAAACGGGGAGACAAAGTATCCGCAATTGAGCTGGAGAGCGATTTATCCTGGGTGCCGGTAAAGCCAGAGGCATGCACCAGTGTAGCACGATCATAAACAGCCATTGCGTCCCCGCAAGAGGACAAAAGCACTGGCAGACCCACGCCTTGTTGATGGCGAATGGGGCGCTCACGACCTGCAGCCGACAGTATGGAATCAAACCGCTCACTCAGCGCTTGCAAGCCAAGACACATTTGTAGACGCAAGTCCCGCAGGGCAGCCAGAACGGAGCCGCATGTCGGCGGAGGCTGCTCCCCCCCATCGGTAGCAATCCGGGACGGCACTGTGGAGCTGGCGTCTGGTAGAGGGAGGGCGAAGCGGGCAGCGGGCGAGACCGGAGTAGCATCCCCCAGCCGCGAGCAGGCAATCATCGCCATGTTTTACCGCAGCACGGTACGGTGGCCAGGGGGGGAGGTCGTAGCAAGGAGGCAATTCCCCTCAGGTCTGCGCCGCAACAGGGAAAAGCCAACAATCGCTGCCCTCCCCTCGGGTTCTCTCTGCAGCCGACTAGGCAATAGAAGAAGGGGGTCTGCAGCCTCCCCCAGCGCGGTCCACGGAACGGGCAGGAGACCCGCCGCACCGGGGCTTACCCTGTAGCTCCAGCCCATCAGTTGCGGGGCGCGGGAGGTGTCTGGGCGTCCCTCCCCCGGCTCATCTGGCGACAGTCCGTGGTGTGAGGTGGGACCGGGACCGTGGGGCTCAGGTTTACGCTAGCGGGTCCGGTAACTGCGGAGCTTCCAGGGGGCCGGCCAAGGCCACAATAGAGCAGGGGTCCAGTGCGGAGAACAAAAGCACCAAGAACTCCGGCGTCCGGGCGGGCTAAGACTCCGGGAAAGCGGCAGCGCGGTCAGCGCATCGTCGCACACGTTGCACCTCGAAAAACGGCGAGGATAGGAAGCAGGATGATAGTCCGAGGCCAAAGGCCGACGGAGCCGGGCGCTCAAGCGTCTGCTCCGGTCGCCATCTTGGCTCCTCCCCCGTTTTGGGAGAAATTTAAATGTGAGGAACATGTAAAATAATATGGACTATGTTTTCACGATAAATTAAGGTGTATTGGTATAAAAAAAGAATAGTTTAAGGGTTTGAGGTTGGACTCAGTAATGCAAATACATTCAGCATCACTAAGGCTGGTTGCCCTTGGTGGAATGTAGGCAGTCACCCAGGTTACACATGTTGGGAAATATAGGCAGAGATTTATTGTGTACAACTCTGGTAATTTTATATTTGCATTAGTAGGAAAAAGGGGGAGCGATTTTTTGGTGCAGAAGCAGACTCTTAGCACACACCCAGCTCCTTTCCATGTATAATCATGCACAGTATTCACAAGCGAGTGGGGTTTGAGGTTTCAGTCTGTAATGCAAATACATTCAGCATCACTAAGGCTGGTTGCCCTTGCTAGAGTGTAGGCAGTCACCCAGGATACACATGGTGGTGGTCTGAAAAAGCAGTCTGGACATGGGCTTTTTAAAAAATCTGAAAAGTGGATTCATAATGTGTCAGTCTGTAAAAGTGATTATTACTTGTCAAAAAAAAAGAGCAGTAAGTGTGCTTTCAAATTGGCAAAGAAATTTCGTTTTGTGACTAATGTGAAAACATGACTCTGTGTGCAAATAGGAATTACAGGCAGAGATTTATTGCGTTTTGCTCTGGTGATTTCACAGTTGCATTAGTAGGAAAAAGGGGGAGCGATTTTTTGGTGCAGAAGCAGACTCTTAGCACACACCCAGCTCCTTTCCATGTATAATCATGCACAGTATTCACAAGCGAGTGGGGTTTGAGGTTTCAGTCTGTAATGCAAATACATTCAGCATCACTAAGGCTGGTTGCCCTTGCTGGAGTGTAGGCAGTCACCCAGGATACATATGGTGGTGGTCTGAAAAAGCAGTCTGGACATGGGCTTTTTAAAAAATCTGAAAAGTGGATTCATAATGTGTCCGTCTGTAAAAGTGATTATTACTTGTCAAAAAAAAAGAGCAGTAAGTGTGCTTTCAAATTGGCAAAGAAATTTCGTTTTGTGACTAATGTGAAAACATGACTCTGTGTGCAAATAGGAATTACAGGCAGAGATTTATTGCGTTTTGCTCTGGTGATTTCACAGTTGCATTAGTAGGAAAAAGGGGGAGCGATTATTTGGTGCAGAAGCAGACTCTTAGCACACACCCAGCTCCTTTCCATGTATAATCATGCACAGTATTCACAAGCGAGTGGGGTTTGAGGTTTCAGTCTGTAATGCAAATACATTCAGCATCACTAAGGCTGGTTGCCCTTGCTGGAGTGTAGGCAGTCACCCAGGATACACATGGTGGTGGTCTGAATAAGCAGTCTGGACATGGGCTTTTTAAAAAATCTGAAAAGTGGATTCATAATGTGTCCGTCTGTAAAAGTGATTATTACTTGTCAAAAAAAAAGAGCAGTAAGTGTGCTTTCAAATTGGCAAAGAAATTTAGTTTTGTGACTAATGTGAAAACATGACTCTGTGTGCAAATAGGAATTACAGGCAGAGATTTATTGCGTTTTGCTCTGGTGATTTCACAGTTGCATTAGTAGGAAAAAGGGGGAGCGATTTTTTGGTGCAGAAGCAGACTCTTAGCACACACCCAGCTCCTTTCCATGTATAATCATGCACAGTATTCACAAGCGAGTGGGGTTTGAGGTTTCAGTCTGTAATGCAAATACATTCAGCATCACTAAGGCTGGTTGCCCTTGCTGGAGTGTAGGCAGTCACCCAGGATACACATGGTGGTGGTCTGAAAAAGCAGTCTGGACATGGGCTTTTTAAAAAATCTGAAAAGTGGATTCATAATGTGTCCGTCTGTAAAAGTGATTATTACTTGTCAAAAAAAAAGAGCAGTAAGTGTGCTTTCAAATTGGCAAAGAAATTTCGTTTTGTGACTAATGTGAAAACATGACTCTGTGTGCAAATAGGAATTACAGGCAGAGATTTATTGCGTTTTGCTCTGGTGATTTCACAGTTGCATTAGTAGGAAAAAGGGGGAGCGATTTTTTGGTGCAGAAGCAGACTCTTAGCACACACCCAGCTCCTTTCCATGTATAATCATGCACAGTATTTACAAGCGAGTGGGGTTTGAGGTTTCAGTCTGTAATGCAAATACATTCAGCATCACTAAGGCTGGTTGCCCTTGCTGGAGTGTAGGCAGTCACCCAGGATACACATGGTGGTGGTCTGAAAAAGCAGTCTGGACATGGGCTTTTTAAAAAATCTGAAAAGTGTATTCATAATGTGTCAGTCTGTAAAAGTGATTATTACTTGTCAAAAAAAAGAGCAGTAAGTGTGCTTTCAAATTGGCAAAGAAATTTCGTTTTGTGACTAATGTGAAAACATGACTCTGTGTGCAAATAGGAATTACAGGCAGAGATTTATTGCGTTTTGCTCTGGTGATTTCACAGTTGCATTAGTAGGAAAAAGGGGGAGCGATTTTTTGGTGCAGAAGCAGACTCTTAGCACACACCCAGCTCCATTCCATGTATAATCATGCACAGTATTCACAAGCGAGTGGGGTTTGAGGTTTCAGTCTGTAATGCAAATACATTCAGCATCACTAAGGCTGGTTGCCCTTGCTGGAGTGTAGGCAGTCACCCAGGATACACATGGTGGTGGTCTGAAAAAGCAGTCTGGACATGGGCTTTTTAAAAAATCTGAAAAGTGGATTCATAATGTGTCAGTCTGTAAAAGTGATTATTACTTGTCAAAAAAAAAGAGCAGTAAGTGTGCTTTCAAATTGGCAAAGAAATTTCGTTTTGTGACTAATGTGAAAACATGACTCTGTGTGCAAATAGGAATTACAGGCAGAGATTTATTGCGTTTTGCTCTGGTGATTTCACAGTTGCATTAGTAGGAAAAAGGGGGAGCGATTTTTTGGTGCAGAAGCAGACTCTTGGCACACACCCAGCTCCTTTCCATGTATAATCATGCACAGTATTCACAAGCGAGTGGGGTTTGAGGTTTCAGTCTATAATGCAAATACATTCAGCATCACTAAGGCTGGTTGCCCTTGCTGGAGTGTAGGCAGTCACCCAGGATACACATGGTGGTGGTCTGAAAAAGCAGTCTGGACATGGGCTTTTTAAAAAATCTGAAAAGTGGATTCATAATGTGTCAGTCTGTAAAAGTGATTATCACTTGCCAAAAAAAAAGAGCAGTAAGTGTGCTTTCAAATTGGCAAAGAAATTTCGTTTTGTGACTAATGTGAAAAGAAATGTAGTAATATATTTAAATAAAATAAAGGATTTTTTTTTTAGTTTTTTTCAGGTATTGCTGAAGAGCAGTGAACAAAATTTAAGATGCCTACAAAATCCAGAGTTAAAAAAAACCCAGAAAAAAAACGTATATTTGAAGACATCTGGAGGACCAAAGTTAGTAGAAGATGCTCATGTTGGGAAAAAGAAAAAATCTTCTGGTAAGCAGACAAAACAATTTCTAAAAAACATATTCAAAAAAAGGAAAAATGTACAAAATGTCTGTACTGGAAAGAATGTTTTGAAAAGAAAAGGACAGGAAAAAATTGAGAATTTAGTTAATGCAAATATACCTTCTGCAACTGAAAAGATTTACATAAACAGAAAAACAGCGTTTAAAGAGATACGTAGAAAAATGTTTCAGAGAAGAGTTATGTCCAATTTGATAAAGGATGTGAAGAAATATAAGCAAAAGAGTAAGTTTTATAAAAGAAAAAAAGAAAATGAAGTCATTGCAGCAAAGGCATTAGAATTAAAAAGGAAACTATTCATTTTAATTTTGAATAGGATGCGTACATTAGACAAAATGGTTAATGTACTGAAATCACATAGCAAAAGGAAAAGAGTAGTGAACAGAACAAACTTTTGTAAAGTGTTTTTAGGAAAGTGGATGCATAGTTCAAGTAGTGAACCTTTTTTTAATGAAGAGAGCTATTTTCAAAGTAATAGTTTGCTGCATGCAGTTGACACCAGAGGTCGTGGTTACGAAGTGACAAATGGTTGCATAATGGAGAAGGAGATAATGGTTCCAAGAGATGAGGTACAAGTGATGGCGGATGAGGCTATGGGGAGACGTCCTAAAGCCCCAGTGTACACTTGGAATTGTAGTAGTATTTGCACTATGCGTCAGGAATCTATTGACAAATTTCGTGAGTTTCTAAGAGAATATAGTAAAAAAAGTATAAAACAGAAGATTAAGGTGCTTCAAAGTCTGGATCCATGCAGAGTGAGAGAGAATACTGGTTTGCAGGGTCATTCTCTGGCTTGTCTATCTAGAAAAGTGTGTAATAGTGTTTTCCATCATTTTAGGATGCTGGCTGTTCATCATACTGAAATGAGAAAGTTTGTGAGACGGTTGTATTTTGCCAAAAGTCCAGCAATAAAGTTAAATGAATTGAATAGGGCTCTGTTCCGAGGAACGGTATCAGATGTAGAGAAGGTTGTTGATGAAATTCAGTTTTGTTACTTTGGTCCTGAACAAAACAGTGCAGAGAAGGACACAGTAAATGAGGAAGAAGTGGAAGAGAATGTAGAACCCTCTGTAAGTAACACATTTAATGATCATATAACAAAATTTGCAATAATCTCTAATGAAAGACCAAATTTTACTTGTATTTGTTGCCGCAGAACTCATTATAGAAAACAAACTAGGAATGTTGATCTCTACAGAAAGAGTGAAAATGAAGATAATTATAAGTGGAAGGATTTTGCCACATATATATTTCTTGAAAATTGTTTTGATTTGGGTGAAGATCAGCGTATTTGTAAATACTGTTACAACAAGTTAGAGGAAAATAGAATGCCGACCAGAGCTGTACATAATAATTTAGAATTGGATGCTATTCCTGCTGAACTTTCTGAATTAAATACATATGAGTCTATACTCATTCAATGTGTTCATCCGTTCCAGACCATAGTACGTATGGAGCCCAAAACTGGTAAATTACCTCCTTCAGATTTACTGAGAGGTTTAAAAGGTAGAGTGGTGTATTTGCCCTTGGATTTGAAAAAAAATATGGAAACTATTGATGCAGATACTTTGGAAACTGAACCATTAATTATTCTGGTTAATGGTGTACCTACAAAGAATAAGAAGATTTGGCAGGAGCTGGTAGATGTGCGGAAAGTACAAAGAGCAAATTTGTATTTGAAAAGGAATAACAAATGGTATGAATCAATTTATATAGAAGAAGAAGAAGAAGAAGATTTACAAGAAGACACAGAAACACCAACTGGACAAATTGAAAAAGTGGACAAGTCAAAGGAAGAAGAAATTTATGAACATTTTAGCATCCATCCTCTTCATTCAAAAGAAGTTATGGGAGACAATATTGATCTCTTTCAGATGAAGAAAGCAAAAGGAACTCCCGTGAGTGTATGGGAGGAGAGCTTGGAAGCTCGATGTTTTCCCCAGCTGTTTCCTAAAGGAAAAGGAGGACGATATGATGAACGTCCGGAACAGATTCCAGCTTCTGAGTATCGGACTACAAGACTATATGCTGAAGATCCCAGATTTCGACAAAGTATTCCTTATTTGTTCCATCTTTTATTTGAAAGCGATTTGTCTGCACTGTCTTATGCAGTAAATCACATTTTAAAAAGTGGAGTACATTTACAAAATGTGTCTGCTAAGGATTTTATGGAGAAAGTGCAGCACCGAGATGATCATTTGGAAACACAACTGATCAATCTGATGGCTTGTCAGCGTGGGACAAATGAATATTGGTACCGACGCCATGGTGAATTAAAATGCATGTTACGGAATTTAGGAACACCAACATGGTTCGTTACCCTAAGCTGTGCCGAGTACGCTTGGGATGATTTACTGGATTTTCTACGAGAGGCAAATTCAAACATTAAAAACATCGAATACAAGACAGCAGGAGAACTGTGCTCATTGGATCCAGTTAATGTTTGCAGATATTTCAATCATAGATTTGAGGCTATGATGTCCTTCATCTGCAATAAAAAAAATCCACCTCTTGGAGAAGTAGTAGATTTCTTTTGGAGAAAAGAGTACCAGGCAAGAGGTGCTCCTCATATTCATATGCTGTTGTGGATCAAGGATGCCCCAAAGTTTGGAACAGATACTGATGAAGCAGTGTTATCTTACATGTGCTATACCAAAAAGCACAGAAGAGAAAAAGTTAAAGGAGCAAGTTTTACGTTTCCAAAGTCATCGGTGTGGAAAGTACTGTCGACGGAAATACAAGAGCAAAGATAAATACTACACTAAGGTGCCAATTCCGATCCGGTAAAAAAATTCCCCGTCCGACTCGTATCCGGATTTTTTTCCGTCCGAATCGTCAAAGTAGCGTACAAACTGCCAAGTACGATTCGAACGGAAAAAAGTCCATACGAATCGCATTGGGAAGATTTCCCCACACGTCCTCGGGTCGGGAAAAGTCACCGACACGTCCCCGGGCGAGAAACCCACCGTGCGGAAAAATAAAGTCCGACTGCGCAAGTACGATCCCTCCCGTCCTCCCCATTTCACAACCGTACGCAAAAAACACCGTCCGAACCGAACTCCCATAGCAACCATGGAGACATGTGCCCGCATACGCGCCGAACACCCCACCACCCCCCGCCCGCGTATGTACGCCCCGAACCCCCACCCGTGTATGTACGGACCGAACCCCCACCCCAGCAGAGTATGTACGCCCCGAACCCCCACCCGTGTATGTACGCACCAAACACCCACCCGTGTATGTACGCCCCCGAACCCCCCCCAGCCGTGTATGTACGCACCGAACCACCAGCCGTGTATGTACGCCCCCGAACCCCCCCCAGCCGTGTATGTACGCACCGAACCACCAGCCGTGTATGTACGCACCAAACCCCCACCCCAGCCGTGTATGTACGCACCGAACCACCAGCCGTGTATGTACGCCCCCGAACCCCCCCCCCAGCCGTGTATGTACGCACCGAACCACCAGCCGTGTATGTACGCACCAAACAACCACCCGTGTATGTACGCCCCCGAACCCCCCCAGCCGTGTATGTACGCACCGAACCACCAGCCGTGTATGTACGCCCCCGAACCCCCCCCAGCCGTGTATGTACGCACCGAACCACCAGCCGTGTATGTACGCACCAAACACCCACCCCAGCCGTGTATGTACGCACCAAACCCCCACCCGTGTATGTACGCACCAAACACCCACCCGTGTATGTACGCCCCCGAACCCCCCCCCAGCCGTGTATGTACGCACCGAACCACCAGCCGTGTATGTACGCCCCCGAACCCCCCCCAGCCGTGTATGTACGCACCGAACCACCAGCCGTGTATGTACGCACCAAACACCCACCCCAGCCGTGTATGTACGCACCAAACCCCCACCCGTGTATGTACGCACCAAACCCCCACCCCAGCCGTGTATGTACGCACCGAACCACCAGCCGTGTATGTACGCCCCCGAACCCCCCCCAGCCGTGTATGTACGCACCGAACCACCAGCCGTGTATGTACGCCCCCGAACCCCCCCCAGCCGTGTATGTACGCACCGAACCCCCACCCCAGCCGTGTATGTACGCACCGAACCACCAGCCGTGTATGTACGCCCCCGAACCCACCCCAGCCATGTATGTACGCACCAAACCCCCACCCGTGTATGTACGCACCAAACACCCACCCGTGTATGTACGCCCCCGAACCCCCCCCCAGCCGTGTATGTACGCACCGAACCACCAGCCGTGTATGTACGCCCCCGAACCCCCCCCAGCCGTGTATGTACGCACCGAACCACCAGCCGTGTATGTACGCACCAAACACCCACCCCAGCCGTGTATGTACGCACCAAACCCCCACCCGTGTATGTACGCACCAAACCCCCACCCCAGCCGTGTATGTACGCACCGAACCACCAGCCGTGTATGTACGCCCCCGAACCCCCCCCAGCCGTGTATGTACGCACCGAACCACCAGCCGTGTATGTACGCCCCCGAACCCCCCCCAGCCGTGTATGTACGCACCGAACCACCAGCCGTGTATGTACGCCCCCGAACCCCCCCCAGCCGTGTATGTACGCACCGAACCACCAGCTGTGTATGTACGCACCAAACACCCACCCCAGCCGTGTATGTACGCACCAAACCCCCACCCGTGTATGTACGCACCAAACACCCACCCGTGTATGTACGCCCCCGAACCCCCCCCAGCCGTGTATGTACGCACCGAACCACCAGCCGTGTATGTACGCCCCCGAACCCACCCCAGCCGTGTATGTACGCACCAAACCCCCACCCGTGTATGTACGCACCAAACACCCACCCGTGTATGTACGCCCCCGAACCCCCCCCCAGCCGTGTATGTACGCACCGAACCACCAGCCGTGTATGTACGCCCCCGAACCCCCCCCAGCCGTGTATGTACGCACCGAACCACCAGCCGTGTATGTACGCACCAAACACCCACCCCAGCCGTGTATGTACGCACCAAACCCCCACCCGTGTATGTACGCACCAAACCCCCACCCCAGCCGTGTATGTACGCACCGAACCACCAGCCGTGTATGTACGCCCCCGAACCCCCCCCCAGCCGTGTATGTACGCACCGAACCACCAGCCGTGTATGTACGCCCCCGAACCCCCCCCAGCCGTGTATGTACGCACCGAACCACCAGCCGTGTATGTACGCCCCCAAACCCCCCCCAGCCGTGTATGTACGCCCCCGAACCCCCCCCAGCCGTGTATGTACGCACCGAACCACCACCCGTGTATGTACGCACCAAACACCCACCCCAGCCGTGTATGTACGCACCGAACCACCACCCCACCAGGGAATGTACGGACCGCACCCCCACCAGTGCATGTACGGACCGTACTGACGCCAAAAAAACACGTACTGAACCCGGACAAACCATATTTACACAAGGAGAGTCAAGTAGAGTTTCCCCACACCACCAAACAGGCCCAACAACCCCACAAACATCACATACACTCACCTGCAACTGCCAAACTGCCAAACAGAGGCCCAAAACTCAATCACTCCTCATAACACACCCACACAAATTTCAAACACAGCCACACCCACAAATGGACCAATAAAAATGGACCACACACACAAACCATGAGCCTTTGCAACAGACCCACTGCTGCCAGAGCCCACAGACGACCCACACCACCATACTTGAACCTCACACTTGCATACCTTCACACAACCACCTACACAAACACCCCCTCATCACATTCACACACACACCTCCACTACCACACCCACACACCCACAGCCATCCACACCCACACCCCCACAACCATCCACACCCACACCCCACGCCATGTCCACCACCAAGAATCCAAAGTTCACAAAGGAGGAGCTGGAGATCCTTGTCGACGAAATCCTCAGAGTCGAGCCACAGCTCTTTGGGACATTGGTCAGACAGACCAGCATATCCGAAAAAACCGCCATGTGGCAGAGGATCGTCGATTCTGTGAATGCTGTTGGGACAACCAGAAGGACCAGGCACGAGTGCCAATCCAGGTGGTACGATCTGCGGAGGACGGTCAAGAGGAAGATGACTGACAATCACAACCAGGGGAACATCACTGGAGGAGGGCCGCCCCCCAGACCGGTACAATACCATCCCTGGGAGGAGAAGGTGATGTCCACGCTGGCGGTGGAGGGACTACACGGACTGCCAGGACTCCCAGACCCTGGTGAGTACACAAACAACTCACCTCACATGGGGGGGATGCCATACACAATCAATCATGCATGCCACCCCCCCCAAGCCACCACCGGACACAACAACACTCCACAAACACACACATGCCACTGGCGCCTCCATGCCCCATGCATCAATCAGGGCCATGCCAAGTCACAGGCCACACAAAACACCAACACAACACAGGATGTGGTCGATGCTGGGAGTGGGGGCAGCAAAACTAACATTGAGCAACTCACAAGCACACAATGCCCTCAGCCCATATGGCCCAGGGCACAGCCATACAAACTGTGTGTACCCACACAGTACTGTCTTGCCTGCAAATGATGGCTGCCATGCAGGATGCCATGGGTCTGAAGGCACAATTTGCACATAACAGCAGACAATGAAGATGCATCGCTCTGATAGAGTCTCAGCACACACCGCCACAGCAGCAGCCTACACTCAGACACACTGCCCAATGGGTGCCCGGAGAACAGGGACTAACTCACATGAACAAGCCAATGGCCATTCAAAGACCGGCTAACTGTGTGTGCCCAGGAAGCTGGCCTGAGGTGACAGAGAGTGACAAAGAGAGGGAGGGAGAGGGGGAATGAGAGGGAAGGAGACAGAGGGGGGACACAGGGAGACAGACAGAGGGAGGGAGTAGGGTGACAGAGGGAGACCGACAGAGGGAGGGAGGAGGGTGACAGAGGGAGGGAGGAAGGGAGACACAGGGAGACTAAATCACCCTTGGGTGGTGTGGCCATGTCCACTCGTCAGCCGGTGGACTGTGTGCATGCAGACCAGGTCTGGCAGTGCCTCAACCCCCCCTTCCGTAGATGAAGACCGGTCCATGTGTCAATCTGTGCACGAGTCCATCCGTGCTGCAGGCACAGACCTAACCACACACCCAGTATACCCACCCACCGTGTCGGTAAGAACCCTGTCACAAATGCTTCAGTCCCCTACCTGCAACATCAAATTGCCTTGCCAAAACACCATTTGGCCACGTACAGTGCAACACGTAAGGCGCCTCTGCATGGCTCGCTACGCCCGCACACCACACTGCTGACTGTGTACCCAAATAGATGCATCAACTAAGATTGTGTCTCACACATGCGTAAAGCCCTGACAGCTGTGGCCAAGGGACATAGCCATGCACAAGTGCACTGTGAGAGGAATGCAGGACAGATCCAACTACCCAGAGGAAGAGTGCCAAATCAGAAATGCATGCAACATGGATGCCACATGTGACACTGTTAACATTGTCTCTCTCACACACAGGTCAACGTCGACGAACACCCCCCAACACTGGGGGGGAAGTCACACAGGACCAGGCTCCGCGGGATGATGACCCCACCGCCAGCGATGACTCTCACCACTCCGTGGATGACCCAGACCAACCTGGCCCCTCTGGTGTCCAACCACCTGCAGCACCTGCGTCAGGTACAACTGTGCCAACCACCACCCCCATTCCTGCCACATCCCAGGAGACGTCCAGGAGCCCTGCCCGCACACGACCACCCAGCCAGTCTGCCCAGGAGGGACACGGTCCTCCGGGCACCCAGGAGGAGGCAGGCGGCAACGCAGATGCCATCCCTCAGGGGTCCCGGAGACCCGATGCACCCACAACGGCAGGCCAGGTGCACGTGGGCAGGGGTGGCGGGAGTGGAGGACGGCGGAGGCGCGAACCTGACCAGGCAGCTCAGGACCCGGTAGTGTCCCAGGTCAGCAACATCCTGGATACATACCGGCGTGACACCAGGGGCATGGACCAGATTGCGTCCACCCTCAATGACATCAAGGGGACCCTCCAGGAGATGAAGACCCTGCAGTCCCAGCAACATGCCTGTCAACTGCAACACCAAGGAAGGATGGAGGATAGACAGGCTGAGCTCGTGGCGGTGCAAACCCAAATGACCGGTGTACTCCGTCGGATTGCCGACAACATGGGCAACCCTCCCTGTGGCACCAGGCGAAGGCCATTACCAGACACAGGGAGGGATCAGGAGGAGGAGGATTCATCCGACGGAGCGTCACAGACATCGTCACGGACTGCTTCCGAGGGTCCCCGCAGGAAGGTGGGTCGTCCACGAAAAAGACTGTGAGAGTCAGCAGAACATCACCATCTCCCAGGTCACCTGGCCTGGCACCTGGCCCTCTGGCCCAATAGCAGCACATGACATTCTCTGCCACATGGACTTGCTGGTCACTGTCTGACCTATGTTGACGAAGACTGTGGCATGGACTCTGACATTTTGCTACGACAAGGATACCAACTCCCCCAGTGAACTTTGGATTCTACACTCCCACTGTGCACCTCTTGTCATCCCCACAAACCCGTACCCCACCACAAATAAATTAATCACACTTACAAGATGATGCCGTGATTCTACATTATTACAATACATGTGTGTGTCGTACAGTCAAAGCATGCCTGATCTCAGAATTAACTCCAACCATCCAAACCGTGGGGTCGCAGTCTTGCCCAGGACACACATGGGTCCCAATGTCTCATCTGATACAGACATGGAGTACCAAACTCACCTGTGCTGGGCCCAACCAGCTGAGTGGTTCCCGCACAACTGTGGCTACAGACACATTCAGGGGAACAACAGTCATGCGCAGAGGTCAGGGATCATGTGGAGTGACCTGGCTTGCCGCTCCCAGGTATGTCTAGACATGTGTCCCTACAATGTGCAGCATGCTTGCGTCAGGCGGATGTTGAGAATGGTGGCTAGGCCAAGGTTGGATGCATGGAGATGCCAGAATGCAGTTTAGGATCACTGTGCCACATGGTTGTGTTGGGGTTGTGGGCTGCATCATGAGTGTGGGCGTGGATCTAGAAGGTCATCCTGCAGCTGGCTGTGAAACATTCCCCCCATCCCGTTAGGACGTTGATGTGGCCTGGTTGCCCGACGCAGTAGCAGAGCTGTGCAGATGCACTCCGGATATGGACAAGTACCATGGGAGTCGTGAGGCACATGTCCGTAGACTGCAGGGTAGGATTCGACACGGATGTTGTAGTTGCCCTGGGGGATGGTCTCTCTTGCCTTGAGGTGGATGGAACTGTGCATCTTGTGCATAATACAGTTCCCACTCCCTGACAAACCCCTAGCATCTTGTCACTCTACACATAGACACATATGCACCACCTATGAAAACTATGCCAGACCTGCGGCACGCACAGTGGCAACAGGGCACCATTGACAGGGAAGAGGCACCTTGGAGACAGAGGGACAAATTTATTAGTCATGTGTGTTGGAATGACAATGATACTCTGTCAACACATACACAGGTCATGTGGATGAACATGTGGGAGCAACACTGGCACCCCCCATTGCAACACAGATGCTGGCATCCCATTGACCTGGCACACAAGTGACGGATAACAGCTAAACACCCCCTGCTGCCACGGAGAGGCCGCTATACACCATTGAGGCCCTGATGGGGCAATCACACACCATGTCAACCCGGTGCAACCTGTATGTTTCCGAGGCCAGTGTTACACACAATGATGGCCTCATCACAATCCCCAATCCCCTGCCACATGACAGTCACCAAGTCTGAGCATGGCTCCAGGTGAAGCCTGCCCCATGTCATGTTCCCCATGTAGGATCACCATGTATGCAAATGGAACACACATGAACCGGAGAAGTGCACACAGACTACAAACAATTCACACACCCAAAACGACGTGAGGCATCCCTTACCCTGAGGAGATTTCAACACTTGCCCGTGCATGTGACGCTGAATCAGCACATGTCGCTGTGTTCATGAGGAGTAGCAGGAGCACAACAATGCCACCAGCAGACAGCATGCACATGGACCTGTGGAAGAGAGACACACAAGGATTCAGCACAAAGGAGCACATCCGCAAGCATGTACTTAACACGTATCATGTTGTTAACATGACAGGTGACAATGATGACCCTCAGACAACATCCTTCCATTGCGCCATCACTTGAGTGACACTTCAATACACACCACTGACTCACTTGGCAGACATGGAGATGGACACACACATTGCAACACATGCCACACACGGCCCAATGCGTGCACACTCAGACACTGGAACTCACCACTAAGCAAAGAAGTTGCGTATGAGCCGACTCCGCATGTCCTCCACAGCCTCCTCCTCCTCCACATCACTTGCCCCGTCACCAAGCCCTTCATCCTCCACGGGTGGATGGTCCTGGTCATCTTGATCCAGTATGAGTGGAACAGCTTCCTCCACTGCCATGTTGTGCAGCATGCAGCAGACGATGATGATCTTGCACACCTTCACCGGGGCATATGGGAGTGCTCCGCCGGTCTTGTGGAGGCACCGGAATCAGCTCTTCAGAAGTCCAAACGTCCTCTCAATGACTCTCCTGGTCCGCCCATGTGCGTTGTTGTAGCGGTGCTCGGCAGCCGTGCTGGGGTTGCGGACAGGCGTCATCAGCCATGGCATGTTGGGATAGCCAGCGTCCCCTACAAGGAAACATCATGGACAGAAGTGTGTCAGCACAGGCAGTGAGATTGGAAGATGACGCCAAACACTGAACTGCCAGAGTCTACCCACCAACAATACATGCTCGCTCGTTCCGCAGCTGCAGCATCATTTCTGGCACCCTGCTACGCCTCATGATGAAGGCATCGTGTGCTGATCCTGGAAAGCGAACACAGACATGTGAAATCACCATGTTGGACAGACACACCACAAGGGCATTAATGGAGTGATAATGTTTGCGATTCCTATACACCACCTCCTGTGCCTGTGGTGGTACCAACGCAACATGTGTCCCATCTATGGACCCAATGACATGGGGCATCCCTCCCAGGGCATAGAACTCACGCTTGACATCTGTCAACTGCTCACGATTTGGGAATTTAATGTACTCATCCAGGTGAACCAACATGGCCTCTAAGAAATCATGCAGAACACGGCTGAACATCGTCTGGGACATGCCCCCGACATCAGCAATGGTATGTTGGAACGTACCCGTGGCAAGGAAATGTAGGGCTGCCATCACCTTCAACTTGGGTGTCAGTGCACTTGGATACCTGTGGCGCGGGAGGAGTTGTGCTTCCAGCCGGCCAGTCAACTCATCAATCAACCGTTGGCTGAATCTGTAGCGGCGTATACAGTCCCGTTCATGCAGGGCAGCAATGTCTGGCATACGTCGAGGGAGAGGCGGAGCCCTGCAGTGAAATGGAAGGAACACCTAAGAGTGAGCACTGTACAACAACATCGTCAATGCACTGAGCACATGTTACACAGCCAATACACATATGCCACGTTGTGAGTCAGGTCTGTGCCACAGTTCCTGGACACGTACGCCAGTCAGGTTACACTCCTACCAAGGGACAGCCACTAACGGAGGGGGGCAAGATCACGATGACATGGCATGAGACTAGCTGTGGGCCAGTGTAAGTGAACATGCACACGCATCACAGGATTCACAGACATCCACACATGTGCAGAAGTAGTATGCGTATGGTACAGACAGGTAGTTGGATGCGATATGCACTGGTCACATGTCATAGGAATAGGACAGGCCACACACATTGCCTTTGAGGAGTACATGTCGAGACAGAACATACATAGGGAGCATGTGGATATGTACTTGTGTTGATACTCCGTGTAGTTGGATACATACACACCTCATTGCAAATCACATATGTGGGCTGGTGTGCGGAACAGTGTGCCATGCCCATCGACACACAGACACATGTTGGCAGCAGCAACTGCTGACGCATTGAACCACACACCTACAGCAAAATCATGGAAAGACATGCCACACACATGACATGGTTGCAGCGTGCAACGCAGCCATACACGTGTCATGTGTAATATTCCGTGTACCTGGCATCAGGGGACAGGTGCGGGTGTCCGTGACTGGGACATGCAAGTGACTCATGGCTCCACTAGTGTGTACAACATGCACACATGTCAAAGGAGTGCAGGGGATGTGTGGTACAATGCGCACCATCACACACGACATGTGTACACAGCTCATCGTACATGTGCTTTGCCCACACCTCAGGGGTAAAGTGCCACATCACATCCTGACACACCTGTGTCACACACAGGTGGTATTGCACAGACAATGCATTGGTGTCCACCCTTGGCAATACCTGTCCGCTCCATTCCTGTCTGTGTGCCGCCTGTCACCACTGACAGTTGTTATACGCACCGTACATACGCTCGGAGCGCGTGTATAGGGTCCCTGGGCCAATATTGCCGCTGGCGTATGCGTATGCCACAGTAGTACGGACTGTACACGCGCTTGTGCGGTCCGGATCACAATAAGGGCGCTGGCGTATGCGTACGCCACAGTAGTACGGACTGTACACGCGCTTGTACGGTCCGGATCACAATATGGGCGCTGGCGTATGCGTACGCCACAGTAGTACGGACTGTACACGCGCTTGTGCGGTCCGGATCACAATAAGGGCGCTGGCGTATGCGTACGCCACAGTAGTACGGACTGTACACGCGCTTGTACGGTCCGGATCACAATAAGGGCGCTGGCGTATGCGTACGCCACAGTAGTACGGACTGTACACGCGCTTGTACGGTGCGGATCACAATAAGGGCGCTGGCGTATGCGTACGCCACAGTAGTACGGACTGTACACGCGCTTGTACGGTCCGGATCACAATAAGGGCGCTGGCGTATGCGTACGCCACAGTAGTACGGACTGTACACGCGCTTGTACGGTCCGTACTACTGTGGCGTACGCATACGCCAGCGCCCATATTGTGATCCGGACCGCACAAGCGCGTGTACAGTCCGTACTACTGTGGCGTACGCATACGCCAGCGCCCTTATTGTGATCCGGACCGCACAAGCGCGTGTACAGTCCGTACTACTGTGGCGTACGCATACGCCAGCGCCCTTATTGTGATCCGGACCGCACAAGCGCGTGTACAGTCCGTACTACTGTGGCGTACGCATACGCCAGCGCCCATATTGTGATCCGGACCGTACAAGCGCATGTACGGTCGGTATCACTGCTTGTGGGGTGCCCTAGGGCGTGGAACGCACCGTACCTGTGTGTAAATGTATGAAAACACATAGGGGACACATGAGGGACAAGTATAAGGGCCTAAATGCCTGATGGTTGCCATGGAGACTGAGTTAAATTTTTGAATTTGAGCACCAGGTGCACAGCAGAAGTCAGCTTGAAAGAATCTACATTGTTGCAATGTGGATGTTGACTTGACATCATTATCAAAACTGAAACCATGCAAAGCCACACACTGGGGTAGGTTTGAAGGGATTGGATGAAACGTAGGATGCTAATGTGACTGACCAATCAATCTGTACTCCTATACATGAACAGGCCAGCCAGGCATATATAAGGCAGCCAGGTCCCATGAGAGAGCACTTGCCTGCACATCCATTCATCCATGACCACTGCTGCTGATAGTGATTCCTCTGGCACCATGTCCAGGACTGTGGAGAGGTCACAGCCATTCACCCAGGAGGAGAACCTTGCCCTGATAGATGTGATCCTCCCACAGTTCCAGAGCCTGTATGGTCGACCAGGGGTTCAGGTGAGTGCAGACTCCACTAGCTTAGACTGTGCCCCTTTTGTGTGACAGTGACTTCTGGCATTGTGTCCATGTGTGACAGACATGCACTGTTGTTTGGAGTGGGTCCCAGGGTGTGGAAGGCCTCATGTCACCCATGCAGAGCATGCTGTGTTTCCTGTGTGCACTCCTCACTTGCATAGTGCCTACTGTGACAATGAATGCAAGGTGCATGCCACATTCTGCCTGCATACTCCTCCTGGGGATGTTGTTTCCACAGTCCTGATGTGATCCTGTGTTCCCCCCAGTGTGACAGGTGTCAGTACCCATGGATGTGTGTTTGTTCAGTGTACCTGTGCTGTGAGTGTCCAAAGGCCGTGTTCGTCCCCTGCACATTGGTGTGTGTGTTAGTCCCCTGTCATGTGGGTGAGTGCATATGGGGAGTGTTGCACACAAGCAGCATGAGGGATGGATATGGCCTGGCCATCGGATGTGAGCAGGGAGCAGTGCTGTGTGCATGCCGTGCTGAGCCAGCCCCACACCTGTGACACCCCCGTCTACTGGCACATGGGCAGAGTGAGGTGTGTACCCGCAGTTGGCAATGCCATGTGATTGTCCTGTACCTGTGTGTGTCTGTGTACTCTGCTGAGGTAGCATCAGTGTGCTGGGGCAGGTGACTGCTGTGAGGTGCTGTACATAATCCTGGTGTAGCCTGTGAGGCACAGTGTGATCCCTGGTCAGTGAGTGTGTGGTACCCCTCATGCCACCCGTGTGCTTCCACTGGCACGTAGTGCATTTGGCCTTCCACAGTGGATAATGTCCCTATGACAAAGGTGCAATTAGTTGCATGCATACCATGGCCTGTTCATAATGAGGATTGTTCTATATGTGTGTCTCTGTGTCTTTGCTCATGTGGATTAATGTATTCTCTCTTTTGCATCCTCACAGGTAGGCGCCATTGCCAAGGGGGAGATCTGGAGGGAAGCCGTCAGTGCCGTGAGGGGTACAGAGGGTCGGAGGCGGAGCCTGTCTCAGGTGAGGAAACGCTGGCAGGACATCCGGTGCTGGACGAGGAGGATTGCACGGCTCCTGCTGGGGGACTCACCTGAGAGCCGTAAGAACCGTGGCCGCCGTCGTCTGACCCACATCCAGAAGCGTGTGCTGGCGGTGGTCTTCCCCGATATGGACAGGCGCCTACAGGAGAGGCAGCAGCAGGAAGGGGGTAGGTACATGTGTGTCAGTTGTGTGTCCCCAGCCAATGTAAGTGTGCAGTTGCATGGATACACTGCCAGGGTTTGATTGTGCAGTGCGTCAACTTCTCCACAAAGTAGCACAGTGCTGTTCTCACTCCCTCCCTTCCCCTCCTTGCAATGTGTTCCCTGGTCTGTCGCCACTCTTGCACAAGGTTATTTAGGCAGGCAGTTCATGCAGGTGCCCTATGCTATCAGCATCATGTGTGGGGGTGATGTGCCACAGGTATGGGGACCTTGCGTGTGCCATGGCCAATTTCAGTCATTGTGGTGTCCATGTCACTTGGCACTGATTGTGAATCACGACATAGGGGTGTGTCTCCAAAATGTACAGCCTTCCAGCATGCATGTCCAATTGTGTGCCCTCTGACATGATGTGCCTGAGTGGGAGGCCTGCTAAGTGCAGGGACGGTTGCTTAATTTGCAGTCATGTCCATCCTGGACCATGGAGGAGTGTGGGCACTACTGTGCCCTGGGGCACCTCTTCCTAGGTATCATGTGCGTCATCCAACAATATGGCCATTCACTGTGTCTTTGCCATGGGTTGCGTAGGGTGGCATTGTACCCTGGGCTCAACTGTTAGGACCTACAGGTTGCTACATGTGTCCACTGTACAGGGGGACCCATTTTGCTTGTGCATACTCACAGTGGGCATTACCTGTGTGTGTTGTTGAGACAATCTGATGATGTTTGCCTGTCAATGATGTGTGGACATGGCCACCAGGGGCTGTGTGTGTACAGTCATGAATTAGTGGAGGCCATGTGTTTCCATCCCAGAGTAAGAGGTGTACATACTTTCTCCGTCTCAATGAGATTGTCTCAGGTGTGGGTGGTTTGTGCGTACAAGGCCTACATGTCAGAAGCTTCATCCTCCTTGCTGGGTTTAGCCTGTGTGTGATGTTTGACTGGACATACGCTCAAGGTGCAGTGACCCTGTCATGTGTGGCCTGGTTTCATGTATTGCCTTTGCAGCATGCGGCAAGAGTAAATGGATATGATTCATGCTCATCCCTTTTTGACGACGCAGTGTGGTGCAGGTGCTGTGCACATTTGTCCCCAGAGGCTGACTCCTCTCTAAAATTTCAGGTGCAGTGATTTGCTGTTGTGTCATGATCTCCATTGTGTCTCAGTGGCATGGTGGGTAGAAAAACTGTGTGTTCCATGGCCTACATGTGTACATTGTTTTGTAGGTGTTACTCCTGTTGCTTTTCAGGCTATGCAATGTGACCTATGTATATTTGACTCATGTGACATAAGTGTACAGGTGTCTGATTTTCTCCTGTCTCTTCACCTTGCCCACAGCATCGCCGGGGGACACGGAAGGAGACACTAGCACGGACCGGGAGGAGAGATTGAGCACCAGTGCCAGCAGTGCTGTCCTGTCTGGCACATGGAGTGGCACGGAGGCCGAAGGGAGTGAGGCGGAGGACCTGTTGACTGCCAACACAGACTATGACGCAGACGGGTCCGAGGCTGAGCTCCCAGAGGTGGCGGAGTCTGCCCCCCCAGCTGATGGCAGCCCTCCACATCCCCCCGCCACCTCAGGTTCCATCACCGGCCTCCCACATGCTCGTGGCCCTTCCCTCCGTGCTCGGTCCCCACATGTCTCCTTCCTGCCAGGCACCGCACCCCCTGCCCCTGTCACCACTGCTGCGGTGAGTGCGGAGTCTGTGGACATCCTGAGGCAGTTGCAGGTTGGTCAGACTGCGATGCTAAATGTCCTCCATGCCCACACTCAGGTGCTGACCCAGATGGAGGCATACATGGAGGGCATGTCGGCTGCGCAGTCTGACCAACGGCAGTTGCTGAGGTCCATAGACTCCACACTGACTGCAGCACTGGATCTCCTGCAGCGCTGCGTAACACCCCCTACCCCTGCCCCATCCACAATTCCCACTCCCGTGCCTGTCCCACGCACATCCAGACGTCAGCGTGCACGCACCCCAACAGACACAGGCACCACACCACCAGGGAAGTCGAAGCGCACACCTCCTGTCACGCACACACAGGGTGAGGAAGGCACACCCACTGGGTCGGGGGGGAAACGTAGAACACGCAGCCACAGTGGGAGTCCGCATTCCACACAACCCACTCCCTCCAAATCCACTCCCCTTAGCTCTCCTGGCCAACAGTCAGTGACAGCATCATCCACTGCGAGTGTGCCCCCCAGCCCCAGGATGACACCACCCCGCAAGCGGTGGAGGCGGGACCCGGCCAGGGGAGTTGAGTCCCCCACCCTGTCCACACCCTCCCCCAGTGGCGCTGCGACCCATCCCTTTGCCCCCCCCCCTCCTTGGGGCCTGTGGTTGGATTGGGTGCGGGGGAGTCGCTGGGGGAACTTGCCGACGTGTGCAGCGCCATTCTGTCCTCCACCTTTGGCGCTGGCACCCCCCCTGTGGCAGATTCATCCCTCCCTGCACCCACAACACCTACCCTTTCCCCTCCTGTCCCTGCGGTGCCTGTTTCCACCCTCCCCCCTGATGCCCCCTCTTCTGTGGATGAAATGGACTTGTGAACTGTGCAGGCAAGCTAGGGGACACACGTCCCGATGTGTACCCCCCCCCCCCGGACATTGCTGCTGGGCTGGCCCATGGCCCTTGTACATAGTGGACATTTTCTCTGATATATTTTCCTGCTGAATAAAGCCTTTTCTTTTTGTTTTGCACACTGATGCTTTCCTGGACTTGCTGTTGGTGCTGGTGCTCCCTGCGTTGGGGTGGTGATAATGTGTTAGGGGTCTGTGAAATGTTGGAGTGTGCTGCTCATGGGGTGTACCCTGCCATCTGCGTGCCATCACAAAGGTCTCTGCAAATGGTATTTGGTCATGTTTGCTCTCACTGTATGGTGACATTGTCCCAAGGTGTGTTCCATCCTCTGTGGCCCAGGCCATTTTTCCTGCAGGGTGTCTCCCAAATGCTGTGCTGTGCTGTGTCTACATTTCCTGGATGTGTGAGGGTTGCCGTTCAATATAGCCATGCTGGCTCAGCGATGGCTCCGCCTGCATCTGGGGTATCACCCTTGTAGGTCACTGAACTTGTTGATGGGGTATATTGTCCGATGTCTGGGCACTGCTGGGAGTGATAGGTACACACCCCTCCTGTGTCTGGGCACTGCTGGGAGTGATAGGCACACACCCCTCCTGTGTCTGGGCACTGCTGGGAGGACCCTGCACCCACCCCTCCTGTGTCTGGGCACTGCTGGGGGTGTTTTGCACACCCCATTCTTATAGCAGGTTCGGTGCGTACATGCACGGGTGGGGGTTGGGTGCGTACATACACGGGTGGGGGTTCGGTCCGTACATACACGGGTGGGGGTTCGGGGCGTACATACTCTGCTGGGGTGGGGGTTCGGTGCGTACATACACGGGTGGTGGTTCGGTGCGTACATACACGGCTGGGGTGGGGGTTTGGTGCGTACATACACGGCTGGTGTGGGGGTTGGGTGCGTACATACACGGGTGGGGGTTCGGTCCGTACATACACGGGTGGGGGTTCGGGGCGTACATACTCTGCTGGGGTGGGGGTTCGGTCCGTACATACACGGGTGGGGGTTCGGGGCGTACATACTCTGCTGGGGTGGGTGTTAGGTGCGTACATACACGGGTGGTGGTTCGGTGCGTACATACACGGCTGGGGTGGGGGTTGGGTGCGTACATACACGGGTGGGGGTTCGGTCCGTACATACACGGGTGGGGGTTCGGGGCGTACATACTCTGCTGGGGTGGGGGTTCGGTCCGTACATACACGGGTGGGGGTTCGGGGCGTACATACTCTGCTGGGGTGGGGGTTCGGTGCGTACATACACGGGTGGTGGTTCGGTGCGTACATACACGGCTGGGGTGGGGGTTTGGTGCGTACATACACGGCTGGGGTGGGGGTTGGGTGCGTACATACACGGGTGGGGGTTCGGTCCGTACATACACGGGTGGGGGTTCGGGGCGTACATACTCTGCTGGGGTGGGGGTTCGGTCCGTACATACACGGGTGGGGGTTCGGGGCGTACATACTCTGCTGGGGTGGGTGTTAGGTGCGTACATACACGGGTGGTGGTTTGGTGCGTACATACACGGCTGGGGTGGGGGTTTGGTGCGTACATACACGGCTGGTGGTTCGGTGCGTACATACACGGCTGGGGGGGGTTCGGGGGCGTACATACACGGGTGGTGGTTTGGTGCGTACATACACGGCTGGGGTGGGGGTTCGGTCCGTACATACACGGGTGGGGGTTCGGGGCGTACATACTCTGCTGGGGTGGGGGTTCGGTGCGTACATACACGGGTGGTGGTTCGGTGCGTACATACACGGCTGGGGTGGGGGTTGGGTGCGTACATACACGGGTGGGGGTTCGGTCCGTACATACACGGGTGGGGGTTCGGTGCGTACATACACGGCTGGGGTGGGGGTTTGGTGCGTACATACACGGCTGGTGTGGTGGTTTGGTGCGTACATACACGGGTGGGGGTTTGGTGCGTACATACACGGCTGGGGGTTCGGGGCGTACATACCAGGGTGGGGTGGGGGTTCGGGGCGTACATGCACGGGTGGCGCTTGGGTGCGTACATACACGGGTGGGGGTTCGGGGCGTACATACCAGGGTGGGGTGGGGGTTCGGGGCGTACATACACGGGTGGCGCTTGGGTGCGTACATACACGGGTGGGGGTTCGGGGCGTACATACACGGGTGGGGGTTCGGGGCGTACATACACGAGTGGTGGTTTGGTGCATACATACACGGCTGGGGTGGGGGTTTGGTGCGTACATACACGGCTGGTGGTTCGGTGCGTACATACACGGCTGGGGGGGGTTCGGGGGCGTACATACACGGGTGGTGGTTTGGTGCGTACATACACGGCTGGTGTGGTGGTTTGGTGCGTACATACACGGGTGGGGGTTTGGTGCGTACATACACGGCTGGGGGTTCGGGGCGTACATACCAGGGTGGGGTGGGGGTTCGGGGCGTACATGCACGGGTGGCGCTTGGGTGCGTACATACACGGGTGGGGGTTCGGGGCGTACATACCAGGGTGGGGTGGGGGTTCGGGGCGTACATACACGGGTGGCGCTTGGGTGCGTACATACACGGGTGGGGGTTCGGGGCGTACATACACGGGTGGGGGTTCGGGGCGTACATACACGAGTGGGGGTTCGGGGCGTACATGCACGGGTGGGGGTACGGGCCGTACTTCCACGGGTGGGGGTACGGTCCGTACATACCCCTGCCCACGCTCTGCGTGCCTGGGTACGGGCCGTACCCATGCCTTTGGTGGGTGGGTACGGTGCGTCCCACCATTGTTGCGGGGCCGTGGGGTCCGCACCGTACACAGGCCTTGGGGGCGTGGCTACGGGTCGTACCACGCGTACCCCTACATGACCCCAGCAATGCTGGTACGAGCTGTACCAAGGCCTTTATGACGTGGGTACGGGCCGTACCGCTATTGTTGGAGTGACGTAGGGGGACGCGTGGTACGTTCCGTACCCACGCTCTTGCGGCCTGGGTAGGGTACGTACCGGTTCGCGTGACCATCCACTTCCGTTGTGGCGGACGCTTGCGTTGCTGGCCTCGCCCCCACCCCCTGGAAGTGACCAGGCCCTGATGGTCAGGTATGTCCAGGCCATGTGTGATTTGGTACCATGTGTTGGTGTTGTGTGTCCTGCCCCTGCCCCCCCCTTTGCCCCTGGTTGTTGTGCTGACCTTCTGCGGCGTCTGCGTCGGTTCCTGTACGCCAGGTGGACTGCTAGGAGGGCAGGGATGGCACGTAGGTTCGGGTCCATGTCTGTTCGTCGCGTCCAGCTGCTCCTTGCGTGTGTCGTCCTGATTTCCCGGCAGTTTTTGGCAGCCGGTAAATATTTTCCGTGCGGGATGACGTCGGTTCGAATCGTACTTCCTGGTTCGTGAAACGTAGGCTGGATGCGTACCGACGTCACGTCGGCTCCTTTCAGGATCGGAATTGTGTTTAGTTTCTGTTCGGTCGGTGTTTTGTTCGATTCGTACGGAAATGGTGTTTCCGTATGAATCGTACTTGCATTTTCGGATGGATTTCGCACCGGGTACGAGTCGGACGGAGAAAAGGCTCCGTCCGACGGTTCGTACCCGGTTTTTACCGGATCGGAATTGGCACCTAAATGTCGATTTGGATTTCCTAGACCTGTTCTTTCAAATGGAAGAGTAAACAGTTTTATGTCAGCTGTGAGACATACTATCACAAGAAAATCACCTAAGAATACCTACAACCTAAAAAGAAAAGAAGAATCAAAAAATATAAATGACTACAACCCAGTCATTTTATCCATGTGGAACGCTAACATGGATATACAGTATGTAGCTGACAATTCCATTGCTGTTGCTCGATATGTAACGTCTTACATTACGAAATCAGAAAAAACAGAATTGAAGGAAATGTGGGAAGAGATTTCTCACGAGAAGACTGTCAGTAAGAAGCTGTACAGTTTCAGTTTGAAGATGTTATCGCATCGAGAAATTGGATCCTACGAATGTTCAGATAGGTTATCTTCTGCAAGTCTCTACTCGAAATCAAGAAGAATAATTTGGGCAAGTTTAGGCCTTGCAGCAATGAGAAATCGGGTACTGAAATCTGTTGGAGAAATTGAATATTTGGCCGAGAATGACCCACAAAGTACAGATATTTTGAAATCAAACATGTTGGACACATATTATCCAAAAAGAAGTCAACATCTGGAGAACATGTGTCTCTATGAAGTGCTGCAGAACTACATTTATTCACGGAAAGCCGCAGAAGACATCAACAATGGAAAATATAAAGTCATTGATGAGGAAGGATGTTTGGTGAAGCAAACAAAAGGAAGTTTGATAAATCACAGGAAGCTGAGTTGCGACACTGACAAAAAGGAATTTTACTACTTGGCTCTTTTACAGCTGTTTAAACCATGGCGTTCAGAGGACGAACTACTGGGAGAATTTCAAAGCTATGAAGATTCTTTTAATGCTTGCAAAGACAGCATACAATGCAGTACATTCACAACTTATCTGCAAATGTTAAATGAAGAAATTGAACAGGAAACTACAATTGCAGCAGAAGTAGCTAGAGACAGTTCTCAAGACAGCCAAAGTTCAGGAACACTCAGTCAAGATTCCCTAGGACAACCAATCGTTGAAAATGAAGCATCAATAGCCATGAATGAAGTGGAAACGGCTATGAATCAAGCACAAGAAGAATTTATAGACTTACAAAATTTGGAAAGACAACTGAATGAAGAGCAGCAACAAATTTATGAAGAGATCAGAAGCAAAATTGATCACGGATTTCAACATGAAAAAAAAGAGTGCTCATGCACATCATTTCATCCAATCAGGATGTATGTAAGCGGACAAGCTGGAACTGGGAAAAGTTTCCTTATAAAAGTCATCAGAAGCTACCTACAGCAAAAAACGGATTCTACTTTGTCTTGTGTGGTTACTGCTCCAACTGGGTTAGCAGCATATAACATAAAAGGAATCACTTTACATCGTTTGCTAATGTTACCAGTGGAGCATGAGAACAAAATACAATACAACAAGCTAACTGGGGAAGCATCCTTGGAAGTTTCAAGAGTATTGAAGAAGATGCAAGTTCTCATTATTGATGAGGTGAGCATGGTATCAAACTTAATGCTTGCCTTTGTGCATTTAAGAATGCAGCAAATTTTGAAGACAGACTATGACATGTTATTTGGTGGAAAACACGTCATTGTTTTTGGAGATCTTTTGCAACTTACTCCAGTTAAAGGACAACCAGTGTTTAATACTGTCACACATGAAGACACGAAGAAGTCATTGGGAAGCATCGGAAATACAAATATTTGGTCCTTCTTTGAGTACAAGGAACTTACTACTAATATGAGGCAAGCAAGCGATGAAGAATATGGAAGTATTCTGAAAGATATCAGAATTGGACTACTCACTGAAGCTGGCAAAAAAGCATTACAGAGTCGGCTGCTACATAATTTATTTCCAAAGGAAGAAATAGTTGCAGAGAAGATATACAAGAACATTGCAGAAAACAAAAGTGTCATCTGCTTAATGCCAACTCTACGTGAATGCTCAATATTCAATGAGGAGCTTTTGAAATTGGAAAAGGAAGAGATCAGGAAATTGGAAGCAGTTGACAAAATTGAGGATGGAAGAATTACTGTCACAGTAACAGGCACACTGAAAAATAAATTGAATTCACTAGAGAAGAACATTTCCAAAACAGCTGGATTAGAAAAAAATCTATATGTTTGCATGAACTGTAGAGTATTTTTAAGGAGAAATTTGGATGTTGAAAAAGGTTTAGTTAATGGAGCTATGGGAAGAGTTGTGGGTTTTATTAATTATCAGAAAAAAGATGGAATTGAATGTTTAAAAATAAAATTTGATCAGATAGAAGAAGTTAAAGACATTTGTCGTTGTACAGTTCGTTTCATGCTTGTGAAAGACTTATATGTACGTAGGAAGCAGTTTCCGTTTTCGCTAGCATATGCTGTAACTATTCACAAGTCTCAAGGATTGACTGTAGATTGTGCATTTGTGAACATTGGTTCAACTGTGTTCAAAGAAGGTATGGCATATGTTGCTTTGTCACGAGTGAAAACATTATCAGGTTTATTCATGATAGACTTTGATGACTCAAAAGTTAGTGCTGATACAAACTGTGTAAAGGAGTATAATAGATTAAGAAGAACCTATGCTCCTCATTTAGGTCAGTATTATTTATTGGAGAAACGTGTAGTTTCTCGTAAAAGGAGAAATGAGAATATCTGTAATGAAGATGTAGAGAGGAGGAAAAAAAAGAGGAGTGATGTAATTGCAAGCAAAACGAGTAAGGAAAAAGAAGAACAGGTTGTAGGATGTCATTTTGAAAATAGCTCTGGTGTCAACTGCTACGCTAATGTAGTGCTGAATGTTGCATTTTATCTGGAAAGTTTGCAAGAGCAGATAATAGTAAATCAGGGAAAAAGATTCTGTTCTGAGCTGAGTCTCCTTTTTCAAAAGCTGAGTAATGATAAAACTCAAATAGAAAGTGCTACTGAAATTAGAAAACTTTTAGATGTATGTTCAGGACGAACACAGTTTTCTCAAAATGAACAGCAAGATGCACACGAATTTTTGATGTTTTTTCTTCAAGTACTGGAAGAAGAAGAAGTTGCAATTGATATTTTATTTGGTCTCTCTTATAAATGGGAACAGAGTTGTGAAAACTGTTATAATATATGTGGCTCTAATGTTGATAATGAAAGGTTTATTTATTTGACATTGCCAGAGAGTAAAACAGTCACTTTTGCTAAATTAGTTAAAGATGCTAATCATAGCATGCAATGCGGTGAGTGTCAATCTGACATGTTTTCAACATTAATTTTAAAGGAATACGGACAGTATGTAATTTTAATGATGCAACGATGTAGAGCTGATGGTTCAAAATTGGATACTTTAATAAAGAAGTTTACAGGACAGCAATTATCAATTTCAGGAAAAACTTTTTTAACTGTTGCAATAATTTTCCATGAAGGACCTACTGTTACTTCTGGACATTACACAGTTTATCTTAAATGTGAAAAAGGCTGGACACTGTGTAATGATTCCCAATTGGTTTTTAAGCAACGTTTGCCTTTTGATTTAGCAAATTCCTATCTAATCTTCCTGAAACCTAAATTTTAGAGAGACTTGGCAAAATCTGGACAAAACAATTTTACCATTTTATTGGATTACCATTGGAATTTTCAAAAAAAAGATTTTTTAAATTATCATTTGGCCTAATGGAAAGATAACCAATTGTAATGTGGACTTTTATAATTTTTTATGAAACTTTCAAAAACCAAAAATTTAGATAAAATTGGTAACATCTGCACAATTCAAATTTTGGAATGTTATTGGAGTGCCATTGGAAATTTTTTCAAAAAAGATTTTTAAAATTACTATTTGGCCATGCGGAAAAGTAACCAATTCTATTGTGGACTTAATAAATTATTAATAAATCTTTCGGGAACCAAAATGTTACAGAGAATCGGTGAGATCTGTACAAATTTAACTTTAGAATTTTATTGGATTACCATTGGAAATTTAATCAAAAAAGAATTTTAAAATTACTATTTGGCCTAAAGGAAATGGAATCAGATGTATTGTGGAGTTATTTGAGATATAATATTGTGATTATACTTCTGAAACAAAAATATCAGACGGTATTTTAAAGAAATAAGTATTGTTTTTAGATGATATTTTTTTAGAATATTATGCATTTCTATAATGTTAAGTTTAAGTGAGAAGAGATTCTGGGCTTTTTTAATACAATCTTTGAGATTGTTATTTTTTTTTTGCCCGCTGTTAAATGATGAATGCAATTGCTTTCACAATTTATAGTGAAATGCAATATATTCTGAAAACAGCAAAAAAAAGGCAACATTTTTTTTTGATAAATATGTAAATATGTGTACTGTATTATAAAATGTTTTAAAAAATATTAATACTTTTTTCTTTTTTTCAGATTGATATAGAAAACTTACGAAAACTAGAACCATTTTTAAAGCAATTTTTAAAAAAAATAAATGAATAAATATTTTTTTGAGTGGGTATGGTAAGTCACCAATATCATGGTTCCTTTTTTTCTACTTCTCTACAATCACATTTTCAGTTTTTAATTGTAGTCTCTCAAAAAAAAAAAAAAAAAAAAAAACCTTGGGTGCGCGCAGGGTGCGCGCACCTCAAAAAAATTTCAAAAAAAATATCTAAAAAAAAAATTTGTTTGGTTTAGTTTATAAGTGGCTCTTAAAAGAGCCCTTGAGTTAATGGAGGGAAACAGGAAGAGAAAAACGCAAAAAAAGAAAAAACATCTATGGCCTAGTGCACGGATGCGCATCAAATTTTCTCTGAAGGAGATCAAGACTGGTCTCCCCCACAGAAATAAGAGAACCGCAATCAGTGCACCGTGTAGACAACCTCGCCAAACAAGGTGGACCAACAAGAGGTATAGAAACAGGTGAAGGCACCATCGCAGCTGAAGTGCTCCCCTGAGCTGCCGAAGATGTGCTCGGCTGAGCTGCTGCTGATGTCGTCGGTTGAGCAGGTGGAGGGTTTTCTCCAGAAGCTCGACGAAAAGTTACTGGATGCATTTTGTAAACATGTCTCAACATAGTGTGAATGCTAAAAGAATATTTCTTGTTAGGATTCCCACGAGATAAGACTTTTTTACAAAGTAGACATGTAACTTTCGGTGCATTTACCTTTTTCTGACCTTCTGGAAAAGAGAAAAACTGCCATATAAAGCTGTCTTTCTGCTTCCTGTTCCTCTGCCTCTCAAGAGTGTCCTGGTCACTGTCTGAAGTAGGTTGCTGTTCAGCCATTGTCTCTCAACAACAGAATAGCTCCTTCTCCAAAGGAATCAGAACTAATAATGAGGGGAGTAGGTGTGGTTTGGGAAGAATCTGGAACAGAAAGTACTTCAAACCAATCAAAAGTGATGATTCTTGATCACATGACTTGCCATGAGGGGATTGGGTGTGGTATTGAAACAATTAGAAACTGAAAGTAATGATAACCAATAAGAAATATTGTTTTATTATGTATAAACCCGAGGTGCGCGCACTGCGCAAGCTCCGAGCGCACACCCCGTGATGACGTATGCACGAACGCGTAAGCGCGCAGGTGCATACGTCATATGCGCGTACCTAGCGCGCATACGTTGAACACGCGTATACGCGACCGTTATTGCGCATAATTTTAGCGTATGCGGAAGTAAACCGCGTCGAGCGCGTAGGACGCATGCACGCATGCGTACCATGAAGTATATTTGCGTACGTAAATAACGTACGCCGGAATTCATAAAAAACTTACGAAATAGTACTAGGAGCGCGCTCAGAGCGCGCACCCCAAGAATTTATATATATATATAAAAAAAAAAGTGGACATAAAATAATTTAAAAAATTCAAAAAAAAAAAAAAATTATCCTAATTGAATTTTTTTTAAAAATAATTTAAAAAAAAGATAGCGATAATATATAAATGAATATATAGTAATTTTATTTTAATAAAAAAAAATATCTTTAATTAAAAATACATAACTTAGCATATAAAAAAACCGTACAAATTCACTGAAAAAACCAAAGGTTTCAAAAACGTTATAGTTAGGAATTAGCATTTAAAAAACTTTGCAAATTCACTGAAAAAACCATAGGTTTCACACACGTTATAGTTAGGAATTAGCATTTAAAAAACCTTGCAAATTCAATGAAAAAACCAAAGGTTTCACACATGTTATAGTTAGCTGGACATTTCACTCGTAAAAAACCAATGAAATTCCCCCGTTATAGTTAGTTCAGCTAACTATAACTCGCGCGCCCGCAATGCACTGCTGATGACGTCACATATTACATCACTCATGACATGGTCAGTGACATCACTCATGACATCACTGATGACATCTCAAATGACATCACTGATGACATCACTGATGACATCATCCTTGTGATAGATTGGCAGACCACCTCTTCCCCTAATATAACCTTTGATACACACATTCAAAAATGGAAATTAAAATTTTAAAAACAATGGACATACCAATACCAGTTACAACAACCTATACAGTAATACATGTACTCACTCATCATATGTACTCATACACCTATACATCCTGTTAAACAATGCCACTCATCCATAGAGGTACTCACACACATAGTCACTCATGCTAATAAAGAATCAAACATCCATTTACTTGCATATACAGTTATACACACACCACCACACTTACTTCTACGGAAACGTACACATACTTAGTCTTTTAAACAATCACTTATAGAAACACATACTTATTCATACAGGAACTCTTTCAATCTCTCACTCTCACATATACTCGCTTATATACACCAATAGTCACATATACTAGTTTAAAGCATATGTAGTTACTCATAAAGACACTATTGAGACAGTCATTCACCCACTAACACACCCATACACTCACTCATCCACCCATAGAGTCCTGCACACATGCTGTCTTCAACACATACAAAGAGTGAGTCACTCATTCATGCACCTATGCACTACGTAATACCCCCACCGAACCATGCAGACACTCAGACTGATACTCATAAAACCAACTAATAAACAATATAGACACCCATGTAGCTACTCACCAACCCATGCAGCCACTTATACACAAAGTGAGAGACTGATACAGATATTTACATATTTAAACATTACTCACTAAGCCATGTATTCACTATGATACACTTAATCAGTCAGTTACACAATCAATTTTTCAAAAACAAATCATCCATTTAGACACTTATATACCCATTTATTCTTCCATCGACCTTGAGGTATACATATATAAAACATATTTTATTTTCAGAAACACACACATTCACTGGATGATGACATCAGTGATGTCATCAGTGATGTCATTTGAGATGTCATCAGTGATGTCATGAGTGATGTCACTGACCATGTCATGAGTGATGTAATACGTGACGTCATCAGCAGTGCATTGCGGGCGCGCGAGTTATAGTTAGCTGAACTAACTATAACGGGGGAATTTCATTGGTTTTTTACGAGTGAAATGCCCAGCTAACTATAACATGTGTGAAACCTTTGGTTTTTTCATTGAATTTGCAAGGTTTTTTAAATGCTAATTCCTAACTATAACGTGTGTGAAACCTATGGTTTTTTCAGTGAATATATATATATATATATATTCACTGAAAAAACCATAGGTTTCACACATGTTATAGTTAGCTGGACATTTTACTGATAAAAAACCAATGAAATTCCCCCGTTATAGTTAGTGCAGGCAACTATAACTCACGCGACCGTTATCCTCTGCTGACGACATATGTGTCTTTATGAAAAAAAAATATTTGCAATATATGTATAGCTAAAATTTAATGGAAGAAGACATGGGCAAATAAGTGTCTAAATACAGTATTAGCATCAGCAGAGGATTGCGGTCGCGTGAGTTATAGTTGCCTGCACTAACTATAACGGGGGAATTTCATTGGTTTTTTATCAGTAAAATGTCCAGGTAACTATAACATGTGTGAAACCTATGGTTTTTTCAGTGAATTTGCAAGGTTTTTTAAATGCTAATTCCTAACTATAACGTGTGTGAAACCTATGGTTTTTTCAGTGAATTTGTACGGTTTTTTAAATGCTAAGTTACTTTACGCCATTCGTGGCGTGCGCGCCCACTTAACGCAGTTCGTTCCGTGCGCGCACGGTGCGCTTCGCGCACAGTAAGCACGGTGTTAGTGCTTACGCAGTTAGTGCCGTGCACGCACGGTGGGCACGCGGTGCGCTACGCGCACTGCGTGCCCACATTACGGTGGATGGGCCATGTACGCACGATGCGCTTCGCGCACCGTGCGCACATGGAGGACATATTATGCGCTTCGTTGTGAAAGGTAATCTTTTACCTTTCAATTTAAGGATATTTATGCCGTGCACAAATGGTGCCCGGCGGGCCCCGTTTGCACACGGGGTGTGGAGAGTGTGGATAGTTTTTTTTTTTTAAATTATTTTTACCGTACGCGTACGGTAAGCGTAATCGGCGATTTTTCAAAAAAAGTAAAATTGAATTTTTGGCCTTGGGGGTTCTTTGGGGACACCTTCATCAAGGCTAGGTGGTTAGGAGCAGTCTAAACAGCCCCTTTACATGTTTTTTGTCCTTTGTTTTTCCTCCCCCCCCTCAGAGTGCGAGATAGAAAATGGCGGCCGCCGCTTCCTGGTTTCGACCGATTCGAATGTTTACTAAGATCTAACAGCCAATCAGAATTGCGTGAGCGCACGGCACCGTACGCGTACGGTAAGCTTACCGTAAGCGCACGGTAAGCGCACCGTAAGCTGCCACAGATATATATATTGATTTAAATGCTATTTTCTCAGGATCTACTGAACAGATTTACACCAAACCTACAAAAGGCACTTCCTTGACCTGTAGACTACCTCTCTGGCAAATTTCAAGTCTGTTCAGCCGTTCGGGCTGTAGCTGTGTCTAAAGGTCCTATGGAAAAATGCATGGGAAAAACGCGTTTTGGGACCCCCCTTTTTTCTCAGCCCCCGCTTGACGACCGCCAGTAGATAATATATATATATATATATATATATATATATATATATATATATATATATATATATATATGTATATATATATATATATACATATATTTTTATTCTTTTTGTGGGGGGAGCCCCCAAACCTCCTTTTTTATTATGCTTAACCTTTGTTTACTACTGCCCGGCCTAAACTCTAAAATTACCCCTACCTCTCTTTAATACTAACTACCATTAACTCATAAATGTAACATTTCATTTAAATATTTTCTTTCTTTTGGAGGGGGGACCCTCCCAATCAGCCTCTTTTTAAAATGTACTTCTTACCTTCCTTTGCCCCTACCCTCTCCTAAAATTAGCCACACCTCCCTTTACCACTGCCACTACCCACCCCTAAACCCTAAATGTAGCAATTCCACCTAAAATCTTGTAAACATTTGTAATTTTGAGTGTAATTATAAGATGGGGTGTGCGTTCTTTACAGTACCTTTCCTTGTTAAAGAAGTTTTGATTGCCTTGCTCCCTTACACTCTCTGAATCAGACTCAGACTGCTTTGCCTCATTACCCTGAGATTCAAGTGCTGAAAGGGTCACTTTATCCCCAGTTTGAAAGGCCGAGGTAGGGAGCCTCCAGCACACCAAAGAGAAAAGATCCCCTACACTTTAGGAAGGGACTATACATTGTTTAACACTAAGGGTCTTATTACAAGTACAGTGGTCCTCAGGACTGCCTAGTTATGGCGGCGGTCTGACTACTGCCACACTGTGGGTCCGCCCACTGTATTCTGAGTGTGGCAGTTGGAATGCCATGAGACCTCTGGCTCCGCCAGTATCAAGGATACCACTGGGCCAGCAGTCTGCAACCGGCCTGAATATGTTGCACACCAAGCATATTAGGAGTTGCCTTTTCACTGCCCTTTTCATGGCGGTGAGCCCGCCATGAAAAGGGTGCCACAGAGCAAACTAAGGAGGCCTTAATAGGGCACCCTGCCAGATCTGGGCCTGGGGGTGCATGTGGGGGGAGCACATGTTGTTCCCCCTGTAATCACACCCCTGTTCCTGCACGGTGGGCATGCTTGCCCCACCATGCAGGAACGTGCTGCAGTTGCTGTCACTACAGTAGGCTGCATGTTAGGCTCTCCTATAAGCCTAACAGCCTTCTTCTATGAGGCACTCTTAATCTGGCGGGCAGGCGCACTACGGGCTTGGTGGCCCACCTGTTTGCACGGCGGTGGCGGGCTGTCAGGAGGACCACCGAACTCGTAATAAGTTCATAAGAGATCTGACATATATTTCTAGTTCACTTCTTGATGGAGAGGTTTCCTTTTCATTGTATAAGTGTGCGATTTTATGTTAGGCATATGGGGCCATATTATCAAGACCGGCGATAATATTATTGTTCTCAGTGCACATTTGAGGGATGTTCTTAGAATGACTTAAACTTAGAGGCTATACTTAACCCTAGAAGATGGGAAACAGAAAGCCTTTCTCCACATTATTTATGTAAAACTAAATTTTGCATCTAGATAAAAAACAGTGTTTTTCCTAAATTTCAGCATTGCCTGAAAAAATAATCCTCTGATTGAAATATCCAGAATATTTTTAACACTCTTTGGGGTATATTCACAAGGACTTATCTCCGATTTATCTCCACCTTAACGCATCAAAAGTGGAGATAGATTTAACACCCCATTCACAAGCTGGTGCAAACTGCCGACATCGCCAGTATTCCCGCGATAACTGCCCCAAAATGTATCTCCACGGTGGACACCACCAACTAACCCTAATGAGATGCAGAGTAGGCGTTACCGTGCAAAAACACACGAAAAAACCACAACACCACTTTCACAATGACCTGCCAGATCTGCGATGCGAACCAAAAACAGGCGATAAGCCGTGGTAGCACCAGGGAATTAACACCTGCCTTTTGCTGGTGTTAAGCAGGATGACCACCTGCAGCATAAAAGGGAGCCCAGCCAATAGCCACACCAGAAGACCCACAGATGCCATGGAGACAATGATCATGCAACGCAGATACCCATGAGGGCCACAACACCCACCGCAACCACCCCCAGCCCCCCCTACCCTCCTCCAAACATACACATACCGTGCACGACACAAGAGCCACAAAAAGCACATGATGACGCACATTGCCAAAAATAAACATACATGTGTGACCAGAAGAATGAGAAACAGTTACACACACTGAAGTAAGAACCAAAAACTTTATTGAAATACAACATAAAACACCAATGCAGAAGACTCCTGTCGGGTCCGTCAGAGACAACTCGACGTCACAGCCTGGAAAATAAAGCACAAAATCAGGACGTGTGTCATGCGCACATCAAAGGAGAGAGACACAGAGAAACAGAGAAGGAAAGTAAGCCAGAGAGAGAAAGAGAGGGAAGGAAAGGAAGGGAGAGAGAGAGAGAGAGGGAAGGAAGAGAGAGATAGACACCGCCGCCCCTGCGTACCCAGGCCCCACTGCTCACCTGCTGCCACCGTTGTGTCCATCAGTAGGCACACCACGAGCCCGTGCAAGGTCCAGGCCCTGGTCCCGCCACCAGGGCATGGTCCACATCATGTGGACCCGCCCGCGGCCCAGCAGGTCCCACATATGATGCTGTGTCCTGAGTCATCAATGTCAGAGACCACATCAGTGCAGACGTCATCATCGCAGACTGCACACCCGCTCAGCTATTTTGGTGCCACTAACCCTGTGCAACACCAGTCAGCACCACGTGGTGGTAGGCCCTTGACAGCCGCAAGGCTTCGGGTGCCACTGACCCTGTGTGCAACAACTCATGGGCCCATTATGATTGAGAACCGTGGAGTGTCCGTCATCCAGTCACCACCGGCAGAGGGGAATGTGACGTTGTCGGCCCTTATATTTGCGCGGTCACATGGCCTGTGACGCCTGTGCCGGATGGGTGTGGTGTGTGTGCAAACCCGTGACATGCTGACAACTAGACCAGTGACCTGGCATCCCACTAGATGAGCATCATTGATGTAAGGGAGATCACTGTCCCTAAGTCCATCCATGCATTCATACATGAATGATGAAAGACATGACACAGCAGTGCGTTACTGGATGTTTATTGCACATCCAGTGGAGTTTTGCAGCTGGAGAGGTACAGGGCCATGCCAAGCACACCACACAATATGGGCCCGTGGAGGGCCAGCCAGAGTCCATCCGGGGATGACAAGTACTGCGGAAGAGGAAGGGTACAGTCCGCAGTCTGGTCGGCTGTTCATTGGTCATCGAACAGGAAATGACAGTCCATGTCGTTGTCCAAGCTGAGTGCAGCGGAGTGTATCGGGCGTCAATGGAAGGTCATGGGGCCATGTGTGGCACCAAGCAGAAACAGGCCAGGTGGTGGAAATGAATGCTAGTGCCTCCTTCTCAAACCCATCCACGTCCTCGTCCTCAGATGTGTGCTCTGCCCCATCTGTGGGTTTTGCAGTACTGGCTGCGGCACTGTGTGCCACTGACACATCAGAGGCCGGAGGAGGATTGTCGGCCGCACTGTGTGGCAGTGACACATCAGATGCCGGAGTGGATACGCCTGCCGCACTGTGAGGCACTGACACACCAGGGGGCGGAGATGTGGATGGTGTGGGGGCAGCAGCATTCATCAGCGCCACGACTTGAGGATGTGCAGGGCATGGTAGATCCCAGCTACATTTTGCTGATGTGCAGAGGTGGCTGCCATCCTTTCCGCCTCCATCTGCACCATGTCCTCCATGAGCCTCCACATGTGTGCCAGCTCACGGCTGGCATCGCTGGAGCCACTCTGAGCAGACAGATGTTCTTCTCTCCGCGTCATGACTCCAGCGATGTCAGTCAGGGCTCGTTGGAGACCATGGAGCGGGCCTATACACCCATGGATGGTGTCCAGTTTGGTAGCCATGATGTCGAACCCCACCCGCACCTGCTCAGTCGTCTCCCTCTGGCCCTCCAGTACATGGCGTTGGAAGGCCATGTGTTGTTCCTGGGGGTCTTGGGAGACTGCCGGGCTGTGGGTGCCTTCTGCTGGGTGGTTTGGGTAGTGGGTGGGGTCTCCTCGATGCAGCTGAGCTGCCCTGATCCTGGAGGTGAGTTGCGGATGATGTCAATGATGTCTTGGAGGGCTTGGGTGTCGATGCTGGGGGTGTCCTCCTCGTCATCAGTGAAGAGTGGCTGGGACTGCTCTGCAGGAGGTGCTGACGGTGCCCCTGCAATGTGAAGGGGAGATGGTGTATTACAATGTGTCCAAATGTATGTCACCGCGTGGTACATGTTGACATTCAGACAGCATGGCATTGTACATTGTGACAGTCTGTGGATCAGGGCCATGGCCCAGAGTCATTGTGAGTGTGCACTGTGCTCTGCTTGATTGTGCATGTGTGCCATTTCGGCCATCTCCACCCGTCCCCCCAGTACCTGGTGGTCACTCACCCTGTTGCGGTTGTGTTGTGTCCTGTCGAGCAGTGTCAGGTCCCCTGACTCCGGCCACAGTCTCCACACTGATGACTGTCGACACCAGCTCCTCCATGTCATCCAGCACGAGCTGTGGCACTGGGCTCCCACCTCCAGCCTGCATTGCTGCCTTCTGGTTGGCTGCAAGTTTCTCCTTGGTCTTCCACTTGATGTCAATCCATCGTCTCTTGGCCTCGTCCATTGACCTCTTGTGCTCTCTGACAGCATTCATCTTGTCAACGATGTCCCGCCATATTCCATTTTTGGTGCCCAATGACACGTTGGAGGTGACAAACAGTTGTTGATGGTGTTCCATCACCTCCGTGACTAGGATCCTGTTTTCCTGCGGACTGAACTTCGTCTTCCTCTTCTTCTTGTCCTTGCCCTTCCCTGTCCCCGAGGTCCCAGGCTGGTCGTCCGGGGTGCTTGTTGGGTTGCGCTCGTCCTCTGCGCATGCTCCGGCTGCCTCCATGGTGCTTGGGTGTCGGTCAGTTTGTGATTAAGTGTTTTTTCTACTTTTACAGTGATTTTTCCCACCTTCCATGTGTGTATTGCAGGCCTGGCACTGCTTAGCGCTGACTTCCTCATCCCGCTTTGACCCATTGCATGTTTTTTCGCGTTGAGGTTTGTGTTTTTATCTCCGTTGAGGTGTTTGTGTTACGGACATTGGTTGCGTTTTCAGCGGACTATCGCATGGTACTGCCGTGTTGTGAATTCCACATTGACACAGGGTTATTTTCCCGCGATAGGCTGCAATGTGTAAAGTTGTGTTAGCATTTTTTGGTGATGTTTAGCACACGTTCTTGTGAATCTACCCCTTGGAAATGGTGGTATACATGTAAAGCAATACACTAGATGAAAAGACATGGTACCAAGCAACTGTACTTTACCACCCTTATATTTATTGAAAACATCACACCTCACAGTGCAAATGACATTTTACAGATAAGTAATGTCACAGTCATATAAAAATGACTATAAGAATGTGGAATGCACTCCCAGGTACACGTTCTGTTCTGCACTCTTCTGAGAGAATGTTTCAAGGAGCATCCTATACAAGATTCTTAAAAATAGATTTACCTTTAAAGAGCGTGAGGAAAGCAAACACAGCCGCTCTAAACATCAACAAAACATAGAAAGTGTGAGCAAAATGAAGGAAGGCAGAGAAAATTGAGTTTTCAATGGAGCTGTCTGCATAAATGAGGAGCTAGGGTTCACCGAAGTGAGAAGTATTAGGGGAGGAGAAGTTGAAGAAAAAGACAGGCGAGAGACAGAAGCACCAGAGCCAGAAAGATGACAGAAGTCTGTAAGGTGAAAAGCAAGAGAGTAGTAAAGGACGCATCCAGGAAACTAGCATGGTCCAAGGAGATGAAGGAAGGAAGAAAAGAAAGAAAGTAATGAATGGTTCAAGTTGGGGATGAGTTGATCAGAGAATGGGAAAGGGTGAATAAACGTTCTCACCAAAGTTCCTACTCATCTCATTGCTCTACACCATTAAGGTTGCTGATTTGCCAACATTTTTTATTCTTTATCCTGTCTTTCATTCACAAGTGCAATAGGTTCATTTTCTATGCTGAATTAACCTGCTTCTTGGAAGCCTTACTGCCAGAACCTGTGTCAGATATAGAAGCCTCAGCATGGCAGTCTTCTTTAGGTAAGCTTTCCTACTGAGCCAGGGAAACACTCAGTTGTATGAGTTCAGGTGATCAGATTGGCCATAAAGAGACGATCTGATTAGAAAAACAAAAGCAAGATCTCAAGAAAACATTTGTGCCTGATTAGAGACAAGCGCACTAACTGATTTAATAAATGTTTAGCAAATCAAGGGGGTGACTAGGAGCTGAATATAATGTCCAGCACCCACACTCCTAAATTATCATAGTTACACAAAAGGGGGGTTGTGTTCCTACAGGAAAGATGGAAGAAGGGAGACAGGACGTGAAGCTGTTGGTCGGGACTGTGGAGCTGATAGGCTGGATCTGGGGAATCCAAGTAATCAGAAGTGATTGCCCTCACACACCCTGGTGGGAGTCATGCTTCATCATTGAGCTGTTCCTCGCTGGTCCGGCGCTGCACAGCCCAAAGGGCCACACGAGGGGGCTCTTTAAAGGAAATCTGATTTTTGCCATAATGATGAGTGCAAGTGAGGATGTAATTGTAGGGTGGTGTAGTAAGTGATTTAAATAGTCTTAGGGGTACCTAGAGCTGCTTTAATAATATGGTCCCCTTGACAGGAGTAAAAACACAGGAGCTGTCACAGGAGACACTGTACCTAAACAGATTTAAGATATGTAACATAGGCTCAACATGTTTCATGCCTTATGACCCAACAGGATCTTAGGCATTTCTTCAGGACGAGGTTGTTGACGCCTACCCTACATCTGATTGGGAGCGAAGGTGTGTAAAGTGAATGTGCCCAATCAAAATATGTCAACTGTACCTGCTATGGCACAAAACAAGTTCCAACCTGTAAAGGAGAAGAAGAGAGAGACAGCTATTCAGGGGTGTCACCACTGGCTTGATACTCCCTACTTTCATATAGTATACCTTCATATTAACATGCTGAGGGTGCATTGTCACCCCACAGTGAAATGTGAAAAAATAAAACACACACAAATCAGGCAGACGTTTACATGTGAAGAACACAGCATGACATTAAATACAACACCAAACACATTGCTATGGCGTGGTAGCATATCTTATAAAAAATGTGGATATTAGTTAGTGGTTGATTGAAGGACAAAATTAAGGATAACCTCTGTGGAATTGGATTCAGAGTACTCACATGGAAATGTGTGGTGAATTATCAGAGACCTACCATCCTCTGCCTGCCTAGAGGTAAAGAATGAGGTTGGGGGTGGGTACTTAAAAGTATCAGGAAATGGTTCCCGGTGTGTACTCGAGATTGGCCACAGGTGGGGAGGGCAGGGGATGGCTAGACCGGCCCTCGTAACAAATGCAGCATTGCGGCCGCCATAATGGAATGTGTCCCTTCGTCATGGAAATCGGTCTCGTCCTAGCGATGCATCTGCATGTGAATGTGGGGCATGCTAGCGGGACAGAGCTTTGTGATGGGCAGGGCCTCCAACGTGTTGTGGGCATTGCCTGGTGTGTACGCTGGGCAGGGCCCAGGGATAGCAAATGCGCACCGGCAGCATCTGGGGCTGAGATGTGAAGGCGGCCTGGTAGAAAGGGAAGGACGCCATCTTGAGTGGGGGAAGACGCCCCTTAAGGACACTAAAAAAAGTGTTAATGATGTGTAAGAAATCACTCTATTACATTTGTAACAAAGGTAAAAAAGGATATAATAAAGGATAATGGTACTTGAGTCAGTGTCATGATTGATCATGAAATAAACATCCCTAAGAAGTTAAATGTATATGGGATGCTGCAAAAAGACATGATAACATAAAGAGCTCGCAGAGAGGGTCTTGTGTCTAAAGAAGTAAACGTGTTGACTTCATACCAATGGCCAATGGCAAGTTGGGAACAGGAACTAGCAGGCGTGTCACAAAGGTGGGGGGGAGGCAGAGGGGCAGTCGTCAGGTCAAATAGACCAGCTAGACGGAATTAATAAATACACTCATGTTGTGGTGACCAATACATTGAAAGACGGGAGGTCAAGGGTGAGTCTCAGTATGGTGACACCCTCCTACTGAAATCCCAAAGAATGGTTTCATGTATTAAGTTTGCTCCAGGGGGTGTCATCATTTAATTCCTTGGTTTGGGCTGCTAGGCGGAAAGACCAGGTGTTGTTCCTTGTGGAACAAGGCCTGTTTGTCCCAATCATTGTGTGCTTCCGAAATGGTCCATTTGAGGTTGTTGGGAGTGTGGTTGGCTGGCAGGAAATGAGCACTCTTCTTGGTAGTGCTACATTTGCACCGAATGGTGCTGCAGTGATTCTCGTTTTTGCTGGCCTTGTTGTCATACCAATGTATCTGATCATGCAAGGGCAGGTTGGTTATGAGATATACACAGTTTCTTGTGTTGCAATTGGAATGGCCTCTTTGTGTCAATATGTGCAAGTGATCAAGCCTAACTTCTTTTGAGATTTCAGAGAGATGGCAAACCTCACATGACCCACAGGGGGAAATGTCCTGTAAATGGGGGAGGTTCCACAGTGTGAGTTGTTCTGACTTCGGATTAGCCCGGGGTCTGGTATGTATTAGCATATCTCTCAGGTTCTTTGTGCATTTGAACACAAAGCGTGGGAGAGGGATGTCAAGGGAACCTGAGTGTAATATCGGCCAATGTTTTCGCATGATTTTCTGTATATGATTCGAGTTGGAGGTGAACCTGGTGAAGCACGTAATCATTTAATCGTTGGACCTCATTTTGAATTCCAGCAGTGCTGCTCAGAGGTTTTTTTCCAGCCCTTTTGCGTGCCTGATTCATGGTCTTCATGGCTTAGTTATGGGCTCTGAGGTTGGTGCTGAGTTCTGTGGCCTGTAGATCACTTGTATTGCTGCAATTCCATTGGAGGAGGAGGAACTGCCTGTACAGAGAGCTTTTGAATGGTGACTGTTGTATGGTTCACTGCCATGTTATCGACAACACTAATATCGTTCTATAAAAATATCAAGTGAAAAATATCGACCACAAAAATATTTATTTCCTATACTTATAATGTAAATGACAAAAATATTGAAAATAAAATATTGTTGTCAATAATATTGTCAAAAATAGTCTTTTTATATGTATATACATATATATATTCACTTAAAAAACCATAGGTTTCACACATGTTCTAGTTAGGTGGATATTTCACTCGTAAAAAACAAATGAAATTTCCCCGTTATAGTTACTTCAGATGACTATAACTATTACTTTGGCGCCGGTTGACGAATCTACGCAAAAGTTTCAAAACTAATGGGGCGCTCCGCTCAGCTCCTACCCTGAAAGTCTCGGGGTGATTCGTCAAGCGGGGGCCGAGAAAAAAGGGGGGTCCCAAAACGCGTTTTCCCCATGCATTTTTCCATAGGACCTTTAGTCGAAGGTACAGCCCGAACGGCTGAACAGAATTACTTGAAATTTGTCAAAGAGGTAGTCCTCAGTTCAGGTATGTGCCTTTTGCATACATGGTGTCAATCTGTTCAGTAGTTCCTGAGAAAATTGCATTTAAAAGCACATACATATCTATAGCCGCGCACCGTGCGCGCATGGTGCGCGCACCCTAACGTGCGCAAGCGTAATTCTGATTGGTGGTTACGTGTCAGCCAACGTTCGAATCGGTCGAAATCAGGAAGTGTCGGCCGCCATTTTGTTTGTTATCAGTGCGAGAGTGGAAAAGGAAGGTGGCGAACGTGAAAAGGGGGCAGGGTAGAGAGTTCCTGACCCCCTAGCCTTTGTCAGGGGGTCCCTGAAGGACCCTGAAGGCAGAAAAAAACATTTACATTTTTTTTTTTAAAAATCGCGGGGGTGCGCGCACCGTGCGCGCACGGTGAAAAACCATTAAAAAAAATAATAATTTAATACGTCTTTTATTGTAAAATAAATATATAAAAAAAATAATAATACATACATAACTTAGCATTTAAAAAACCGTACAAATTCACTGAAAAAACCATAGGTTTCACACACGTTATAGTTAGGAATTAGCATTTAAAAAAGCTTGCAAATTCACTTAAAAAACCATAGGTTTCACACATGTTATAGTTAGGTGGACATTTCACTCGTAAAAAACCAATGAAATTCCCCCGTTATAGTTAGTTCAGATAACTATAACTCGCGCGCCCGCAATCCACTGATCATGACGTCACATATTACATCACTCATGACATGGTCAGTGGCATCACTCATGACATCACTGATGACATCATCCTTTTGATAGTGGCGGTCGCGCGGGTTATAGTTATCTGAACTAACTATAACGGGGTAATTTCATTGGTTTCTTACGAGTGAAATGTCCACCTAACTATAACATGTGTGAATAAACAACAAGAACACAGTGGTAGGGACAAACTGCGCAGGGAAGAGACAATATAAGAAGAAAATATCAGAACTAAGCCACTGCTACGAGGTTAACAATACGACTACCACTTCACGTCGTGATTGGTGAGCAAAGCCCACCTAGTACAATTGCAAAAATGATAACCGAGCAAAATGGTTCAATAGTAAAGCACAAATTAAAGTCCAATATTCAATTCAGTGATGTAGTCTTCTTTTAATTCAAGCTTTTCATATCTTGTCTCTTATTCCAATGTACGGTCTTCAAAGTATGCCTTCAAGCCAAGCCGTGTTTCATCCTGACAATTATAAGTCATGGACTTCATTAGGGCTAGAGACAAAAGAAATAACTGAATGGGGGACATATTTCCAAGTATTGTACAGTAGTTACATGTGATGGTTCTATACAATGTTCATCACATACATCATCAGAAGAGCTGGAGAATTATAAAGTGGTGGAACAACCTCATCATTAGTACACCACAAGCTGAAAAAGAGTGAGAAGAAAACAAATTGGGGAAGAATTGTCAAAATATTATAAAGGTCAGAGAAAAGAAGAAAAGGGGAAGAAATAAAACTAAGAATAAGAAAAATGATCCCACACCACAAAGGAAACAAAAAGAGGGACTAAAGGAAATAATCTAATATATATATATATTGTGTATCCCATAATTAAATAGGAGAAGAAAAAGAAAAGGGAAAGAGTAAACCAATAAGAAGTGAAAAAAAAGTACTATATTCCATGCTCAATATAAACACATATGAACTCACAAAGGAAGAAAAGAGCCACAAGTGTTGAAACTAACGTCAAAATAAGGGCGTCCATAGAAAAAGTAAACCGTGCAACTACAGAGATAAAGATCACCCTATACTGGTAAGACGCACTTACCAAGATCATAAACAGTCGAATCTTGTAAAAATAAGAATAAAACAAGCGCAACTTCTATGGTCCTAAGGGATCAGAATACAATATAAAATGAGTACTTATTATCAACGGCTACATTCTTGCAGTTTCGATAGTATGTGGCCAATATAACTGGGTCCTATCACTCAGTTCTTCGTCACTAGAGATTATATATATATATAGAAAGGGATATGGTAACCTTTAAATACTCAATGTTCATTAATCAATATACGTTGACGAAAATCTGAGCAAAGAAAATGAGAGTTGCTATAAGTGGGAGAAAGTGACCTACACTTCCTCGAATACTGGAGACTACTAATAAATGTTATACATAAGGTGAGTAAAATGCTTTATAAACAGAAGACATACCTAATATAATAATGCACTTTCCTTCCAAAGGTTCAGTCAAAAATGTATCTTTGTTTATATCTTTGAATTTTCAGGTTACAATATTAACCACGCATCCTAAAACAAAGGAAATGATCATAAGCTAAAATTGTAAAAGACAAAAAATGTGTTAGCAGCAGAGGCGAGAGAAGAGCGGAGAACAGACCAGGTGAATTACTAGCAGTAGAGCTAAATTCACATCTAAAATATAACCAAAATAATAGCATATATTTATACAAAATTAAATGGAAAAAGATAAATAAGTGCTACAAAAAACCGAAATTCCAACCAGTGCTAGTTATCTATACACTATTGAAGAATGGTCTAACTGAATCTATATCACAAAGAACGTAGTCCAAAGCCTGGCTCAGTCAAAGCAGAATGAAGGAGCGCCTATCTTCAGGTAAAAAAGGAAAAACCTTAAGCTCACGCTATTAAGGATTAAAAATGTTGGAGGGACAAGCTCCACTGATCTACATCACTGAATCGAATATTGGACTTTAATTTGTGCTTTACTATTGAACCATTTTGCTCGGTTATCATTTTTGCAATATAACATGTGTGAAACCTATGGTTTTTTAAGTGAATTTGCAAGGTTTTTTAAATGCTAATTCCTAACTATAACGTGTGTGAAACCTATGGTTTTTTCATTGAATTTGTACATTTTTTTGAATGCTAAGTTATGTATTTATTATTATATTTTTTATATATTTATTTTACAATAAAGTACGTATTTAAAAACTTTTCTTTTATGGTTTTTCACCGTGCGCGCACGGTGCGTGCACGGTGCGCTCACCCCGCGATTTAAAAAAAAAAAATTAAAATGTTTTTTTCTGCCTTCGTGGTCCTTCAGGGACCCCCTGACAAAGGCTAGGGGGTCAGGAACTCTCTATTCTGCCCCCTTTTCACATTCGCCACCTTCCTTTTTCACTCTCGCACTCAAAACAAACAAAATGGCGGCTGACACTTCCTGATTTCGACCGATTCGAACGTTGACTGACATGTAACCACCAATCAGAATTACGCTCGCTCACGTTAGGGTGCGCGCACCGTGCGCGCACAGTGCGCGGCTATAGATATTTATGTACTTTAACTGCAATTTTCTCAGGAACTACTGAACAGATTGACTCCATATATGCAAAAGGCACATCCCTGACCTGAGGACTACCTCTTTACCAAATTTCAAGTAATTCTGTTCAGCCGTTCGGGCTGTACATTCGACTAAAGGTCCTATGGGAAAATGCATGGGGAAAACACATTTTGGGACCCCCCTTTTTTCTCGGCCCCCGCTTGACGAATCCCCCCGAGACTTTCAGGGTAGAAGCTGAGTGGAGCGCCCCATTAGTTTTGAAAATTTCGCGAGGATTCATCAACCGGCGCCAAAGTTATTCAAAATAGAATTTTGAGATTTCCTATGGAAACACGGTCCTAACTATACCTATCTACTGGCGACCGCCAGTAGATAATATATATATACCCAATAACATAAAACATTTAAACAACATACTAATTTAATTACAAAAAAAAAGAAACAATATAAATTTAAATTGCAAAAGTAGATTACACACTAATAAAAATATTATAATTTTAACTACACAAAAACATAATACATTTAATTGATGTATAAATGAAACCATAAAATTCTACAAATAATACATATAATGTACTCACTCCAATTGATAAAACAGTAGAGAAATCATTGGATTGAGGCAAAGTACAAACAGTAGGGAAAGCGTTGGATCGCACAGGGGTAACATTTACTATTCCCACTCCAGTAAGTGCAACAGTAGGGAAAGTGTTGGATAATGGAAGGTTAAAATTTACTATTCCTGCTCCAGTCAGTGCAACAGTACAAAAAGTGTTGGATTGTGGAGAGGTAACATTTATTATTTCCACTCTACTCTATACAACTGTAGGGAAAGTGTTGGATTCCGAAGGGTTAAAATTTACTATTCCTACTCCAGTGAGTGCAACAGTAGGGAAAGTTTTGGATTACGGAGTGGTAAAATGTATTATTCCGACTCTAGTCAGTGCAACAGTAGGGAAAGTGTTGGACTGCAGAGGGGTATAATTTACTATTCCCACTCCGCTCAGTGCAACAGTGGAGAAAGTGTTGGATTGCGGAAGGGTAAAATGTACTATTTCAACTCCAGTTAGTGCAACAGTAGGGAAAGTGTAGGATTGCGGAGGGATATATTTTACTATTCCCACTCCAGTCAGTGCAACAGTAGGGAAAGTGTTGGATTGCAGAAGGGTAAAGTTAACTATTCCCACTATAGTCTGTGCAGCATTAAACACAGAGTAGTTCACGTCAAAACAATTAAAACAATTAAAAGTATATTAAACAACAAATATAATTAAATAGTTTAATAGAAAAATTATATATATATATTTTTAAATAAAAAATTATATATTTATTACAATCTTCTTTAATACATATTGTACATTAATAATATAATTAAAATACAAAACTATATTCCCAAAATAATACCAACCAATAAATACAATACTATTTAAAATGAAAAAGCACAACACAATTAACACATATTATAGAAAACCCAATCAATCGATCAAACAGGAATTTGTAGAGAGCACTAGTCACCCGTGAGGGTCTCAAGGTGCTAGGGGGTGGGGGTGCTGCTACTGCTCGAATAGCCAGGACTTGAGTAGCCTCCTGAAGGTTAGTAGGTCTTGGGTCTGCAGTAGGAGGATAGGGAGGGTGTTCCAGGACTTGGCGGCGAGGTAGGAGAACGATCTGCTGCCGGAGGTCGCTCTTCAGATGCGGGGGACGGTAGCGAGGGCGTGGTCGGCGGAGCGGAGCTGGCGGTTCGGGGTGTAGAAGGTGAGTCGTCTGTTGAGGTATGCTGGTCCGGTGTTGTGGAGCGCCTTGTGTACGTGGGTGAGGAGTTTGAAGGTGATCCTCTTGTTGACGGGCAGCCAGTGCAGGTCTCTCAGGTAGGGTGTGATGTGGCTGTATCGAGGGATGTCAAGGATCATGCGGGCAGAGGCGTTCTGTATAATAAAAAAAATATTTAGCTATTTTTAAATTTGTTATTACTTAAGTAACTTCATACCCTATGCCTATACAAACTACACAACACACACCTAAAATATATTTTAAAAATGATAATATTTACTAATTTTACATAATTAATTATCAAGTACAATATTAATAAGAATTACTTAATAGTCGAATTATTATCACTTCAAAAATGATTAATAATGAACAAATTAATTGTATTTAATTACCTTCCAAAACTTTACCCCTACAAATACAACTCATACCTAATATATAACACAAACAATATCTTAATTACACTATTTACATATTTATCAATTAAATCATTATTATAAAGTAACATATTCATTATTAAATGATCTAATTGATTTCCTGCACACCCTTTACCCATACAAAGACAACAAACTATACCAAATAAAACTATAAAAAATAAATGTATTACACAGTTTACATAATTATTTATCAATTTACTAATTAATTATCATAATAAATAAATATTATTGATAATAATTAATTTACTTCCCACCCTATACTCCTACAATACCCACAACCCACACCTAAAACTTAAATTTAAAGTAAGTATTTATACAATTAAATAATTATCAATTAATTAATATTAATTAAAAATGAATTAATTAATTATAAATCATTTACTTCCCACCCTGTACCCCTATAAACCCCACAACGTTAAAAATAGCTATACATTTACAAATTATATTTAAAAAAAACAATATTTATAAAAACAATTTATAACATATCCAGTTAAATATAAAGAAAAATACATACAAATAATTAAAAATCGATATTATTAACAATAATATTTGATATTAACTACATAGATATTTTGTAATCAACATTAACAATTTCTATATTTTTAACATCGATATTACTTATCTTAAAATCGATATTCTTGTCAATGATATTCTTGCAGACGATATTTCTGTATGGCGATATTTCCAATTTGATATTTATGTAGGTCGATATTACATTTTCTATATTTTGTCTGAATACCCTGTTGTATAGTGAAAGACTGTAAATGGTTTTCTTGAGCCGTGGACAGTTTGCCATTGGTGAGGGAGATTAGGAGGTCCAAGAATGGAAGTTCTCTATCAGAGATTTTCTTGGTGAACCTAAGGTATGGGTTGAGTGAATTAATCCAGGTGTATAAATCCTGGCAAGAGTTGATATCACCACACCAAAAGATGATAATGTTTTCTATGTAGCGTTGCAACAGAATGATGTTGGTTTTGTAGTGTTTAGTTTTGGCAGACATGAACTCCCTCTCAAAGTCAGTCATGTACAGGCAGGCTAAGCCGGTACAGCTGACACATTTTGATTGTGCACATTAACTTCACACACCTTCACTCCCAAGCAGTTGTAGGGTTGGTGTCAACAACCTGGTCCTGAAGAAATTCCTAAGATCCTATTGGGCCATAAGGCATGAAACATGTTGACTGTTAGTCCTGACATCTTTTGGCATGATTTCCCCTGTCCTTTTGCTTCTGACCTCCTGTTTTTGACTGTGTGTTGCATTTCGTTTTTGCTGGTTTTAGGACTCTGGACACTTTACCACTGCTGACCAGTGCTAAAGTGTAAGAGCTCCCTGGGTAAACTATAATGGTACATGGTTTCTCGGTGATAGGCATATTTGATTTAATAGTACGTCCCTCATACAGTGCACCGTGTGTGCCCAGGGCCCGTAAATCAAATGCTACTATTCGGCCTGCAGCACTGATTGTGCCAACCACAATAGTAGCCTTGCAACCTTGTCTCAGATCCCACTGCTGTGTCTGTGTGTTCAGTTTTACATTGCCATTTCAACCTGCAAAGTTAAACCACTTGTCAGGCCTAAACCTTCCATTTTAGTACATGTAAGGCACCCCTAAGGTTGGCCCAAGAAATCCCCATGGGCAGGGTGCAGCGTATTTAAAAGTTAGGATATGTACTGCTGTGTTTTTTATGTCCTGGTAGTGAAATACTGCTAATTTTGTTTTTCACTACAGCAAAGCCTACCTCTCCCATAGGTTTGCATTGGCGCTACCTTGTAACTTCTTACAAAAGTATCTTCCAATTGGGAGCTGATAGAGAATTGGAGTTTGGGGTCTCTGGACTCACAATTTGAAAATATGTCTTTCAGCAAAGTTGGTTAAAATTTCAGGTGTGAAAATCCTACCTTTAGAAAGTGAGTGCTTGCTTTCTTTAGCCATTCTCTGCCTCTGCTGTCTGGGGAATACACGTCTGGGTTAGGATAACAGTTGGGCTGTTTGTGTATTCAGTATAGATAGTCACACAAAGGGAGCTGAGTTATGCCCTGCATATCCTGATGGCCCATCTCCAGGCTGATGGGTCTTCCTGAGCTAGAGTGGTGGGAGGGGTTGACACCTACACCTGAATAGGGCTGTGCCTGTCCTCACACAAAGCCATCTCCACCCCCAGTAGTGTGTCTGGAGCCAGGGCAGGGAAATGCAGGGGCGCCGATTTCTTCATCGACACTGCACAGCAGTAAGGAACCAGCAAGTTGTGTTCGCAAATGACGAATCACCTCCCCTGCAACAGTAAGGAACCAACACATCACCTCCCCTGCCTAGCAGTAAGGAACTGACACCTCACCTTCCCTGTAGTAGTATGGAACCAATGCATCACCTGCTTTTTTTGGCGCTTCACCTCTCCTGTGCCTTGCATTGTCTTTGATTTTTTACGCCTCTAAGGTACTTTGTCCTAAACAACCGCATCCATTGATTTCTATGGGTTAAACTTGCTTAACGTTTTAAAAGTGGTATTTTGAATTGTGTATGTTGTATTTTTGTCATTTTGTCATTTTGGTCTTGTTTCATTCAGATAAATATTGGCTTTTTTTCTAAACTGGTGTGGACTTCTTTTGTAGTATTTTCACTGTGTTATTGTGTGTGTGCGTGTACAAATATTTTACACATTGCCTATGGAAAAAAGCCTGCCTGCTCTGTGCTAAGCTACCAAGGGGGTGAGCAGGGGTTATCTTAGCTGTGGGACTTCCTTACTCTGACTAGGGTGAGGGTCCCTACTTGGACAGAGTGCAAACCACTGCCAACTAGGGACCTAATTTCTAACATTGACCCTACGTCACATATCTTAAAGCTGTCTAGGTACATTGGCTCCTGTGACAGCTCCTGTGTTTTTACTCCTGTAAAGGGGACCGCCTTATTGAAGTAGCTTCCGGTACCCCTTAGACTATTTTAAATCACTTACTACACCACCCTTTGCTTACATCCTCACTTGCACTCATCATTACAGCAAAAATCCGTAGATCTCCTATAAGAGCCCCCTCGAGGGGCCCGTTGGGCATTGCAGCTCCGGCCCAACAAGGAGCAGCCCAATGATAAAGCCTAACACCCACCTGGGTGTGTGAGAGCAATCACTTCTGATCACTTGGATCCCTGGATCCAGTCGATCAGCTCCCCAGTCCTGACCAACAACTTCCTGTCCTCTCTCCCTTCTTCTGTCTTCCTGGAGGACCAGCATCCCCCTTAAATCTGGAGCAACTAGATTTGCTGCCTTTGGATTTGGTGTGTACAAAGCCAATACGGGTCAGGTAGGTTCTTCATCACTCAAGGGACCTAATCTGACATTCTGAACTACATGAGATAGTTCTCTATCAGACCATGTTTGTTGCTTCTGATAACCTTCTAAGTCACGATATGGTTGCTAAATAGGTGGCATGCAGAAGCTCTGTATGTATAAAAGTTGAGTAAAATAGTTCAAAGGAGTATTCAGCATGCACATTTACAGCAAATGCAACCCCACCCCCTGTATTAGTGCCACCTCTAGCTAAGAGATGTTGTGTTAATGGTGTCCTATAATTTAATCCTATTGAGATTGCTGATTGCACCATTATAAAACAGATTCACTTTTAGTAATAACCGGTAAAGCCAAGATTATTCAAAGGTTGGTCCCATGCAGAGCACAAACATGATACATTTTCCGAGTTATCTGGCATACAACCTGAGCTGGGGGCTCCCTAGACCCTTTGGTATCAAGGATGGATTTAGTCAATGTACCAGTCCTGAGACAGAGAACCTGGTGAACTATAACCCCATGAAACCTCTGCATATTAAATGGAGATGGTGTGTTCTGGTTAACAATCTGTCATGTGACTCTCACTGGAGAACTTGTTAGTAGACCCTAAATTGTCTTTCACACACTTAACATTATGCACTAAGGATATATCTCGATAATTTCTATTTAAAATAACAAGATTTAAATCCTATTTTAGTGCATAAAACATGTATAGCACTAAATATAATAACAAACAAGATAGTAGCTATCAGGCTAAATAAAAGGAAAAACTGCAACAACATAATGGCACTTCAGCTTGTCACTGCATTTGTCCTTCAGCCGCTCCATTTCTGTTACTAGGTAAACTACATTTGCACCAAAAGGAGCCAGTAAGAATAATGTGAATGCCCCCCACCCACATTCCTTATTGGAATGATAAATATGTAGTTTTGCACAAAGGGAATGACTGTCTCACCTGTGGCCGCAACAATTATGGTGATCCAGCAAAGTCGATAAGGCTATCTGGTTTTCTCAAGGTGAGTGACGGTGTCCTTGTCTTCGAAGGAGATGTTTGCAGCTTCTGAGCAAACCTCAATATCTCCATCTCAGTGGCACGAATAAACATTACCAATATAAAGCACTGGTTTTGAATAAGTGTTTTTTTAGTTGGGGTGGACGGTGGTCCACCTCAACTAATAAGGTCACTATACTTGTTAGGTCCAGTAAAGGTTTCAGTAATTTAAACCTGGGCTCAACCCCTAGTAGCTATAGCACAGTGTAGACAGGCTCAATTTAAGAAAATGTGTAAAGCTTTTTGCTGAACTAAATTTGTTAAAAAGTTGAAAACACAACACAATAAAAATCTGATTCCAATGTACAACTAGATTAATTTAATAAACAAAATTACACTAAAACAACAAACAACAAAAATTCACAAAGAAAACCGGTGATATGAATTTTTTAAGTTTTTAAATCAACATAGCGTCAAAAAGCATTGAGCAGCAACTGCGGTCATCTGCTTGTGCTTAACTGGGGCCTAGGTGCGATTTAAGGGCAATAGCAATGGCGCGTGAGTTGGATACAGAAACCAGGTTCAACCTACTGGGACATTTGGGTGCCGATCACGATCCGGTAAAAAAATAGCCCGTACGACTCTTATCCGGTCTTTTTACTGTACGAATCATACAAGTGCCGTACAAACTGCCAATTACGATTCGCATGGGAAAAAGACCATACGAATCGCATTGGGAACAATTCCCCACACGTCCTCGGGTCGGAAATTGTGTCCGACACGTCCCCGGACGATTTACCGTACAAATGTGAAAAGTCAAGTCCGACCGCGGAATCACGATCCATCCCATGCGTCCGATGTTACAACCGTATGCAAAAAACACCGTCCGCACCGAACACCCATAGCAACCATAGAGACATGTGCCCGCATACGCGCCGAACACCCCCCCAGCCCCCGTACGTTCGAGTCGTACCCCCCATGTATGTACACCCGTATACGTTCGAGTCGTACCCCTACCCGTGTATGTACACCCGTGTACGAGTCGTACCCCCGTGCATGTACACCCGTGTACGTTCGAGTCGTACCCCCACCCGTGTATGTACACCCGTGTACGTGTCGTACCCCCCCGTGCATGTACACCCGTGTACGTTCGAGTCATACCCCCACCCGTGTATGTGCACCCATGTACGTGTCGTACCCCCCTGTATGTACACCCGTGTACGTGTCGCAACCCCGTGTATGTACACCCGTGTACGTGGCGTACCCCCCGTGTATGTACACCCGTGTACGTGTCACACCCCCGTGTATGTACACCCGTGTCCGTGAGAGTCATACCCCCCGTGCATGTACACCCGTGTACGTTTGAGTCGTACCCCCACCCGTGTATGTACACCCGTGTACGAGTCACACCCCCCGTGTATGTACACCCGTGTACGTTCGAGTCGTACCCCCACCCGTGTATGTACACCCGTGTACGTGGCGTACCCCCGTGTATGTACACCCGTGTACGTGTCGCACCCCCGTGTATGTACACCCGTGTACGTTCAAGTCGTACCCCACCTGTATGTACACCCGTGTATGTGTCGCACCCCCCGTGTATGTACACCCGTGTACGTGGCATACCCCCCGTGTATGTACACCCGTGTACGTGTCGCACCCCCCGTGTATGTACACCCGTGTACGTTTGAGTCGTACCCCCACCCGTGTATGTACACCCGTGTACGAGTCGCACCCCCGTGTATGTACACCCGTGTACGTTCGAGTTGTACCCCCACCCGTGTATGTACACCCGTGTACGTGGCGTACCCCCGTGTATGTACACCCATGTACGTGTCGCACCCCCGTGTATGTACACCTGTGTACGTTCAAGTCGTACCCCACCTCTATGTACACCCGTGTATGTGTCGCACCCCCGTGTATGTACACCCGTGTACGTGGCGTACCACCCGTGTATGTACACCCGTGTACGTGTCGCACCCCCCGTGTATGTACACCCGTGTACATTCGAGTCGTACCCCCACCCGTGTATGTACACCCGTGTCCGTGCGAGTCGTACCCCCACCCGTGTATGTACACCCGTGTACGAGTCGTACCGCCGTGCATGTACACCCATGTACGTTCGAGTCGTACCCCCACCCGTGTATGTACACCCGTGTACGTGTCGTACCCCCCATGTATGTACACCCGTGTATGTTCGAGTCGTACCCCCACCCGTGTATGTACGACCCGTACCCTCACCCGCATACGTATGGAGCGTACCCCAGGCCCCAACATCACCACCTTCACACAACATCGCGCATGTACGAGTCGTACCAAGCCAGACACAAGGACAGCACTGTACAACAAAATGGCCCATGTACACACCGTACACACGCTAAAAACGCACGTACACAACCAGGACAAAGCAAAACAACACAAGAATACACCATTCGAATGGCACAAAGCCACAAAACATGTCCAACAAGCACAACAACAACACATTCACTGACCTGCAACTGCCAAAATCCAAAACAGAGGCCCAAAACACAACCACTCCTTATAACACACCCACCCAAAGTTCAAACACAGCCACACCCACCAATGGACCAATAAAAAGGGCCCACACACACAAACCATGAGCCTTTGCAACAGACTCACTGCTGCCAGACCCCACAGACAACCTACAGCACCATACTAGAACCTTTACCACACCTTACACTTGCACACCTTCACACACACACCTTCACAAACACCCCCACATCACATTCACACACACACCTGCACAACCACACACCCCCACAACCATCCACCCCCCCCCACCATGCCCACTAACAAGAATCCAAAGTTCACTAGCCGAGAGTTGGAGGTCCTTGTCGATGAAATCCTCAGAGTTGAGCCACACCTCTTTGGAACATTGGTCAGACAGACCAGCATTTCAGAAAAAACATCCATGTGGCAGACCATCGTCGATGCTGTGAATGCTGTTGCGGACACCAGAAGGACCAGGCATGAATGCCAAGCCAGGTGGTACGATCTGCGGAGGAGGGTCCAAAATGACGGAGGAACACAACCACGCCAACGTCACTGGAGGAGGGCCGCCCCGCAGACGCATAGAATACCATCCCTGGGAGGAGAGGGTGATGGCCATACTGCCGGTGGTGGCAGTGGACGGATTAGACGGACTCCGAGACCCGGGTGAGTACACAAACAACTCACCTCACATGGGGGGAACGTCATCCACAACCAAACTCACAAACAGGCACGCAACCACCCCAAGCTATCACATGACTCAACCACACTCCATGAACACGCACATGCCACTGGCGCCACCATGCCCCATGCACCCAGCTGGACAATGTCAAGTCACAGGCCACAGAAAACACCAACACATGACACGGTAAGCCAGATGGCGGGAGTGTGGGCCCCAAAAATCACATAGTGCAAATCAGAAGCAGACAACAATGCCCCCTGCCCATATGGCCTAGGTCACAGCCAGACAAACAGTGTGTCCCCACACAGGAAAGACTTGCCAGCAAATGGCGGACGCCTTGCATCAACACATGGGGGTGACGGCACGTTCTTGCACATGACAGCAGCTAATGAACAGCCAACACTGTGAAAGAGTGGCAGCACACACCACCACAGCAGCAGTGCAGACACAGACACTACACCCAATGGGTGCCTGGAGATCAGAAACAAACTCACATCAACAATCCAAGGGGAACAACCTTTACAACGCAACTTTTACAACACACTACCTTTACAACGCATTTTTTACAACGCATAATCCATTACAACGCATGACATTACAACGCATGACACTACAACGCATTTTTAAAAACTACCTTTACAACGCATTCCATTACAACGCATACTACCATTACAACGCATACCATTACAACGCATAATATTACACTACACTATCCAACACTTACCCTACTGTTGCACCCCCTGGAGTTAGAATAGTAATTTTTACCCCTATACTATCCAACACTTACCCTACTGATGCACCCCCTGGAGTTAGAATAGTAATTTTTACCCCTATACTATCCAACACTTACCCTACTGTTGCACCCCCTGGAGTTAGAATAGTAATTTTTACCCCTATACTATCCAACACTTACCCTACTGTTGCACCCCCTGGAGTTAGAATAGTAATTTTTACCCCTATACTATCCAACACTTACCCTACTGTTGCACCCCCTGGAGTTAGAATAGTAATTTTTACCCCTATTCTATCCAACACTTACCCTACTGTTGCACCCCCTGGAGTTAGAATAGTAATTTTTACCCCTATACTATCCAACACTTACCCTACTGTTGCACCCCCTGGAGTTAGAATAGTAATTTTTACCCCTATACTATCCAACACTTACCCTACTGTTGCACCCCCTGGAGTTAGAATAGTAATTTTTACCCCTATACTATCCAACACTTACCCTACTGTTGCACCCCCTGGAGTTAGAATAGTAAATTTTACCCCTATACTATCCAACATTTACTCCACTGTTGCACCCCCTGGAGTTAGAATAGTAATTTTTACCCCTATACTATCCAACACTTACCCTACTGTTGCACCCCCTGGAGTTAGAAAAGTAACTTTTACCCCTATACTATCTAATACTTACCTTAAATGCAATTTAATATTATGCGTTGTAATGGTATGCGTTGTAAAGGTAGTATGCGTTGTAATGGAAATGCGTTGTAAAGGTAGTTTTTAAAAATGCGTTGTAGTGTCATGCGTTGTAATGTCATGCGTTGTAATGGATTATGCGTTGTAAAAAATGCGTTGTAAGTGCATGCGTTGTAAAAGTGTGCGTTGTAACGTCATACATCCACAATCCAAGGGCCATTCAAAGATCTGCTAACAGTGTGTGCCCAGGAAGCTGGGCTGAGGTGACAGAGGGTGACACACAGAGGGAGGGAGAGGGGGACAGAGAGGGAGGGAGACACAGGGAGACGGACAGAGGGAGGAGGCTGACACACAGAGGGAGGGAGAGGGGGACAGAGAGGGAGCGAGAAAGGGACACACAGGGAGAGCAAATCAGCCTTGTGGGGTGTGGGAATGTCTGCTCGTCAGCAGGTGGACTGCGTGCATGTAGACAAGGGTGGCCAGTGCCAGAACCCCCCCTCTTCTCCATGGCAAAACACAGGGCCATGTCACAACCTGTGCACGAGCACAACGACAGCTACCTGCAATATATAAGTGTGTGGAACCACTCCATGTGCACACGTACAGTGCCACACGGAAGGCGCCAATGCATGGCTCGCCACACCTGCCCACTCCACTGCTGACTGCAGTCACAATTGACGCAGCAAGTAAGACTGTGCCACACATAGGTAAAGTCGCAAAAGGTGTGGCCAAGGGACATACCCATGCACAAGTGCACTGTGAGTGGAATGCAAGACATATCCAAATTCCCAGAGGAAATGTGCCAACTTTGAAAACAATGAAACATGGATGTTGCATGGAACAAAATTAACATTGTCTCTCTCACACACAGGTCAACGTCGTGGATCACCCCCGAACACTGGGGGGGAAGACTCACAGGACCCGGCTCGGCGGGATGACGGAGCCACCGGCAGCGACGACTCTCACCACTCTGTGGACGAACCCGACCCGACCAACCTGGCCCCTCTGGTGTCCAACGACCTGCAGCACCTGCGTCAGGTACAACTGGGCCAACCACCACCCCCACTCCTGCCACATCCCAGGAGACACCCAGGATCCCTGCCCCACCACCACAATGCAGCCAGGCTGGCCAGGAGGGACACGGTGTCCCGGGCACCCAGGAGGAGGCAGGCGACAACGCAAATGCCACCCCTCAGGGGTCCCGGAGACCCGATGTGCCCACAAGGGCAGGCCAGGTGCAAGTGGGCAGGGGTGGTGGGAGTGGAGGACGGCGGAGGCGCCAGCCTGACCCGTTGGCTGGGGAACCGGTATATTCCCATGTCCGAAACATCCTGGACACATACCGGCAGGACACCACGGGCCTGGCCCAGGTTGTGTCCATCCTCGAGAGGATCAAGACCCAGCAGGCCCAGCAACATGCGGAGCAACATGCCTGTCTACTGCAACACCAACGGCGGATGGAGGACAGACAGGCTGAGCTCGTGACGGTGTTCACGGGAATTCACAGTACACTCCGTCGGATGGCCGACAAAATGGGCAACCCTCCCTGTGCCACCAGGCGTAGAACATCACCACCCACAGGGAGGGATGAGGAGGAGGAGGAGACATCCGACGGAGCATCCCAAACATCGTCACGGCCTGCTTCTGAGGGTCCCCGCAGGAGGGTGGGTCGTCCACGGAAAAGACACCTGGCCTGGCACCTGGCCCACTGGAGCAACAGCAGGTCAGCAGCAAAAGACATTCTCTGCCACATGGACTTGCTGGTCACTGTCTGACCAATGTTGCCAAAGACTGTGGCATGGACTCTGAGGATTTCAAATGGCAAGGACACCAACTCCCCTAGTGAACTTTGGATTCCACACACCCGGAAAGCCCCTCATGTCAAACCCCCCCCCACCCACCCCAACCAAAATAAAAAGTCACACCATAAAGAGAAGATGCCTACTGATTGCATTATTACCTTACATGTGTCTTGTAAAGTCTAACTATGCCTGAGTTCTCATTTGACTTCAACCATCCACACCCTGGGGCCTGAGTCTGGCACAGGACACACATGGGTCACATTGTAGTAGGCAAGACAGACATGGAGCACCATACACACCCCTGATGGGCCCAACCATCTGAGGGGGTGGCCACACAACCGTGCCGACAGACATATTGAGTACAGCGACAGCCATGCACAGAGGTCAGGGATCATGTGGAGTGTCCTGGGGGGCACCCAGGTATGTGTGGACAGGTGGCAGAACCATGTCCTGCAAGCTTGAGTCAGGTGGATGCAGAGAATGGTGGCCTGGCCAACGTTGGATGCATGGGGATGGCACATGACACAATACCCACACAGTCATGGACTACATGCACAATACACAGTCTAATCCCACACAAACTGCTTGCATCTTGCTACTCTACACATAGACACATAGCCACTATCACGGAAAACCATGCCAGACATGCCGGATGCACCGTGGCAACACACCAGCATTGACTGAGAAGAGGCACCTTGGAGGCATAGGGACACCTTTATTAGTCATGTATTCGGGATTGCAGAGGCAACTCGGAGTACACATGAACGGGTCATGTGGTGTAACATGTGGGTCCAACACTGGAACCCCCCTTCTGCAGCACAAATGCGTGATAGCCATGGAACTGGCACACAAGTGTCGGCTAACAGCTAAACATCCCCTGCTGCTCACGGAGAGACTGCCATACACCATTGATCCGCTGATGTGGAAGTCCCACACCATGTCAAGCCAATGCAAACCGTATGTGTCCGAGGGCAGTGTAACACACATTGATGCCATCATCACATTCCACAATCCCATCACTGATGACTGTCAACAAGTCTGACCATCTATTCAGGTGTACCCAGCTGCATGTAATGTGTACCATGGTGATGCGACATGTCTGCAGAGGAACCAAACATCGACAGGGGCAGTGTGCATACATCGTAAACAACTGCCACACCCAACACACCCCTGATGCATCCCTTACCCTAAGGAGACTTCCAAACTTGTCCGTGCGGGTAACGCTGAGTCAGCACACAATGACGTGTCCATGAGGAATAGCAGTGCCACAACAATGCAACCAGCAGACGGCATGCGCAAGTACCTGGGGATGAGAGACACACAAGAAGTCAGCCACAAAAAGCACAGCCACTTGCATGTGCATGTATTCGACACATGTAAGGATGACTACATGCCAGGTCACAATTATGACTGGGGAAATACACATCACTGCCACCATCACTCCAGTGACACATCCACACACACCTCTGACTCACGTGGCATACATGCAGATGGACACACACATCGCAACACATGCCACACGGGGACCAATGCGTGCACACACAGACACTGGTACTCACCACTAAGCAAAGAAGTCGCGTATGAGCCGAGTCCGGATGTCCTCTTGCGGAACCACGTCCTCCACATCACTAGCCCCATTGCCAAGCCCTTCGTCCTCCACGGGTGGATGGTCCTGATTATCTTGATCCAGGATGAGTGGCACAGCTTTCTCAACTGCCATGTTGTGCAGCATGCAGCACACCATGAAGATTTTGCAGACCTTCGCCGGGGCATATAGGAGGGCGCCGCCGGTCTTGTGGAGGCATCGGAATCGGCTCTTCAGGAGGCCAAACGTCCTCTCTATCACTCGCCTTGTCCGGCCATGGGCGGTGTTGTAGCGGAGCTGGGCCGGCGTGATGGGGTTGCGGAGAGGTGTGATCAGCCATGGCATGTTGGGATAGCCAGCGTTCCCTACATGGAAAGCACATGGACATAAGTAGGACAGGAGAAGCGGTCATGCTGGAAGTCTACGCAAAATACAGGACAGACAGATTGTACCCACCAACAACACATGCTCGTTCGTTGCGCAGCTGCGTCATCATTTCAGGCACCCTGCTACGCCTCATGATGTAGGCATCGTGTGCTGAGCCTGGAAAACGAGCACAGACATGTGAAATCACCATGTTGGACAGACACACCACAAGGGCATTGATGGAGTGATAGTGCTTGCGATTCCTATACGCTACCTCCTGTGCCTGTGGTGGTACCAAAGCCACATGTGTCCCATCTATGGACCCAATGACATGGGGCATCCCTCCCAGGGCATAGAATCCACGCTTGACCCCAGTCAACATTTCAGGGGTTGGGAAATGGATGAACTCATCCAGGTGAAGCAACATGGCCTCTAAGAAATCATGCAGCACACGGCAGAACATGCTCTGGGACATGCCACCAACATGAGCTATGGTATTTTGAAAGGTACCCGTGGCCAGAAAATGTAGGGCTGCCATTACCTTCAGCTGGTAACTAGACATAATATCGAAAAAAAAATATCGAGTAGCAAGAATATCGAGTTTTTAATATCGAATGGACAGAATATCGACTTGCAAAAATATAGTGGTGAAGAATATCGAAAAACAGGTAAGAAATATCGATTGCAATAATATAGAAGTAAGTAATATCGACAGTCATAATATAGTTGTTAAAAATATCGAATTTTTTATAGTGTTTTAAGTGTTAGTATATGTGTTAAAAGTATGTATTAATATTGGAATGTATGTTAGAATATTTTTAAATTATTGAATTTTATGTTTTTTTATTTTTTTGTAATTTAATTCCGTAGCGGGTTGTGGGTTTATAGGGGAGTAGGGTGGGAAGTAATTTGATTATAGTACATTAAATAATAATTTATAGGAATTATTAATTATTTTTAATTTAATTTTGCGTTTTACTTCTGTAGCGGGTTGTGGGTTTATAGGGGAATAGGGTGGGAAGTAATTTAATTATAGATTATTAAATAATAATTTATAGGAATTATTAATTATTTTTAATTTAATTTTGCGTTTTACTTCTGTAGCGGGTTGTGGGTTTATAGGGGAATAGGGTGGGAAGTAATTTAATTGTTAATTATTAATTGGTATTGCAAATTAATTGGTTGTTGATTAATTATTAATTGGTAAATAATTAGTATTAATTGGTAATTAATTTGTATTAATTGTTTAATTGATAATTATGTTAATTGTATTCATTTAATATTTGTAGCGGGCATTGTGTTTATAGGGGAATATGGTGGCAAGTAATATAATTGTAAATAAATAATTATTTAATTTATTTGTGTATATTGTTAATTAATATATCTTTAATTTAATTTTGCATTTTACTTCTGTAGCGGGTTGTGGGTTTATAGGGGAATAGGGTGGGAAGTAATTTAATTGTTATTAGTTAATTATTAATTGGTATTGCAAATTAATTGGTTGTTGATTAATTATTAATTTGTAAATAATTAGTATTAATTGGTAATTAATTAGTATTAATAGGTAAATTGATAATTATGTTAATTGTATTCAATTAATATTTGTAGCGGGTATTGTGTTTATACGGGAATATGGTGGGAAGTAATATAATTGGAAAAAAATAATTATTTAAATAATTTGTGTATATCCTTAATTAATATATTGTAAATTAATTATTAATTGGTATTATTTGCATTTATTAATGTTTGTTATTGAAAAACAATTGTTTGTTAATTAATTATTAATTGTTAATTAATTAAACAAAAATGTATTGGTATTTATAAATAATCAATTCTTTTGTGATAGGTAATTAATTGTAATACTTGTTTTTGTATTAATAATTAATTAATTTAAAAATAAAAATACATTTATTATTTTCTCTACTATTGCACTTACTTGAGTGGGAATAGTAATTTTTACCCCTACGCTATCCAATGCTTTCCCTATTATTGCACTCTCTGGAGTGTGAATAGTAATTTTTACCCTCCCGCTATCCAACGCTTTCCCTACTGTTGCACTCACTGGAGTGGGAATAGTAATTTTTACCCTCCCGCTATCCAACGCTTTCCCTACTGTTGCACTCTCTGGAGTGGGAATAGTCATTTTTACCCCTACGCTATCCAACGCTTTCCCTACTGTTGCACTCACTGGAGTGGGAATAGTAAATGTTACCCTCCCGCTATCCAACGTTTTCCCTACTGTTGCACTCTCTGGAGTGGGAATAGTAATTTTTACCCCTACGCTATCCAACGCTTTCCCTACTGTTGCACTCACTGGAGTGGGAATAGTAAATGTTACCCTCCAGCTATCCAACGCTTTCCCTACTGTTGCACTCTCGGGAGTGGGAATAGTAATTTTTACCCCTACGCTATCCAATGTTTTCCCTATTATTGCACTCTCTGGAGTGGGAATAGTAATTTTTACCCTCCCGCTATCCAACGCTTTCCCTACTGTTGCACTCTCTGGAGTGGGAATAGTCATTTTCACCCCTACGCTATCCAACGCTTTCCCTACTGTTGCACTCACTGGAGTGGGAATAGTAAATGTTACCCTCCCCCTATCCAACGCTTTCCCTACTGTTGCACTCTCTGGAGTGGGAATAGTAATTTTTACCCCTACGCTATCCAACGCTTTCCCTACTGTTGCACTCACTGGAGTGGGAATAGTAAATGTTACCCTCCCGCTATCCAATGCTTTCCCTACTGTTGCACTCTCTGGAGTGGGAATAGTAATTTTTACCCCTACGCTATCCAATGTTTTCCCTATTATTGCACTCTCTGGAGTGGGAATAGTCATTTTTACCCTCCCGCTATCCAACGCTTTCCCTACTGTTGCATTCTCTGGAGTGGGAATAGTAATTTTTACCCTCCCGCTATCCAACGCTTTCCCTACTATTGCACTTACTGGAGTGGTAATAGTAAATTTTACGCGCTCGCTATCCTACACAGAAAATATTGAATATTTTTAATTAATATCACGTTAAGATATATGTATTAATTTTTTTTTTTTACTTACTTTAATTATTCATTAAGTTTACTGTTATTTAAGTATTTATAAGTATGTGTCAGTTAATTATATGTATTATTTCATGTATTTAACATTACTTTTAAAACATTTAAAAAATTCGATATTTTGACTAACTATATTATTTACAACGATATTTTGGATTCGATATTTTTGTAATTTCCTGTTTGGAGATAGGACTTCGATATTTTGGCATTCTATATTTTGGCATCGATATTTTTGTAAGTCTATATTTTTGTAGTCGATATTATGTCAGTGATCCCTTCAGCTTGGGTGTCAGTGCCGTAGGATACCTGTGCAGCGGTTGCAGGTGTGGTGCCAGTCTCGCCGTCAACTCCAGAATCAACGGTTGGGGGAAGCGGTAGCACCGGATACAGTCATTTTCCCGCATGGCAGCCAAGTCCGGAATTGGTCGGGGAAGAGGCGGCGCTCTGCAGTAATTTGGAAGTGACAAGGAAGAGTGAGTGCACTACAACAACAATTTATATGTACTGAGCACATGTCAATCTGTCAATACACATATGCGACAATCGGAGTCAGGTATGTGCCACATGCCCTGGACACGTATGGCTGGCAGGTGACACTCCTACCAAGACCCAGCTACACACGGAGATTGTGAACCTCCACATGCCATGGCATGGGATTAGCTGTGTCCCAGTGTAAGTGAACAGCCAGACGCAAGACAGGAGTGACATACATCCAAACATCAGCAGAAGTAGGATGTCGATTGCAGAGACTGGTAGCGGAACACTAGAGCCACAGGTCACAAGACATTACACTAGGACAGCCCACACACCTTGCCATGAAGGTGTACATGTGATGACTCACCACACATTCATAGAGAGGATGCAGACATGTCCTTGTTACGCTACTCTGTGTCCCATGCATACATACGCACCTCACATCCGATACCACATGTGGCCTGGTGTGCGGAACAGTGTGCAATGTCAATCTACACACAGACACATGTTGGTTGCTGCAACAGCTGATACTCTTGAGGGAGCACCAACATCAACCCAATGTGAACCCCCCACACATACATGACATAGTCACATGGTGCACCGTGGGTAGTGACCTGTCTGGTGTGGTAACCCCTGTAGCGGGCATCAGGGGACACTTGCGTGTGTTGTTGACCGTGCCATGCCAGTAACGCTCATCCCAAGTGTGCAGTACGACATGCACACATGTCAAAGGAGTCAAGGGCATGCCTGGCACACATTGCACCGTCACACATAACATCTGTACACATCTCATCATACATCTGGTGCCTTCTCGACTCTGGAGTAATGTGCCACATCACAGCCTTTCACACCTGTGCCCCACACATGTAGTACTGCCCAGACAATGCCTTGATGTCCATCCATGGACAAGTATGTCAGCCCTATTCCTTCCTGTGTGCTGCCTGTCACCACTGTGATGTGTGAAAGGCACCGTACTTTTGCTAAGAGGGCCTGTGTACGTTCCCTATCACTATGGGAGTGCTGCCGTATGTGTACCCATAGTGATAGTGAGCGTACGCACGCGTGTACGGTCCGTCTCACTATGGGTGTTCTCGCGTATGCGTACTCATAGTGATAGTGAGCGTACAGGCGTGTGTACGGTCCGTACCACTATGGGTGTTCTCGCGTATGCGTACTCATAGTGATAGTGAGCATACAGGCGTGTGTACGGTCCGTACCACTATGAGTACGCATACGCGAGAACACCCATAGTGGTACGGACCGTACACACGCCTGTACGCTCACTATCACTATGAGTACGCATACGCGAGAACACCCATAGTGGTACGGACCGTACACACGCCTGTACGCTCACTATCACTATGGGTGTTCTAGCGTATGCGTACTCATAGTGGTACGGACCGTACACACGCCTGTACGCTCACTATCACTATGGGTGTTCTCGCGTATGCGTACTCATAGTGGTACGGACCGTACACACGCCTGTACGCTCACTGTCACTATGGGTGTTCTCGCGTATGCATACTCATAGTGGTAGTGAGCGTACAGGCGTGTGTACGGTCCGTACTACTATGAGTACGCATACGCGAGCACACCCATAGTGATACGGACCGTACACACGCCTGTACGGGCCGTTGCTATGCATTTGGGGTGCCCTAGGGCCCCGGAACGCACCGTACCTGTGTGTGAAGCTCCAAATTACATAGGGGACACATGAGGGACAAGTATAAAGGCCTACATGCATGCTGGTTGTCATGGAGACCAAGTTTAAAGTTTGAATATTGTGAAGCAGGTGCACAGCAGTAGTCAGTTTGAATGAATCTACTTTGTTGCAATGTGCTTCAGGAGTTGACATCATGCTGAAGAAAAAAACCACTATGAGAACCCACTGACTGTGCTAGGTTTGAAGGGATTGGAGGAAACATAGGATGCAAATGTGAGTGACCAATCACTCTGTACTCCTGTGCATGAAACAGCCCAGCAAGGCAGATATAAGGCAGCCAGGTCCCATGAGGGAGCACTTGCCTGCACATCTTTGTATTCCACGACCCAGCTGCTGCTACTGATTCCCTGGAACCATGTCAAGGTCTGTGGAGAGGTCACAGCCCTTCACCCTGGAGGAGAACCTGGCTTTGCTGGATGTGATCCTCCCACAGTACCCCATGCTGTATGGGCGACCAAGGTATCAGGTGAGTGCAGAGTCCACCAGCACAGACTGTGTCCCTTTTTTGTGAGTGTGACTTCTGGCATTGTGTCCAGGTGTGGCACACATGCTATGTACTGTAGGGGGGTCCCGGGGGGGGAATGCCTGATGTCTCCCAGCCAGTGCATGCTGTGGTGCATGTCTGCCGTCCTCACTTGCATTGTGTTTACTGTGACAATCACTGCATGGTGCATGCCACATTCTGCCTGTCTGGTCCTCCTGGGAATGTAGCCTCTGCAGTCCTCATGTGATTATGTGGTCAGCCCAGTGTGACAGGTGACTGTACCCACAGATGTGTGTTAGTTCTGTGTACCTGTGCTGAGAGTGTCCACATGATGTGTTCGTACCCTGGACATCGGTGTGTGTGTAAGTCCCCTGTCATGTGGGTGGGTGCATATGTGGAGTGTAGCACCCCAGCTGCATGAGGGATGGATATACCCTGCCCATGTGATGTGAGCAGGGAGCAGTGCTGTGTGTCTGACGTGCAGAGCCAGCCCCACACCTGTGAGCCCCCCCCGTCTAGTGGCACATGTGCAGAGTGAGGTTTGTCGCAGCATTTGGCAATGGCAGGTGAATGTCCTGTGCCTGTGTGTGTCTGTGTACTCTGCTGCGGTAGCGTCAGTGGCCTGTGGCATGTGACTGCTTAGAGGTGCTGCACATTATCCTGGTGTAGCTTGTGATGCACAGTGTGAGCCTGGATCATTGATTGTGTCGTTGCCCTCATTCCACTTGTACTTTCAATGGCACGTACTGCTTTTGCCCTTCCCCAGAGGATCATGTCCCTATGACAAAGGTGCAATGCGTTGGATGCATACTATGCCTTGTTGTAAACAGCACATTTGTTCTAATATGTCTCTCTGTGACATGTGCCTGGTGTATTGATGTAGTGTCACTTGTTCATCCTCACAGGTAGGCGCCTCTGCCAAGAAGCAGATATGGTTGACCGCTGTCAGTGCCGTGAGGAGTGCTGATGGTCGCAAGCGGCGCCTGGCCCAGGTGAGGAAACACTGGCAGGATATCCGGTGCTGGACGCGGAGGATTGCACGGGTCCTGCTGGGGGACTCACCTGAGACCCATAAGAACCGGGGGCGCCGCCGTCTGACCCACATCCACAAGCGTGTACTGGCGGTGGTATTTCCAGACTTGGAGAGGCGCTTACAGGAGAAGCAGCAGCAGGAAGGGGGTAGGTACATGTGTGTTTGTTGTGTGTCACCAGCATTTGTAAGTGCACAGTTGCATGGATACACTGCCAGGGTTTAAAGGTGCTGTGCAGATCCAGTTACCCACAGTATAGCTGTGCTCTCCTGCCTCCCTTCCCCTCCTTGCAATGTGTTCCCTGGTCTGTGTGTAGTCACTCCTTCACAAGGTAATGTAGGCTGGCGCTTTCTCCACGTGAACTATGCCTGTAGCATCATGTGTGGGGGTGGTGTGTAACAGGTTTGGGGACCTTGCCTGTGCCCTGTCCAGTTCAGTACATGTGGGTTCCATGTCAGTTGGCACTGATGCTGAGTCCAGACATGGGTGTTAGTCTCTCAAGTGTCATGCCTTACAGCGCGCATGTCCTATGTTGTGGCCTGTGACATGATGTGCATGAGTGTGCGATACGCATAGTGCAGGGATGGTGGCGTGTGTTGCAGTCATTCCCATTTAGGACCATGGAGTTGTGTGGCCACTGCTGTCCCCTGGGGCATATGTTCATAGGTGTCATGTGTGTCATCACAAAACGTGGACACTCTCAGTGTCTACAGCATAGGTTGTGCTCTGTGCCATTGTCCCCTGGCACCATGTATATTGACGTGAAATTTAGTACAAGTGTCCACTGTACAGCCTGACCTGATTTTCCTTGTTCATAGTCACAGTGGCCAGTGCCTGTGTGTCTTGTTACAATCATCTGATGATGACCATTTGTACATGATTATTTGGACAGGCGCACCTTGGGAATTTGGCGTCCAATCTTGCATTTATGCAGCCCCTGTGTATTTCACCCAGACTAAGAGATGTAAGTGCCACCTGTGTCTCAACAAATTGTCTCATGTAGGGGGTGGTTGGTGCGGGCCAAGCCTACATGTCAAAACCAGAATTCTCCTTGCTAGGTCTGGCCAGTGTGTGATGTTTGTCTGGACATACACTCAAGGTGCAGTGAGCCAGTCATGGTGGGCATGTTTTCAGTATTACCTATGCAGCATGTGCCTCAAGTTCATGGATATGGTCCCTCCTCATCCCTATTTTCGCCAACGCTGTGTGGTGCAGATGCAGTGCTGGATTGTCCCCAGGGCCTGGCTCCTCTGTCAAACTCCATTTCATGTCATTTGCTATTGTGTCATGCTCTCCATGGATTTTCATTGGCATGGTGGGTCAACCAACTGTGTGTTGCATGCCCTACATCTGTACCTTGTTTTGTAGATGTTACTGATCTTTCTTTGCAGGCTATGCACTGTAACCTATGTAGATTGGACTCATGTGACATATGTATACAGGTGTGTGATTAATTGCTGTCTCTTCACCTTGCCCACAGCATCGTCGGGGGACACGGAGGGAGACATGAGCACAGACGGAGCGGAGGGACCGAGCACCAGTGCCAGCGTTGACATCGTGGCTGGCACATTGAGTGGTGCTGAGGCGGAGGAGAGTGAGGCCGAGGACCTGTCCACTGGCACAACAGAATATGAAGCTGACGGGTCCGAGGATGATCTCTCCGAGTGGGCGGAGGCTGCACCAGTAGCTGACAGTGGCACAACATCTCAGCCCGCCCCCTCCATTGCCATCAGCCGCCTCCCACTTGCTCGTGTCCCTTCCCAGCGTGCCCGGTCACCACATGTCTCCTTCCTGCCAGGCACCGCACCCCCTGCCCCTGTCTCCACTGCTGCCACCAATGCCGAGTCTGTGGACATCCAGCGGCAGTTGCAGGTTGGTCAGGCTGCTATCCTTAATGTCCTCCATGGCCACAGGCAAGTGCTGCACAACATGGAGGCATACTTGGAGGGCATTTTTTCATCGCAGGCTGACCAACGGCAGTTGCTGAGGTCCATCGACTCGACACTGACTGCAGCAGTGGGTCTCCTGCAGCGCTACGTCCCACCCCCTACCCCTGCCCCATCCACACTTCCCACTCCCATGCCTGTCCCACGTACACCCAGACGTCAGCATGCACCCACCACAACAGACACAGGCACCACACCAGCAGGGAAGGTCATACGCACTCCTCCTGGCACGCACACACAGGGTGAAGTAGGCACACCCACTGGGTCGGGGGGCAAACGTAAGTCATGCAGCCAGAGTGGGAGTCCGCATTCCACCCAATCCACTCCCTCCAAATCCCCTCCCCTCAGCTCTCCTGGCCACATATCCGGCAAGGACTCCTTCATGGCCGCTCTGTCCCTGAGCCCCACTGTGACACCACCCCGCAAGCGGTCAAGGGAGTCCCCGGTCAGGGTGGTTGAGTCCCCCCCCCTGTCCGCACCCTCCCCCAGTGGCGCTGCGACCCATCCCTCCGCCCCCCCCTCCTTGGGGCCTGTGGTTCCTTCGGGTGCAGGGGAGACACTGGAGGACCTTGCTAAGGTGTGCAGCGAGATCCTGGCCTCCGCCTTTGGCACTGCCCCACCCCCTGTGGTGGAGTCCTCCATCCCTGCACCCACGACGCCTACCCTTCGCCCTCATGTCCCTGCGGTGCCTGGTCCTTCCCCCCCACATGATGCCCTCCCCGCTGTGGAAGACGAAGGAGTCTGAATGTGCAGGCAAGCTAGGGGACACGCGTCCCACTGTGTCCCCCATCCAGCTGTGACTCATGGACTGCCCTATGGGCTTTGTAAATATTGAACTTGATCCACACACACGTTATTTGGAAATGCTGAATAAAGCCTTTTTTTTTTCCTTAGAACACTACTGCTTTTGTGGTGTTGCTGTTGGTGGGGCTGCTACGTGATTTTGGGTGGTGATCATGTGTTGGGTGTGTGGGAAATGTAGTAGTGTGCTGGTCATAGGGGGGACCCTGGTATCTGTGTGCCATCACAAGGTGTTAGCTAGGTTTCTCTGTTCATGTAAGCAGTTCCTGCATGGTGAAATTGTCCCAAGGTGTATTCCTTCCTCTGTGTACCCTGACATCTTCCCTGCAGGGTGTTCCCAATTTTGAGCGCTGAGCTGTGTGTACATTAGCTGGGTGTGTGACGGACACCTTCAACTTTGGCCATGCATGCAGAGCGATGTCTCCACCTGCATCATTCGTGGCATCCTTGGTGATCACTGTACTTGTGTATGTAGTCTGTTGACATGACTTCATGTGGACATGTTCCCTTTTAGGCTGTATGCATGTGTGTACTCCCAGCCTCGCACACATGTGTTACATGTACTGCAGGGTCTTTGTGCACCTGACTGACAATTGTGGCAATTGGATCTGTGGGTACTCCACCCTTATTTTTTTCCATGGGCAATGCTGGGGGCCTCTGCACCCACCCCTCCTGTGTCTGGGCACTGCTGGGAGGACTCTGCACACACCCCTCCTGTCTCTGGGCACTGCTGGGAGGACTCTGCACACACCCCTCCTGTCTCTGGGCACTGCTGGGAGGACTCTGCACACACCCCTCCTGTGTTTGGGCACTGCTGGGAGTGATAGGCACCCACCTCTCCTGTGTCTGGTCACTGCTGGGAGGACTCTGCACACACCCCTCCTGTGTCTGGGCACTGCTGGGAGGACTCTGCACACACCCCTCCTGTCTCTGGGCACTGCTGGGAGGACTCTGCACACACCCCTCCTGTCTCTGGGCACTGCTGGGAGGACTCTGCACACACCCCTCCTGTGTCTGGGCACTGCTCGGAGTGATAGGCACCCACCCCTCCTGTGTCTGGGCACTGCTGGGAGGACTCTGCACACACCCCTACTGTGTCTGGGCACTGCTGGGAGGACTCTGCACACACCCCTCCTGTGTCTGGGCACTGCTGGGAGTGATAGGCACCCACCCCTCCTGTGTCTGGGCACTGCTGGGAGGACTCTGCACACACCCCTCCTGTGTCTGGGCACTGCTGGGAGGACTCTGCACCCACCCCTCCTGTCTCTGGGCACTGCTGGGAGTGATAGGCACACACCCCTCCTGTCTCTGGGCACTGCTGGGAGTTATAGGCACACACCCCTCCTGTCTCTGGGCATTGCTGGGAGGACTCTGCACACACCCCTCCTGTCTCTGGGCACTGCTGGAAGTGATAGGCACACACCCCTCCTGTCTCTGGGCACTTCTGGGAGTGATAGGCACACACCCCTCCTGTCTCTGGGCACTGCTGGGAGTGATAGGCACACACCCCTCCTGTCTCTGGGCACTGCTGGGAGGACTCTGCACACACCCCTCCTGTCTCTGGGCACTGCTGGGAGGACTCTGCACACACCCATCCTGTGTCTGGGCACTGCTGGGAGGACTCTGCACCCACCCCTCCTGTCTCTGGGAACTGCTGGGAGGACTCTGCACACACCCCTCCTGTCTCTGGGCACTGCTGGGAGGACTCTGCACACACCCCTCCTGTGTCTGGGCACTGCTGGGAGTGATAGGCACACACCCCTCCTGTGTCTGGGCACTGCTGGGAGGACTCTGCACCCACCCCTCCTGTCTCTGGGCACTGCTGGGAGGACTCTGCACACACCCCTCCTGTGTCTGGGCACTGCTGGGAGTGATAGGCACACACCCCTCCTGTCTCTGGGCACTGCTGGGAGGACTCTGCACCCACCCCTCCTATTTCACGATATGTACGCTTAGAACATACACGTGTGTGGGTTCGCTCCATGCATACGAGGTGGGGGGTACGTGTCGTACATACACGGTTGGGGTGGGGGTACGCTCCATACATATGCGGGTGAGGGTACGGGTCATACTTACACTGTTGGGGTGGGGGTACGCTCCATACGTCCGCGGGTGAGGGTACGGGTCATACTTACACTGTTGGGGTTGGGGGTACACTCCATACGTCTGCGGGTGAGGGTATGGGTCGTACTTACACTGTTGGGGTGGGGGTACGCTCCATACGTCCGCGGGTGAGGGTACGGGTCGTACTTACACTGTTGGGGTGGGGGTACGCTCCATACGTCCGCGGGTGTGGGTACGGGTCGTACTTACACTGTTGGGGTGGGGGTACGCTCCATACGTATGCGGGTGAGGGTACGGGTTGTACTTACACTGTTGGGGTGGGGGTACGCTCCATACGTCCGCGGGTGAGGGTACGGCTCGTACTTACACTGTTGGGGTGGGGGTACACTCCATACGTCCGCGGGTGTGGGTACGGGTCGTACTTACACTGTTGGGGTGGGGGTACGCTCCATACGTATGCGGATGTGGGTACGGGTCATACTTACACTGTTGGGGTGGGGGTACGCTCCATACGTCCGCGGGTGAGGGTACGGGTCGTACCTACTCTGTTGGGGGGGTACGCTCCATACGTACGTGGGTGTGGGTACGGGTCGTACTTACACTGTTGGGGTGGGGGTACGCTCCATACGTCCGCGGGTGAGGGTACGGCTCGTACTTACACTGTTGGGGTGGGGGTACGCTCCATGCATACGGGGGGTGGGGGTACGGTCCGTACATATGCGTCCCCACGCTATGTGATGCTTGTGCGGGCCGTACCCAGGCCTTTGCCACGTGGGTACAGCCGTCCCGCCATAGTTGGGATGACGTAGGTGTGGGCGGGGTACGACTCGTACCCACGCTCTTAAGGCGTGGGTACGGGACGTACCTGTATTGTTGTGTTGCCGGTTCGCGTTGTCAAGCACTTCCGTTGTGGCGGTCGCTGGCTTTGCTGGACACGCCCTCACCCCCTCGTAGTGACCAGGGCCTGGGGGTCAGGTATGTCCATGGCATGTGTGCTGTGTGACTTTGGTGGGGGTTTTGTGTCCTGCCCCTGCCCCCCCCCTTTGCCCCTGGGTGTTGTTCTGACCTTCTGCGGCGTCTGCGTCGGAACCTGTAGAGGAGGTCGACTGCTATGAGGGCCGGGATGACACGTAGGTTCGGGTCCATGTCTGTCCGTCACGTACAGGTACTCCTTGTTCGCGTCGTCCTGATTTCCCGGCAGTTTTTGGCAGCCGGAAAATATTCACCGTGCGGGATGACGTCGGTGCGAATCGTGATTCCTGGTTCATGAATGGCAGGCTGCGTGCGTCCCGACGTCACGTCTGCGCTTTCCCGGATCGCATTTGTATGTTTATTTTAGTCGGTCGGGGTTTTGTACGATTCATACGGAAATGGTGTTTCCGTGCGAATCGTAATTCCATGTTTGTATATTTTGACGACCGGGTACGCGTCGGACGGAGAATATGCTCCGTCCGACGGTTCGTACCCGGTTTTTACCGGATCGGATCTTTGACTTAGGGGGTCATTACAATGGCCGGTGGACGTGAGTACGCCCCCCACCGTGGTGGGGATCAGGACCACCCACCATGCATGCGGCGGTCCCGCACACCCAATTAGGATGCGACCGCTACCATGGCGGTCTATTTAAAAAAAAAAAAATCTATTTTTTTCCCCCAAAAGGTGTGGGGTAGGACCATTTTGTAAGTCTTGTAAAAAATGCCAGGAAACCCGTCTAGTCCGGGAGCTTTAGAACCATCCAATGCTTCAATGGCCTGTTCTATCTATTCGACCGAGTAAGGTTCGCTTTGAAACTTCCTGTGCGCATCAGGAAGCCATACCATGGTAATCACGTCCAGGTACTCCTTAATCCCGGCCGTGTGGTTTTCTGACTTAGTAGTATATAGTTCTGTGTAGTATTTCAGAAGCGTGGGTCCGATAGCGGTATTCTCTGCTATGATCCACCCATCCTCATCGCGCAACTTGGTGATGTATTTCTGGGTATAGCGGGGTTTGAGTAGCCTCGCCCTCGCCAAGGTGCGGCCAGGCCATTCCCCTTCCCTGTACCTGCGAGCTGTGGCATACTTCCCTAGATATAGCGCTTCCCGGCCAGCCTCGTCTGTGTATTCTCCTAATAACTCTGTCCTGCGGAGCATTTATTTCGCACTGTCTCGGTCGTCCCCATCATGTTATCCCTGTCGAGTAAGTGTAGGTCATTTTCAAGTCTAGCCAGCCGCCTCTTTAGGTCTCTCAATACTCCGGTGTGTGTGGTTATGCAAACCCCCCTCATGTACACCTTAAAGGCCTCCCAAAGAACTGCATGCGTTGAGACTGACCCATTGTTATTAGCGAAATAATCCACTATTGCTGCGCGTAGTTCTTCTTGGACCACCAAGTCTTTCAGCGCCATGGAGGGGAACCTCCATTGCCTCTCGAAACCCCCTTCTGTGGGAAGTTGTAGGGAAAAAGATACTGGGGAATGATCAGATAGAGTATGGGGTAAATGCCTAACATTGTTAACCCACGCTACAGTCGGCCCAGTGATCAGCCAATAATCGAGCCTTGTCCACGTGTTATGTTGTTGCGCATAATGGGTGTATTGTATGTCAGAAGGATTAAGATATCTCCATGTGTCTACCAAGTCGTGGTCCTGGCATATGTCTTGTAAATCTTAATCAAATGGGATAGAGAGGAACAATGTAGGCGAGTTCGCTTCCCCTGGGTATAGTAGTAAGTATCAATGAGAACTAGCTTACAGATGTAGAAGCTAGATTTCTATGTCAGAAAAAACCATTTGTTTTTATTGAAAAACCTCACCCACCAACCTAATTGGTGGCATGCTTCATCATCGGGTTCCACCCAAGGTGCTGAGTGCACCTCGGGTGTGCTACAATGCCTGATTACAGCAGAGCTGTTTTTTTGTGATGAGTGTGCAGTGATGTGAAAAGGTGAAAATTAAAAGGCTGTCCAATGGTTCCCTTATAGTCACAGGATTTAATCGTGGGCCCTTGGCAGTGTTAAAATCAGTAAGGCGGATATATGCAGAGATGTAAATAGGTCTCATATATCCTGTTTATAAAGGTCAGGTCTACATGTTTCCGCCAGGCAGCTATGTTGGCCGGCTTTCGTCAGGACCTATGTGCATTTTGAATACGTGATGGTCAGTTGTAATTTATGTGACCGGCAGAGATGTCGCACTCGCTAAGGTGCGATACTAATGGGAGGATGTGTCCTCCATTAAAATGCTCAAAGCGATGACAATTTCAAAGCAAGTAACATGAATCCCATGAGGGGGCCGGAACTGTAGTCACACATTCATCAAGATCACTGGCCCATTCCTCATACCTGAAGCATTAGGATCACACCTTAGACAGTGTGACATCTCTGCCGGTCACATAAATTACACCAGACCATCACGTATTCACATTGCACATAGGTCCTGATGAAAGCCAGCCAACGTAGTGTCTATGTGTGAGAACGGAACTCTCCGATTAATCAATATGGCTACCCCTCGAGCATATGTACTGTAGTTGGAGAAGTATCAGTGGGTTCCCTAAGTCGACGCAAATTTAGACGGAGATGACGGAGATAAATGTGTTTCTTGAGGATAAACTATATCTGTTGTGTGCTGTCTCATGTACTGAAGAACTAATCTGTATTTCTTAGGGCTATTGAAACCGCAAACATTCCCGATCAGTAGGGTAATGTTAGCACTGTGCCGTGTTTGTACCTTGTGAGCCATGACAGGGAATCTGTGTGTATGTATTCTTCCCGCTATTCCAGGATATGACAACAAACTAACGTGTAATCGGAAACCTGCATCAGCTAAATGGCAATACAATTCTAGGCCCCTCCCCACACCCCCTTCCTCACTTGGTGGCTGTCCACCAGGTGATACCCCGGTATTCCCCCCAATAACTATTTGTTAGATAGGGGATACCAGTTAGGCTAGGGCATGCGCCAAAGCCAGGCAGAAACCCCCATTTCTAGTCAGGGTAAGGGAGTTACACACTGAAGATAACCCCTGCTCACCCCCTTGGTAGCTTGGCACGAACAGTTAGGCTTATCCCAGAGGCAATGTGTAAAGCGTTTGCGCAACATGCACACACAGCAGCAACACACTAGGCACACTACAAAAGAAACTCCACACAAGGTTATATAAAACTAGCCTTTGTATTATTCAAAACCCATTAGAGTACAATCATATATATATATTCATATATATATATTACCTACTGGCGGTCGTTATAGTTAGGACCCTGTTTCCATAGGAAATCTGCAACATTCTATTTGGAATAACTTTGGCGCCGGTCGACGAATCCTCGCGAAATTTTCAAAACTAATGGGGCGCTACACTCCGCTCCTACCCTGAAAGTCTCGGGGGGATTCGTCAAGCGGGGGCTGAGAAAAAAGGGGGGTCCCAAAACACGTTTTCCCCATGCATTTTTCCATAGGACCTTTAGACACAGCTACAGCCCGAACGGCTGAACAGAATTACTTGTAATTTGGCAGAGAGGTAGCCATAAGGTCAAGGAAGTGCCTTTTGTAGGTCTGGTGTAAATCTGTTCAGTAGTTCCTGAGAAAATAGCATTTAAATCAATATATATATCTGTGGCAGCACTCCGTGCGCTTACCGTGCGCTTACGGTAAGCTTACCGTACGCGTACGGTGCCGTGCGCGAGCGCGTTTCTGATTGGTTGTTAGATCAAAGTAAACATTCGAATCGGTCGAAACCAGGAAGTATCGGCCGCCATTTTCTGTCTCTCGCACTGAGAAAAAAAGGTTGATAACACAAAAAGGGGGCCATGAAGAGAGTTGCAGACCCCCTAGCGTTCGTCAGGGGGTTCACGAAGGACCAAAAAGTATGAAAAATGAATGTAATAATTTTTTTAAAAAATCACGGGGTGCGCGTATGGTAAGCTTACCGTATGCGTACGGTAAAAAAAAAAAAAAAAAAAAAAAGAATTAACAATCACATTTAATATATAAATCTAAGGACCCCCAAGAGAGAAAAAAACAATTGATATTTTGTAAAAAATGGCGAGGCGTGCACGGTACGAAATGCGCCACGTGGGCACACGGTGCGTGAAGCGCACCGCGCGCACAAAAATTAAAAATAAATACATAACTTAGCATTTAAAAAACCGTACAAATTCACTGAAAAAACCATAGGTTTCACACACGTTATAGTTAGGAATTAGCATTTAAAAAACCTTGCAAATTCACTGAAAAAACCATAGGTTTCACACATGTTAAGTTAGCTGTACATTTTACTCGTAAAAAAACAATGAAATTCCACGTTATAGTTAGATCAGGTAACTATAACTTGCGCGCCCGCAATCCACTGCTGATGACGTCACATAATACATCACTCATGACATGGTCAGTGGCATCACTCATGACATTACTGATGACATCATCCTTGTGATAGAGTGGCGGTCGCGCAAGTTATAGTTACCTGATCTAACTATAACGTGGAATTTCATTGGTTTTTTACGAGTAAAATGTACAGCTAACTATAACATGTGTGAAACCTATGGTTTTTTCAGTGAATTTGCAAGGTTTTTTAAATGCTAATTCCTAACTATAACGTGTGTGAAACCTATGGTTTTTTCAGTGAATATATATATATATATATATATATCCAAAAACAAAGCTGCTCCCAGCATTGAGGCGCCACACACTTCATGTTTGAATATCCTTTATTGGAGCTTTCACAGGGATGGAGCAGCGTGCAGCAAAACTTCTTCTTCAGCCTTTTAGTCCATACGCGTTTCGGGAGCCATCTCCCTTGGTCACTGGCACAGGCAATATCGGAGCGCGGCAGCAATGTTCACAGCGCAGCTGCGCTGATTTTAAATGTTTCCGCCCTGTGGGCGTGGGCAGCAGGTGCATGCTGGTACCTGGAGTTCTTTTTTAGTAATGTTGCCGTGAATCTCCGTAATTTATTAAAATTCCACAGTGGGTAGTTAATACTGACACCCCATTCACAGCCCTGAAATTTCCAAGCTCCAACTGGACACGGAGTTCCTGCAACGTCTCTTCCTCTTTTACGTTGCGGACCGGCTCTTCCGCCGCGGGGCACCTCTCGGTCCGAGCAAGACCGATTTATATCCAAAAACAAAGCTGCTCCCAGCATTGAGGCGCCACACACTTCATGTTTGAATATCCTTTATTGGAGCTTTCACAGGGATGGAGCAGCGTGCAGCAAAACTTCTTCTTCAGCCTTTTAGTCCATACGCGTTTCGGGAGCCATCTCCCTTGGTCACTGGCACAGGCAATATCGGAGCGCGGCAGCAATGTTCACAGCGCAGCTGCGCTGATTTTAAATGTTTCCGCCCTGTGGGCGTGGGCAGCAGGTGCATGCTGGTACCTGGAGTTCTTTTTTAGTAATGTTGCCGTGAATCTCCGTAATTTATTAAAATTCCACAGTGGGTAGTTAATACTGACACCCCATTCACAGCCCTGAAATTTCCAAGCTCCAACTGGACACGGAGTTCCTGCAACGTCTCTTCCTCTTTTACGTTGCGGACCGGCTCTTCCGCCGCGGGGCACCTCTCGGTCCGAGCAAGACCGATTTATATCCAAAAACAAAGCTGCTCCCAGCATTGAGGCGCCACACACTTCATGTTTGAATATCCTTTATTGGAGCTTTCACAGGGATGGAGCAGCGTGCAGCAAAACTTCTTCTTCAGCCTTTTAGTCCATACGCGTTTCGGGAGCCATCTCCCTTGGTCACTGGCACAGGCAATATCGGAGCGCGGCAGCAATGTTCACAGCGCAGCTGCGCTGATTTTAAATGTTTCCGCCCTGTGGGCGTGGGCAGCAGGTGCATGCTGGTACCTGGAGTTCTTTTTTAGTAATGTTGCCGTGAATCTCCGTAATTTATTAAAATTCCACAGTGGGTAGTTAATACTGACACCCCATTCACAGCCCTGAAATTTCCAAGCTCCAACTGGACACGGAGTTCCTGCAACGTCTCTTGAAATCTATTGTTGTAAAGTTTACATGAGCACTACATGTCCCATGAGGCACTGGAGACAAATCCACCTGGAGGCGATATTTAAATCAATGACGCAAGGTGCTCCCTTCCACCTTCTCCACTTTGCCCGTGAACAAGGAGCATTTAGCTTTGAAACGCGTAGGGCTGGACTACTGTACCAAGGACTCTGCCGATTGATAATGGAATAAAGACCTCGCAAGTAACAGCTGGGTCGGCCTGTTCTCTGAGTGCACTTTCAACTGTGGGCGTTTTTGGAAGATATATATATATATATATATATATATATATATATATATATATATATATATATATATATATATATATATATATATATATATATTACCTACTGGCGGTCGCCAGTAGGTAGTTATAGTTAGGACCACGTTTCCATAGGAAATCCGCAACATTCTATTTTGAATAACTTTGGCGCCGGTTGACGAATCCTCACGAATTTTTCAAAATAGGTGGGGCGCTACGCTCCGCTCCTACCCTGAAAGTCTCGGGGGGGATTCGTCAAGCGGGGGCTGAGATAAAAGGGGGGTCCCAAAACGCGTTTTTCCCATGCATTTTTCCATAGGACCTTTAGACACAGCTACAGCCCGAACGGCTGAACAGAATTACTTGAAATTTGGCAGAGAGGTAGTCCTCAGGTCAAGGAAGTGCCTTTTGTAGGTTTGGTGTAAATCTGTTCAGTAGATTCTGAGAAAATAGCCTTTAAATCAATATATATATCTGAGCCAGCTTACGGTGCGCTCACGGTGCGCTTACCGTACGCGTACGGTGGCGTGCGCGAGCGAGATTCTGATTGGCCCTTAGATCTTAGTAAACATTCGAATCGGTCGAAACCAGGAAGCGGCGGCCGCCATTTTCTCTCTCGCACTCTGACAGTGGGTTGAAAAACCAAGTGCAAAAACATGTAAAGGGGCTGTTTACACAGCTCCCAAGCACCTAGCCATGTCGAGGGAGTCCCCAACGATCCCCCAAGTGAAAAAAGGCAATTTAAATTTTTTCGAAAATTTCGCCGATTACGCTTACCGTACGCGTACGGTAAGAAATAATAATAAAATAAAAAAAATATCCACATTCTCCCCACCCCGTGTGCAAAATGTGCCCGAAGGGCACCTTTTGTGCATGGCTTAATAGAGCTAAACAAAACATATATTTTACCTGTCACAACGATGCTCATCATATGTCCTCCATGGGCGCACGGTGCGCGAAGCGCATCGTGCGTTCATGGCCCATCTAGCGTAACGTGGGCACGCGGTGCGCGAAGCGCACCGCGTGCTCACTGTGCGCGCACGGTGCGCGAAGCGCACCGTGCGCGCACGGAACGAACTGCGTTAAGTGGGCGCGCACGCCACAAATGGCGTAAAGTAACTTAGCATTTAAAAAAACGCACAAATTCACTGAAAAAACCATAGGTTTCACACACGTTATAGTTAGGAATTAGCATTTAAAAAACCTTGCAAATTCACTGAAAAAACCATAGGTTTCACACATGTTATAGTTAGCTGGACATTTTACTGATAAAAAACCAATGAAATTCCCCCGTTATAGTTACTGTAGGCAACTATAACTCACGCGACCGTAATCCTCTGCTGATGACATATGTGTCTTTATGAAAAAAAAAATATTTGTAATATATGTATAGCTAAAATTTAATGGAAGAAGACATGGGCAAATAAGTGTCTAAATACAGTATTAGCATCAGCAGAGGATTACGGTCGCGTGAGTTATAGTTGCCTACAGTAACTATAACGGGGGAATTTCATTGGTTTTTTATCAGTAAAATGTCCAGCTAACTATAACATGTATGAAACCTATGGTTTTTTCAGTGAATATATATATATATATATATGTATATATAAAAATATATATATATTATATATATACACTGTGCCCACTGGCACCAGGTAAAAATTTACAGGGGACTATATACAAGGCAGTGCCAATCGGGTCGCTGCCAGAACCATCACAAACACAACCAATAAATGCAAAACAACCAGTAACTACTGACAAGACTTAGCATCATCACATTAGCATGAGGCATAAACACATTAGATCAGGCATGAACCTAAAACCCCACAAAATGATATTAGGCATGCACATTAGCATTAGGCATAATCATAGCATCTCATTGGATGACTTCAGGCCTACCCATAGGTGCAAATACATTATGCATACCTCAGCAGTCTAAATACACTGCCCATAACATTAGTGGTGCACCCCCGAGAATGCTCTAATTACCATATAGTGGAGGCACAACCTGGCAGTCAAAACAAACGTGCCCCTCGTTTCAGCTGCCGCTATCGGGCGGTACAGCTGTGCCAAAGTAGCCTGAGCACACGTGTGCCTTTGCAGCCCCACTCTGGGGCTGAAAACAGGTTTCTCCCAAAATGTTGCAGCGGCCGCAACTGCGGTGCCGCTGAGTAGCCAAAAGGTCGGAGCACTCTCTGTGCTCTAAGGGAAGCCCCACTCCGGGATTCTAAAATACAGGTTCTGCCCCCAAGCGTTGCAGCTGCCCACTCTTGTGCGGCACAGCTGTGCAGACCACCCCAAACACAGGCACTTCTGGTGCTGCTCCCAGCACCCTCAATACCTTCCAGGGCTCCCACTCATCGGGACTCTTCTCGTGCTGCTCTGGGGCTCCACCATGCCACAGGACCACGCAGGTGGGGGAAAAGCCTGCCTGCCTTCACCACACGCGGGTCTCTCACCGTCTCTCAGGAGCCCCGCTTACCTTCGGCCGCACCTCCCTTCACTTCCGGCTTGCTTGTGGGCCCCACCCATAGTCAGGCAGCTCCGCCTAGCTTCTGGGTCGCGCTGACAGCGGCCCAGCGACTCACTTTCTCTTCATCTCGGGCTGCGGCGGCGAACGCTGGTAGATGCGGGGTGGGCACTTGCTTTCAAGTAAAGCACCAGTGCAGGATGGGCACCCGCCAACAACAAGAAATGTGGGGTGGGCACCCGCAAGGGAGCACAGATACGCGGGTTGGGTACCCGCTCATTAAAATTCAGCAGAAAGCGGGGTAGGCTCCCGTTAGTGGGCACCCACCCTTTAAATTTGCAGAAACGCGGGGTGGTCTCCGCTGCAATAAGGAGCGCAGGGGGGATCCCACACGCCGGGATTTTATCGCAACATGTTGGCAGCACAGCGCTGCAGGGTACAGACACTCCTCGCCTCCTTGGAGCACAGGCGATCAGATAAGGAGCGCTCACGAGGCGCTGGAAAGCAGGCAGGGTTGGGCAAAGGTCAGCAGACCACAAGGCAGCTCTTCCCCAGCAGAGTATCAATCCCTTGGGACAGTCAGACGTGGTGAGGATGGCAATCCTGAAGTGCAGCAGCCCTGGCTCCAGCGTAGCTTCTTCCCAGTCCAGTAGTGTCCCCAGAGGTGTAGAGGGGCAGAGCTGAGTACAGGCAGGTCAGCACATAGGGACCCCCCAGGAGCCACCAGCTGTGTCCCATGGTGGTTCCTCCTGGCAGAGTGTCCCCTCCAAGTAAGCACAAGCACAACAACAACATGGGGTCACAGCCCCTCTATTTATATTACATATCTTCTTTGTCCGCCCACTTCTAGAAGCCTCTGGAAGGGTCTTGGAGGATCCAGTCCCAGCTGGCTCTGGGAGGGTTGTCAATCACTTTGTTTACCAGGCTTCCCTCCTCCTCTGTGGGCTGGGGCTGGGTCATCAGACACACCACAGGGGGGCGGAGCCAGCAATGTACAGGGCAGGCACCGATCTATTCAGGGACAGGGGACTTCTCCTCCCACTACTCCAATTGGAGATCTTCTATTCATCCTAGTGCTGACTCACCCTGCCCTCCCGGCAGCCACCCACACCTCATCAGCCCCGGTCACTTCTAGAACCAGACATGCAATACACATCAGGCAGGCAGACACATAGCACACAGAAATGCCAACTTCTAAAAGTGGCATTCCTAGAATAGTGAAAATAAATAAATAGAATAATGAAAATAAATCTGCGCACACCATTTATAATTTCCATTCCAAACATACCAAAAATGACACTTATTTTGTTCCATTTAGGAATTATCCCATAAGGGGGGAGTTCCCAATGTTAGCCTATGGAGGGCAGAGAGCACACGCACTTTGCACTTCTAAACATTGCTAAAGTGCCCAGAGTCCTAAAACCACCAACACCATGTCAGAAAAAAGGCTAGGAGGAAGGCAAAGAGTTCAGGGATGACCCTACAAAAAGGGCCAAGTCCAACACAATTGCTACGCAAAAAGCCAACATGCCAATTTTCCCAGTTTGGTATCTTTGTGTTCCCATGGGGGGGGGGGGTTAGCAACACCACGTGGGAACCCACACACCCTGCAATGAATTCGCATTTACCCCACTTCAGTTATGTCCATGTGCATGAACCGGCAGTCACAGTGTTACTCAGTATCTAAGCCCATACTTACCACCTGGGATTAACCAGACATGGGTCACCACCGTATGATGTCCGTCTGTCCTGTCACTGCGGTTAACTTGCTGAAAACAGATCCGCACTCATCCCCGACATAGCCTCCTGAGATGCTTCCCCTTTTGCGCCATCAGTTGCAGCGTAGTGCTTGCAAAAGGTCTGCACCTCGTCAGGGCTATCAAAAATTCTCCCCTTGCCATTTACATCAATTCTAAGTCGGGCTGGGTACAACATGCCGTAGCGGAGACCCAGTTTCCTAACTGCTGCTTTGGCCCCCACAGACTTACGCCTGGCTTCTTGCACCAGAGTAGTAAAGACCGGATAGAATGAGACATGCGAGCCCTGCCATGAGAGTGATCCCGCTTCTCTAGCAAGTCTGAGCACTGTGTCTCTGTCTTTAAAATTTAGCAATCGCGCCATGATTGGTCTTGGCGGTAGTCCCGGATTAGGATGGGGACCAAGTGTTCTATGAGCTCATTCTACAGTGAAGTTGGTTGTAAAATGCTCTGTCCCAAACAGGTCCGTTAGAACCCGCTCCGGTCGATTCGGGAACCCCCATAATCCGCACATTGTTGTGTCGGCTTCTTGCTTCTAAATCCTCATTCTTTGCAGCAACTGTCTTCAATATACATTCCAGTCTTTCAACCCGCTTGGTAGTTTGAGCTGCTCCGTTCTCGAGGTCCGACGTGCGACCTTTTACGGTGTCCAGTCCGGCGTCATGACGATCAATCATCTCTCCCAATCCATTGAGGCGCCGGTCGAGCGAGTCGAATCTGGTGTCTAGCATCTTAAACCCAGAGCGTAGTTCCAACAATAAGGCAGAGTTGTCTGGGGGTGCAGTGCCTCTGGTAGCGCCAGCAGTAGCCTCTGCAACCATAGCTGCAGGTCGCAGGCTGTCTGTTTTTTTGAGGACTTCAAAAGGCAGTTGTTTCTGCTTGGGGTCCTTGAGCACCATTCCCCACAATCGCCAGGGTTTTCAATCAACCCAACAGCATGGTACGGAGCCTCCTCCAAGACATTTTCCTGGCTCCCACACCAACGGTCTCTCACAGGAGGCAGCCACAGAATAGAAGACTAAGCTTCCCAAAGTTAGTAATCGTGGACTAGAGAGGTGGTGTTTGTGTTGGCTGCATGTACCTCATCAAGCGGTACCCGACCCTCCTGGACTCCAACGTGTGCTATGCCATGCTCCTCCCCTCTTATATTAAGGTGTTGGGTATTCAACTGATTCACCATTGGGATATGGGGGCACTCACCAGTTCACAGTGTCGATGCACGGTAGTCTTTAAACTGCACTGTATTGTCCTGAATTAAAAGCTCCTCACACTCAGTTCTACAATTTGCCATGGGTAATTAACGTAACTGGGGGGCATCCTGTCTGTGATGACTCAGTCCGGACCTCACGGGTCGCTCTCAGAGAGTCCCCGCTCTCAACGTCTCTACAAAGGGAATTGGAGGAGGCCGAGGGAACGGCCTGACCGTCCCGCTCCGATGGCAGGGATGCTGTGTGCTCAGAGAGATCACGGCACTGGGCTTGTGACTGCAGGGGGCGCAGCTCTCTAAGAAGGGAATGCGCAATCTCCAATGCGCGTGATGCATTCAAAGGGCATTTACTTTGGGCCATATATATTTCTCGCCTATAGCCACCACCTCGGGGTCTGTTGAATTACCCCACCACAGTGTCACACTCGGGTATCCTCAGCGTACTGCAGCGTAGCGCCTCATCATCCGGCATCAAAGCCGCGCAGTATAGCCCCGGTTCCAGCGGTACTCACAGGATCGATGCCGCTTCAGGAATCAGGAAGACGTGGTATTTCTGGTCGCTCAGATGACGGCCCCTGTGCAGGGATCATGCTAACAAGGCTGCTCCTCCCTCAGCTCAGTCAGGCAAGGGTTCGTGACTCGCCGGCGCCATCTTGTGTGACGGGGCATGAATTTTACATCACCGATTTCAGGCTCTGTAGTCCATTTCAAGCTGCAATTTGTACCCCAGCTGCTGCCGCCGACATTCCGATTTCAGAATATTCGCTTTGCGTGGGTGCAGGATATGTCAATGTGCTATTCTGTGCCGTGGTGAGTGGGGTCTGCAGGGAGCTGCAGTTCTAAGCGGCCATTATGGTCACCGATCCAGCCACGCCCCATCTATTTTGCAATTTAACATTGCGGCGGGTGCTGATGACTGCAGCACCCACCGCGATGTCAAAAATACATGCTGTGCATTTCACTTCACTATGTAGCAAGCACCACACGGTGCCTGCCACTTGGTGCAGTGAAAAGTAGGGGGGTACCCCCCCAGTGCACAAGCACCTCCCCCAACACAAGGGGGGCACGCAACGGGCCCACAAAACCAATCCCCACCAGCCTTTCAATGGTGGTTTACCCACCATGGAAAGGCTGGCTGCGGCCAGCATCCTAATCTGGCGGACAGTGCCTGCTAGTCACCGCCACCATTTTATTGATGCTGACTGCTCCGCTAGACAATCGTAAAGATTGCCTGTGGCGGGTCCGTGGCGGGAAGTCTTTGCACCCGCCACGGCCAGCGGTCAGATTTCCCCCGCCATCGTAATGTGGTGGGGGAAAAATTGCTTTCCGATGGCGGAAGGCCTACCACTGCACTACTGCCGGTTGTGAGCCTTCTGCCATCGTAATGACCTCCTTAGTCTTTGAAGTGGAAACCAAAAATCCTCACAAGGGTGAGGCAGCAGGCTGTGACGGAGAAGGGCTCCATGAGGCCAGCTAGTCATTGGATGAGGTCTTTGTGAAGCCATTCATTTTTGATTGTAAAGCTGTGAGCGGCAGAAATTAAACATATTCATCTAAGGATGGTCTCTGGCCAACCAGGTACTTTAGGCGACTTCACCCAGTGAAGATTTCTACATCCAGACTTTTTGGGAGCCTGGATTCCTCCAGACAAGGCCGCAAGCTGTAGCTGAACAGGGCACCATGACTTTAGATACCCTCTTTGTGACATCCTGCTGATAATAATTTGCAGCTGCAGAAAACTCAAAGAGGAAGAAACCAGAATCTTTGTCTCAACAACAATGTACATTTATCAGATTGATTTAGCAGGCTTGTCTCGGTTCTCTACAGGTTTTAGGAGTCAAAACAAATCTAAGTCACTTGTTAGGTCTCGCTGAGACAGCGCATGCGCTGCTCTGCGAGACATTTAGTATCCAGGTTTTCAAAGTGCTGCCACAGGCTTTTGGTGGCTTAGCGCTTGCGTTCACACGAGCGTGCACACGCGCAGCTGCCATCTGCCTCCCTTCCAGCGCGATCACTTTCACTTTTTCGTGCTGCTGCGTGCGCGCGCGCGCATCACGAGCATGTGGTTTTTTTTTTAACATTACTACAAGCTTCCCGCGTTGCGCAGCCAATGCTTGTTTTTCTAGCTAGAATATCATGTTTGAGGCACTGTGGTACATATTCTAAGTTACCTCCTGTAGAGTTGCGGAGACTTGATAAAAGTTTGGTTAAGGAGCGGAAAGAGTCGCCTGCCAGGCCGCGTAAAGATTGATTCAAACTGGTTTAAAGATTCCAATATGGAAATCAAGTAAGCCGTTTCAAAGTTTTAACATTGCGAAATGTCGTCACGTAACGCATGGAAGTAACATAAATATCTTGGCGGTGATTGCAGGAATTGCAATACGGCTGAGCAGGAACCTGAGCAGCAGCTTACTCGTCCACTGCAGTAGCATCTCGTGTTAGAGGTTACATTCCAGAATAGGGCTGGAATGTGCAGATTAATTTAAGTTTATTTCAGGTTCCAACAAGCATGTGATGTCAGCTGCGTGCTTTCTTTATAAGAACGTATACGAGCGGCTTCCGAGTTTTTTTCCACACAGTTGGAATACTGAGTGTGAATGAATGATGGCAGTGACCCACTGAAGGGCAAAGAAAATGTCCCGATCATATCGTGAACTGACGTCTCTCAAGCTCTGGAGTGAGGGGTGACCCATTGGATACAACTGTGAGTAGGCAATGTAAAGCTTTACGTTCCTTCCCGTCCGTGGTTTACAGGAACATTCACAAGAAGTTCGATTTCTGAAAACAACGGGTGCATCAGACTGAGGTTGTTCACTAGACCGTTTAGTACTGTATAGATTTAGTGCGGGGTTTAGTCATACTACGATACATCTGAATGTCCGTATGTGTTTGAATATCGAGGCAGTACTAGGAAGCTCTGAAACACAATTTTACAATAGTGCAATGCAATTCTAATCGGAACAAACATGAATTAGGACTGTGCTTCCGTGAGTAGCACACAAATGTCTGTTTTGCAAAGGCAACCGCAAACCATTACCTCATGAATGGGATTATTCTTTCTTTGTAAAAGATATGAATGTGTATATTACCTACTGGCGATCGCCAGTAGGTAGCTCATGTTTCCATAGAAAAACGTTTATTTACTTGGCTATAACTTTGCCACCATTTGACGAATCTTCCCGAAATTAAAAAACAAGCATTGGCATAGCCAATAGGTCTCTCCTTTGGGACCTTATAAGTGTTTAGCCATGCAACAGTTGATGTTGTTGCACCAAGGATATTGTGCTGGATAACTAAACACTTATAAGGTCCCAAAGGCGAGACCTATTGGCTATGCCAATGCTTATTTTTCAGTTTATTAGGAAGAGTACAGTTTAATACAGCCAATAGTCCCAGGATCTCCAAGAAAGCACTTGAGGGGGGGTGGGGGGATCAAGACTTAATCCAGTAGAAGCCATCAGCAGGGGCCAGGGCAAATCCCGTTGGAACTGGTTAGCTGGGCTATTCAGGAAAACGAGCTTTTGGCAGCTGTGTGAAGCTCTGTAGCTAAACATAAAGTCAACCAAATGACCCATGGAGTCCCCTTCTTTGTCATGGATACAAGTGGGAGTACATCAAGCCCTTCAGGCCTCCTCACAGGTCTCAACAGCAGACGCAGTCCGTCTGTCTTCCACAGGTCCAGTAGTATCATGAAGAAGGTATACAGTGGTGCCGTATATATGCCTGCGGGTAGAAAGACTACTGGCCCGTCCCTCAGCAATAAGGAAAAAGGTCACAGGGTAACTCTACCCCCCAATTTGCAGCTGTTATTGTTTACCTTACAGTAAACAATTCCACACTGCACTTCTATATTTAAATTCAACATGCAGAATCCTTCTCCCTCTGCACAGTGCCTGTGTGCACACTACAGAGGCAGGGACAGGGAAATGAGCAGCCCCTGCTCTGTGGTCACTTCAAACCAGTTCCGAGGGCAGCTATTTCCAACTGGAATTGATGCCTGCTTGGTTATGAGAACAAAGAAGGGCCCCGCCCAGATGTCAGCTAACATTGACCTGGACAGAGTAGCCCTCTTTTAAATTATCAAGTTCTTGGGCACAGCCTAGATGTTCATTTTGCCAGATGAACAGGAAAACCTCCCCAAACCCAATCCTTCAATGGGGCAGTTTTACCCCTCATCTAGGGGGCTATTCAGCTGCCAGGTGACAGTTGAAGCTCGTGCAAATGGTCCTCCAAAGGCTTTAAGCAGGGAAAGATTAATTTTCTTAAAGTACCCTTTCCTTAATAGGTATAACAAATTCAATGTTATCAGTAAATTGGGTTTAAAAGAACTATTCAAAAGTCTTTGAATTCTATGTCTAGCAGTTTCTTAACCAAAATTTCTAAATGTAATATTTTAACCCAGTATTTATCCTATTGATCAGCCAGCCGTGCTACAGTGAAAAGAGCAATTGGGCCTTTTTCACTCTAAAGACATGTTTAACGTTAACCCTTTACATGTCCTACTTTTAAATACCATGCACTCTGCTTTTGGGGCAGCAAGGCCTACTTAGGGCTGACTTACTAATATTTAAAAGAGAGGGTAAGGCCTGTAAAAAGGCGGTTATCTTGACAGGTCGAATTTGCAGTTTAAAGTTGCAGCAGCCAGGCTACAATGGTAGGCCTGAAGTCACTATATTTGGTTGGAAAAATGAGTGCTGCAGTCCACTAGATACATTTAACTTACAGGTCCTGGGTGCACTTTGTAACATATACTAGGGATTTATAGGTAAGCTAAATATGCCAATTAGCAGAATAGCCAATTTTGATATATTTAAAGGGTCAGAGAACATGCATTGAAACATTGACCAGTGCACCAGTTAAAAAAAGTAGCAGTACCAGACTAAACAAGCACTGGCATAGCCAATAGGTCTCGCCTTTGGGACCTTGTAAGCGTTTCACCATGAAGCACACTATCATGGGTGCTACAACATATACTGTTACTACTTATCTTTTGTCTTCAAATCTGTCAAGTCTTCTGTGATCCATAGCTGTACTCAAAGCATCTTAATGGGTCGAACGGACCCAGTAGAATGTTTCTTTCTGATTGCGAGGCCATTAATCTCATACTACTCAACAGTGGCCCTACCCATCAGGCAGGACACTTATTGGATCCTGTCATCTCAAACATTCTGTTCGATTGTTCCTCTCCTGCTCTTCCTCTAGACTGGCCCGATCATTTTGCTATATATTTCACTCTGCCCGCTGACACTAAAAAGTGCACGTCCCTTCCTGGCTTTAGGAACAAATACAGATCCTGGTCTAAGCTGAACATTCCGGCTTTTAATGCCTCTCTTATGGATTCCTGCCCCGACATCAATCTTGGGTGCATCTCCTTAGCTCAGGAAGTGGCTGATTGGCTAACTTCTAATATTAATCTCCATCTGCCGCCGCGTCTGAGTCCACTGACCCCACATCTTGTTCCTGCCCCATGGTTCACAGATGATTTGAAGGCATCTAAATCTAAATGCAAACATCTAGAGAGATCCTGGAGGAAAACCTATGCTCTGAAGGATAGATTGATCTATCGTTCAGCACTTAAGCTATACCATCAAGCCTGTCGAAAGGCTAAAGCCCAGTACGTTTCTGTGTCCATTGAAAAGGCCATCAATCGCCTAAAAGCCCTCTTTTCTCTGGTCAAAAAGTTGGCCGGCTCTAAGACCGTACCCACTCCACCTGCGTTAGGGGAAGCGGAATGCAATGAAATTGCTGACTTTTTTATATAGAAAGTCGAAACCATCTACAATGCCCTATCTCGCGCTTCCCCTACACCCCGTTCCATACCCCCTTCCGACCTTTCCGCCCCGGATTCACCGAGCTTGCAATCTCAGGCATTTCAGATCTCAGAATGGCCCTTGCTAAACCCCAACACGTTGTCTGCCTGCCTAATGAAGGTCAACTCAGGCTCTCCCCTTGACCCGATTCCCATGAACACTCTCCGCCTGCTTTCCCCTGATGCTCTTCTCATCATTCAAGCGCTCCTGAACTCCTCTCTGTGAGAATCAATAGTTCCGGAGGAATGGAAAAGAGCTCTCGTAGTGTCACTCTTAAAAAAACCTGGTGCAGACCCTAAGACGCTCACCAACTTCCGACCTATCTCTCTGCTGCCCATGTTTTCAAAAATCTTGGAAAGGCATGTCAACATCCATCTTACATCTTACGTGGAGACTACCGGCTTTCTACATCCGTCCCAATCGGGATTCCGCTCTCATTTCTCCACTGAAACCACCCTTTTGGGGGTCACCGAAAATTTACGCTCCCGTCTTGATCATGGCGAGACCACGGCGCTTATTCTTTTAGACTTAAGCGCCGCATTCGACACGGTCTCACATCCCATTCTAATGAAAGCCCTGAGATCGGCGGGAGTGTCGGGCTCTGCTCTTGTCTGGTTGGCCTCCTTCTTAAATCATCGCACCTTTCAGGTGGTTTCCTCCGGCTCCTCTTCCTCCGTTCGTTCATCTGCGCATGGCGTTCCGCAGGGGTCCTCACTGATGATACCCAGATCCTTTTCTCCCTCTCCTCGGCTGTAGAAAATGCTCCATCTGCTCTCAAATTAGGACTCAGCCGAGTAGCAGAATGGATGCAGGCGAACCTCCTGAAACTGAACGGAGATAAGACGGAGGTGCTTATTCTGGGCAAGCAAAAGCATCTCTGGAACTCTGTTCATTGGCCATTAGAAATGGGCCTTCCACCCATTCCAGTCACTCAGGTTCGCAATCTTGGTTTTGTCCTGGGCGACTCTCTTTCCATGCGACATCAAGTGGTTAAGGTGGCAGCCACTTGCTTTTCCATCCTAGGGTGGCTTCGTAAAATTCTATGGATGCTCCCAATATCGACCAGACGTTCAGTGGTCCAGGCCTTAATCACCTCTCGCCTGGACTACGGTAATGTGCTGTACTTGGGAGCCACTCTAGAGCTCCAGAGGAAACTTCAGCTCGTACAGAACTCTGCTGCTCGTCTCCTCTGTAAGGTCCCGTGGCGATCTTCCATTTCCCCTTTTCTGAGAGACCTTCACTGGCTTCGTATCGAGAGCCGTGTCAAATTCAAGGCGCTCCGCTTTTTGCATAAAATCAAACAAGGTTCGGCTCCCGGCTACCTGAAGGCCCTTGTTCAACAATGCTCCCCTTCTCGTCCCCTCAGGTCATCTACTCAAGGTAACTTTCGGATTCCGCGTTTTAAACTGGCAAGAATGGGCGGACGCTCCTTCTCCTGCGTCGCCCCCAAGCTGTGGAACTCTCTCCCGACCACACTAAAACACAAACCATCTCTGTTAAAATTTCGCAAAGACCTTAAAACCTGGCTCTTCACTCATTAATAACACTATGCGTAATCATTAACTCTACTGGCGCCGGGAGACCCCCTGTGGGTAGCTGCGCGCCTTACAAATTCAATTACAAATTACAAATACAAATAAACAAATATGGGACGGGTGGTGATTCCTCGCCCCCATCCCAAGCTGCGAATGGAGGATATTGAACTAAGTGACACGGAAAGAGGAAAGTCTTGGGGGTCGGCTGGTGTAGGGGGGCATACCACTCCTTCAGGGCTTATTAACCAGTGGTCTAAGTCCACAAGCAAACACGCAGTTCAAATACGGAGTGCACATAGGCAGTTACACACAAAAACTTGGCTCCATACAAACACCGCAGATACTGGGCATGAGCAGACAAACTTACCCAGGTGCAGAGAAACAAAACTGATTGCACACCAAAAGAGCAGCAGAAACACACAGCAGGTACAGGGTGAAGACAAACAGTGTATGGAGGGTGATCGAGAAAGGTGCCAGGCACTTTCTGCTCACAGAGCGGTGTATGAGTGGAGACACAGGGGAGGAAATGCGGGTGCCAGCTAACAGTGTGTCCAACAAGTGGGGCATGGGGAAGGTGGGCCTGGAGAGTTACCACATACTGAGTGGGTGCACGCAAAAGGTCAAAGGGAGGAGAACCGAGAGGTGCCAGGCTCTGTGTGGGTGCAGAGTGACACGGGGGAGGTAGGTAATATGGGTGACAGGAAGTGTGTGCATAGCTGGACAAAAGAGACCGCCGGCCTAGAGAAAGACGGACACTGAATGGTCACATGGAGGGATGGGGCGGGCGGTTGCAACCCATAAATGCTTCAAGATGCTTTTGGAAGGGTGCCAGGCACCGAGAGTGCCCCCCGAGCATATATAAGTTTGCAAAAACAAAACTTAACAGAGCAGTGGGTGGCCATCTTGCAATGGTTTTGCACATAGTGTATCAGTGTTTTAAAGTTCACTCACATTTAGAAAGTGCTGACCACCGTGGAATGGTAAAACACTGATACACTACGGACAAAAGTAAACCATACCGTAGTTGTTGCCTAGTTTAATTAAAGTTGCAACGCAGAATGCGACAACAAGCAAGTGACCTGTTAGCACTGTCTGGGAAGGTTATGTAGGCACTAAAAAATGAAAAGAAAAGGAAGGAACTGAAAAGGGACCTATAAAGGAGAAAATGGAAAACTTAAGGATTGGCCCACTTGCACTGAAGTCTCACACATGCTGGGCAAAATTAAGCGAGAATTCACAATTAGCGTTCTCAACACCAAAAAGGTTTACATTTTTGTATCATTTTGAAGGTCGAATGTGCTCGGACTCACAGGTTATTTTCACACCTGCAACAGTCTTAGTATTGGTTTCTGCAACTTGTTCTTTCCAAAGCCTTTCATGTAAAATCTTAGCAATTTTGTTTTCGGTATGTACATGCCTTGTCCTCAGCAGGTGCGGAGAGGGGGTACCTCGTCGTCCGACTAATTCAAAGACTTAGATTTGTCTTTTAAGAAACTAGCTTCAATATGCTTGGGAGCAGATTTTCTTCAAAAAGGATAAGATAAAGATTGCCCCTTACAGAAGAGCCATCCATTGGTGGAAGTGAGCCTTATGCCTTTTGTCATAACTTTTCATAAGACCACGCCTATGGCATCTAACAAATATTCCTAAAGAAGCAAACAGGCGTATAGTCTTTAGTACTGTCTTGTCACCATAACCAACTCACAACTACGCTAATAAGCATACACTTTCCCCATATGGCAATGTATACAGTATTAAAGTACAAATATGTGCAAATACAGAGTTGTCAAAAAATATAGAATCTCACAGTACAAATGTTCAACCCCCTACTGTTTGTCAGAGTGGACCAAAAACACAAAAACTCTGGCCTACTATTGTAACCTGCGAGATGCCATGTAGTAAAATACATTCCTCTAGGCTTTAATAAAATGCCTATTGACTTGAACATATGATTTTCACAATAAATACATCAGGCCTACTGCTTGCATCACAATCTGTCTGAATAAACAGACCAGGTCTAGAACCTTGATCAATGTCTCACCACCATAACAGTCCTGTTGTAATCAACATAAGTTTTCCCACTTGGCAAAATGTGCAATACAATCTCTTTTGAGTGGAAGTACTTCGGCCCAATCCAGTTCTGTACTCAAGGGAATTACCACGTGGCAGAGCTCATGCCCCTCTCAGAGCACCACTTCTGACAGCTCTTTTTCTTTTGATCACATAAGGACAGTTGAGGGTCTCCTGGGATGCTGATTCACCCCTCTTTACATCCTGCTGTGAAGCTCTGATAATGCTGCAGCCCAGTCGAGCCTGCAGGATAATTACTTCTGGCACTGCTGTGATTTAACTGGAGTCAGTCAGTGGAGATGTAAGGTGCACTACATTTCCATGCGCACACTCACCTGCTGGGGCAGGCCACAAAGCCGGCGTTGTCCGGGCAAAATGTGTCAGGTGCTTTTTATCTGGTTTCATTTTCTATTTATACTTGTTCTTTTTAGACAAATCGATGGGTCTGGAGTCATTATGAAATGAAGCTCGAAAGGTGGACTCTATTCTTCTTCATATAAAACCCTCCCTGTATTGATTGTATTCATCCGCACCAAGGACAGCCGACAGAGACCACAGTTGAGAGCTGCGGGCCTGGAAGCAGTGACAAGGAAGGGTGTAGGGTGTACTTTTACTTGTAGCAGAGTACTGATTAAGGATGTATGACGTTACAACGCACACTTTTACAACGCATGCACTTACAACGCATTTTTTACAACGCATAATCCATTACAACGCATGACATTACAACGCATGACACTACAACGCATTTTTAAAAAATACCTTTACAACGCATTACCATTACAACGCATACTACCTTTACAACGCATACCATTACAACGCATAATATTAAATTACATTTAAGGTAAGTATTAGATAGTATAGGGGTAAAAATTACTATTCTAACTCCAGGGGGTGCAACAGTAGGGTAAGTGTTGGATAGTGTAGGGGTAAAAATTACTATTCTAACTCCAGGGGGTGCAACAGTAGGGTAAGTGTTGGATAGTGTAGGGGTAAAAATTACTATTCTAACTCCAGGGGGTGCAACAGTAGGGTAAGTGTTGGATAGTATAGGGGTAAAAATTACTATTCTAACTCCAGGGGGTGCAACAGTAGGGTAAGTGTTGGATAGTATAGGGGTAAAAATTACTATTCTAACTCCAGGGGGTGCATCAGTAGGGTAAGTGTTGGATAGTTTAGGGGTAAAAATTACTATTCTAACTCCAGGGGGTGCATCAGTAGGGTAAGTGTTGGATAGTATAGGGGTAAAAATTACTATTCTAACTCCAGGGGGTGCATCAGTAGGGTAAGTGTTGGATAGTATAGGGGTAAAAATTACTATTCTAACTCCAGGGGGTGCATCAGTAAGGTAAGTGTTGGATAGTATAGGGGTAACAATTACTATTCTAACTCCAGGGGGTGCATCAGTAGGGTAAGTGTTGGATAGTATAGGGGTAAAAACTTACTATTCTAACTCCAGGGGGTGCATCAGTAGGGTAAGTGTTGGATAGTATAGGGGTAAAAATTACTATTCTAACTCCAGGGGGTGCATCAGTAAGGTAAGTGTTGGATAGTATAGGGGTAAAAATTACTATTCTAACTCCAGGGGGTGCATCAGTAGGGTAAGTGTTGGATAGTATAGGGGTAAAAATTACTATTCTAACTCCAGGGGGTGCATCAGTAGGGTAAGTGTTGGATAGTATAGTGTAATATTATGCGTTGTAATGGTATGCGTTGTAATGGTAGTATGCGTTGTAATGGAATGCGTTGTAAAGGTAGTTTTTAAAAATGCGTTGTAGTGTCATGCGTTGTAATGTCATGCGTTGTAATGGATTATGCGTTGTAAAAAATGCATTGTAATGGTAGTGCGTTGTAAAAGTTGCGTTGTAAAGGTTGTTCCCCACTAATTTACCATAGCCTGCTCGGGTTTACAAATAAAGTGAATTTTTCCATCACATGCAAAGCGAAAATTAAGATATTTGTAATAACACCAAACTAAAACATGGCAACGATGTAAATCTGACTCTGCTGAAACGTCATCATGTCGAGTGCATATGTTTCATTTCTACTTTGTGTTTTCCTTCTCTCGAAGCGCTTTGAAATATAATCAAAGAAGGGTCAGGGGCTTAGTCAGGGAACGTCGTCAGACACCTATATAGGTCTGCAACTCCTTAATACGGTTAGCTGCGTCATTGGTGTCTGCATCAATACCACGCTTGGGCAGCAGCAAATAGCTAGCGCCTTAACAGCTGCATTAATTGAGGACAACTAGGCACAAGTGTTAAAACACCCACATGCCTTAGAAACAGACAACAAACAACATACTTTAACTCTACAGAAATTACCAGTCGGTAGCAACTTCAGAATAACCCAGAAACGCCTGCAAAATAGCCATTTTCAGGAAAACTAAAAAATGGCTTACCACTGGCTACTTGTGTAAGATACCTCACACCTAGTTACAATCAGCGACCACTAAAAAGAAACGTTCCCGCCGTGGATGCTGCAGTGTGGGTAAAGGTGGGCTGGGTGTGTGCAGGATGAACATTTCAACTACACCCCCTGGCCTCTCATTTTTCCGAGGCACATTCATCCGACATTTTTTTGGCCACTTCATACTGTTTCTTCTGATGCTTTGAAGCGAGTTTGGCAGTTGAATCAGGCCTCCTGTCAGCACACTCGCTTATCAGGACGGTGTGACTGGACATGGCTGCCCGTATCTCTTCCTCCCAGGCATGAATTGTGCCCATTCCCTGGCAGCTGCTGCAGGGCGCCCCTTCCCATGATCACAGTGATGCCCTCTCTGCCGCGCCACAAGTCTGCCCGCTTTCCCAGCTCCTGTAATGCAAAGGAGAACAGCTCGGTAATCACACCCTATTGGCAGCTCTCTTCAGCTGAACACAGGGTACAGAAAAGCTCCATCAAACTGTGTTACAACGAGGGGTTAATCAGCTACTCCTTGCACGGTATAGGAGAGACCAGAACAATTTCAGGTGGTCGACAACGCTCTGGCAAGCATTAACTTCCTTGCTCCAATGGGAGCATACTGAAGTGAACATTTAAAGATCTACCCCCCGCACGAGAAGTCTTCAACTGCTCTCATTTTTTAAAACTCTAACACCCACTCTTGCTCCAGTATTTATAATGTTTTCACATCGAGAAACAAGCGCGTGCCTCGCGCTAAAAGTGGGAGGGGTGGGGGGAGTGCGACAGCACACAAAGCGTTTTCTTTGTGGGAGCGAGCCAGAGGCACCATGTGTTTGTAAGTTAATTACAAACATATGGTGTCAAGCTCGCTCCCGCAAGGCAATCGCCACACATGCACGCATTGCCATTGAAGGCAATGGAACGCGTGCACGTTTTCGGCTGAAAAGCCGAAGCGATTGCAAAGATCTTTTTGCCTATGCAGCGCATGCGCGCTGCGTAGGGGAGACCTAAAAATATAGGGGTTAACATGCAAAAAGAGGCCTTTTCCTACCCCTGTGAACACTTAAGATGTGAATAGCAAATTACTGATGAACTATCAAATCATACAGAAGCAAACATAAAAGAACATATTTGTGCAAAGTTAAATCCATCATGCATTTATAGTTTAAAAATATACATCCAAATAAAACAAATATATAACTTGCAATGGGGGATTTCAAAGCAAAAAAGTAAAGATTACATCACGTGAAGTAGATGGGTTGTCTTTCAATCTTTATCCCACCAACTTCCCCAGGGTTCCCCAGGGTTCGGCCTGTCCTCTCCCAGAGCCATATGATGTGGAGGAAGTCTCCATATCTGAACTTGCCTGCAATGCCATATTTTCTTTCAGGTGAGGCATGAGATATTTAAGCTGGATCACCGGAATTGGTAGCTATAGCTTTCTACCATTGTTTGTCTGTGAGTGACCATACATCTCTTAGCTATGCTTGTGTAAGGACATCAAATTTATCTCAGTGTGGATTACTAATTAGCGACTTAGTGAAGATATCTTGTGTTTTTCTGTGTCTCCCATTGGTAATTTCACTTCAGGTTGGTTACAGTCAGAATGCTCTGTTAAGTCTTCTATGTAGGAGGGATACGGTGTGTCATACTTGGAAGTATCCGAACAACTGATGTTTACTCATCTTATCGCCCTAGTCAGCAGCCGACTAGACTACGGAAACGCCCTCTACGCCGGAGCCTCATCCAAGCTCATCAGCAGACTACAGAGAATCCAGAATGCCTCTGCACGCCTGATCCTCGACGTCCCGCGCCGCGACCACATCAACCCCCACCTGAGGAACCTGCACTGGCCCCCCGTCGACAAAAGAATCTCCTTCATGCTCCTGATCCACGCACACAAGGCACTCCACAAAACCGGCCAAGCCTATCTCAACAGTCGACTCTCCTTCTACGTACCCAACAGGAAACTCCGCTCCGCTGACCACGCCCTGGCCACGGTCCCATGCATCCGGAGAACTACTTCCGGAGGCAGATCCTTCTCCCATCGCGCCGCCAAGACCTGGAACACCCTCCCCCTCTACCTGCGACAAACCGAAGGCCTGCTGACCTTCAGGAGACAACTCAAGACCTGGCTCTTCGACCAGTAACAGCAACACCCCCCCCCCCAGCACCTTGAAACCCTCCCGGGTATGTAGTGCGCTTTACAAATTATGTGATTGATTGATTGATCGTCAGACTGGAGAACGGCGAAAAAGCATAGGGCAGCGCTTGACATCACATCTATAGTATGATGCAACATCCTAAGTACCAATCCCATTGTCAAACTGAAACTTGAAACATTTTGTGAGGGCTATCTGAGAAGTGCCCTCACTCCACAGGGACCTGCAGATTAGAGAGATAAGGCAGGTAAAGAATCTCCCGGGATGCTATATGGGTAGTTTTGAAATTAATATAGTTTTGCGGCTAGTAAATCATTTTAATGATGGTTGCCCTGCTCAACAATTATAGGTGCAGGGAGGAACAAAGGAAAAGATAACTGTGGAACCTGCCCAATTGAGGCTTGGGTAGTTATGTGTACCCGTAGGTGGTGGAACCCATCCATGGCTGTTTTAAGATCAAGAGCCCACTTGAGTTCTACATCCTTGATGCACATCATGTAGACCACTGATTTGGGCATGTTAACTTTAAGGCCGGAGTACTCAATGGAGATTCTGAGCATCTGTAGGGCTCTCTAGGTCTGGACCATCTGGGGTGCTGAAGATAGATAAGGAAATTATAAGCATATATCTTCACCCTGTCTGCAATCCCTGGTGTCCATTCACATCCCTTTAGCAAGCCCTGGATCCCAATCCATTCTGCTAGTGGTTCGATAGTTATAGCAATTAGCAAGGGAGGCAGCGGACACTACTGGCTGCTGCTCTTATGTGTTGGGAAGATGTTCGATAGTATGCCATCTATCTTGACTCTGGCTTCGATGTGTGTATAAAGGAGACATGTGTAGCCATGTTCATTTTCTCTAGGATGTGCAATGCCTTTTCAGACTGTACCTGTACCAGGGCCAGATGTCCAGCATTGGGGCATGAAACTATACTGGTCCGGGGCTGCTAAATACACTTTTACTCTGGTCCGTGGAGTAGCCAGAACCTTCGATATAATCTTAGCTTCTACATTAAGAAGTATAACTTTGCTGGCATACCATTATTTCAGCAGATCGTAAGTCTGGTAGGAACTCTCTAATAGCCAGTGATGATTCCAGCATAGCATTGAGTGAGGATAAGGCTTTTTGCGAGATGTGTTAAAAATCCAGGCAAAACACATTCCAGCCCAGTGTATTTCTGCTTTGTAGCTGGCAGTGGGCTGTCAAGAGTTTATCATTCATGATCTAATCTTATGGATGTTCTCGCTCTTGTTTTGTAAGGTGTTGTATTGGTAATTTACAAATAAAGCCCTGCAAGTCTGCTGTGTGCGGGCGAGTGTTCCCTTTAGAGTATAGTATTTGATACGAGCAAAGGTTTGTGACATGATCAAATTGTCCTTTCCAACTCATCCACTATAGTTGAGCAAATACTTGGGGCCAAATTCTCAAGGAGCCTTCGCCGAGATAACAGCACCTTAATGCAGCCAAATTTGTGATAAATTTACCATCCCATTCACAAGCTGGTGCAAACAGCCCATATCACCAGTTTTCTGGCTATAGCAGCAGCAAAAAACACCACCAAGGATGACCCCGGCACCTATCACTAATGAGATGCAGAGTAGGCATTCCTGAGCAAAAAGCAGCGACAACACCACACCACAACATTCTCAACGACCAGCCTGATCTGCAATAAGATCACAAAACATGCGATAAGGCACGTTAGCCCCAGGAAGCTAACACCTGCTCCGATCTGGTGCAAAGTCGGATAACAACCTGCACCACAAAAGAGAGCCCAGCCCAGAGCCACACCTGAAGAACAACAGATGCCATGGAGCCACAGAACATTCATCCCGGAGCCCCAAGAGGGCAACAACACCCACCGCCATCACCCCCAGGACCCCTCCTCCACCCTTTCGGGGCCCTACTCCGGGCACCCCCCACCCACCCCTGGACAAAGATATGTCACATCAACCACATGGAATCATATACCGAATAACCCGCATGATGTTGCACAATCACATCTGGTGACATGCATGTGTCGTCACAAAAATGAGCATCACACATTCACCTTCAAAGCAACAAATGATAATTTATTAAAATAAACACAGAACAGAAATGAAGACACATGATGGCTCCCCTCGGGACAATCCGTAGGTCACAGCCTGCAAGACAAAAATCATGATGAGAAGGTGTGTCTTGCGCACATCAAAGGACAGAGAGAGAGCGAAGAAGAGAGAGAGCGAAGGAGAGTGAGCGAGAGAAAGACGGACAGAGAGGGTGAGGGAGAGAAAGATGGACAGAGAGGGTGAGCGAGAGAAAGACAGACAGAGAGGGCGAGCGAGAGAAAGATAGACAGAGAGGGTGAGCGAGAGAAAGATGGACAGAGAGGGTGAGCGAGAGAAAGACAGACAGAGAGGGGGAGAGAGAGAGATGGACAGATAGGGGGAGAGAGAGATAGACGGACAGATAGGGGGAGAGAGAGATAGATGGACAGAGAGGGGAAGAGAGAGATAGAGAAAAGAAGAGAGGGACAGGGAGAGAGAGTGCCGACACTGCGCACGCAGGCCACACTGCTCACCTGCTGCCTCCAACCACGTGCCGGTATGTAGTGCAGTTCACCAGGTCCCACATATGAAACAGACCTGTCAGCTGTAACAGAGTCCAGATTCACGAATTGCACAGTACATACAATTGCACACAACATCATCGCCTGTCCGCCCCAGCACACCCAGGCAGCTGCACCCCAGCCCCTCTTGTCACCCAGCAGTGCATGCCCGCCCCTGCACACCCAGGCAGCTGCACCCCAGCCCCTCCCGCCACCCAGCGGTGCATGCCCGCCCCTGCGCACCCAGGCAGCTGCACCACAGCCCCTCCCGCCGCCCAGCGGTGCATGCCTGCCCCTGCGCACCCAGGCCTCACTGCTTACCTTCCGCCCTTGGCGTGTAGCAATGAGGGCCCACGACGTGCCGCTGCAAGCCACAAGCCTGGGTCCCGTGGACATGACACCCTCCACATCATGCATCCCCGCTCCGCAGGCCACAAGGTCTAACGTTTGGTGCTGGGTCTTGATTACTCCATGGCAGAGGACATACCAGTGCACCCGGCCTCATCGCAGGCTGCACACCCGCTCAGCCTCATAGGTGCCACTAACTCTGTGATCCAGGAGGCGACGCCACATGGTGGTAGGCCCACGCTGCCTGCTGGCTCAGACCTACACTGCGGTCCAGCAGGGCACACAAAACCTAAGCGGTCCGGACCGTCGTGACGGGGCATCATCGCAGGCTGCACACCCGCTCAGCACTTAAGGTGGCCCTACCTCAGTGCACCCAAAGTCACCATCCTGTGGCGGTGTGCCTGTGCCGGTCGCAGTGTATCCGGTGCCATCAAGTCTGTGCCCCTACAGTCATGGACCCCCTATGATTGGGTATCGTGGTGCGGACGCCATCATGTCCCCTCTGGGCCTGCGGAATGTGATGTCGCAGGCCCCTGGGCCTCCATGCCTCATGCACACCACACGGATACACCCCGAGAGAGGTTGGAAATGGCGTCGTGCACATGCGCCCGGCCCTTTTTATTGGCAGGGTCACATGTACTGTGACGCGTGTGCTGGATGGGTGTGGTGTGGGTGAAAACCAGCCGTGAGGAAGTGGTCGTTGCCCCCCCTGGAGCGTAAGCGTAGTGGGCTGGCCTGGCATATGCCAGTCCAGCGTAAGGGCTTGAACGATGACCCCGGGGCTCTGGGCGTAGTTCCGTACGGGGCTGGACAAGGAAGTAACAAATGCGTGTGTCGCTGTTGTTGCGTCGGCGCAACCCCGACGACAATCGGCAATGTGTCACCCTGTGACCCAAGTCCAACGACACGGGTCACATGGAGGTAAGAGGAATTCACTGACCCCACATTCATCTATACTAACACACTTGAAAGACCGTAGAGATGACACATCTGTGTGATTCGGAATGTTTAATGCACATTCAGTGGAGTGTTGCATCTGGAGCAGTACAGGGCCATGCAAACCCCACTTTCAAAGGTTGGCACATGGAGGGCCAGCCAGAGTCCTTCAGGGAATGAGAAGTCCAAAGGAACAGGAAGAGTTCAGTCCGCAGTCTGATAGCTGTGTCATAGGAGATCAAACAGAATATGGCAGCCCATTGCGAGGTCCAAGGTGAGTATCGCAGAGTGTATCGGGGGAGAGTGGAAGGTGCCGATGCAGAGGGCAGAACCAAGCTGAAACTGGCCATGAGGCGGAGATGAATGCTACCGCTTCCTTCTGACCACGAGGGTAGATTCATCCGCATCTTCGTCCTCTGCTGTTTCATGTGCCTCATGTGTGGGTGGTGCTGGCCTTTCCCCAGCACTGTGTGGCAGGGACACCTCAGGGGCCGGAAGTGGAATGTCTGCCGCACTGTGTGGCACTGACACTTCAGGGGGTGGAGATGTGGATGTAGTGGTAGCAGCAGCATGCATCAGCACCAGGCCTTGTGGCAGCAATGCCATGCGGATGGTTTTGAGGTCATTGTGGAACCCAGCTACATTTCGCTGGTGTGCAGCCATGGCAGCCGCTCTTTCCGCATTGGCCCGATCCATGTTCTCCATGAGCCTCTGCATGAGTCCCAACTCCCTGGCGAGCTTGCTGGAGCCACTCTGACTAGACAGTCATTCTTGTCTCACAGTCAGGGCTCTAGCGATATCAGCCATGGTTCGTTGGAGAGCATGGAGCGGACTGTTGGTGTCCGTTAGGGACTGTGAGTGGTCCCTGTGAGTGGTCATGTATGGCATCTAGTTTGTCTGCCATGTGGTTGAAGCCCACCCGCACCTGTTCAGTCAGCTGCTCCTGGCATGCCAACACACAGCATTGGAAGGCCATGTGTTCTTTGTGGGGGTCCTGGGAGGCAGCCGTGGTGGTGGGTGCACCAATTGTGTCCTGTGTACTGGTGAGGATGTGTTGCGGTTTGTGCCACATTGTTGTCAGTGTTGATGTGCTCTGCATGTGATGTGTGTGTGCTACATTTTGGGTGAGTCGCCCTGCAGCTCTGATTTGGCTGCCCCTTATCCCTTAAATGCGGTGTGCCTCTGACTTCTGTGCTTATACAGTGCTGACATGTAGCATACTTGGGTACATTGTTCTCTTGGTGGGAGGTGGGGTCTGGGGCATGGTTTGTCCGCAGATGTGCTCAACTAAATTGTGCATGTGTGGCCATTGTGCCCATCTCCCCCATGCCACGGGTCCCTGGTCGTTACTTACCCTGGTGCTGTTGTGTCTGGTCCTGTTGAGCAGTGTCCGGCCCCCCAACTCCTGCCACCGTCTGACCACTGATGACTGTGGACACCATTTCCTCCATGTCGTTCAGCTCCTCCTGTGGCGCAAGGCTTCCACCTCCAGTCTACATTGCTGCCTTCCGGTTGGTGGTGAGTTTCAGCTTGGTTTTTCTCTAGACATCATTCCAGCACCTCTTGACCTGTTACATTGTCCTCTTCAGCACTCCGACTGCATTCACCTTGTCCACGATGGCCTGCCATAGTCCATTTTTTGTTGCCAATGACACAGTGGAGGTGACGAACAGTTGTTGAAGGTGTTCGACCACCTCCGTTATCAGGATCCTGTTTTCCTGAGGACTGAAGCACTTCTTCCTACTCTTCTTCTCCTTGGACTTCCCTGTCCCCGAGGTCCCAGGTAGGTCCTCCAGGGGGCTTGTGGAGTTTTGGTTCTCCTCCGTACTTGCTCTGGCAACATCCATGGTTTGTCGCTGTTGTTTGGCATTTGTTTGTCTGTTTTTTTTCTACTTTTATGGTGATTGTTCCCGCCTGATGCGTGGTAATTGTAGGCCTGTGGCTGGTTTTCGCTAATTTTTGTATCGCGATTGGCCTCATCGCAGCTTTTTTTGCGTTCGTGATTCGCATTTTTGCGGCGTGGCATTGATTTTAAAGCGGCCATTTGATGCGTTGTCTGGTGACTATCGCATGGTACCGCCGTGTTGTGAATACCTGGTTAACACGGTGTAAATGTTCCACGATGGACTGCGATGTTGAGGGTTGTGTTAAGTAACTTTTGCGACGGTTATCACACATTCTTGAGAATATACCCCTTGGAATGTCTTTTGGTGCAACTGCATTGGCATAGCCAATGTAGCAGTTTACTCACTTTCTTACCCCATTGATATATGTGACTATGGGAAGTTGTATAGCTTATGACTGACTAATAAATACATTGAAGCCTCCTCATAAAATAATTGGTGATTCTTATGAACCCTGGTTTCAGGTGAAGTAGAATTCCACTTTGGTTGTAATATAGGTTTTAAAGTTTGTATCTGCCAACCACCATGCACTAAGGTGTCAGCCCTCCCTCTGAATCTCCATACCGTGTTCAAGAGTGAGTACCAGTGGTGAGTGGTCAGAGAGGCTTGTTCACTTCTGCATCAGAAAGTAACTGATTTGGAAAAAAATGGTGCTCCACTGAATAGTATGTACGTCCTTGCTGATGTGAATGGAGATGGCACCTGACATCTCTGAGGCTCACAGATGTTAAGAATTTAGCCAAGAAGGTGGGTTCCTGCCTGATGGATGCTCTCAAGCCTGTTCCATTTATAGTGCAATTCAATATTTCATTAAAGTCTAGACTAAGGACCAACCCTTCTGTCGGGAGTTGTATTAAGAGAAGATGCATACATTCCGCCCGCGTCACTATTTAACGGGCTGGGTTCGGACGCGCAGCGCTGTGACAGGTCTCTTGTGCAAAGCTTAAACTTTCTGAATTTATTGGGCGAATTGTTTTTTTGAATTGGGGGGACAATTTGGGGAAGTGGTATATGTTTCTTAACTTTTGCTGCTACGTTTTTTATCTTCACTTTTTAGGCGCCAGGCGGCCATATTGCCTGGGCCACGCGCTGGTTGGAGTCAGCGCTCTAGTGTTTGCACGCAGCCCACCCGCGTCACTATTTAATGGGCTGGGTTCGGACGCGTGCAGCCGGTGCGCCGAAGGCGCACCTAAGGCATGCCCATCTGCGCCCGTCCGTGCCTGTCCGGGCCAAGGGGCGAGGAGTCCTGCCCAAATTGGCGATTTCGATATACAATATTCTTGTGAGCAGCTCTTAGCGTTACACCCTATTCCTTTAAGTGAATGCTTGATAATACATCCAGAACGCTGTTGACTTAGCTCCAGTAATTGTCAGTATGTTTTAAACACATGAACTGAGTTCACTAAGTCTACTCCCCCTACCTTACCTGATTTTAAGACTCATATTAGGCAACCCAACATAGTCAACAAAGTAGGGTTTTCCGCGTTTTCTTTTTTAAATATTAATTGTCGTTCGCTGCCTAAGCACAAAGAGGAGATTTTTGATTTACTGCTTAGTGAGCAGCCGGACGCCATGTTTCTTACAGAAGTTTGGCTAAAGGATAGCTCTGGACCCGATATAGCTACTGCTCTCCCAGCCAACTATATAATAATGAGGAAGGATAGAAAAGAGAAATCAGGTGGTGGCATTGCCATTATTTATAAAAACACCTATACCTGAAATTCGAAGATTTAATTTTTTCAGGTTGTGAAGCTGCTCTATTTAGATTGACCCTAAATCCCCAATTTATCTTTTCGGGTTTTTTAATTTATCGTCCTCCGGGGCCTGCTGGTCCATGGGCTGCTGCCCTTCCTGATTTAATGGCCCCTTATCTTTTAAATACTGCCAATTTTTCCATCTTGGGCGATCTAAATCTGCATCTGGATGACTCTACTTGTGGGGTCAGTACTATTTTGATCTCAGATTTAGCGGCAATGAATATTTTACTTCACAACTCTGGCGCCACCCACTTAGCTGGGCATTTACTTGACCCTATTTTCTCTAATCTCTTAAACATTGAGTGTTCCCCAGCTCTCCCGGTAATGTAGTCAGACCACTATTTAACGGGTTTTAGTTTTAAGCAAACTTTGTCTCAAACTCCCACTTTTGTTTTGAGTGGCAAAGACAAAGGTAGAAATTGGGGGAAGTTGAATTTGGAAGATCTCAATCAGGTTTTAGCAAAAAATATGCCCGACATCAGTCAGATTTCTTTGGCCGATGTGCAAAACGTTCAACACTGGCTTGAAAAATCTATTGATATATGTCTTCCTCTGTCTACGAAAAAATTAAACAAGCACCGCCCCCCTGCCTCCTGGTTTTCGGAGAAATTAAAGCAAGAAAAAAGTAAATGTAAAGTACTCGAAAGGCGTTGGAGGAAGGATTATTCTGCCAACTCTAAAATCGCCTATAAAACAGCAATACGAGCATATCACTCTTTGTGCAATATTGCCAAAGCAGAATTTGTGAATATTACTATAATACATGCACAAAATAATTCCAAAACTTTATTTAAAGTTGTTAGAAATCTATCCGGCACTGACAACCTTCCTAGTCCTCCTACTCTTACTGAAATTCAGTGTGAGGATCTGGCTGGTTTTTTCCTTGATAAAATAGAATAAATCTATGCTGCTTTGAAGATTAAACAAGACACTACCCCAGTGTCGACTAACCATACTTTTTTGACATCTAATACTGTGGAACAGTTGAAGGATAATCATGTACACTCTAGCTTTTTACTTGAAAATTGGGCACTTCTTGATGCTACCACTTTTAAGCAAATCTTAGATAGCCTTAGATCTGGTTCACCAAGAGATTTACTCCCTGTTCTGGTTATGCAGAAACTGGATGCACCTACGCTGAAAGTGCTTATGGAGTTACTGAATGCTTCCATTCGTGAATCTACTATACCTGCTGAGTGGAAGCATGCTATGGTTCTCCTGCTTTTAAAAAAAGCCAATGCTGACCCAGAGCAGTTATCTAACTTCCGTCCTATCTCTCTACTTCCAGTGTATTCCACAATTTTGGAAAAACACATTAACATTCAGTTAACTAAATTTGTTGCCACCCAGAATTTTTTACATCCTTCGCAGTCAGGTTTCCGGGAAGGTTTCCCGACCGAGACAGCACTTTTGGGGGTCACAGAGAAGTTACGTGATCACATGGACGCTGGGGAGACAGCGGCGCTTGTTCTGCTTGACTTAAGCGCCGCCTTTGACACGGTGTCTCATCCGGTGTTATTGACAGCTTTGCGTTCGTTGGGGATTGCTGGCCCAGCTCTCAACTGGCTCAGTGATTTCTTGACCAACCGAACCTTTCAAGTTTTTTCATCTGAGGCAGCGTCAAAAATTCATTTATCTCCTTACGGTGTCCCTCAGTGCTCTATTTTGAGTCCTCTAGTATTTAATATTTATGTTAAGCCACTGGCAACTATTGCTGAAGAAGCAGGACTGTCTATTTTCTCCTATCCTGACGATACTCAAATAATTTTTTCTTTGTCGGCAAATAGGTTTTCTGAATCATCTTCTCTTCAGACAGGGCTTAGGAAAATTGCTGAATGGATGGAGGCTAACTCATTGAAGCTCAATGGGGAGAAAACTGAGGTCCTTATTTTGGGTAAGAATGAAGACCTCTGGGGCCCCCAGCACTGACCACCTGAAATGGGCACTCTCCGTACACCTGCCACTCAAGTTCGCAATCTGGGTGTGATTATTGACAATGAACTCTCAATGAAGCAGCAAGCGGTAAAAGTGGCTTCTACCTGCTTCACAATCCTGAAATGGTTCAAGAAGATCCTTTGGATGCTGCCTAGTTCTACTCAAAAAAGGGTAGTCCAAGCACTTATCACATCCAGACTGGACTACGGCAACATCCTATATTTGGGAGCCAATAAGGATGTGAAACGCAGACTGCAATTGGTGCAGAATGCGGCAGCTAGGCTGCTTTGCCAGATTCCGCAAATGACTCCTGTCTCCAGTTCTCTTCGTGAACTTCATTGGCTCAGGGTCGAGAGTCGTATAAAGTTCAAGACCCTGAGCTATATGTTCAAGGTGAAGTCTGGCAGTTCCCCTCAATATCTAAAGGCCATTGCTCATTCGTATCTTCCTTCGCGGTCCCTCTGTTCTGCTACCCAGGCAAAGTTTTTAGTACCTAGGATCAAACGATCCCGTCTGGGTGGTCGATCCTTTCCTTATTTAGGTCCTCTTCTCTGGAACTCTCTTCCCTTATTTCTTAGGAAAGAAACTGTTTTCAGCAACTTTCGTAGGCACTCAAAGGCATGGTTATTCAATCAATAATGTTCGTGACAGCTTGGCTACTTGTACTTTCTCCTGCACAGTGGCGCTGGGAAACCTTTTTGGTAGCTATGAGCCTTATAAGATTAATCATAATAATCATAATAATAATAATTCCAGGAAGGAGGAGCTCAGTGGGAGTGGGCAGAACACACTCACCCTTGATAGAGTTTTTCCATGTGTAGACTCTGTGGTTGCAATGTAGCATCTCTGTGGGTCTCTCCATGTATGAAGTAATATGAAAGACAGATGGTTTCTAAGTAGTATCACAACCTCTACGATTCCCTAGTAAACCCCACGTGGGGTACAGTGAAAAAGATCTGGCGTTCCAGGAAGGGGCATTTTGTTCCCATAAGGTGTATCTCTTCTGAGTGGAGTTCTGTTTGGCGGCTTTAAGGATTGCTTCCTGTTTAACCTTAATGAGCTGATCATTTAAATTCCATGTGAGGATGTGGACTGTGCTGGGTTGGGCATTATCTCTGTCACTGCACAGTTCAGGTGCATATATTGGAGTCCATTGTACTATGGATATGTCATGTCCTCAATCTGCGTCACTCTTACAAAACGATAAAAGTAAAACTATACCCTCCCTGAACTTTCCCTCTCTTCGGCTCCCCTACATTTTGAGAACATGCAGTCAATTGATGCACATAACAAGTCTGCAAACATGGCAGAATAACTTGTGATGTCCACAAATCTATAGCAATAATCCCCATATTTGTGAACAAAAACCTATGAGAATTTATGCAAAGTAGGAAAGTGCCAGCACCAAATAAGAGGCAAAGGATACAGAAGGCTAGAACAGAAAAGACAGGGAAGGGAAAATCCTTGTGAAAAAAGTCTAAGATAGACCTTGAACTTGCCCGATAGTAGTATGTGCATCTCTTGTGTTTGGGCCCAGGTAGGAATGAGTTCTTTTCTTGGTCAAAGATGTCTAAATCCAAATTGGAGTCTGAGTTGTAGTGAGACTTCTTCATGGGTTTGCCTTCCTTAAATCTAGAATGTGTGTGGTGCCTGACATTCCTCCATCTCTCTCTCTAGGTCTAGTTGTTGGTGGCTCTACTAGTTTCGCAGAGCCACTCTCAGTCAACATTGCTCCCAAGTACCTTTTCAGCAGCCCAGATGTAGGCCATCTATGGATTGTCAATAAAGCAATCCCTTTGAGTCCAGGAATACTTTGAGCATCTGCTGTATGAGACAGGTTGCATTGCTGCTAACTTTTGTTTTACTCTCTTAAGGGATTTTCTCAACTTCTGCAGGAGTCTTGTGTAGTTTGGAAATACAATTATTCGGGCTGAGCCGTGGCTGATGGATCCTTTCTCATATGCTGCTTTTATGCTGGTGTCTCAGCCTTTGTAATTTAGTATCTGGAAATAAGTGGCCATTGAGGCATCCTGGATCATCTATGGGCCAGGGCCCACTGGGCACATTTAGTGATTATTACAGTATACCCTCCCTTCCACATATTCTATCCATTTCTAGAGGGTTTTGGTTGAGGCTGCTAACATGTCCAACTCTGTTTCCAGTTATTGTACCACACCTTCTATTACAGAGACTCACCCTCCTGTCTCAGAGACCAGTCCACCTCCACCTCCACCTCTGCAGCTGATCTCTGCTTGAATTTTCCTGGAAGGGAGGGGGGGGGGGGTCAGTGCTATTATCTGCAGCACCTTCTTTCCAGTAAGGGGTCCTCAGGCGTCAGCCCCCTCCATGCAGTTGGCCCTAATGCTGGCCACCTTCCCCTCATAGATTGCAGCCACCCTAATCTTCACAGGGGAAGGTTGTTGGAGCTGCCTTGTGTCCCACCTAACACCTGCTTCTAGATGAGCATCTCTGCTTCACTCTGTCTGCTCCATTCCCAGGCCATCTCAGACTGAAGTGCCTTGCTGCACCCAGTTCACCCATTCAAGCACTACAGTGGGCTTCACTCCCCGGGGCCCACTCAGGACCCGATGGATATCAGGGTGACCCACCTCTCCTCTTAAAGCCTTAGCCCAGTCCTTACTGTCATGGCATGGACCCTCTCATCAGTCTCTGGGTCAAAGCATGCCAGCAGCCCTGCTGCTCTCTCTTCCCCACCTCTCAGGCTTGCCACATGTTCTGTCCCACTGACTCACTCTTCAGACCAGTCAGAGTACTGATATTGCAGCCTCTGAATAACTAGATAAATTTTTCTATATATAGTACACAGTGGTGGTTGTCACTGTGTAGTTATGGTTCAATTACACTTTCCATTGAAAAGGCATTTTTTACTTGCCAATATATTTTGACCTAGTGGTCTGATTTGCATGAAATATGGCAATCTACTAACTCAGGGCCAGATTTAGATCTTGGCAGGCACATTACTTTGTCACAACGGTGACGGATATCCCGTCTGCCAAAATATAACTTCTATAGGATATAATGGGATTTATATTTTGGTGGACAGGCTATCTGTCACCGTTGTAACCCATTCGAAGAGGTCTAAATCAGGCCCTCAGTTAGCAATGCTTCAGCATGCCAAGTTTTGGTATGCTCTGTCAAAGAGAAAAAAAAGCTTAAAAGGGTGAAACGATTAATTATTTCCCATAGGAAAGTTTGCCAAAAAGTAGATAAAAACAGCTGAATGGATTACATCAAATCTGTCTTGAAAGTAGAACTATATTTAGAAAGTTTGCTTATTTGAATTTGTCTAACTTAGGGGTGGGTGATAAATTTTGCTGCACCGGCAGAATTTGCAGAGTTTTTCACACTCGTATTACGCTTGCAATGCAGAGTTCGGGCAAAACTCCACCAACCTCAGCATGGCAGAGTTTTTTTCCTTGGGCGGCTTGCCAATGTTAAGTTAGCGAGCGTGAATGAGAATTGGAATCTCCTAGCTCGATTTTCAGGTGCTAGGATGGCACCCGGCGAGATTTTCTCAACGCAGATGGTCATGGGCAGTCACAACTATTCATGGTGAGAAAGCTGCCGCTGGGGTGAGAAAGCTGCTGCTTGAGTAGAAAATCTATTTGAGCAGAAGCAGAAAAGCAGCACCCTCTGGCGCACAACATGGTATAATTCGCACTAATTTTACAGTATGGAACAAGCACCCAGTGCTAAAAATCAGCACGGCATGCCAATATTGCCCAGTCACAGAATTCTACGGAATCTCGTGGAGTTTTTATGCAACTCTTCTGAATTCCACAGAGTGAAACTCCGCGAGTTCCCCCCACCCCTAGTGTGAATCTGTTTGAGATAGTTGCTTTTAAAAAAGGTCCTGCGTGGGATTTAAAGGGTTGACACTTTTCTTTATCCGATGTTTAAACTCGTGAGTGAACCCTGTCAAACCTATGAAATTCAGTGGAAAAAGCAGGGTTAAAAACTGAATCATCATTCTGGCTCAAAAGCATAAAAACACTGAAATTCAACAGTTATGGTTATGAATGTAAACAGTCACACAAATACAGTTATCAATAGAACATCATGGCAGAATCCATGATTTATGTCATGTGTTGGGTGCATTCCTAACAATAACTGCGCTACATAACGTGTAACTGTGAAATATGGTTCAATATTTTCATCAAGGAGTTCTTGTGCCAGCATAGACCATGAGGCCAAAGAGTGTTTTTTAAATGTCACCAGAGCCCCTCAATGGCAACATTTGACCATATTACACAATTTCTCAGTATTTACTTTTTATATTGCATGTTTTTGATCAAGTAGTTAGCATCAAAAAGCTGTAGCTAACAATGGGCAATGAATGCAATTAGAATATAATATTTAGGTTTACCTTCCATGAATAAATTGTTGATGATAAAATACTGGAAAGTGGTGAGGGCCAGAGGATTAATGTGATTCAGTGACTGCAGTATTTACTACATAATTATCATATTTCTAGATATGCTGCATTTACCACATAATCCGTCACATAATTCTTTTAATTTGTAGATTTGACAGAAAATGTTGTTTCTAGCTAAAATGAATGAAAATAATTCCACTAGAGAATGTGCCCCATAACATGCAATTTTTGACACATAATTAAGACATCCTTGCTGCATAATTTGGTCCTCCATGCCGCACAACTATATCTCACACCCTCACCATGCACTGTGTATTACCTCACATAATAAATCACTCATGACATGTTCTATGACTTTCTTGATAACATCAATGTGACATCTGAAATTATAACACTGTGGATGGTGGGGGCAGAAGTTATAGTTACTTCTGTTAACTTTAACTGGGGGATTTCAATGTTTATTTGAGTTTAAAATGTAACATTTTACTTGACATTTTCACCTAACTCACTATATATACTCACATATTACACCACTCATGACATGGTCATTGACATCACTGATGACATCACTGATGACATCTCAAATGATATCACCGATGATGACATCACTGATGACTTCATCTAGGGACTGTGAGTGTTTTAAAAAAGTTTAAGAGTGTTAAATATTTATACAAAGGTGTTTTGGTGAATTAGTGTGTGTATGAGTGCCTGTATGGATGATTCAGTGGGTGTGTGGCTGACTATGTAAGTGAGTTATTAGGTGACACAGTGAATCTATGGTTGAGAGACTGGTTGTGTGAATGTTTGTATCAGTCTGTTAGTTGGTGTCTAAGTGGCTGTATGGGTGTGTGAGTGGGTACGTGTGTGGCTGTATGGGTGATTCATTTGTCGCGTGAATACCTGTATGGGTGTCTGAGTGTCTGTCTGGGTGGGTGAGGGGTTGGGTGACTGTCTGTATGGTTGAGTAAGTGGGTGAGTAAGTGACTGTATGGGTTAGTGAGTGTGTGCGAGGAGGTGTATGGGTGAGTGTATGTATTGCTGTGTGGATGAGTAAGTGGATGTGTCAGTGGTATATGGGTGAGTAACAGGGTATGTGAAAGGCAGTATAGGTGAGGGATGGAGTTTGTAAGTGACTGTGTGGGTGAGTGAGTGCATGTGAGAGTAGCTCTTTGGGTGAGTGTGCGCTTGTGTCAGTGACTCTATAGGTGAGGGGATATGTGTTAGTATCTGTATGATTAAGTAAGTGTGTGTGTAACTGTATGGGTGATTAAGTGGCTGTGTGATTAACTGTATGTGTGAGTGACTAGCTCTATGTGTGACAGACTCCTGTGAGTGTTTGTATGGGTGTATGAGTGGATGAGTGTATATGTCAGTGGCTATAGTGGTGACTGAGTGAGTGTATGGGTAGCTGTATGGGTGAGTGAGTGGATGTGTGTGTAGGTCTATGAATCAGTGAGTAGGTGTGTAATTACTGGTGTGAGTATATGAATGGGGTGAGAGTGGTAGTGGGGAGTGTGAGTGGGTGTATAAAAGGTTTTAAGGGAGTGTGAGTAAGTGTATTTGTGGTTAATGTCATCAGTGATATCATTTGAGATGTCATCAGTGATGTTACTGACTGTGTCATTAGTGATTTAATATGTGAGGTAATAAGCAGTGCATTACGGGGGCGTGAGTTATAGTTAGCTTAGCTAACTATAACTACTGAATTTCTCTGGTTTTGTATGAGTGAAATATAAGCCTAACTATAACGTCCCTGTAACCTTTGTTTTTTTCAGTGAATTTCTCAGGTTTTTTCAATCTAATTTCGTAACTATAATGTTCCTGTAACCTTTGTTTTTTTCTGTGAATTTCAATGGTTTTTCAAAATCTATTTCCTAACTATAATGTCACTGTAACCTTTGTTCTTTTCTGTGAATTTCTTAGGTTTCTTTTTAAAAGTCCTTGTCTTTTTTCTATAATTAGATATTGTGCATTACATCTTCATGGTGCACCACTTATTGTTGTATTTGTCATATATTTTTATAAAGTACGTTATTCATCTTATTTCAAGATATTTTTGGTGTTTGTGATGACGTCGCAATCGTCTTGGACACAGTGAAAATACTGCATGCGTTTGCAAAGTGTAGAACACATATTTTACATCAACTGAGTCTAGCTGTTTAGTGAGATATTGATTTAACTTTCCCTTTTGTATGTATTTCTTGAAAAAAGTACATCTGCAATGCATTTTCCTTGTTCACAGCGACTCATGCAACCTTAAACTTTGCATACAGTCTTATATGTAGCTATCTTATACACACTCTCAACACAAAGGCTCTTGTCAGAGCCACCCAAAAGCCCTAAATTGTGTTCATTTTCTTGTAATATTATTACTTTTGAAAAAATTAGAAATTTGCCATGATGTCCCGATGATCATGATCATGTCGCAAAATAGCAAAGCAAATGCAGACATTCAACGACCACTACCACTTAAAAAAATTGTAACTTAAAAAATCCATTCTAACTATTACAATACACACATTAATAGCTTAAAGAACAGATCTGCACACATATTTGTAGCAACTTTAAAAAAAACTGTGTTTGAACCCTACTTCCTGTTTTCGCGACTCGGCCGATAGTCGTGATGGCTTTATTTTAGACGCTAGGGGTTTATCACTGCACTGTTGAAAGTCATATTTTTTGGGGACGTTTGTACAAAAACAATATTTTAAACCAATTTTCCATGGTTGCGAATACTCTGAGTATAGCGAAGACGTCGGTAACCGTGATGATCGCGCCTTTTTTTTATCTAGTGTAAAACACAAATATGCACACATTTTAGAGTATTTTAGACACTAGAGGATTATTAGTACACTGCTTAAAATAATATTTTCCAAGGTAGTTTTGCATAAAAATCATCTTTAAAATTGAGCTTCCGTTTTCGCTGTGAGGACGGCATCGCAAATACGCCGTTACCCGTGGGGGGGCAGCACTGGCGGTTGCGGCATTTTGCGAATATTGCACATGATTAAAAAAATCTATTTTGGACAAAAAACTTGTGTCACTAATACCCCCATTTGTCAAACATGGTGTCAGAGTACCTCTACCCCGACCCCTTATGTCACTTTGAGAAAAGCATTTCAGCCACAGGAACCGTCCCCGATATATAAAATGGTGGCTGCAACTTTCTGTTCAGGTTGCATCCAGCCAATCAGAGCAATCCCGCTGGGGCGCGCATTTGCAAATTCCCACAAAACATCGCGATTTAACCACGATCACCGTGAAAAAAACACCAAATTTCCGCAACCCGAGATATTACTATACTGTTCAGATTTAATTTCTCAGGAACTACTGAACGGATTTGCATGAAATAACAAAAAGCACAATCTGTGTGCCAACATATACCTTTCTACCAAATTTGGTGTAAATCCGTCCAGTGGTTCGGGCTGTAGGTTTGAGAATGCGTTACTCTGGGAATTAACATTACAATCCAATATTTGCCAACTTTGCATAATGCAAGAAATAAAAAACAAGAAATCTACAATTTACGATGTCTGTGTAACCGGCAATATAATACCACTTTCCCCTTCTGTGTGCATATAAACGTTCATTAGTAAACAACATTCATGTCACCTGTATAGACAGTTATATTAGAAGTATGTTAATTGGGCCGCCAATCACTCAAACATATGTGCCAGAATATAAGACTAAAATCATAAAATAAAACAAAAGCTGCAAATTGTCACCGCATTTTTGTAGCAAAGTTCCCCCTAGTTACGCAAATTATATTGAAACTTGAGCAGGCCAGGTCAAAGAATGCTTTACAAGCGATTAGTCTCCTTTACTTGAAGCACCATACTACTAGATGCCGGAAGTTGCTTCACATTCAATCTGTTTCTTATGCTTGCAAAAAGCAATCCTGTTTCATGCTCTCGTGATATCCTCACAACGTCCAAGTTGCTGTCCATTGGGAGACAGTGGGTCATAATGTTTGTAAGCAACTCCATACGGCCAGAATAAACACATAATTGTGATTTTTCAACACCAGTGAAAGCCAGCACAGAGCACGCTCAAACCCCTATGAAACTACAGCTCCCATAAGGCAACTGAGTGGACCGATAAATAATGGAAATCCTTGGGCAGTGGCCCATAACTGAGTCAATGTTCTTAGTCCATCTCCTCAGGGCCCAAATCAGAATAAAAACAAACACAAAATTCATGTATAAATAGAGCCATTAAAGGGAGAGTTTCAAACTCGTGATCAGTATTAAATGTCAATTACATCAAGCACAAGCCCAGGATCGAAGGAGACCAATAAACAAAAACTGAATATGCCACACAGCTCTCACCGCTTTCGCGTTGGTGTCCACGATGTCCAGTCACCAGAGGGCATCAGACTTTCAGGTAAGGCATTTCTAGCTGGGGAAATGGACACACCGTGCTGGCAGTCACAGAAATATATATATACCAACGAAAACTCCCACACTCCTGTGGGAGAAACGAGTCACTCCGGTTTTTGTGAAGAAAATTCAATTTAATGGCAAAAAAACCAGCAAGACGCGTTTCGACTTCCTCACGTAGGGGCCTACTAGGAACGTCCGCCCGCCACCCTAGTGGTAACGGGAACCGCCTACCTGCCCTCCGGCGGTCTCACCACCCCAATTATGATGCAACTGCCACCGTGGCGGTCGCATCTGGCATTGTAACATTGTGGCGGGTGCTGCTAGCAGCAGCACCCGCCGAACTGGTTGAATGCCATGTTGTGAATTTCCATGCACAATGTGGCAGGCACCGCGTGGTGCCTGCCACCTTGTGCATGGACATGCAGGGGGGTACCATGGGTTCCCCCAAGTGCACCCCCAACCCCCCCCCCTCCCACCACCTGGAGCCCCAACGGGCCCCAAAATCAAATCCCCGTCAGCCTTTCCATGGCGGCATCACCGCCATGGAAAGGCCTTAAATGCCACACATCATAATATGGATGGCAGTGCCTGAAAGGCACCGCCACCATATATGTGCCCCAGCCGCCCGGCCGGCAATCGTAACGATTGCCAACTGGCGGAAAAGCAGCAGACAGACTTTCTGTCCACCGCGATACCCACCGCCATCTTAATATGGCGGTGGGTAATTCATGTTACGATGGTGGGCGGATCATCCGCCCGCCATCGTAATCAGCCCCAAAGTCTTGATCACAAATATATATATATATATATATATATATATATATATATATATATATATATATATATATATATTCACTGAAAAAACCATAGGTTTCAGGCACGTTATAGTTAGAGATTAGCATTTAAAAATCCTTAGAAATTCACTGAAAAAAACATAGGTTTTAGGGAAAGTTATAGTTAGTTGGACATTTCACTCGTACAAAACCATAGAAATTCCCCCGTTAAAGTTAGTTCAGCTAACTATAACTCGTGCCCCCGTAATGCACTGCTGATGACGTCACATTTTACATCACTCATGACATAGTCAGTGACATCACTGATGACATCACTGATGACATCTCAAATTTTTGGCAAACTTTCCTATGGGAAATAATTAATCGTTTCACCCTTTAAAACTTTTTTTTCTCTTTGACAGAGCATACCAAAACTTGGCATGCTGTAGCATTGCTAACTGAGGGCCTGATTTAGATCTCTTCGAATGGGTTACAACGATGACAGATAGCCTGTCGACCAAAATATAAATCTCATTATATCCTATAGAAGTTATATTTTGGCGGACGGGATATCCCCGCCAATATTTTATAAAAGCCCCGGGGGTGTCAGTCCCCGGGGCTTGGGGGGGCCTTTGAGCCCCCCCACTCATTTACTATTGAAGCCCCAGGGGGTGGCGGTCCCCAGGGGGTCCATGAGCCCCCCGCAAATACATTTGAAAAGCTCCGGGGGTGGCGGTTTCCAGGGCTGGGGGGCCCCTTTGGGCCCCCATTATAATGTAAACATTGCCCCCAGGACTTGGCACACCCGAGGGCTAATTAAAAACGAAGCGCGGCAGTCCGCGCTTTGTTTTTTTTCATTTACGCGGCCGGATCCTCGGATCCTCCGCGCATCCTGTGTTTTTTAAAAAAAATGCTTTTTTTGGCCCTGAGGGTCCTTGTGGGACCCCTGAGCAGGTCTAGGGGGTCCGGGTGTTTCTACCCTGCCCCCTTTTTGTGTTTTGCGCTTTTGTTTTTCGCTTTTCTTGTGCCTCACTTCTACCGATATAGAAAGTGGACAACCCAATAAACCCTTGAGGGCTTGGGTAAAGTTACATGAACTGGTAAAAAGATGCCTTCAAGGGATTAGTTTAGATACTTAGTTGTATAGTTGGCGATTATTTGATATAGGATAATTATATTCCTATAGAACTGAATTCAATCAGCATTCACGTATTATAGATTGTATCTTATACATCAGTCATATAGATCAGCATAAATGAATAAAAGAAACAAAATGCATTGAGAGTCAATCAAACTAGAAAAAGCCACGGGTGTGTAAAAAAAGAGGAATTTTATATCAATCAATGAAGTCAATAAAGTCAAGGGTACTGAAAATAGACAGTTATACAAATATTGGAAGGAGATGGTACAGTCAATTGTTCCTTCACATAAACTTAATCAAACACTTTTTCATAATAATAATAAATAATTATAAAGAAAACAGTGTGACAGTCGACGTTTCGGTCTTTTAAACATCCATTCATAAGACCATCTTCAGGACAAGTCGATTAAAAGTTGACCCCTTATTCTTCGGGGGATTGTATCCCAATCGAAAAATCTGATGAAATTGGAGAGTGTAGAAGTCTGGTGATATTTAAATCTCACTTTTGTGAAGCGCGTATCTTCAATTTAATACTACTGGCAATTCTCAGTAGTTATTTTGTAGATGTGGCCAAATCCAAAAATCGAGTGGCTTTACTGACATGGAAGGAGAATTTAAATCTCACTTCAACCGGCACGTGTCCTCAATCGGATAAAACTCGCGGTTCACCAGCGGTTATACGGGCAGCATGCAGTCAGGTAGCTACCGCGAGTTTTATCCGATTGAGGACACGTGCCGGTTGAAGTGAGATTTAAATTCTCCTTCTATGTCAGTAAAGCCACTCGATTTTTGGATTTGGCCACATCTACAAAATAACTACTGAGAATTGCCAGTAGTATTAAATTGAAGATACGCGCTTCACAAAAGTGAGATTTAAATATCACCAGACTTCTACACTCTCCAATTTCATCAGATTTTTCGATTGGGATACAATCCCCCGAAGAATAAGGGGTCAACTTTTAATCGACTTGTCCTGAAGATGGTCTTATGAATGGATGTTTAAAAGACCGAAACGTCGACTGTCACACTGTTTTCTTTATAATTATTTATTATTATTATGAAAAAGTGTTTGATTAAGTTTATGTGAAGGAACAATTGACTGTACCATCTCCTTCCAATATTTGTATAACTGTCTATTTTCAGTACCCTTGACTTTATTGACTTCATTGATTGATATAAAATTCCTCTTTTTTTACACACCCGTTGCTTTTTCTAGTTTGATTGACTCTCAATGCATTTTGTTTCTTTTATTCATTTATGCTGATCTATATGACTGATGTATAAGATACAATCTATAATACGTGAATGCTGATTGAATTCAGTTCTATAGGAATATAATTATCCTATATCAAATAATCGCCAACTATACAACTAAGTATCTAAACTAATCCCTTGAAGGCATCACTTCTACCGAGGCACAAGATGGCTGCCAACATTTCCTGGTTTGAAGTGTTGACAGCCAATTAGAATGAAGCTCGTGATCGGAAGGGTGCGCGGATCCTCCATGCCTCAAGATATCACTATCTTTATGTCTTAATTTCTCAAAAACTACTGAACAGATTTACACCATTTTTAAAAAGGTCGCTTTCTGAGCCAAGCAGTACCTTTTGGCCAAATTTGGTGTAATTCCATTCAGCAGTTTTTGCTATAACCGTGTCTAAAGTTTCCTATGGGAAATTGATTTTTTGACCTCTATTTTTTTTATTTCTCTGGAACTACTGAACGGATTTACACCATTTAAAAAAGGGCCCTTTCTGAACCAAGGGCTACCTTTTTGCCAAATTTGGTGTAATTCCGTTCAGCAGTTCGGGCTGTAGCCGTGTCTAAAATTTCCAATGGGAAATAACATGGGGAAAACGCGTTTTGGGACCCCCCCCTTTTTTTCAGCTCCCGCTTTACAAATCACCCCCAAACTTTCAGGATAGGAGCTGAAATTTGAAATATTTGCAAAGATTCGTCAATCGGCGCCAAAGTTATTGGGAATAGAATGTTACGATTTTCCTATGGATAATAGGTCCTAACTATAACTACCTACTGGTGACCGCCAGTAGGTAATATATATACACCACACACGTATATATATATATATACATCTATATAAATGTATAAAAAATAGGTGTAGTCATGTTTAGTTCAGACCTTCTATTGGAAAGCCTTTGTTTCCTTAATAACTTCAAAAAATCTTTAAAGAACTTTGCAAAAAGGTTAATGTAAATTGGGTTCAGGATGGCAGGTTTCGCAGAAAGGCGTTACGGTGGTTAAGACAACAAAAACAGGTGGTCAAAAAGTGATATACCCCATTTTAACTTTTAGGGAATTCTTCACTCTTTGATACAGAAAAAAGATCTGAACAAATTATCCAAACCTGGCATGAAAGTAGAAATTTACACAAAGAAGTGCCTTTGGTGTAAATCCGTTAAATTAGAAAAGTCTGCAGGTATTCCACAAATGTGTGTTCAAACATTGTCTTTGGACAAACATTTTTAAAATTGATCAAATCTGCTTGGTTGAAGGAGCTTTTTCTGCTCACCTGTCCAAAACCCAAGTTTGGGATCTGATGGTCTTACTAGACCACACATAGATGTGAGGAGTATTTCAGCTTTTGTGAGTTTGCAGACTTACCGTTCCTAGATTTTGGGCTGAAATTGTAAAGTAAAATCATTTTAAATAAAGTAAACACATGCACTGTTCATTACATTTGATACATACGCATTCTATGGGTGACATTGATGGTTACGGGGTATATTTATTGCAAATTTAATAATTTTAGTAATTCAGGGACTTTGCACACCTGGAACAGGAAGCCCCAGGCACTAAAAAGAAAGTCCGACCTTAAAATGTAATCAGCAGAGCTTCCTGTATTAGGCTCACCGGTTTCTGGGCCTCAAAGTCCAAAAGCTTTCATGAAACAAGAGAGCTCATTGTCAAGAGCATAAATATCCTTCCACTTCAAACAATTGTTCCTGATTGAGGGTAAAATACATTGCTTTGTGTACTGATATCAATCTAAAGCTCATTGACAGCCACCAGAACACCATCGATGATGTTGGCTGGGAGGAGGAATCTGAAGAAGAATAGATGATTGCAGGCACAACATCTCTATATGTATGAATAATACTGCTGGCCAACACCCCGTTAACTCCTATGAGCAAACCAACTGCTTTGCAAAAGCCTATGTTTCTTTCTCCAGTTAAAATGAGAAGAGTCCTCTTCTGTTTGGTGCCCATCTTGTAGACCAAGTTCTTGGTTCACATCTGGAACCTTCTTAGCAACAAGCTGAAGTCCATTCTGCATGGATTAGACTGTTAACAGCAGTTGGTGCCTACTAGTCAGTGTACAAACAGTAGGAGTAGGAATATTCCGTTCCACCGTTCCCCCAGCAGAATTGGTGGGATTTTGGCTACTCTATATTACTCCTGTAACGTGGTGCTCCGGCCAAATGCTGCCAATCGTGGAATTTCTTCTCGCGCGTGCATCAAAATGGTAAGTTGGAAAGCGTGAGCGAGATTTGGTGTTTCCCAGTGTGATTTTCGGTCACTAGAAGGATATCTGGTGAGATTTTCCCAACACGGGTGGTTGCAACAGTTTGCGGTCAGAAAGCGGCTGCTCGAGTAGAAAAAAACAATTTAGGTAGCTGTGTCCGCATGGTGCAGTTTGTGCTGAATTTTCTGCTGCTAAATCACAGTGCAAGCAGCATGCAGTGCCTATGTCTGCCCGCTGGTGGAACTCTGCGGAATGTCACTGAGTTTTTGGGGGAATTCTGTGGAGTAAAATTCTGTGACTTACGCCCACATCTAAATCAACATTAATATTGAAGCACAAAACTATGTAATAGAAATAAAGCAGGGATCCACACTAAAGCAAAATAAAAAGGCCATTTAAATAACAAGTGCTAATAAATGTGTTTATTTGCTTGTCATATATCAGAAGCCATCCCTGCAAATACATTCAGCAATCATGCATAATGATACTTCATTATTTCATATGTTTTCTCTCTATGTTTCAGAATGTACTCTTTTGGAAAATGTTTCTAAAATTAATATTGCTATGAATACATTCAATTCTTTCAGAATTATAAAACATTTTCACTAATTTAATTTGGTATCATTGCTCGATAATGATAATTCATTTGTGTCCTTTTGAATAATTTAATGCGGTGTCTTGTATTTTGTATATAAGTAATGACAGCATCACATACCTTTAGTCAACTGAAGATTAGCATCCTTTGCTTTGTGCAATAGTTCAACAAACGTCTGCCATCTGTACAAGAAAGGTACAGCAAATTTGTATTTGTTTTTTTAAGTGACTGCTGCAAACTGACATTTTATGTCATTTGGACTGGGTATATGCATTATAGGGTTTCAATTAAACTGCTCTACTGTACATATACATTTTTCCTATTGCAGGGACTTCTTCTCAACCCCAACATTCTTCAGCAGTGTCATACCTTTGTAAAGAATCTTGATTAGGGCACAGGCTCACAAATGCAATATTTTACAGTGGCAAGTCTTTTATGCACTTGTTTGTATCAAACATCATTTAGTCCTCACTGGAATTTTTTCATTATTTAAAGATTTAAAGTATTCAATTCATTTTGAAGTTAGAAAGGTTGCCTTCTTGTTTCTCAGACAGAGTCATCTTAATTGAGGATCCTACAGTGGATGCATAAGACAATGACAAAAATGTAACACCACAACTCACCACACCATGAGAAAAGTACGATCATGTTTCCCTAGGGTGCACAAATTCAGCAGAAGGGCATGTCTTATGGGTACTAATCTGAGTTCAGAGATAACAAACTGCAAACAGAATGCAGAGAGTGTATAGCTTTTTACCCTGCTGTACATTTCATAACAGCAGCAGAGTTGTTTGACAATGACTTGGAGATCCTCCCTGTAGAGCCTGGGTTATTCTGCAAAACTGTACTATAGAACTCACTATTACCTGATGGTGCTGAGCCCAAGCACCAATGTGATGTGCCTTTGTAGCTTGTCACTGTCTTCTTCACACTCCTATAAAGTATATTAGAACATTGGAATGTTGAGAGCTCTATTGAAGACATTGGAGTAGCTCCGGGCTTATACTAGCTGGTATAAGCCTTTTGCTGCTACATTCCAATGTTTGTATTTATGTTTCTTCCTTTTTAATTTAGAACACTCTACCCTTAGTGGGTGTAATGCTCTAATGGCCTCATAGTCCTACCAGTTGATAAAGGCCCTCTACTTCGTTATAGGCCCTTGCCTGCAGCTTGGACCGGTAACTCTGGTTCAGGGGCCTTTAACAACTGGTATGTTTCTTGGCCGCGGTCTATAAGGCTATAATCCTTCTCAATTGCGTCTTCGACTTCTTATCTTTCCCAAACTGTAGCAGTGGAATAATTCTGGGCTCTCGAAGGGTTACTCATCCACACACTTTATATTACCTGTCTCACCCCCTTCTGCTGTTTCACCATAAGTTTGCCTTGTGCCACCACAAACTGCAATAGGAGACCCTCAATCCAATACGTGACATAGATCCCTTTGATTCCTTCATCCAACTTTAGAAACATGGTCAGTCTTTCTCAAACTGGTTGCAAGGTGAATGTGGGCATTTTTAATGAGCTATAGTTTAAAAAAATATTTTTGGTAATTCTTCTATAAAGGGCATTAAAATATAATGACTAGTAATCTAAAATTACTATTTCTGTGTTAGAATGGCTCAGGTGAGCCCAACTACTTCTCATTCAGTCCATGATCATGGGCAACCAAGATTGAACTTAGAGTACTTGTATGTGAGAGTTCTCCAGTGTTATACACAAATGGGCATCACCTTTGTAAAAATGCAATCCCATATTTCTTGATCATATATTTTGCAAGTCTTCAAATAACAGCAGTATAACTTTGTTTAGATAGGCATGATAACACCCACTCTGGTCTTGATAGTTAAAGAAATATGGCAATCAGTTTGGTATGTTCACCCTCAATACTAGTGAAATATATTTTTTGAAATTTGTCACTTTTGTTTTGAGGCTTTATATTTAGAGTTTCAAAAAACGTGACCTATCGAGGAAAATTATCATCTGACTTTGTTCGACTTGAAATGTTTTCATTGCTGAAAAACACATATGACTTCATCAGCACATATATAGATATAATGAATTAAATGAAATATTGAGACCTTACTCCACATAACCACCCTGGATCATTTACTCAAGCTAATCCTTACTATCTTTATAATCTCAAAATCAATATATTACTCGCTCATAAAGTAATATTCAAACTTTATGACTATTCTCCTACTTGCATGTAACGGGTGAGCCTGGCATATTCAGCCCCAAAACCAAGGGCAATGGATTAGCACTATAGAAAAATGAACAGGAGATACTGCTCACTTCCTGAACACACTAGTGCGCACTCTCAACATCACACTCTCAGCTAGCCAAAAGCATTATAAATGATGACAGATTCACTATGGATCATGCCATACAAACTAGGAAGTCTTCCTTCTGAACCAACTGGACTTTATTAGAGGCATCAGTCCCGAAGACAGGCAAATTTCCCATTCGCAGACAAAAGGAAACAAGCACTGGCATAGCCAATAGGTCTCGCCTTTGGCACCTTATAAGTGTTTAGCCATGCAACAGTTGATGTTGTTGCACCAAGGATATTGTGCTGCATAACTAAATACTTATAAGAGACCTATTGTCTATGCCAATGCTTGTGTTGTCGGGTGATGACATGGTATATCAGTGTTTTGGCATCTTCCGACAGATATAATGGTTTTACGGCAGCATTTTAGTGTTTTGTTTAGGGTTGCCATCTTGCTCTATGTCAGGAGTGAACTCTGTGCATCTAGTTCTGGGCTTCCATTTATCAAATCAGTGCGGTCCGGGACTTATAGTGATTGCTTCATTTGAAGCAAATGGAGACACACAACTTCTAACAATGATTTCCAAAATGAAACTCCAACGCTAGATATGTTATGCAAGATTGCTGTGGAGACATCCCTAAGGGTAATTTCTCAGCAAATAGACTACTGCCCCATAATATTATACATTTGTGACTGCAGAGAGCCACTGGTTCTTTATGGTCTCCATTCACATAAAAAAATAATACATTAAGGGGAATTTGTATGCGCCGCCTGTAATTTACGTTAGGCTAACGTTAGTTTTGATTGTTTATTTTTTGTGTAAAAGTTAACTGGCAACAAATTGTTCCAACAAACTTCGGTTGATCCAGGGACTGTGGCAGAGACGAGCAGCGCCGTGTGACGTGCTCGAGTCACTGCAGTGCACAGGACAAAAAACAACGGGTCTTTCTCACACACATCCTGGAAGTTGCAAATTAAAGATGCTGCTGCAAAAAAAAAACACACAGTACCAGTCTTTGAATGGGGCTCCGACATGTGCTGCCTAATTCAGGTATATGAATAATTTATCAACAGATACTAAATGCAAGTGATGCCCATTTCACTGACCTTGATTTACATAAATCAGTCAAGAACATTAATTACTACGTTTGCAATTCACGTAAAAATAAACTCGTATATAACCCCCGGCTCTGTCTGGTTCACCAGCGACCCTGGTGTTGTGCTCCTCTCATAAAACATTAAATCAACGATAAATGGAGGAATTAGTTGCAGTACCGGGGAGAGGCCTGAGCGGCTCAGTCTGAGGAGCTGGAGCTCAGGCAGCTCGAGGCCCCTCGCTGCTCAAGGGTTTTCCGGTGACAGAAGAGGTGCAAGTAATGTTTCAAGCAGATAAGTCCTGCAGCTTCTGTCGGGAGAGCGCAGAACCAGCTAAGAAACACGAACGGCGAACTCTGTTGTGGTGTCACACAGGGATCTCACTAAAAAAGATCTGGGTGTTGGGTTGTGGGGGGTGGGGAGGTGGCGACAACCTGGTCATCCCTGTTGGCTGCTCCGTTCTACGAAGCGACCCCTCCCCCACACCAACACATGCCTCGTCAACACAATACTGTACCGCCTACCTTTTATGCCGTCCACAACGTTGCGATGCAAATGTTTGTAACAGCCCAATTAGAAGCCAGTAAACGCGAACAGAAAGCAAACAGATGGCGAATGGAAAGCAAACAGATGGCCAGTTAGAAGCCATCATACCTCACAGGAACAAACATGGCGTCGGCCAGTCGAAATGGGCCGTCCTAAAAGTGGACAAGGCGGAAACCAAAAACCCCGCTTGCCAATCACGCACCTTCATTAAACATAAATGAGGACGCGAGCCAATTGAAAAGAAGGGCGTGGCTTAAAACACCCTTCTGAAATCGTATCGATTCCAAAAGGCCCTCGCATGGCGAGAGCAACGTATGCACGCTGCTAACGCCAGGCAAGACCTAAAAAAGAAGAAAAAAAATACTTCTCACACACATAGGACAACCTTCCAACAATTTTCCTCGCACTAGGTTTTTTTTCCAACCTAAACTATTATGTATACCATAATGCCATCATGTCCTAATAGGATTTTTGAAAACTTGAATTAATTGCTTTGATCACTTTTATTATTAAGTGTGGGACAACTTGTGACAATAATAATTTCAGATCAAAGCAGGGGCATATTCAGAGGCTCTTTACAGTGGCTAACAATGAAATTAAAACAATAATAGCACCTCTCTCACCTTTATAAAAGAACAACAATATATCACATTGCTAATCACTTTGCATTTAATAATGCAGGAATGCAAGACCAACCCTGTTCCCACAGTTTCACACAACCCGTATTTTTCACTTTGTACAGGATGTTGAAGCTCATAAAGGTTAGTTTTCACAACTCGGATTACACAGGAAACTTGGGTAACCAGCAACAGCAAAAAGTAAAAATGCACCTACTGAAGACCATGGCCCTTTAAAGCAAATTGTGTAATTACGGCTCTGGATAATTTGGTACTTTTTTGGATACATTTTTTTCCATTCTCTCACATGTGGACACATGTTGCAAAATCAGAGGTCCATATGAGCATGGTTATAAGGTAGGAACACAAAGGGAAGATATGCATGCCAAAAGAAACACAGGCACTCTCTTTGAGCAGTCAGGAGTATGTGTTATACAAGACTTTAATGTACAGTGCCACAAAAATCATGACAACTACAACGAGAGATGCAAATTGATATCTAGGTCACATAATGGTTCTATTTGTATAGAATAATCTGGCAGAACGTTTTGGAGACCCGTTGGAAATTGACCATATTTTGCTTAGGATTCCCCTGATGTTTTTGCCTTCACTATCCTATTTTTGCTGGACCCGTTTTTGTTGGTCATAGAACTCTGTGCCCTTTACTCCTGCTAAACAGTGGTAAAGTGCTTGTGTCTCCATTTTAAACAAGGTAAAATTGGCATGCACCCAATTGGCACACTCAATCTACTTATTAGTCCATAGTATATGATACTATTTGTACCTAGGTCTGTAAATGAAATGCCACAAGTGGGATGCAGCACGCACTGTGCCACCCACTAGAGTAGAACTGTAAAAAATGGCTCAGGCCTGCCATTTCGACCTGGTAAGATAAACCTTTTGTCAGGTCTACAATGTCATTTTTAATACTTATAAGTCACCCTAGGTATGGCTCTAAATGCTCACAGGTCGTGCATGGTATTTGAAAAGCAGGACATGTGTACTTAAGATTCACGTCATGGCAGTGAAAAACCTCCAAATTCCTTTTTCACTGAAGCAAGGCTGGCTCTCCCATAGAAAAGCATGGGTTACACTATAACACCGTATAATGCATAACTGCAGTTTGGGAACAATTGGAGAAATACTTCTACTTATTTTAATTGTAATTTAAAGTCCTCTCTATTCATGAAGTCAGATTGTATATTACTATTTTGAAAATTCCACTTTTAGAAAGTTGGCATTTTCCTGCCTAAGTCAAATGTGCCTTTCTGCTAGTGTCCAGGGTCATTTCACTGTTAAAGGCTCTCCTGTTGTGTGATGAATATACCTCCCAGACACTGGAAAAAGAGTACTGCATGCGGAGAAGAGAGTTCGTCTCCTGAGCAGGATGGTCATGGGGGTGACGGTGTACCCAACCCCTTTCTACCCTTCAAAGGTTAGCTGGAAGGCTGTACCAAGTCCCTTACTGCCTTCAGAAGATGCCTACCCTGTTGTTGGCAAATGCGGCTCACACCGGGGCCTGTCTGTCCTTTGTTTCACCAGACAGACTGGAGCCAAGCTCAGGGGAAGGAGAAGAACTGATCAGAACCCATTTTAGAGTTAGACAAGGCAGTGCTCCCCACTCACAGGCTGGCACTGTGCATAAAAGTGGCATCCCCAGAACCTGAAATTTGAATTCTCTGGACCTGTGTAGACTCAGAAGAAGGACTGCCCTGCTGTCTAAAATCTGAAGGAAGACTGGGCCTGCTTGCCTTGAAACCAGGTCCTCAAGGGACAGTTGGGTGATCGCCTGTGTGAACTGTAGGGATAAAACATGTTTTCAGAGGCCTTTAAGCTTTCCTGTTGTCCAGACCCAACTGGACCTGATCTGGTCCTCTCTGCTGGTCTCTGTGAGAGTAATTCTTGACTTACAGGTGTTGATCTCAAGGTTCTGGACACGTGGCTGATTTCAAAGTGCACTTCTCCTAGCCTAACTTAAAGCATCACCAGACTCGATGTCACGCGATGCTGAGAAATGCTGAGTTACACCCGGACGACGGCCTCATCGGCTTCAATGGGGAATAGCATACGATCAATGGTTCACCGACTTAGATGCCAAGCAGCACCAGATCGACGGCCACCCCACTTGTACACCAAGTGGCACCCGATCAAGAGCTTCACCGAGTTCGATGTCGAGTGGCACCCAATCGATGGCTTCACAGACTCTGATGTTGAGTAGCTCCCATCAACTGCTTCACCGACTTTGACACCGAGCTGCACCTGATCGGTAGCTTCCACGTTGATGCTGAGCCTGCTTTTCTGGATCCAACTTGTAATCGAACTCCATCAAAGACTTTCAACACCATACCGACTTTGAAGTAAGAAGGCAAAACCTTCTGTGGGATGATCCTGGTATTTGTATTCGACCCGTGCTCCACTGCAGTTGGACTAAACTTGTGACTTTTACCCGGTCTAGTGCGAACAGATAATTGCGGTTGGCGCTGTGTTCTTTTTTTCACTATTTTTACCTAAAATATTAAAACTCATATCTCCAGTTCAACTGGTCGGACTGCTGTCCTTTTGGTGTCTGTCTATTTATTATAAAGTATTTAATTGTTCAAAATTGTTTTGGGATTGTTTTTGTTTTGTGTTTTTACTTTATTACTGTTTGAGCACTGAATACATAGTTTACACATCACCTCTATGTTAAGCCTGACTGCTTTTGTTCTAAGTCACCAAAGGGTTAAGCACTGGTTAATTTAGTGACTTTTTTGACTTCTTCTGACAAGGATCTTGATTGTTATTTGAGGTGGGTTTCATCTCTCTCAACTAGTAACCCAATTTGTTACAGTACCTTTTTTTATAATTAGAAAAGTTATGTGTATTTTTTTTATGCTGTAATATGAAATAGCATCCTTGGTGAAACAACATAATACTCTATTACTTTTATAATTTTGTTTGCTTTATTTTTAAGTTATTTGTTTCTGTTTAACAAGACTTTGTCAAAGATTATCATCACTGACAAGATCTTGTTTCCATGTGGTCAGTACCCTGATCTCTTATTTATTTATTTATTTATTAAAGAGTTTTATATAGCGCTGCCCAGACCCGTGGGTATCGGAGCGCTTTACAACATAATTATCAAGGAAATAGCACAGTAGCACAGTAGTATACATAATGGCTCATGGCAATCTGAGAGCGCGGCACAGCATTAAGGCAACAGGGACAGATAGAATTCTAGCATTATGCACGTTGGCTCAAGCCGGCGTCCTTCAGGGAGGGGGGATAGAGGAAGGCATCCGGTGGCTTGGTGGAGGTAGCAATCTTAATGTCAAAGTATCGGTATGCTGTCTTGTGCAAGCTTGTGAGCTCCGGTGGCAGCTATCGATTCAAGGGCGGATGATTGAGGAAGAGGTCTTTGAGCTGCCTTTCAAATTTTGGAAAGGATGGGTTAGTTCTGATATGTACTGGGATGGAATTCCAGATATTGGGCGCACTTCCAGAGAAGGAGCGGGCTGCGTTGTTTTGTTTAGGAGTTTTCTGCGGGATGAGGAGAAGCGTATTGGAACTCCTGGGGGTCTTGTCTGACCGGCCTTCTTATGTTTGGAGGCCAGGTAAGGGGGTTTCCCAGTGTGCAGAGCTTTGTGCGTGAGGCAGGCAGTTCTGAAGTTGGCACGCATTTCGACTGGGAGCCATTTTAGCTTTCTGAGTGCGGGTGAGATGTGATAATATTTCTTTACTCCTGTGATCATTCTTGCTTGCTGCTGCTTTGAGCGTTGTTCTGAGGGGAGCTATGTGGGATTTGGCTGTGCTAGATAAAGTTCTAAGTGGCGTGAAATATTTGTAAGCTCCCAATTAACCCACATACACTCATTGTTCATCCTGGGACACAAAGGTAAACCGATGAACTACATGTATTTGGATTGCACATAACCACCAATGAGAATCAAAATGTTATCATCCACCAATTTGAATGTAGCAAACTGGATCAGCAAGATCAAAAACGGTGACTTGCCGCACTCCATCCATTTCACCATGGTGGTTTTCGGCTTGGATTAGTAAAGCGGTGTTGGTTGTACTTACCTTGGTAGCAATGCAGTACATTTTGAGGATTATGAGAGGATGTAAGCACAGTATATAAAGTTCTTCGGAAATGGCTAATGCGTTTTTTATAACTTTGATGAGATGGACAGGGGCATGCAGGACTCTCTTGTTTGGAACCAGCTCACTATCGGGGACTAGTGGTTCTGAAGTTGGCTATGGTTTTATTTATTGCAGACAAAGGAAATTAATACCAGGCATTTTCAGTCTTCTTGACTATGGGAATCTTGAAGTAGACATTGCTGTCTGTTAGCCTGTGAAATCTGCGCCAGTCTGAGTCTTCCCTGTCAGTTCTCTCGAACCTATATTTTTTCCTATATCATTTAGCTATCTGCAGGCTCCATAGCTGTATAGTGTTTACCAGAGCAGCTAAGCCCCATCTGATAAGAGGGAACAGCACTCACCCAACATGAACCCTCCAACCAACTACGGGGGACTCATAGCCAACAGGAATTAATGGGTACTCGAGAAAATAGGAGGGACAGGCATTTGCTGCCCATAGAGGCTGGAGGCAAGAGACACATATGAACTTGGTTGGCTTAAACCAACGAGGTGGCTTCTGTGTGCTGAGGGTTGAGAAGAAGGCTATAAGCAGAACAGTGTGGGTGCTGTTATGAGCTGCAAGTCTGCTGAGGAGGAGGGCAAGCCAAAGTCGTTGCTTCTGCAGAATCACAGCATTTGTGTAGTGATTGGAGACTTAGTTTGCTTGAGAAAGACTTCTGCCTTAAAATTCAAGTTGGTCAGACTAAGGTATGGCTGAGAAATGATCACTTTATTAAGGGTTATGTGCAACTTGCAAACATGAATCAACAAACATGGTTGTCTATTAAGAAAGGTTTCCCATGTGACCCAAGGAAGACTGTACGCACATACACCCCAGCTCAGTGCTTTACAAAAGGATGCTTTCACCGAAGTAGACAGCTGAAGCCTAAAGTCTGCTTTATTTGAAATCTTCACTGCTAAGTCAAAAATCCTAGGGAATTAGGCCTGTTGAAGAATATGCATGATGTATTCATGCTGCTAGTAAAATCAGTTTTTTTCTGTTTTTCATGCACTTGAAGAGTGTTCATCATCTGCCCCAAATAACCTTCACCAAATGTGTTTTGCCACTTTGTGTCTGCAATGGGTAGCCCTTCCCCAAAGTTCCTGTTAACATGTTTGACACATCTATTCTCCTCCATCCTGCGGGAAATGTAGTAAGGTCCTATTTTCTTTTCCTGAAAATCCATCCTTCTGATAATGTCATTAACACTATTTTCATATAGATAATCATAGTTGGTCCAAAGGGTCTGATGTGATATTAGTCCCCACGTGCCCAGTACTTGCAGTGATAAAAGTGAATTCAACAGCAATAAAGGATCAGGACAAGAAAACAATCCTTTTTGAAAGCAAGAACACACTACAGTTTGTAAAACAAATTTGATTAAGAAGCTCTGAAAAGTGTGTGAGCTATTCAGGACACAGTGGCTTATCAGGGAATATGTGTATGTGTTCAAAATGTTAGTAGATACATTATATATATCACTACTGTTACAGATATATTTAAACATTATTACTTTTACAGATTTTCCCCATGTAAAAACTTTGGGTGATCTCTAAGATCAGAATTCAATTAAAATTATGTTGCAAACTATGTGACTTCAAAGCATAGGCAGCGGCCTTCAACAAACACATCATCAAATTTCATCATCAGATTTCATCACAACAACAGCAACAGTTATATAGTGAAGGAGCACAGTCGTGCTGAATGTAATTTATCACATCTTATTTTTCATGCAAAATTAGGATAAAGCTTCATAAATCTGGCTGATGACATGAGCATTTCCCTGAGTGTTGGGACCGAAAAGTCCTCTGTATGGAAAGAGACGTGTTCCTCGGCCCTGAGTGCCAACTGTACTGTTGTCTGGATCCCTAATAATGATTTTTTGTCATAGGTGAACACGGATAATGCAGGTGTCTTGTTGGACCAGGGGGAGCACCAAAAGGTCTACCCTCATAGTGGTGAAAACCTACCGTCTTCACCAGGAGTTAAGCAGCACAAACGAGATGGTTGCAGCATACAGTGTAGTGATCAATAGAAGTAAACTGGACCTTTTTACCCAGTGTCACTGAAGTAAGGCCTAGAAGCTCACTCACCTTTTTAACAGTTCCGCTGTTGTGTGCTTAACTCACCTTTGGCCTGCATCCAGTAGATGTGGAGTGCAGCACAGTGCAGCGCAGGAGTAGTTACTCTGCGTTGGTTGTGTGTGTGCCATGGAAGGGTACAGTACAAGAATGGAGCAGTACTGTGCAGTACACATGTGGTTGATACATGTCCTGGGTGTATATATGCCTGAGAGGAATACATTACATATGAGATGTTGTGCTGCGCCGTGCTTATGCAAGGATAGCATGTGAAGAGTTATTGAGAATGCACTTAGTAAGTGTGTGTGCTGGCAGTGTGTATGTTTTGAGAAGCTACACCCTGATTAAAGATAAAAAAGCTTTAGTGCTGATCAATGCATGCACACAAAGAGCCACCAGACTCGTGGCGGCAAGGTGGTGGTGGTACAACTAGCCCATTATGACCTCCGATGCTGCCAGGGAACCACCGTTCCCTGGAGGTGGCGTGGCGGTCAGAATCTGCTGCTGTCCTGCCAAGTATATTACGAGTTTCCACTCCACGAGCGGTAGGCGGGGAGGAAACAAAGGGGGCCCTAGAGGGCCCCCTGTGCCTCCTCCACTTGTACATGTACACAGGGGGGCATAACAATTGTCCCCCTGTGTGCTTGCACAACAGTTCCTGCATGGATTGACTTTTAATCCATGCAGTGCAGGAACCTTGTAAGGTGTTTCCATTGCGGTGACTTTTTCAAAGACACCGTGGCCTTTGAAAGAGGCTCCACACTGCGAATGCCATGCCTCCCGCCCGCCAGACTACAAATAACTTGTAATCTGGTGGGCGAGCGGTAGGGAGTCTCAGCCGTGCTGGGGTGCAGCGGTGGAGCACCTCTGAAACTCGTAATCGGGCCCTAAGTATGTGTGCTGAAAGCATGTGTACATGTCAATCAATCAATCAATCAATCAATCAATCAATCAATCAATAATCAGGGGAATTGTAAGCGCGCTACTCACCCATGAGGCTCTCAAGGCGCTAAGGGGGTGGGGGTCCGCAGATCTACTTAGCCAAAGTGCCAGGTCTTGAGGGTCTTCCTGAAGGTGTTCAGGGAGGGGGGCGCGTCTGATGTCTGCCGGTAGCTCGTTCCAGGTCTTGGCTGCAATGTGAGAGAAGGATCTTCCGGCTGCTCTGGCTCTGTGGATGCGTGGGGTTTCGGCCAGTGCACGGTTGGAAGATCGGAGGCTTCTTTTGGGTACGTGAAAGTTGATTCTATCATTGAGGTATTTGGGTCTGCTGTTGTGTAGGCATTTGTAGGCGTGAGTGAGGATTTTGAAGGTGACTCTTTTCTCCACAGGGAGCCAGTGGAGTCTTCGTAAGTGTTGGCTGATGTGTTCATGCCGGGGGATGCAGAGGACGAGTCTGGCGGCGGTGTTCTGTATTGTCTGGAGTTTGCAGAGTAGGGACTTGTTGATGCCGGCGTCGAGTGCATTTCCATAGCCCAGTCTGCTGGTGATGAGTGCGTGGGTGACTGTCTTCCTTGACTCAGGGGGATCCATTTGAAGGTCTTGCGGAGGGTGTTGAAGCAGCTGGAGGTGACGGCATTGACCTGTCGGTTCATGGTGAGTGATAAGTCGATGACGATGCTGAGGTTTTTGGGGTGATCTGAAGGGGTGGGTGGGCTTCCGAGGGCGGTCGGCCACCAGGTGTTGTCCCATGCTGAAGTGGTGGTTCCTAGGAAGAGGACTTCTGTCTTCTCTGCATTGAGCTTCATCCAGACTGCGACATCTTGCATTCCTTTCTGGAAGTTGAGTTTGGCGGTGGTGGGTTCTTTGGTGAGGGAGAGGATGAGCTGGGTGTCGTCAGCGTAGGATATGTTGTTGAGGCCGTGTTGTCGGACGATGGCTGCGAGGGGGGCAATGTAGATGTTGAAGAGGGTCGGGCTCAGTGATGACCCCTGTGGGACTCCGCAGGTGATTTTCGTGTGGTCGGAGAGGAAGGGTGGCAGTCTGATCCTTTGGCTTCTTCCGGAGAGGAATGATCGGATCCAGTCCAGGGCTGTTCCTTGTATGCCTGCGTTGTGTAGTCTGGCGACTAGTGTGCAGTGGGAGACGGTGTTGAAGGCTGCTGTTAGGTCAAGTAGGATGAGGGCTGCGGAGTGGCCTTTGTCCAGGAGGGTGCGGATGTCATCTGTGGCGGCAAGTAGGGCGGTCTTGGTGCTGTGGTTGCTTCAGAATCCGGATTGGGACGGGTCGAGGACGGCGTTCTCTTCGATGAATCGTGTCAGTTCCGTTTTCTCTGCAACTTTGGCTGCGAAGTGGAAGAGCGAGAGGGGCCAATAGTTCTTGAGGTCTGTGGGGTCAGATGTGGGCTTCTTGAGCAGGGGTCTGACTTCTGTGCGCTTCCAGTCATCTGGGAAGGTGCCTGGTGTTGATGGTGCGTTGTAGTTTGGGTGCGGTGGCGGCCGCTACTCTGTGGTAAATGTGAGGGGGCAGGAGTCGGTGGGGGCCCCCGAGTGGATGCCTTTCATGGTTGAGGTGGTGTCTTCGGCCGTGATCGTTGTCCAGTTGGAGATGGTAGGCTGGCTGGTGTCTCTGGGGGCCATCTGTGGCACCTGGTGGATGGTCGATGAAGTTGTCACAGAGGTTTTTGATCTTGAGGTGGAAGTAGGTTCCAAGCTTGTCGCAGAGGTCTTGGGACTGGGTGATGTCTGTGGCTTTGCTGCGTGTGTTGGTGAATTCCTGAATGACACTGAAAAGTTCCTTGGAGTTGGTGGAGTTGGCGAGGATTTGTTGTGAATGAAGTTCCTCTTGGTGGTTCTGATTTGGTTGTGGTAGTCCGTCATGACGTCCTTGTAGGTGGTTCATGGCGTCCTTGTAGGTGGTGTGGTTTTCGGTTGTCTTGGTGTTTCTCCAGTTCTTCTCCAGGCATCTGCAGGTACACCTGGCTTCTTGCAGAATGGTGGTGAACCAGGCGGCTTTCCTGGGGCTCTGTTTGTCGGGGTTGCATAGCGGGGCGAGCTCGTCTGCACAGTTGGAGATCCAGATGTGGAGTTCTCTGGCTGCGTCATTTGCATCGGATGCCCAGGTGTGGTTGTCTCGGGTGAGGGTGGAGTTGAGTTGCTCATCGGTACCCTTGCTCCAGTTCCTTCGTGGTGGGCATGGGGCTGGTTTGGGTGCCTTCGGTTTGTTGACGCCGAAGTGTACGCAGTGGTGGTCCGTCCATGGAGGTTGCGTTGTGTGGCTAAATTGAACGCTGTTTCCTGCCACGAAGATGGGGTCGAGTGTGTGTCCTGCTCTGTGGGTCGGTGTGTAGATGAGTTGTTTAAGTCCGATGCAGGTGAGGTTGTCACGAAGGATGGTGGAGTTGGGGTCGCTGGGGTTGTCGAGGTGGAAGTTTAGGTCTCCAATGAGTATGTAGTTTGTTGAGGCAATGGCGTGGGGTCCGATGAAGTCGGTAATGGTGATGGCGAAGGGTGTCCGGGGGCCGGGGGTCTGTAGACGAGAGTTCCTCGGAGTGTGGCATTGGGGCTGGTCTGGATCTGGAAGTGCAGGTGTTTGGCGGAGGGGAAGGTTTCGCTGGAGGTGGTGAGGCGGAGGGTGCTCTTGTGGGCGAGGCCCCCTCCAGGGTGGTTGGGGCGGTCCTTCCTCTGGATCCTGTATCCGTCCGTGATGGCGGTGTTGATGTCAGGGGCGGAGGATGCGTTGGTCCAGGTCTCCGTGAAGAAGGTAATGTCGGGCGAAAGAGAGTCGATGTAGGTTCCAGATTTCCATGGCGTGTTTGTGTACGGTGCGTACGTTGAGGAGGATGCATTTTAGGGTGTCGCCGGTGCTGGCGCCGTCGGTGTTGGAGGCAGGGGTGGTGGTGAGGGTCTGGCGGCAGTGGAGGCAGGAGAACTGGCCGTGGGTCGTGTTCGGCGAGGCCTGTTTGCATTCCCTGAGTGTTCTGGGGTTGAGTGCAAGAAGGGTGGTGGTGTTGTTGCGATGGATGGTAGGAGATCCAGGTTTCCTGGCACTGGCCGCGGTCGGGTCGCAGACGGGCACAGACTGGCTTGCCTTTGGTGCGCCTTTGGCGCACCGGCGGCACTGCGCGACCGCGCAGCAGTCGCCATTAAGTAGCGGAGGGGGGTGGGTTACGGGAGGCGGGAGCGGGGGGAGGGGCCGCAGTGGCAGCAGCGGTGGGAAAACGGCGAGGAAAAAAAAAAGCTTAAAGTAAAGCTTAAAGTAAGCTTTAAAGTAAGTAAGCTTAAGTAAACTTAAGGGGGACCAGAGAAGTCCAAGAGGGTGAGAAGGGGACACCAGGCAGGTGGGGAGTAGGATTAGCGCTGAGGATGGAGGGCGGGAGGCTTCAGGCTCGAACCCTTACCAGGAGGAGGGCTGAGCGCTGCGGCGAGGCAAACTAGACTGCTGAGCTGTGGGGGAGAGAGTTAGCCCAGTCTGGAGGTGCCCTAAATAGCCCGACTGATAGTTTAACAAAAACAGAGAGGCCATGTTAACAACAAATACAGATGTCATATAAAGTTCAATTTAAGAACCATAATACACTCCTATCAGATCTCTACAATAACCAGCACTGAGTGGTGCTTGTAAATACCCAACCGGCTACACCGCCTGGAGCGCCGGCTCATGCACGGCTTGAGCAAAGCCTTCCGGAGCAGCTGGACTCTGTACATGTAATAGTGCTGGGCAGTAACTGTGCTGTGAGTGTGAGTAAACATGCCTACAAGGGTGCATTGCATGGAGGACCCTGGGTTCCATTATGGGAAGCCCAGGCCTTCCTGGTGAAGGCATGAGGAGAAGAGGAATACCCCAGACAGAGTTGTAGATTGCTGCATTCCTATGAGCTGGGTGGGAAAACACTGCAGGGAAAAGGAAGAGACTCCTTTTGCAATTCAACAGACTGATTTTTGATTCAGTGATAGATCACAGGGAAGGGACCTGGACCTATCTCAAGAAGGGAGATGGAGCTGTTAAGTGAATCATAAAGAGTAGGTCTTGGAGTCTGGGATTAACTGTTTAATGCACATAACACTGTGACTGACTTCCAGGTGTGAACTCTGGTCACTCCCATGATTTTGGTGGGAGTCAATCAGCTTCCGAGTCCTGCCTGCTGTGACGGCCATCTTTCATAAAGATGAAACAAAGAAGTGCCCACTTCAAAAGAAGTAGAACCCAATTTAAAACTTCAAAAGACCCAAACCCTGAATCACATTTGATGTCTGGAAATGGACTATAAGAAGCGGAGGTTGAGTCCCACAAAATGTGTTATCTGTCAAGCAGCCAGGTGAGCAGTATGAGAAGGGGGAGCTCTGCAAGACTTCTGCCTGTGACCAGGACAGAGAGCCAAGGCCTGCTAGTCTCGCTGCTGGGTACGAGGGCATCACCCAGGGAAACAAAGACCACCTGCCCTGGAACTGTGAGCCCCAGCACCTATCTGCTTACCAAGACCAGTATGAGGAGAGCGTTGGAAGGAGCAAGGTCCAATGGCGAGCCCTACCATGAGGACTCCCTGTGTGAGGTGTGAGGATTCGGCTGTGCCCTGATTGGGCCAGCACCCATGTGCAGGACTGTTTTTGGTGACCCTCATATGCCAGGGGAGGGCCACCATTGACTGAGCCATGTGTAGAGCCCTGTGCAGGTCTTTCTATCCCCCGTACCGCCTTACTGCCAGAGGGTGCCACTGCTAAAGTACCAATTTGAAGGAGTGCCATGATTGGTGACAATCTGGGCTAGGGCGCTTAATCTGGAAGAGCCTGCTCTCATATCAGCTTGCATCAGCACGTACCGTGGCAACCCCGTATTCCAGCAGGGGCTGCTGATACCAGCGTTGCCAAAGATTTGGATGCGCTGCCCAAAGGAGAGACTGAGGCTATGACTTGTGGGTTGGACTCACACAGCGAGGGAACTGCCCTCAAATCGCTACAGAGGACTGCCAGAGATGCCATGGATGACGTCGCAGCCTCGCTGGCTCCAGTCAGGAACTGAAGAAAGCATCTTCCCCCGGTTGAGCCAAATCAACATACTGCATCTTCTGGAGCAGGAAGCGGACATCTTAGAGACATCTGTTTGCGCTGCTCTGGACAAAGAGCCTGCATCACTGGGTGCTCATTGTGGGCCGCAAGCTTCCGGACTTCTCCAAACTGAGAAGTATTCACGGGTGCGCGTTGAAGGCGCCCGCTGCATCGATGAACTTCCTGTACTGTGAGAACGGGCAAGATGGGAACTGGGCCAGTTGGGCCCATGAGGACTCCCTGCTAATGGTGCTGCGGCACCACAGACACAATTGACTACATTTCTAAAGCGTTAAAAGGAAGAACTCTTGAGTATGGCCTGTTAGTTTGCATTCCCTGATGCGGCTACCAGCATATGGGGAATAACCCTGAACATGATACACGAAGGAGAGTGGGACAGGGATTCGCCTGACAACTACTAGAGTCCTGACCATTAGGGGGATTGTGTTGTTGCTTCTGAATGTCATACTTCACTGCATGCTCAGTCAGAAAAAAATACTACTTTTCTTCTAAAAGCAAGAATTTGGCTGGATAATGATTTATTGTTCGCAGTGTTTGCATTTTGAGTTATGAGTCGTGTTCACTGACCTGTATCTACATCTACCTGAGGGAGCCTTGACTGCTCCACCACAGCTACCACTGAGAGACTAGTTCAGAAGGCATACAGGCAGGGCCGGATTTAGGGTTGTGCGACTGGTACGACCGCACAGGAAGCTGTCCTGGGGAGGGGGCACTGACCTCAGGGGGGCGCTATTTTTAGCAATAACTTATCATTTTAAAACACCTTCATCAGAGTTCCTTGTGCGTCCTGTCTTCAGGCAGCAATAAAAATGTCAAGATAACTCTTGTGATTAATCTTCCTGCCGGAGAGATGGATCAGAGTTTTGTCTAGGGCAGTTTTGACTCCCCATAAAGTAGCACAGAGGGTTGATATGCCTACCGCAAAGAACGCATACGATGCACATCACAGATCTGTATTTTGTACGCCTAGCTGAGTGGATTACTGCTTTTGTCACAGAGATCCTTTTGTCATCGCAGTTCATCAGATACAATCCTAATATAGAAAAGTGATTCTTACAAACTGTCATCAAAGAGCTGCATGCAAACTACATAAAATAAATTAGGACATTCTGTTTTTTTCCCCAGTCTTTTATTATCTATTCCTAATGTTGCTGAAAAGTGTTTGTTTGGGTAAATATACATTCTTATTAGTAAAGTCAGCCTTTACCAATGCTTTAAAATAAATTAAATGTTTGTGCGAGAGGGGCTATGGAGAGATGAGGGGCACTTTTGCCTGGTGGTCTTGAGGGATTCTGAGTAGGTGGTCATGGGGGCGGGGTGCCAAAAATGATTGCCACAGCGGGCAACACCAGCTCTAAAGCTCAACCACAAAAAGGCCCCGTAACTCCTGCGTGCCCCGTGGCTCTCTGAAAGGGGTTCTGACAATCAAATATTCCTTCATTTAAGGGGTACTCTGTATCTTCACTCTACTCTTTAATATGAATGGCGCACAGGACCATGTAACAGGCAAATTCACTTTGTACTGATATTTATAACTATTCACTTGCCTTATTCTGCCTTTCACGCATATATGTCGGCTGCAGAGAACTTCTTTGAGCAGCAGAGGAGAGATAGTAAGTCCATGCTGCTGGCAGACCAGCACAATCTGAAAAATAGAGTAGATGCATTAGCCTAAAAACACAGATGGAGTCGGACCACCAGATGGTACAACTATGGTTATTCTGCATACTGCTGGATATGAAACCGTGTTCAATAACATGGTGATGTAATGCAATTTTATATTTCATTTATTGCATTAGACCACCGAGGTATTCCAAATATGACATGCCACCAGCGCCTACGACCTGTCAAAGCACAATAACAGGCTGTTTTAGTTGGCTCCATATTATCGAAAGTGGTTTTGAAATGCGAAGAGGCATAAGTACTAGACAACCCCGCTCCGCCCCCCCAACAGGAAATAAAATAAAACACCACCCAATCCAAGACAACAGAGAGCTGGCTCATACATTGTGTTTATGGGTGGTCCATTAGAACTACAACATGTGGAGAGGGCTTTCTTGATTTAAAATCTTATGGTACAAGATGACATGAATTGTGTTTCATTTTTCAGGGTGCGAATAAAAAAGTGAGTCCAGGGTCTTGGAACCGAGGCATGATCGTAGGGACAGTCGAGAACTTTCTTCAGTCAAATTATCAGAAAAGTCTAGTTGGAAGGTATTTCTGAAAGTGAGAACAGGGTCCAGCGTTCTTAAAACCAATTAGTGTAACTAGAGTGGAGATTTGTTGGCGTGTGTAGAGTTTGAAATTATTTACGAATTTGGAATTGGATTTCTTTTTTTAATCATCGAGTTCCTGAGTTGGTCGAAAGACAGAGCTAATTTCAAACTGTCACCAAGATGTCTGATCGATATCTGTAGATGTAACTGGTGCAGGCTCAGGGCTGAGGTCATAGGGTCAGGCAACCTGAACTGAGGAAGGTAAAATGGATTAAATGATAGTAGTTTTCCAATTGGCTTTGTTCAAGGACACCTACTTGGCCTGTATATCGAAACAAATGTCTCTGAGACTTTTGGGCATGGCAGAGAATTGCAGGAGTTGGTGACATCACTTTTAGCTCTTTCTAGCAGAATACTTATTAGTGAGTTAAAGGAGTAAAGGTAGTAATACAGGCAATGGAGGTGCGGCAACCTAGAGTTTCCTCTAAGTAATAAAAAAGCAGTGGCGGCTGGCATAGGTAGGCGCGGTAGGGCGGGCGGGGTTAGGAGAGGGAGGAAGTCAACAGACGACGGAATAGGTATAATTAAATAAATAAATAACACCATTGTCTGTGGGCTTCCCCCCTGCCACGCCCTACCCTGCACCACCGCACTTACCTGTGCTGGCCCGCTCTGCAAATAAGTTGGGGGAAAGGAAGGTCATAAGGATCACTGCACAGATGATAGAACTTCTGGGGGTGATAACATTCCTGCACTGTGGTTCCTCAAAGCGATGTCCGAAGGTGACTCAATCAAGGACTGGTCTATTAATCTCCTTGTGTCTTGAAAGGCAAAAACAAACTAACAGGATGATACCATTAATTACATTTTAGAATCTTACATGCCAATGATATCATCGCCTAGGTATGGCTAGAGGCAGTTTTAGCAGTCAGCCAGAGCTCATATAATCTACATTAAAAACAGACATAGAGATGGATTTTGTGTCAGCACCTTTTGCCAATTGCCTTGTTTGGGCCAGCCCCCTTCAACATCTTTTTAGGAGAGGGTGGTACCTTTTAATGGGCGCCCCATTTTGCCTTAGTCTCAGTTCAAGCTGCATGAAATGTGGATGCTAGGGCACTGTAATAGCTTGTGTCAGCTTATCTGTGCATACCGTATGTTTTTTTGTTTGTTTTAAAAACTATATTTTATTGATTTTGAAAAAAAACAAAAAACGTATAGTGTGTTATGACAGTATTAGACAGGATCCATCGTTTGATATAAACTAAGCGCATATATGATCTAATAAGACATAAAATGCCTACATGGATTGTCCTTTTGGTCCGAGGTCGTTTCAAGCCAGTTATACATAAACCAAGACATCGAGCAGAATATCATACAGTGAAACATCAATGCTTACTTGGTCATGGGCATTCTGGTGCCGATTACGATCCGGTAGAAAAAATCCCCGTGCGACTTGTATCCGGTCTTTTTACCGTACGAATCGTACAAGTTCCGTACGAACTGGCAATCACGATTCGCATGGTAAAAAGTCCATACGAACCGCATTTGGAATCATTCCCCACACGTCCTCGGGTCGGAAAATGTGTCCGACACGTCCTCGGACGATTTACCGTACAAACGTGAAAAGTCAAGTCCGACCGAGGAATCACGATCCCACCCGTGCGTCCGAACTCACAACCGTATGGTTAAAACACCGTCCGCACCGAACTCCCATTGCAACCATGGAGATATGTGCCCGCATACGCGCCAAACACTCCCCCCAGCACCCATACGTTCGAGTCGTACTCCCCGTTAATGTACACCCCCCCCTGTATGTACACCCGTGTACGTGTCGAACCCCCACCCGTGTATGTACACCCCAGTATGTGCGAGTCGCACCCCCACCCCTGTACGTGTCGTACCACCATGTACCCACACCCCAGTACGTTCGAGTCGTACCCCGACCTCTGTACGTGTCGTACCCCCGTGTACCTACACCCCAGTACGTTCGAGTCGTACCCCCACCCCTGTACGTGTCATACCACCGTCTAAGTACACCCCAGTACGTACGAGTCGTACCCCCACCTCTGTACGTGTCGTACCACCGTCTAAGTACACCCCAGTACGTTCGAGTCGCACCCCCACCCCTGTACGTGTCATACCACCGTGTACCCACACCCCAGTACGGTCGAGTCGTACCCCCACCCCTGTACGTGTCGTACCACCGTGTACCCACACCCCAGTACGTTCGAGTCGTACCCCCACCCCTGTACGTGTCGTACCACCGTCTAAGTACACCCCAGTACGTTCGAGTCGTACCCCCACCCCTGTACGTGTCATACCCCCGTGTACCTACACCCCAGTACGTTCGAGTCGTACCCCCACCCCTGTACGTGTCGTACCACCGTGTACCCACACCCCAGTATGTTCGAGTCGTACCCCCACCCCTGTACGTGTCATACCACCGTGTACCCACACCCCAGTACGTTCGAGTCGTACCCCCACCCCTGTACGTGTCGTACCACCGTCTAAGTACACCCCAGTACATTCGAGTCGTACCCCCACCCCTGTACGTGTCATACCCCCGTGTACCTACACCCCAGTACGTTCCAGTCGTACCCCCACCCCTGTACGTGTCGTACCACCGTCTAAGTACACCCCAGTACGTTTGAGTCGTACCCCCACTCCTGTACGTGTCATACCCCCTGTGTACCTACACCCCTGTACGTTCGAGTCGTACCCCCACCCCTGTACGTGTCATACCCCCGTGTACCTACACCCCAGTACGTTCGAGTCGTACCCCCACCCCTGTACGTGTCGTACCACCGTGTACCCACACCCCAGTACGTTCGAGTCGTACCCCCACCCCTGTACGTGTCGTACCACCGTGTACCCACACCCCAGTACGTTCGAGTCGTACCCCCACCCCTGTACGTGTCGTACCACCGTCTAAGTACACCCCAGTACGTTCGAGTCGTACCCCCACCCCTGTACGTGTCATACCCCCGTGTACCTACACCCCAGTACGTTCGAGTCGTACCCCCACCCCTGTACGTGTCGTACCACCGTCTAAGTACACCCCAGTACGTTCGAGTCGTACCCCCACCCCTGTACGTGTCATACCCCCGTGTACCTACACCCCAGTACGTTTGAGTTGTACTCCCACCCCTGTACGTGTCGTACCACCGTGTACCCACACCCCAGTACGTTCGAGTCGTACCCCCACCCCTGTACGTGTCGTACCACCGTGTACCCACACCCCAGTACGTTCGAGTCGTACCCCCACCCCTGTAGGTGTCGTACCACCGTGTACCCACAACCCAGTACGTTCGAGTCGCACCCCCACCCCTGTACGTGTCGTACCACCATGTACCCACACCCCAGTACGTTCGAGTCGTACCCCCACCCCTGTACGGGTCATACCCCCGTGTACCTACACCCCAGTACGTTCGAGTTGTACCCCCACCCCTGTACGTGTCGTACCACCGTCTAAGTACACCCCAGTACGTTCGAGTCGTACCCCCACCCCTGTACGTGTCGTACCACCGTCTAAGTACACCCAATACGTTCGAGTCGTACCCCCACCCCTGTACGTGTCGTACCACCGTCTAAGTACACCCCAGTACGTTCGAGTCGTACCCCCACCCCTGTACGTGTCATACCCCCGTGTACCTACACCCCAGTACGTTTGAGTCGTACCCCCACCCCTGTACATGTCGTACCACCGTGTACCCACACCCCAGTACGTTCGAGTCGTACCCCCACCCCTGTACGTGTCGTACCACCGTGTACCCACACCCCAGTACGTTCAAGTCGTACCCCCACCCCTGTACGTGTCGTACCACCGTGTACCCACACCCCAGTACGTTCGAGTCATACCCCCACCTCTGTACGTGTCGTACCACCGTCTAAGTACACCCCAGTACGTTCGAGTCGCACCCCCAACACAACCTCCTAAGTACGGAGCGCACCCCAGGCCCCAACATCACAACCGCATGTACGAGTCATACCAAGCCACACACAAGGACAGCACCGTACAACCAAATGGCCCATGTACACACCGTACACACGCTCAAAACGCACGTACACAACCAGGACAAAACAAAACAACACAAGAATACACTATACGAATGGCACAAAGCCACTAAACATGGCCAACAAACACTACAAAAACACCTTCACTGACCTGCAACTGCCAAAAACAAACAGAGGCCCAAAACACCACCACTCCTTATAACACACCCACCCAAACTTCAAACACAGCCACACCCACCAATGGACCAATAAAAAGGGCCCACACACACAAACCATGAGCCTTTGCAACAGACTCACTGCTGCCAGACACCACAGAACCATACTACAAGCTTCACCACACCTTACACTTGCACACCTTCACACAACCACCTTCACAAACACCCCCTCATCACATTCACACACACACACCTGCACAACCACACCCACACACCCACAACAATCCACACCCCCCCCCCACCATCCACACCCACACCCCTCACCATGCCCACTACCAAGAATCCAAAGTTCAGTAACCGAGAGTTGGAGGTCCTTGTCGATGAAATCCTCAGAGTCGAGCCACAGCTCTTTGGAACATTGGTCAGACAGACCAGCATTGCAGCAAAAACAGCCATGTGGCAGACCATCGTCGATGCTGTGAATGCTGTTGAGGACACCAGAAGGACCAGGCAGGAATGCCAGAACAGGTGGTACGATCTGCGGAGGAGGGTCCGAGCCAAGAGGCAGGAGGAACACAACCAGGCCAACGCCACAGGAGGAGGGCCCTCCCGCAGACCCGTACACTACCAGCCCTGGGAGGAGAGGGTGATGGCCATACTGCCGGTGGAGGCAGTCGAAGGATTAGAAGGACTCCGAGACCCGAGTGAGTACACAAACAACGCACCTCACATGGGGGGAACGGCATCCACAACCAAAATCACTAACAGGCACGCAACCACCCCAAGCCATCGCATGACTCAACCACACTCCATGAGCACGCACATGCCACTGCTGCCACCATGCCCCATGCACCCAGCTGGACAATGTCAAGTCACAGGCCACAGAAGACACCAACACATGACACGGTAACCCGGATGGCGGGAGGCTGAGCCCCAAAAATCACATAGTGCAACTCCGAAGCAGACAACAATGCCCTCTGCCCATATGGCCTAGGTCACAGCCAGACAAACAGTGTGTCCCAACACAGGAATGACTTGCCAGCAAATGGCGGACGCCTTGCATCAACACATGGGGGTGAAGGCACTGTTTTGTACATGACAGCAGCTAATGAACAGCCAACATTGTGAAAGAGTGGCAGCACACACCACCACAGCAGCAGCGCACAGACACACATCACACCCAATGGGTGCCTGGAGATTAGAAACAAACTCACATCAACAAGCCAAGGGCCACTCAAAGATCTGCTAACAGTGTGTGCCCAGGAAGCTGGGCTGAGGTGACAGAGGGTGACACACCAGCACCCTGCTCGACAACCTCGCCAACCTTGGACTCAAGCAACTGGTGAGCACCCCCACCCACCTCGCCGGACACACACTCGACGCCGTCTTCTCATCCAGCAAAGACATCGCCTTCAGCCACGCCACAGAACTCCACTGGACGGACCACAGCTGCGTCCACTTCACCTTCGAAAGAACGACGATCCACCACCACCAGCAACAGGTTGCCCGTAGAAGCTGGAACAAGATCACCGTCGACCAGCTCGCCGCCTCCCTGAGCCAGCACCCTCCTGCCAGCTCAGCGAACCCCAGCCAGGCCGCCGAAAACCTCACGAAGTGGATCAGCAACTGCGTGGACGAACTCGCCCCTCTGAGGACCCCGCCCAGCAGACCCGGCAGCAAGAAAGCCCCATGGTTCACCGACGAACTCAAGAGCTCCAAGAAGAACTGCCGAGCCCTCGAGAAAGTCTGGAGAAAGGAACCTACACCGGACAACATGACCACCCTCAAGCTCGCCACCCGGAAGCACCACCAACTGATCCGCGCCGCCAAGAAAACTGCATTCAAGGACCGGCTGGACAACAACGCACACAACTGCAAGGAACTCTTCAACATCGTGAAAGAGCTCTCCAACCCCAACGCCGGAAACAACGACATCACCCCTTCGCAAGACCTCTGCAACTCCCTCGCCTCCTACTTCCACAACAAGATCGCGGACATACACAACAGCTTCAGCACTCAACCGAAGCATGCCACGACCACAGCAACGCCGCCCACCACCACCCTCCGAACCTGGACTCCGATCAGCACCGAAGACACCGTCCGCATGATGAACTCCGTCCACTCCGGATCTCCGACCGACCCCTGCCCTCACCACGTCTTCAACAAGGCAGACGCTGTCATCGCACCCCACCTGCGGGACATTATCAACACCTCCTTCAACACCGCCACCTTCCCCGAGAGCTGGAAGCACGCCGAACTCAGCGCTCTACTCAAGAAACCTACAGCAGACCCCACCGAACTCAAGAATTACCGCCCCATCTCGCTACTCCCGTTTCCAGCCAAAGTCATCGAGAAGACCGTCAACAAACAGCTGGCCGCCTTCCTCGAGACGAACGGATCCCTCGACCCCTCACAGTCCGGCTTCCGAGCCAACCACAGCACCGAGACCGCCCTCATCGCCGCCACCGACGACATCCGAGCCCTGATGGACACCGGAGAAACAGCGGCCCTCATCCTCTTAGACCTCTCCGCGGCCTTCGACACTGTCTGCCACCGCACCCTAGTGCAGCGCCTCAGCAATGTCGGAATCCAGGAGAAGGCACTGGAATGGATCGTCTCCTTCCTCGACGGAAGAACACAGAGAGTCCGCCTACCACCGTACAAGTCAGAGGCCACCGAAGTCATCTGCGGCGTCCCTCAAGGATCCTCGCTGAGCCCTACCCTCTTCAACGTCTACATGAGCCCCCTCGCGGCCATCGCACGCCAACACAACCTCAACATAATCTCCTACGCCGACGACACCCAGCTGATCCTCTCCCTGACCAACGACCCCGCCACCGCCAGAGCCAACCTGCACGAAGGGATGAAGGATGTAGCCGAGTGGATGACGACCAGCCGCCTGAAACTGAACTCAGACAAGATGGAGGTCCTCATCCTGGGCTCCTCGCCCACCGCCTGGGACGACTCCTGGTGGCCCCCCGCCCTGGGCACCGCACCCAAACCGACGAACCACGCACGCAACCTGGGCTTCATCCTGGACTCCTCCCTCTCCATGACCAGACAAGTCAACGCCGTCTCCTCGTCGTGCTTCAACATCCTGCGCATGCTACGGAAGATCTTCTGGTGGATCCCCACGGAGACCAGGAAGACCGTCACCCAGGCCCTCGTCACCAGCCGACTGGACTACGGCAACGCCCTCTACGCCGGAACCACCGCCAAGCTCCAGAAGAGACTCCAGCGGATCCAGAACACCTCAGCCAGACTCATCCTCGACATCCCACGAAACAGCCACATCTCCGGACACCTGAGAGACCTGCATTGGCTCCCCGTCAACAAAAGAATCACCTTCCGTCTCCTCACCCACGCACACAAAGCCCTACACGATCAAGGCCCGAGCTACCTCAACAACCGAATCAACTTCCACGCTCCCAAACACCACCTCCGATCTGCCAGCCACGTCCTCGCCGCCGTCCCACGCATCCGTAGAGCGACAACAGGAGGAAGGTCCTTCTCCTACCTGGCCGCCAAGACCTGGAACTCCCTCCCGGCCGACCTGCGCCTGACCCAAGACCACCTCTCCTTCAGGAAGAAGCTCAAGACCTGGCTGTTCGAGCAGTAACGGCACCCCCCCCCCTTAGCGCCTTGAGACCCTACGGGTGAGTAGTGCGCTCTATAAATGTCTTTGATTGATTGATTGACACAGAGGGAGGGAGAGGGGGACAGAGAGGGAGGGAGACACAGGGAGACGGACAGAGGGAGGAGGCTGACACACAGATGGAGGGAGAGGGGGACACAGAGGGAGGGAGACACAGGGAGACGGACAGAGGGAGGCGGCTGACACACGGAGGGAGGGAGAGGGGGACAGAGAGGGAGCGAGATACAGGGAGAGCAAATCAGCCGTGTGGCGTGTGCGAATGTCTGCTCGTCAGCAGGTAGACTGCGTGCATGTAGACAAGGGTGGCCAGTCCCAGAACCCCCCCTCTTCCCCATGGCAAAACACAGGGCCATGTCACAACCTGTTCACGAGCACAACGACAGCTACCTGGATCATATAAGTGTGTGGATCCACTCCATGTGCACATGTACAGTGCTACACGGAAGGCGCCAATGCATGGCTCGCCACACCTGCCCACTCCACTGCTGACAGCAGTCACACTTGATGCAGCAAGTAAGACCGTGCCACACATAGTTAAAGGGGCCAAAGTGGTGCCCAAGGGACACACCCATGCACAAGTGCACTGTGAGTGGACTGCAAGACAGATCCCAATTCCAAGAGGAAATGTCCCAACTTTGAAACTGATGAAACATGGATGTTGCATGGACCAAAATTAACATTGTCTCTCTCACACACAGGTCAACGTCGTGGTTCACGCCTGTACGCTCCCTATCACTACGAGTACGCATACGCGAGGCCACCCATAGTGATAGGGAGCGTACAGGCGTGTGTACGGCCCGTACCACTACGAGTACGCATACGCGAGGCCACCCATAGTGATAGGGAGCGTACAGGCGTGTGTACGGCCCGTACCACTACGAGTACGCATACGCGAGGCCACCCATAGTGATAGGGAGCGTACAGGCGTGTGTACGGGCCCGTACCACTATGGGTGTTCTTGCGTATGCGTACACGTTGTGGTACGGGCCGTACACACGCCTGTACGCTCCCTATCACTATGGGTGGCCTCGCGTATGCGTACTTGTAGTGGTACGGGCCGTACACACGCCTGTACGCTCCCTATCACTATGGGTGGCCTCGCGTATGCGTACTCGTAGTGGTACGGGCCGTACACACGCCTGTACGCTCCCTATCACTATGGGTGGCCTCGCGTATGCGTACTCGTAGTGATAGGGAGCGTACAGGCGTGTGTACGGCCCGTACCACTACGACTACGCATACGCGAGGACACCCATAGTGATAGTGAACGTAGGCACGCGTGTACGGTCCGTTGCAATGCATTTGGGGTGCCCTAGGGCCCCGGAACGCACCGTACCTGTATGTGGAGCTCCAAATTACTTAGGGGACACATGAGGGACAAGTATTGAGGCCTACAAACATGCTGGTTGTCATGGAGACCAAGTTCAAAATTTGAATGTGTTCTGGAAGGTGCACAGCAGTAGTCAGTTGGAATTCTTCTACTTTGTTGCAATGTGTTTGTGGGGCTGACATCATGCTGGAGAATGAAACCGATAGAGAACCCACAGACTGCTAGGTTTGAAGGGATTGGAGGAAACATAGGATGCAAATGTGAGTGACCAATCACTCTGTACTCCTGTGCATGAGATGGGCCAGCAAGGCAGATATAAGGCAGCCAGGTCCCATGAGGGAGCACTTGCCTGCACATCTCTGTATTCCACGACCCAGCTGCTGCTACTGATTCCCTGGAACCATGTCAAGGGCTGTGGAGAGGTCACAGCCATTCACCCTAGAGGAGAACATGGCTTTGGTGGATGTGATCCTCCCACGGTACCCCATGCTGTATGGGCGACCAGGTTATCAGGTGCGTTCAGTGTCCACTGGCACAGACTGTGTCCCTTTTTAGTGACTGTGACGTCTGCCATTGTGTCCAGGTGTGACACACATGCTTTGTACTGCAGGGGGGGTCCCAGGGGGGGGAATGCCTGATGTCTCCCAGCAGTGCCCTGAGACAGGAGGGGTGGGGGCCTATCACTCCGAGCAGTGCCCTGAGACAGGAGGGGTGGGGGCCTATCACTCCCAGCAGTGCCCTGAGACAGGAGGGGTGGGGGCCTATCACTCCCAGCAGTGCCCTGAGACAGGAGGGGTGTGTGCAGAGTCCTCCGAGCAGTGCCCTGAGACAGGAGGGGTGTGTGCAGAGTCCTCCCAGCAGTGCCCTGAGACAGGAGGGGTGTGTGCAGAGTCCTCCCAGCAGTGCCCTGAGGCAGGAGGGGTGTGTGCAGAGTCCTCCCAGCAGTGCCCTGAGACAGGAGAGGTGTGTGCAGAGTCCTCCCAGCAGTGCCCTGAGACAGGAGGGGTGGGTGCAGAGTCCTCCCAGCAGTGCCCTGAGACAGGAGGGGTGGGTGTGATGCACAGTGTGAGCCAGGATCATTGATTGTGTAGTTGCCCTCATTCCACCTGTGTCCTTCCAATGGCACGTACTGCTTTTGGCCTTCCCCCAGAGGATCATGTCCCTATGACAAAGGTGCAATGCATTGGATGCATACTATGCCTTGTTGGAGACTGCAAATGTGTTCTAATCTGTGTCCCCGTGACATGTGCAAGGTGTATTGATGTAGTGTCACTTGTTCATCCTCACAGGTAGACGCCTCTGCCAAGGAGCAGATATGGCTGGACGCCGTCAGCGCCGTGAGGAGTGCGGATGGTCGGAGGCGGCACCTGTCCCAGGTGAGGAAACGCTGGCAGGATATCCGGTGCTGGACGCGGAGGATCGCACGGGTCCTGCTGGGGGACTCACCTGAGAGCCACAAGAACCGCGGGCGCCGCCGTCTCTCCCACATCCAGAAACGTGTGCTGGCGGTGGTCTTTCCTGACTTGGACAGGCGTCTACAGGACATGCAGCAGCCGGAAGGGGGTAGGTACATGTGTGTGTTTGTTGTGTTTCACCAGCATTTGTAAGTGCACTGTTCCATGGATACACTTCCAGGGTTTATGGTGTTGTGACGATCCTGTTACCCACAGTGTTGCAGGCCTCACCTGCCTCCCTTCCCAACCTTGCAATGTGTTCCCTGGTCTCTGTGTAGTCACTCAATCACAAAGTAATGTAGCCTGACACCTTCTCCAAGTGTACAATGCCTGCAGCGTCATGTGTGGGGGTGGTGTGTAAGAGGTTTAGTGACCTTGCCTGTGCCCTGTCCAGTTCTGGACTTGTGGGTTCCATGTCAGTTGGCACTAATGCTGATTTCAGACATGGGAGTTAATCTCTTGAGTGCGAGGCCTTCCAGCAGGCATGTCCCATGTGGTGGCCTGTGACATGATGTGCATGAGTGTGCGTTACGCATAGTGCAGGGATGTTAGCGTGTGTTGCAGTCATTTCCATTCAGGAGCATGGAGTTGTGTGGCCACTACTGTCCCCAGGGGCATCTTTTCCTAGGTATCATGTGTGTAATCCGAGAATGTCGACAATCTCTGTGTCTACAGCATCGCTTGTGCTCTGTGCCATTGTCCCCTGGCACCATGTTTATTGACGTGAGATGTATTACAAGTGTCCACTGTCCAGCCTGACATGATTTTCCAAGTTCATACTCACGGTGGCCATTGCCTGTGTGTCTCGTAGCAATCATCTGATGATGGCCATTTGTACATGATTCTTTGGACAGCCGCACCTTGGGTATTTTGTGTGCAATCTTGAATTATTGCATCCCATGTGTATTTCACCCAGACTAAGAGATGTAAGTGCTTCCTGTGTCTCCACAGATGTGTCTCATGTAGGGGGTGGGTGGGGCGGCCATGGCCTACATGTCAAGACCTGTCATCTCCTTGCTCGGACTGGCCAGTGTGTGATGTTTGTCTGGACATACACTCAAGGTGCAGCGTGGCAGTCAGGGTGGGCATGTTCTCAGTATTACCTATGCTGCATGTGCCTCTAGTTCCTGGATTTGGTCCCTGCTCATCCCAATTTCCTGCCACGCTGTGTGGTGCAGATGCAGTGCTGTATTGTCCCCAGGGCCTTGCTCCTCAGTCAGAATGTCATGTCATCTCATTTGCTATTGTGTCATGCTCTCCATAGTTTTTCCATGCCATGGTGGGTCACACAACTGTGTCTTGCAGGCCCTACGTATGTACCTTGTTTTGTAGTTGTAACTCATCCTTTGTTTCAGGCTATGCACTGTAACCTACGTAGATTGTACTCATGTGACATATGTATACAGGTGTATGATTACTTTCTGTCTCTTCACCCTGCCCACAGCATCGTCGGGGGACACGGTGGGAGACATGGACACAGACGGCGCGGAGGGACCGAGCACCAGTGCCGGCGGTGACATCGGGGCTGGCACTTCGAGTGGGACAGAGGCGGTGGAGAGTGACCCCGGGGACCTGTCGACTGGCACAACAGACTATGAAGCGGACGGGTCCGAGGATGATCACTCCGAGTGGGCGGTGGCTGCACCACCATCTGACAGCAGCCCTACATCTGGCACCGCCCCCTCCATTGGCATCAGCCGCCTCACACGTGCTCGTGTCCCTTCCCAACGTGCCCGGTCACCACATGTCTCCTTCCTGCCAGGCACCGCACCCCCTGCCCCTGTCTCCACTGCTGCCGCCAATGCTGAGTCTGTGGACATCCAGCGGCAGTTGCAGATTGGTCAGACTGCGATCCTTAATGTCCTCCATGGCCACAGCCAGGTCCTCAACAACATAGAGGCATACTTGGAGGGCATTCATTCATCGCAGGCTGACCAACGCAACTTGCTGAGGTCCATAGACTCCACACTGACCGCAGCAGTGGGTCTCCTGCAGCGCTACGTCCCACCCCCTACCCCTGCTCCTTCCACACTTCCCACTCCCATGCCTGTCCAACATACACCCAGACGTAAGCATGCAACCACCACAACAGACACAGGCACCACACCAGCAGGGAAGGTCCGCCGCACACCTCCTGACACGCACACACAGGGTGCAGTAGGCACACCCACTGGGTCGGGGGGCAAACGTGTGACACGCAGCCAGAGTGGGAGTCCGCATTCCACCCAATCCACTCCCTCCAAATCCCCTCCCCTCAGCTCTCCTGGCCACATCTCCCCCAAAGACTCCTTCATGGCCGCTCTGTCCCTGAGCCCCACAGTGACACCACCCCGCAAGCAGTCAAGGAGGTCCCCGGTCATGGTGCTTGATTCCCCCCCCTGTCCACACCCTCCCACAGTGGCGCTGCGACCCATCCCTCTGACCCCCCCCCCCTCCTTGGGGCCTGTGGTTCCTTCGGGTGCAGGGGAGTCCCTGGAGGACCTTGCTAAGGTGTGCAGCGAAATCCTGGCCTCCGCCTTTGACCCTGCCCCACCCCCTGTGGTGGAGTCCTCCATCCCTGCACGCACGACACCTACCCTTCACCCTCCTGTCCCTGCGGTGCCTGTTTCTTCCCCCCCACATGATGCCCTGACCCCTGTGGAAGACGACGGATTGTGACTGTGCAGGCAAGCTAGGGGACACGCATCCCACTGTGTCCCCCATCCAGTTGGGACTCCTGGACTGCCCTATGGCCTTTGTTGAAATTGGACTCACGTCATACTAGTTTTTTTATCATGCTGAATAAAGCTATTTATTTTTGCCCTTGGAACACTCCTGCATTGCTGGCCTTGCTGTTGGTGGGGCTGCTACATGGTTGTGGGTGTTGGTCATGTGTTGGGTGTGTGGGAAATGTAGTAGTGTGCTGCTCAAAGGGGGGACCCTGGGATCTGTGTGCCATCACACCGTGTTAGCTACCTTTCTCCATTCATGTATGCAGTTGCTGCATGTTGCAATTGTCCCAAGGTGTATTCCTTCCTCTGTGTACCCTGACTTCTTCCCTGCAGGGTGTCCCCTGACTTAGGCAGAGAGCTGTGTGTCCATTAGCTGAGTGTGTGACGTAGTCCTTCACCTTTGCACATGCATGCTGAGCGATGTCTCCACCTGCGTCATTCGTGGCATCCTTGGTAGTCATTGTACTTGTGTATGTGGCCTATTGACATGACTTCATGTGTACATGTTTTCTTTTCTGCGCTATGCATGCGTATACTCCCAGCCTCGAACACATGTGGTACATGTACTGCAGGGTCTTTGTGCACCTGACTGACATTTGTGGGCATGGTATCTGTGACTACTCCACCCTTTGCGTTCCATGGGCACTGCTGGGAGTGATAGGCACCCACCCCTCCTGTCTCAGGGCACTGCTGGGAGGACTCTGCACCCACCCCTCCTGTCTCAGGGCACTGCTGGGAGGACTCTGCACCCACCCCTCCTGTGTCTGGGCACTGCTGGGAGTGATAGGCACCCACCCCTCCTGTCTCAGGGCACTGCTGGGAGTGATAGGCACCCACCCCTCCTGTCTCAGGGCACTGCTGGGAGGACTCTGCACACACCCCTCCTGTCTCTGGGCACTGCTGGGAGTGATAGGCACACACCCCTCCTGTCTCTGGGCACTGCTGGGAGGACTCTGCACCCACCCCTCCTGTCTCAGGGCACTGCTGGGAGTGATAGGCACCCACCCCTCCTGTCTCAGGGCACTGCTGGGAGGACTCTGCACCCACCCCTCTTGTCTCAGGGCACTGCTGGGAGTGATAGGCCCCCACCCTTCCTGTCTCAGGGCACTGCTGGGAGGACTCTGCACCCACCCTTCCTGTCTCAGGGCACTGCTGGGAGTGATAGGCACCCACCCCTCCTGTCTCAGGGCACTGCTGGGAGGACTCTGCACCCACCCCTCCTGTCTCAGGGCACTGCTGGGAGTGATAGGCCCCCACCCCTCCTGTCTCAGGGCACTACTGGGATGACTCTGCACCCACCCCTCCTGTCTCAGGGCACTGCTGGGAGTGATAGGCACCCACCCCTCCTGTCTCAGGGCACTGCTGGGAGGACTCTGCACCCACCCCTCCTGTCTCAGGGCACTGCTGGGAGTGATAGGCCCCCACCCCTCCTGTCTCAGGGCACTGCTGGGAGGACTCTGCACACACCCCTCCTGTGTCTGGGCACTGCTGGGAGGACTCTGCACCCACCTCTCCAATTTCACAATATGTACGCTCATGACATACACGGATGTGGGTACGCTCCATGCATTCGAGGTGGGGGTACGTGTCGTACTTACACTGTTGTGGTGGGGCTACGCTCCATGCATTCGAGGTGAGGGTACGTGTCTTACTTACACTGTTGGGGTGGGGCTACGCTCCATGCATTCGAGGTGGGGGTACGTGTCGTACTTACACTGTTGGGGTGGGGGTACGCTCCATACGTACGTGGGTGTGGGTACGGGTCGTACTTACACTGTTGGGGTGGGGGTACGCTCCATACGTACGTGGGTGTGGGTACGGGTCGTACTTACACTGTTGGGGTGGGGGTACGCTCCATATGTACGCGGGTGTGGGTACGGGTCGTACTTACACTGTTGGGGTGGGGGTACGCTCCATACGTACGCGGGTGTGGGTACGGGTCGTACTTACGCTGTTGGGGTGGGGGTACGCTACATACGTACGCGGGTGTGGGTACGGGTCGTACTTACGCTGTTGGGGTGGGGGTACGCTCCATACGTACGCGGGTGGGTACGGGTCGTACTTACACTGTTGGGGTGGGGGTACGCTCCATACGTACGCGGGTGTGGGTACGGGTCGTACTTACGCTGTTGGGGTGGGGGTACGCTCCATACGTACGCGGGTGTGGGTACGGGTCGTACTTACGCTGTTGGGGTGGGGGTACGCTCCATATGTACGCGGGTGGGTACAGGTCGTACTTACACTGTTGGGGTGGGGGTACGCTCCATGCATACGGGTGGGGGTAGGGTCCGTACATTTCCGTCCCCACGCTATGTGATGCTTGTGCGGGCCGTACCCAGGCCTTTGCCACGTGGGTACGAGCCGTCCCGCCATTGTTGGAGTGACGTGGGTGTGGGCGTGGTTCGACTCGTACCCACGCTCTTCAGGCGTGGGTACGGGACGTACCTGTCTGGTTGTGTTGCCTGTTCGCGTCGTGACGGACTTCCGTTGTGGCGGTCGCTGGCTTATCTGGACACGCCCCCACCCCCTCGTAGTGACCAGGGCATGGGAGTCAGGTATGTCCAGGGCATGTGTGCTGTGTGACTTTGGTGGGGGGTTTGTGGCCTGCCCTGGTCCTGCCACCCCCACCCCACCCCACATTCCCCCCTCCCTTAGTTGTTCTGACCTTCTGCGGCGTCTGCGTCGGAACCTGTAGAGGAGGTCGACTGCTATGAGGGCCGGGATGACTCGTAGGTTCGGGTCCATGTCTGTCCGTCGCGTACTTGTCCTCCTTGTTCGCGTCGTCCTGTCGCGTACTGGTCCTCCTTGTTCGCGTCGTCCTGTCTGTCCGTCGCGTACTGGTCCTCCTTGTTCGCGTCGTCCTGTCGCGTACTGGTCCTCCTTGTTCGCGTCGTCCTGTCTGTCCGTCGCGTACTGGTCCTCCTTGTTCGCATCGTCCTGTCTGTCCGTCGCGTACTGGTAGTCCTTGTTCGCGTCGTCCTGACTTCCCGGCAGTTTTTGGCAGCCGGAAAATATTCACTGTGCGGGATGACGTCGGTGCGAATCGTAATTCCTGGTTCGTGAATGGCAGGCTGCGTGCGTCCCGACGTCAGGTCGGCGCTTTCCCGGTTCGCATTTGTATGTTTATTTTGTTCGGTCGGGGTTTTTTACGATTCGTACGGAAATGGTGTTCCCGTGCGAATCGTAATTCCATGTTTGGGATTTTGTACGACCGGGTACGCGTCGGACGGAGAATATGCTCCGTCCGACGGTTCGTACCCGGTTTTTACAGGATCGTAATCGGCACCACAGTGTGTTAGTAGTATTTTTAGGACATCCGATTGCTGGGGTTCATTAATCTCATCCCCCCAAGTGAATGCCACCTCTCTTTTCAATGCGTTATATGTCAGAAACAGCAGTGCGTTTATCTCATACTCCTCCATGAGTGAGATGAGTGTATGAAAAGTGCAATTTGTGAATAAGTTCTCTATCTTTGTTACCCCAAGAACCATCTATGGTCTATTATCTAACTATTATTTATTTCTGGACAGTATAAAACCTTTGTATTTTGGTGCCTTAGAAACTGGTGCCAACAATGCTGGCCCACTGTATGGCTCTGGGTGTATCTCTCATGTCTCCTTTACCGCCCAAAATCAGCTCATATATATTATTATTACTTACAATGCCCCCAAACTCTACACATCATTAGCGTGGGTGTCACTTATCTTTTTGGACCCCATTGTAGCTCTGCTGCTAGGAAACATAGCAATAAAGCCAGAGAAATCTTTTCCATTGTAAAAGACTTCAACTCCCCCAAGGCCAAGAGTTGAGCCAATCGGCTTCGCAAGAATGGTGCGAGGTTTTGGCTGACCACTTTACAGACAAGACTAGGCTTATTTAAGCTAACTTCAATGCCTCTCACCTTCAGAAGGCAGTGATTGCCCCCTCTTGCTCTAACGATTCGATCCTGCATCATAAATTCGAGCCCTTTGAGGACATTACAGGATTCTCTAGTGGCACTTACTTAAGCTTAAGTCTCTTAAATCAGGCTCCCCAAAGGACCTTGCCCGTCCAAGCTGCTGGTTGAAGCAGCTGAGATCATTAACCCTGACATTAATACGCTTCTTAATTTGTCCCTTTCCTCCGGTGAGGTTTCTGTGACCTGGAAGCAGGCTATGATCATTCCTGGACCCTTCTGTACCCTCCAACTATCGTCCTATCTAGCGTTCTTCAGGCAGTTTCCAAAATTCATGAAAAACGGGTCAATATACAGCTAGCTGGCTTTATAGAGAGATTTAATCTTTTCCACCCTGCTCAATCTGGCTGCCGCACCCGGCATAGCATGGAGTTTGTGCTGGCCGAAATATCAGAAGCCATTCGGGAGTCCCTTGACGCAGGTGGCAGAGCTGCCCTGGTGCTGCTGGACCTCTCTGCTGCATTCGATACGGTCCCCCCTTGCTTTGCTTTTGGCCGGTCTCCGGACTCTTGGAGTTGATGGTCTAGCCTGGAGGTGGTTTGAATCATATCTGGCGAATAGATCCCAGAAAGTCTGGATTGCTTCTTTTGCAGCCTCTCACCAAGCCTTGAATACGGTGGTTCCTCAGGGGTCCATATTAAGCACCTCTCACATTTAACATGTATATGTCTCCCCTGATTCGGTTGGCCAAAGATCTTGGGGCAAAAGAGATTTCGTAAGCTGATGATACCCAGTCGTTATTCTCTTGGGACATTATTCTCTTGGGACAAGCGCAGCTCGACCAACTGCTCTCAGACAAAAACCTGTCTTTCTGCTGTGTTCCATTGGTTGGCGGGTGCACAACAGAAATGCAATGCCAACAACACAGACATTCTCCTCTTCGAGAACTTCTCCCCGCAGCTCTGGCACTCCTTCTGGCCAGATGAGTTCCCTCTACCATCCCCCCACGACGGTCCGGTAAAAAAAAACCTGGGCATCTGGTTCTATGAGAAACTCTTGTTTGGTCCACAGATCAAAAGGTTATCGGACTCTTGTTTCAGTATTCTTAAATCTCTCAAAACGTTCCTTCCAATGCTCCCCATCTCTGCTAGGAAGATGGTTATCCAAGCTCTGATAACCTCCAGCATAGATTATGCCAATGCTCTCTATGTCGGCCTGCCTGACCAACTGTTTAAGAAACTGCAGGTGATCCAGAATGTGGCAGCCAGACTTTTGCTCAACCTTCCCAAGGGAGCAAGTGTCAGATCCCATCTTCACGCTCTGCACTGACTCCCGGTGGGTTGAGGGTAAAGTTCAAGGCACCTGTCATGGCCTGGCTTACCTTCAATCCATATTTGGTTCTATTCCCCTGCAAGGCAGCTTCGCTCTTCTAACAAACGATTGTCCCTAAGGCCCGTAAACAGAAATCTGGTTGCTCCTCTCTGGGCTATCTAGGGGCTAAGGCCTGGAATCAGCTAACCGGTGAAGCTTCGTGCTGTCCGCTCCCCAATTATTTTCAGGAAGCAACTGAAGACATTCCTCTTTAGATAAACCAAGCAGATGATGTCAGTCTACCTTTTAGGCATGCGCCGGGACACTCCTCAGAATAGCTGTGCGCGTTATAAATGTCAATAACATAACATAACATGCTTTATAATTAGGTGCTCCCATTCCACCCTCCTTCAAGGGCCTCCACATCTTAGTTTCCTCACATTCCCCTACATAAAGCCAGAGAGGAAAGAGTCTAATTCCCTGAAGATTTTCCTTTGTGTTATGATCAATATGGTGACAAAATAGTACAAGAGCAAGGGGAGGATACTCAGTTTAGCAATGGATGCCCTACCCATTGGGGATTATGGTAGCCTGCACCAGAAGGGGACCGACTGTTTAATCTCAGTAACTGACTTCCCGAATTGCCTCCCTGAAGCCTTCCAGTGTCATGGTAAATTTGTATCCCCATATACTTAAATATTTTTGTTTCCAAACTGAGAGGGGTGTTGGGTAGTATCAGGTGATTTACAGGTCTCAGGGGGAATAGACATGATTTGTCTCAGTTCATCCTGGAACCCAACAGTTTCCTGAATACTGATACTATCTTCATGGCATCTGGTAGCTTAGCTGTTCGGTTGCATAACTTTAAGAGGGCATACATCAAGACTATATGTGTCCCTCGTGAGAGTTTAATTCCCCATTCATCCCTTTGTGTATGCCATTTGCTTGCCAGATGTTCAACTGCCTTTGTAAACAGCATCGAGGAAATGGTGCTTTCTGGCTGAGTTCCCTTCGTTGCAGGCCATTGTAATCAGAAACAATACAGCCAGCTTGGATGCTCTCAACACCTTGAATAAATAAGACCAAAGGATCTTATGAAACACTTTTTCCAACTCAAATGAGGCGATCATGGGCAGTGGGTCTGGATTACCCAACACTCTCACATTCCATGTGAGATATTGATATTTTTCAGGCCGCGGTATTAAGGAGTTGATTCCCTTATCACTGCACTGTATATCCAATCAGGGTAACCTCTTGAAGAGGTTCTGGGTATTTAGTGGTTGATTCAACTCCACAAGGTCATATAATGTGTGCATAGTCTGTTTAACAGCTGGCGCTATGAAACCTTCGGGTGATATACGCACCTTACAAATGCCAATACATACATACATACATAATCACATATGCCCAGTCCAGATTCTTCACAGTGACCGTAATTTAAGGTCGTTCACTTGGGCTTAAAGTTACATCACAAACAACCTCAATATAGATAGCTTGGATTCATTCTCCATTATTCTTTTTGACTGATTTTTTATGGTTAGCTTGTATGTGGGTGACACTGATTGGCACCAAATGTATCTCGTTTTCAATGGAACTACTCACCTCCTTTATCGCCTGCAGTATAATGTCAAAGTTCCCAGAATGATTCTCCAATGTATTGTTGAGTACTTTAATGGAGTCTCTGTCATTGCCGCCTCCTCCCATCTACTCAGTGATTTACCTGCTTTGCTTTTCACCATCCTTGGCTGTCCCCATCTCCCTATTATCACACATTAACCCCTCATGGAATCAAACCAGACAGTATAGGATGCACACATAAATCCAAGTAACTGGGAACAGAGCCCCTCCTACAGTGGAAGAGACTGTCAAAGCCTAAACACACAGCTCTCAAGTTCACCACCACCCCTCGATTTCAACCAATCTCCAAGTCTAGTGCTGCTCCCAGGTACCAGCTACACTATAACAATATAACACAAACTGACTCTATGCAGAAGGACTTCACCACCGATGGGCATGACTCACATGAACGGTGCAATTACTCACTTCATCATTCATTTCAACCGTTTACTACTCACCAGAGCACAAATGTCTTATCCACTCGCCCAAATGCTTCCCATCAAACTGAAGGTGGCGTACCTGCAGGAGATGATGCAAAATCTGCAAAACACACACTCCATCTCTCTCTCACACAAACGTTTCTCCCAGTGACTGGGAATTACTGCTCTCTTAAGCCCAAATGGTTTGCATCTCACTGGATACACATACTTCCAAAGGGTCCAACATGCACATGAACCTCAATGTTTTAAAGTTGTTGTTGCACACATTACATCTAAAACACCCAACACACTTAAATACTCATGTTCACAGACCCCACAACACGTCCTGTTAGTACACTCTCCAAAGCGAAGTATCCTAAACCTAGTTAAAGCTTAATCTGGCCAAGCAAACAACATCACTTGACATCGATTTGGTACGTTCCTTGAACATTCATGATCACATATGTTCCTTTTTATCCATTTTCACCCATTTCATTATAAGGGCCACATATTGGAAAATGTAATTGATTTCGCATTTACAATCTTTAATAACATGGTGAGTCTGAATTCCCTGGACATCTGAGCTTTATATTTTATTTTTGATATTCGCAGAGTACAGTTTACTTTTCCTGTTAGAGTCACCCCCAAGGAAACCTAGAGTGAAATGTTCTCAGCAAAGGCTTGGCACCCTTTATTACAGTGACTTACTTTACTATATACGTTTCTATACCTTAATTAAAGGAAAAGAATATACATACCTCAAAGGCTGGGAGAAGTCCAGAGTGTGACTTGTCCTTGTTTAAAAAAATGAGGCTGATTTTTTCTAGATCCAATATCCTTGAACATTTCTTCATTGCATCTCTCAAAATCTTCAAGATGTTCTCATCTGCTGCAGGAGGCGTGATATTTCTGTGGACCAATAAAAGCAAAGCACTAAGATCCATGGAATTAAGATATGACTGCAGGAATTATCAAACGATCTAATGAACCGTGTTGCATGACAACATGCTACAAGTCAACACAACATTTAGGTGTAGCTTGCCCCTGGAAATCCAGCCAAATTCTATAATGATAAAACAATATTACCATCTATCTACTAGCTTCTCAGTGGTACGTGCAATGTGGAATATGGTCTCCCAGCAACTTTCATCAAGTGCTTGTCTAAATCACTAAAACCACAATCCCTCTTGACATAACTACCACACATGATGCCACTCTAAGAAGACAATCCCACACTCTAGACTTCATACTGATAACTCATACAAGTGCAGTTACAGTTACATTATAACATACCTGGCCAAGGCGGTGAGAAATGTGTGAATGCTGTATATTTGAACAAGAGCTTGCACCATGTAGTGGTCAGTTCAGGGGGGCATGCCCTGATATTGTCCAATTGAAATCCAGACCATATAATAGACTAAGTTTGGAATTTCGTCACACTTTTGAATCATTTATGCAGCTAGTAAATGAAAAGTTGTTTGGAATCTTTCCCAGTGCTATTGAATTAACAAAGTCTGCATTTTATTTATTTTGTGTACTTAGGCATGTACCAAGCTTCATTGGTAAAAAGACAAAAGAAAAGCGTAAAAAACAGTCATGTTCATGAATGAGATCATATTATTGTGTGCAACAAGATACAGGGATACACGATTTACTTGAACTAAGTAATAATCTTCTTATATTCTTCTTATATTCTAAGGCCCATATGTACAAAAGAATTTTGCATTTCTTAACGGTCTGAATCGCTATTTCAGGCCATTAAAGAATGCAAAACTGCCTTTCCTAATGTACAAATGCCTATGCAGCTTTGCAAAATGCGATTTCTACTCAGTAGAAATCGCATTTTGCGATTCGCAAAATAGCAAATCGCAAATAGGGATTTGCTATAATACTGGTCAGGTGGCATGGTGTGTCAGGCACAGGATTCTAGTTCACATGCATTAGCCAAACCTGCAAATACACAGGCCATGTCTCTTGTAAAGGACTCCCACCTTTTTCATTCCACTTAAAGAACTGGCACTGGGGAGCAGAACCTGTTCTCCTATTCATAAAGCAGTTACATTCCCCAGGCTTTATATTCCTGGATATTTTACTGTACAGCAAAGACTGTTGAATTGTTCAGCGGGTCTAGGATGATCCATTACTAAGCTTACCTTTTAGGAGCAGAGAAACATATGATAAGAACATTTCTGCAAAATTGTCATATGGTAAGAAGTTGCCCTAGAGCATATGTTCTTCCTTCAGAGATCTCATTATTTGAACCTACTGACTGAGTTGGAGAAAAGGAGCAATATTCATTTTATTTTAAAAACAGAAACATGTTCTGTATGAGCTTAATCATAGCTGAACCCTTGTCGCTTCTGAGCTGTATTTGCATAAAATCTTTCTGTCAGAAAGAAGAAAGTAAATGGAAAATATTAAGAAGGCGTTTTGATGTCAAGTAGTGAAAGGCAACCATTTGCGAGAAGGGATAACACTTCCTAAACAAGCATTTGCAATGCAATAGGTCTCGTATTGGCAAGAGTTTGAGCTATTGGCATTGTAAACGACAATGCCTTTTATTGATGTGTTTTGAAAACCTGCAAGCGTTGCATAAACACGCACTTTGGGGCAGATTTACAAGCCCCTTGTGACACATTTGCACCGCCATTGCGTCACTTTTGTAACGCAGCGGCTGCGTAAAAATGCGGGCAATTTACAACGTTACGCATCTAGGGAGATGGGTCACGTTGTAAAGCCCTGCGTCAGGTATAATGTATGCAGGGTGGGCGTTCCGATGCAGGAAAGCCTCGTAAAAGTGACGCAGTGAAATACTGCATCACTTTTAGGACGCCACTGCGTCAAAACATTACGCCTGCTTAAAACAGGCTTAAGGAGTGACGCAGTGTAGTGAGAATAGGCCTCAACATACTTTGCTGGAGTTGCGTTGTGCTTGCGACACGACTCCAGCAATACGTGACTTTTGCGCCAACAAATGCGTCTGAATTTCTGACACATCTGTCAATCCTTGCGCCTTATTGTAAATAAGGCGCATCCTTGGTGGGGCGAGGGTTTCTCTGGCTGGCGCAGGGAAACTGCCGCATCTTTACAGATGCGTCAGTTTCTTGTAAATCTACCCCCCTGTACTTATAGTCGTTGCTTACGTGAAGCAAGGCTGGCAGTAAAAGAGACCTCAGACACAAAGAGAATCCTCTTTGAATAGATGCACACTTAGTTAGTTTAAAGTCTGAGGTTTCCCAATAATCTTTGCAGTGGATCCAATTAAAATAGATGGTGCAACGAGCTTCACGGAGAGGGTGCCACATCCAAGTTATGGACTCCAGTTCCATGGAGGTAGCTGATGTTGAGTGTTTGCTACAGTGGCCTGTGTATAACCTTGAGGTTACAGATGCATTGCCGGTAATATAGCTTAGTGGGTTAATGTAATGCACTTGCTGCCATGCCTCTCTCTCTCTCTCTCTCTTTTCCACAAGGTTTTTTTTTATATGCATTTGATGAGGCATCAACTGCAAAGAGCAACAACGAACTGCTCATAGAACATTTTTAAATCAGCTGGAATATTTCTAATTTGAGATATAGAAGAGTATTGTGTGCTGTTCGGCTCAAAATTAAAAAACAGAATTTGAGGACATTATGGGTAGAAAATGTCATTCTTAAACAGGTAGATTTGCACTCAATGAAAGGATTTTTGGTCACGTACTGAATCCATGATTAGAATGCGGGTCATGCAGGTTCCAAAGTGAAAATGAGTACAAATTAATCTAATAAAAGTAGATTACCAAATTTGGCTGGGATGGGAGGTTGTGGGCAACTAGCATATTCACTGTTCACCAACTTAACTTTTGATAAAAAGGTGCCTTACAACATTTGGCCTTATGGAGTCTGAGGACACAAAATTAAACCCAGTCCATTTCTTTCTCTCGCTATAAAAATAAACTTTCAAATAGGGATAGTGTGTTCTTTAGCCATGCTGTCCCATCCCAACTACATCCCCTATAACACAAAGGAGCTAATTGAACAGGGGTTCATTGGTATAACCCTTTACCCCCTTTACATCACTGGGAATATATGTGGACATGTATGGGAGCCTTGCTCTAAGGAGATGAGGAAAAAGTAAACTTGTAAAAACAGCTTTGGTAGATGCAGTTTTAAATGCATAGTATCAAGTGAAAATAAAAGCTGTCTGTGCTTTAGGTGTTCACACAGCTGTTCGATTCTAACGCCATTTATTTCCCCTTTACATTATGCCTGGAGAAGAGGAGACATTTGACTTAAAGGGAATTTTCCATGGTTCAGGGACAGACATCGCTGCAGCCCTGCTGTTGAAGAAAAGCCAGAGAATACAACAACCTGACCTAGAGGTACTGGGTCCGAGTACCAGCCAGCCGAGGACCGTTCAGGTAAGAGCGGTGGGGCGGTGGGGCCGGATGGGGGCGGGAGATTTTGACACGACGAGGAGGGAAAATGTATTTAATTTTCCCTCATGGTCGTCTGTGGATCCACCCCAACCCGGCCCCACAGCTCTTATCTGCTTGGGCGGCGGCTGGTACCAGCATGTGCTATTTCTGGGATGTTGCACCCCACACATCCACATTGAAGATACGCCCCTGGAGTGCAATACATGTGTACAATACTACTGACAAAGTAGTTTTGACTTCCAATAATATTTTGGTCTGTTTATATAGTCACTCTTGACAATACATTTTGTAAAAATTTACTTTTGGCGCAATTACATACAGAACGTGTTTCCTTTCAATTACACAAAGATATCAGTGAAAGTTCATGTTCTTTTTGTAAAACAGGAAGTACATTCGGAATCGTATTAGATGGGCCAAGTCTATTTTTGATGATTGCCCTCCAAATATAGGTACATTGAATGTACTGAGGTAGTAGAACTTGAAGAAAAGAGTAATCATTTATATATAGGAATGAACCAATACCTTATTTTGTTGGAGTTTGTTTCTGAAAAACAAAAAAGAATGCCCCCGATTTTCAATCAGTCTTCTCCCTTCACATCAGTGATCATAATAACATTGCTTGAAACTGTGCAAATAACTGCTCAGTAAAATTGTGGTAAACTATTGTACAAGCTCTTGATAAATTGTTACATAAATACCATATTGGTAAGTCTATCCTGTTTTCTTAATCCATTGCTTGGGATAACATTATTTAATGGCTGATCCTCACCTGGTCATGATAGTACCTTTGAGGGCACTTGTGTTCTACTACACACCTGTCATGTTCAACTTGTTTACCAAAGTACAAAACCTCTACAATTCAGTTGTATGTTAAATGTGTTTTTATAATTAGCCCAGTTTCATGATGTCATGACTCATAAGAAGTACACTCGAGGGATAGATAGCAGATCATTTAGTGATCCTGGTGTCACATCCTATGTTTTTTCCCCCGTTTTGAAGGCCATTTCTCTTAGGTGAAACTAATAGTTCATTCAGGTGTAAGACTACAGTTGTCAGATCAGTGGAAAAATTATCCGGTATTCCATATTTCTTGAATAAAATGAGCTCAGGGAAAACAAATGACCAGGCCACATCCAATCATTAAAGCACAAGACCAACAAGAATTTGATGTAGAGACGATCTTGGATTCTCAAATTCAAAATGGTCTTTTAGAATATATATTAGCGTAAAAGGGTTATGATGCCTTTGATAGGTCATGGAAATCCACCTTCTATGTGCATGCTCCCCGAATAATCAGACAGTTGGAGAATCAAAATCGCCCATAAGCCAGTAGAGCAATGAGGGAGGTATTTGGGGGTGTTGGGTACTGTCATGAATCATAGGAAGAGCACTCGAGCACCAGACAAATTGTGTAAAACAGCAACCAACACAAAAAGAAACAAAGGGCCTGATTTAGATCTTGGTGGGCAGGTTACTCTGTCACAACATTGACGGATATCCCATCTGCCGATATATATATCCCATGGGATACAATAGGATTTATACTTCAGTGGATGGGATATCCGTCACCATTGTGATGGCGTAACCCGCCCACCAAGATTTAAATCAGACTCTAAGTATAAAGACATGGAAACTGTGAAGGACAAGTCAGTGGCAGCTGTGGCTGAGATTCAGGAGTCAACTCTTCCAGGTCAGGCAGAGATGGACGGCCAATTCAGCAGAAGGACTGCAGCCAGGACAATTTAAGCAGCCAGGTAGTGCGAACAAGTTGCCTTGCAACTGCTTAGTTGCCTGGAGCCGATGTGCTCAGTTTAATTGCCATAGTTGGTGTTCCCTGCACCTTTGTTTTGTTTTTCCTAATTCCCCTTCTTCTCTTCAACTTTGTGTTTCCTAGAAGGTTTCAGCTACAATTTTGACCTTCATATCCTGATTGCTACTTGACGAGACTGCCAATTCTTAGCGTTGTCTGAGGCTCCAGAGCTCGGGGAAGGTCTCCGAGTGCTTCCTGGGTTTGTTACCTGCTGTTTCTTTCTGCGCATCAGCTAAAATATATTGGGACTGAAATTGCTCAGTGATCTTTTGCACTTGTACTAGTTCTTTGGTCTACTATTATGCATTTAAGGTTATAGTCAGGCCAGCTGGACCAGTGGCAAATGCGGTCTCTTTAAAGCGTGTAGGTAGAGCAGGTACTCAGCTGAACTGCTGAGAGACAAGTCATTATACTCTAGTATGTTTAGCTACTCCCCATCTCCTTTTTCTCCTCCCAAGAACCTGTAGGCAGGAAATTGTTCACTTCACCGTCCGCAATTCTTATTTGATGGAGAGTAGAGTACTAACATCGGAGCCTGTTGCTTTTACCTTTCAATGACTGCCTTGAGTTGTGACACACACTATATTGTTTTATGATAAGTCCTACATTTTCATACAGCAAATGTCGTGTTTCTTAACAAGGACTAGATATTATGCTAAGATATAGAACGTGATTCACAAAGGTAAACATACACTTTTACTATTTTTTTGATATTTACGAACTGCATGTTTGATTTTGCTAATAATAAAATTATGACTGTGGAGCTTCCACACATAAAAAGATTGTAGAGGCCTATCTTTGTATGTGTGGAGTCTCAGCAGTCAGAAAATTACTATTAATAAAGTTAAACTTGTAGTTTGTGAAGACCCAAAAAATAATAAACTCGCACAAAAGTGTAGGTTTACTTTTGTGAATCAGGTCCATGGTTTTGATGGTTATAAAATATCACCAGCAATAACGAATAATAGATAGCACGGTACTCCTTGATGGCAACATTAGGAATTGCACAGTATAATACCATAAAATGCAAACATTTGTGGGGATAAAAACATTTATGTAATCCAGTCCATTGTTTAATATAAAAGGTACATTCTGACAGATAGATTTTCACAGAGCCTGAACTGATGAGATTTTTATTTGATGAGTATCTGAACACTTTGCTAGCGTTTTTGCTGTTTTAATAATTAACAGTGAATTCCATGATGTACATACAGATCGCTGAACAGTTAAAACTATTTTGCATTCCAAAGTGCTGACAGCCTGAACTTTTCAACCAGGATATTTGAATGCATGTTGTATTTGCACAATATGCCATAATCAGGCATCTCCCAATTGAACAGGTAAATAGTGAACACACCTGCTTGTTTTTGTGTCCAATTCCATACTCTTCGCTGGTAGCACTTCACCGGGCTCTTGGTCTTTGGCACAACTACTTTTATCTGACAAGGATAGCTTTAGAAACTGGAGAAGGGTTGCATAATTTACCTACAAGAGATTGCAATATGGACTAAATAATCCAGTCAGCAAATATTGAAATAACTGAGGAAAGTTAAGACTGTTTGTTGTTCCTATCATTATTCTGTTACTGCCGACAACATAGTTTAAAGAGTTCCTAGTAATAATACAATACAATCATCTAAAAAGAAAAATTTTATCGACTTGTACTTTTGTAAAGAAAGTAATATATGCACAGTTTGCTTTCACGAGTACTGAAAATACATCTAAATCATCATACCAATTCTGGGTCATTAAGTTTGGAAAACTTCTTAAACAGCACTTTGAATGTTGGTGAAGTTAGCGGAAGCTGGTGCCTGAGGAGACACAGACTTATCTGAGACTGACGAAGGAATCCAGACCCAGTGGGATCCAAAGTGCTCAGATCCTCCTGAACATTGTCAAGATCTTTCGCACTAAATTTATACAACTTGAGGTAATTTCCAATTGTAGAGACTAGAGTATCATCTTCATTATCGAGGAACAGTGGCCTTTGGCAAACATTCTGAAAATTGAACAAATAAAATAATATTTTGACACACATACATCAAATTGTTTTCAATTTTGTAATTTATTTGTAGTTCATCTGAATGTCAGAAAATTAAGAGTGTAGACAGTGCTGCCCTGACTTACAATTAATATTAACTCTATCTGGTCACAAGAAGATTTAGTAGCACATATTGCAATTGTCAAATGCCATACGCTAATCAACCGATTGACAATGAAGAATTGATGTACAGTCCATTAATGGGACATCATAAAATGAAAGGATTCAAAAAGTACCATGCCCAAAAAAGTGAAACAATATAATAGATATACCTCTAAGACTGTCCCCATTTTTTTTTATATAATACTGTGTGAAGTTATGCAGAGAACAACAGCATCTCTTCACTGTCCAAATAAGAAGGGATATCACGGCCTGGCTGGTAATGGATCACACAAAATATAATCTTATGACCAAAAGGGCAATCTTCTGTAGCTGCAGCATCCATTCAGGTCATACTGGGATGAGTGACTACAGGCTTTTCCATCTCAAACAGCTTACAACACGTGGGGCACCATTCGGATAGCTTTATCAACAAAAACGGATGAGAGGCTTCCTTGAATGTAACCACAAACAGGAGGGGGAGTTGAGACTGATGTAAACAGACATCACACACGGCTGATAAAGAATAAAATTGCAGCTACAATGTAACAGAAAAGATGTAGAATGAGTAGGAAAGTTGAGAATGAGCATAGAGGATACACACAATGATAAGAGATTTTGATATAATAGGCGAAGATACATGTTTTTGACTCTCACACACCATATAATTAAAATAAGCACTACTAAATACTATGTATTAATGGACTAGACACAACAGTAACAAAAGTATCATGTACACGTATGTGGCCTAAATATATGCTTTTGAGACACGTTTACATAATGGGTCATATTATATGTTTATAAATAGGTCACTCGTGCTCAAAAACAACGTAATGACATTGGTAGGACTGTTTTCTCTTCATTAAAGTGATGCATGTTGCCAAAGCTGCATAAACACACCGAAAGATGCTACACAATAAATAGGTGTACATCTCGTAAAATCCAAAATAGAGCAATTAAAAAAAGACCTACACAAGACCTTCGTATTTCAAGATCTTTGCCACACCCACCTTGTTTCAAGACAGACCCCAGTCATTTTAGCGATGAGCCTCTTCTCAAATTCAGATCTACGAGATCCCAGTCATCAGGATAGTCCCAGATAAAGAGTTTGTAAAGATCAATACTATGACAACCTGGTGCATTCGTAACAGTTTGCACACTGCAGTAAAAAGAGTGTTGCATAAATTGTGCTAGGTAACGTGTACATTATGCACATTTCTAAGTCTTTGCGCTAGGATAAGCCGTTTGTGGGTCTACTTGTCTTGCTCCAGGGTGTTCTTGTGTCCATTTTGTTGTGTTTTGGACTGATATCCTACGTGGGTACAATTTTATATTTTCACCTCTTGGTGACCTTTATTAATATTAATTTTACACGTATTAATTTGTACATTGAATCATGATGAAAAGTAAAGAGATTAATCCCATCTGCAAAGAGAACTATTGGGAAGATGCCCATGTGACTTAAATGTACAGCAGAGGGGTGAACATGTCCCAATGACCTGCCCGTTGGTCCGCGGACCCAGAACCCCACACCTGCATCCAGTTTTCTTGGTTGATATAAATATGCATCGAAAAATATGCCATCTTCTTGTTAAAAATGGCACTGGAAAGTAAAGAGTTTGGAGTTGCCTTGGATCGATTTGCATATGCAATTGTGTATCTTAAATTGCAAATAAGTCGTATATATTTTATTGTATTTGAAATTGTACTTGAATGTGTGTGTATAAAAGTATTGTCAAATGGGCATTTCCCTTAATAAACAAATGTGTTAATGCATAGGTATATCAAAAGGGCTAGCAAAAATTACGTATATGCAATGCTACCTGAGCACAGTAAACATGTGTGATCGAAGCGCCACATTAATTAAAGTACTGAAACTAAATAATTTACCTTTTGCTATGTTTAATTATACATGAGCAGGTGGCTTCTATTCTTTACCTCTAGGATATTAATCAGGAGGTACCCCGACACATTCGTTTTCGTATTGATGTAAATTAAATCAGCCATCGGCCATGTTTACCTGCTGGTATGTGCTTTGTGGTTTCTTGAAGGTGTGAATGAAGGATAAGGTTTGATCCCCAGTGGGTGCTGTGAGGCACTGAACGTCGGATACGGTGAAGTCCTTTTAAAATAAATCAATAATGAGTCAAAATAGATAGCACAGAGAGAGAAAATTAAGGTTTCATTTATGCATTAAGCTACATAATACCAACTTCAATAAAAAAAAAAAAAAAAAATTAGGCAGTGTGTACCAAAAATACGGCATAAGCTCGGGGCTCACAGATTTCTGCAAAATTGCACTCCGTGAAGAACACAATGTCGGCAATTTGCAGCCTGCAAAAATTCAAAGACTCAGGAAATGAAAGTTAATTTCTGGAATAGCAGGTTAAGAATGAAAAGGGGTCTAAAATAAATAACGTGCAATATGTTTAATTCAAAATACTGGTCAAACAAGCCTACAAATAAGAATCTTTTCCCATTTTTAAAAAGAAACTATTTATTTCAATTCGTTTCATAGAATGAACAATACACCGAAATGCAATGAAGTGCTGTAGGTTAAGAGTACACAATCTCAATTTGTGGGTTTGAGTTAGAGCAGAGACATTTCTTACCTCCATATGAACACGTCATTGGATGATTGGGGCGTGGAGAAAGCGCTTAAAAGAGGATATTGATATGTCACAAGCACTCATTATATATCATTATACATTATACATTATTATGTGCCCTCCTCCCCACCTGTCACTCAGTTTCCTCAAGTCACTCATTCTCCTCTTCAGTTGTCCTCTTTACTCCTCACTCCACATTTGTAGCCCAAACTCCTCAGTCGTCCTTCTCACTTATCAGTGACTATTCTCACTCACTCGTCATCCTTATCACTCATTCTCCTCAGGTTTGAGTCCTCAGCAATTTTCCTGACTCTCTAGTCACACTCATACATTGGACCCACATGGAAAAAGATCTTTTGTACAAGAGGAAACATTTCATCAAGTACTGAGAGGAGGGGGCAGGTCGTGTATAATTAGTAACAAAAGGGGAGATTTACTAAGATTTTATGCTGTTTGCGTCACAAAAGTAACGCAAATTGGCACAATTTTTTTTTTCTGATTTACTTTCCAGCGGTAAACTTGTTTAGCCCAGGAAATAACATGAAAGCAATGCGAAACTGCTCATAGTGCTGTTTTGCATTACATAGCGCCAAGGGGCGAATCATGGGTGGTGCATGGGTGTTCCCTTGCAACCACCCAAGGTTTCTGTTCCTAATCCAATTTACAAAATAAAGTAGACAGGGTTTAGCGTCAGAAAACTGCACCCTTTTGAAGTAGGCACAAGGAAAGAGAAATGCTTTAATTTCTCCTTTCTTTTCTGACTTTGTGTTGTGCTGCACTTTACAGCACACACACAAAGAGGGAAAAGGGTTAAAGTTAGTCTAAGCATAGTATTTTGTACGGGAAGGGTAATGTTCCAGTACAAAACCTATGCTAGACTCATGGAGACACTCTTGCACCCTGGCACAATGGTATCTCCGTGGTGCACAGCAGCTGATTTCTGAGCCAGCGCTAAGGAAAGGGAGGGGAGATATAATTTAGTAAATTTGGTGCTCTCATTCTCACGCCGCGCAGCATTTGCGGCTGCTGCACTGCGCGAACAAATGGTAAATCTGCACCTCAGTGTCTCAACCACATCGAAAGGGAGTGCTGCCTCATACTGTCTTTCTTGATACAGTCTTCAGACTGTACAATTTGGAAACCATTCATATCTTCGGAATAGAACTTAGAGTGTTTCTCTTGTGGACTCATCCACTTGCCTGCCATAAAAGACATCACCTACACCATGGCCTATGGTTTCCTGCCTCCATTCAGAGACTGGTTTCCTCTTATCTAGAGTAAACCTTAAGGTGAGTGTAGCAGTAGCCCGTGCAGGTAAAAGTGGTGGGGCCACGAGGAGGAGAGAAAATTTATTATTTATTTAATTTTCCCTTGTGGTCGTCTGTTGAATCCCCCCCCAACCTAGCCCCACTGCTCTTACCTGCACGGGCCGCTGCTGGGTGAGTGTGCTGCAAAGTAGGTGTGTTTGCAGTTTGAGCACTGATGTTTCTTTAACTTGTATGGTTTAGCGGTTGTTCTTTCTTTTTTTCCAAACAACTGAAGCCTCCTTTAATGACCACATCATGCTGGCAGTAGCAGCGGGCAGTGGCTTCTGGGTTGGTGGGTCTTCCCTCAGTGAACCCCGGTTTTGCTGGTAGCCTGGCCCACTTCTAGCTCCCACTGAAGCAATGTTCGTAAACTTTGGCAGTTCACTACTGTACCTAGTACATCCTGGCTAGCATCAGAGCATAGAGAATGTATGGTATCTGTGGTTCAGCATAAATTAATACTGGGCTGGTGGTAAGGTTCTTGATAAGTATATTGAATTTTTTTGAACAATGTACAGTGTGTATTAAGCTAACAGGTTCACACGCCTTTTAATATGGTTTGGGTTGTCAAGTTTCTTCTCACAAACCATTTTTTCTGGTAGGTTGTTTCTAAATTTTCAAGAATTCAGGTCTCGGCCTTGTGTACTACCCTCAAAACTTATGATACTTTGTATTTCTTTTAAAATAGTTGGATTTTACCAGGATTTCTATTTTTGTAGGATCAAAGGCTGTTCCTTTGCTTATACAATGTGTTCTTTGCACGGCAATGTTGCCATTTATATAGGAGAACATCTATAACACCTTCTAAAATATGCGAGAGACCTGCCAAATACTACAATGGTTTCATGGTTCACCAGCACTCCCAATAAATTTGTGTCTGCAACAAAAGATATCAAACGAGCCCCGATGTCTTATCCGAGAATAACTGAAGTGGTCGATGTCAAGAGAAAAGAGCATTCTGCAGAAATAATGAAGTGTTTCGATACAAAGGAAGGCGTACTGTCAAGAGACTAGAAGAAACTGAGCGTGCAAGGGGGGATCGTGCATAGGGAATCCATTGTTAAGGACCAATGTATGTGATTGCTATTACCAAATTAGTATAGAAAATGCCTCCTATTTGCACGCAATGACCAGAAAAAAATTCTAGAATTGGACAACACTCTTGAACAGGTGAGAGAGAGTTTGGAAATATTACTGCTCATACTAGGAAAGAAATGTTTAAGCATATTTTCAGCATTGTGTTGGAGAGCTCCCCCTTATGAAATTAGAATTGCAGAGATCTAGTGATTGTTCAACCTATCATTGTAGGGAGCTAGAGCTCTTACTCATTGCAGAGCAAGTATGTGTTGCACATGATCACTCAACATGGGCGAGAAGTGAACCACTAATGAAGCATGTCAAATCCTGATGGGTGAGGGAACAATGACCTTTTAAGGATGGGTATAAGACCCCTTAAAAACCTAAAACCAAAAGAGAAAGACTTGAGTTGGGGGTAAAGCACATCCCTTCTAATGCTACTGTTCTCGTTTTTGACCCATTTTATTTGTTGGTGATTATACGATTCAACTAGGAAGAATATTTTGTCAATGTTTTTCCTCTTGTTCCCCCTTCTTTTTGTGGTTTTGGTCAAGGTTAGGTGAGAATTATCACATACTACCGTATGCCATTTTTATTGACCCCTGCATTTGGTACAAAACTAAATGTCAAATTTGTTTATGGGGCACATGCCTTTTGCAGTGAGGGCCACCACCATTTGTTCTAGGGTTTTCAAATGTCCCAGGTCAGGGCCTTTGAAGATCATCCAGTCCGCTTATAAGTTTTGCATCCAGTGACTTACAATATTGCATGAATACTGATACAGACATTACTTTAAGTAACATGGTACATAGGGAACGACCTTCTCATGGATGAGATGCTGGTGCTTGAAAATAGATAACTTGGAACCCCTGTGTATTTCTTCTGTGCATATGGTGCCTATTAGCTATCGCACCTGTGTTTCACATTCATTTGTACAACATGTTCCATTAAGCCTCTGCATTTTGATATATGAAGCCATCAGTGTTGCAGTCGGACAAGATATATGTTCCTGTGTCTCACTATATTAATCTATTTGGTCCTTGATAGACCTGTTTTTTTCAGCAGGTTTATCCCCAGACTTTTTGCATTTTGGCCTCCTGTTTTTGACACTCTTTTGGTTGGTTGTATGACTCTGGGCACTTTACCACTGCTGATCAGTGCTAAAGTGCATATGTTCTCTGTGTAAATTGTTAATATGGATTGGTGTTTCCATGATTGGCTTATTTGACTTACTACTAAGTCCCTACTCCAGTGCACTGTGTGTGCCCAGGGCATGTAAGTCAAATGCTGCTAGGGGGCCTTCAGCACTGATTGTGCCACCCACACAAGCAGCCTAGCAAATGGTTCTCAAACCTGCCACTGCAGTGTCTGTGCACAGTTTGGTACTGCCATGTCGACCTGGCAAGTGCACCCACTTGACACGCCCTAACCTTCCCTTTTATTACATGTGAGTCACCCCTAAGGGAGGCCCAAGATACCCCTGTGGGCAGGGTGCAGTGTATGTGAAAGGTGGGACATGTACTGATGTGTGGGACATGTCCTAATAGTGAAATACAGTGTATTTCGTTTTTCACTATTGAAAGACCATCTGTCCCATTGGATAGAATGGAAGTTATTTATAACATTTTATAAGTATAACTTCCTATTGGGACAAGATAGAAATAGAAAGATGAAGTTTAGTGTGCTGAATTCAGAATAAGAAAATGCATCTTTTAAAAAATGGGAATTTTCCTGCTTAGCCATCCTGTGTGCCTCTGCTGGTTTGTGGATTGACTGTCTGGCTTTGGAGTGCTGGGGATGTGCATTCACTGTAGACAACCACTGGGGGAGTTGAGGTGTGTCCCGCCTTTCCTGGATGACTCAGGGCTGGGCGGAATAGATCTGGGCTGCATTTAGAGTAGGGAGAGGAGATTTCCTATCAACTGAATGGGCCTAGTCTGCCTTACACAATGCTGTCTCCACCTCCTGCCGGGAAGCTGGACCAGAGAGGACAGAACTGTTTTTGACTGAGCACAGAGCCTCTCTGTAACCAGAGAACAAAGGAAAATGCTGTATAAATATTGGGGCCCATACCCCAGAACTTTAGAATACTTTTGGACTCAAGAGGAACCTCTGCCAAGGAGAAGAGCTTGGAAAGCTGAAGGAGAAGTACTGTCCTTTGTTGTGGGCTATCTGGGCTTGGCCTGCAGTGGCTGTTTCTGCCAATGAGAGGATAACGACTTTGCTGTGTGATGTGTACCCTGCCTGAAGAAGATCTCTAAGGGCTTGAAGTACAACATGCCTCCTGTTCTGAAGTTTCAGGGACACAAAGAATTCACCACCAGCTCCCCTGAATGCCCTTGATGGGAGTTCTGACCTGCCAAGAGGTGCCTGTTGGGCATCTCGAGGTTGTTCCTGTTGTTGGGAGCCGGAAAAGAGACTCAACGAAGAGAAGCGTAATGCATCCGCACCCGTTTCTGACGCATCACCGCTGTGCCGCTAAAGAAACCAACGCAGTGCCTGCCCGCAGCTAGAGAAATTGCCGCATGAAGAATCCCGTGCACCGATCTCCAAAGTCCGAGATCACCGCACTGATTCCAACACAGGCCCTGCTTTGCGGCTGCAAGAACCAACGCATCGTGGGACCGCAGCTGGTGACACCAATGCAGCACTGTTGCCGTTGCCGCATTGAGAACCGATGCATCCCCGATCCCCACTCATTGCACTGTGGTGCCAAGTCTACAAGAACGCAGGGGCCACAGTAAGAAACCGACGCATCACCTCCCCTTCAGTAAGGAACCGACTCATCACCTCCCCTGCGTGGCAGTAAGGAACCATCACATCACCTTCCCTGGAGTAAGGAACCAACGCATCACCTTCCCTGCGCATAACGAACCGATGCATCACTTTCCCTGCGGCTGTTTTTTGTTAATAATTTTGACGCATCCAAGGTACTTTGTGTTGAAAAGGTCACATCTATAGTATGGACAGTACATGTTTTGATTGAGCAGAAGTTGTGCGCTTCTACAAAAAAGTGCTTGCCCTCCAAACAGCTGTGACCATTTTGTTTATTTATCCTGCTGCCCGAGCTTGAACTTTCAGAGGCACACAAAAGACATTGTAATGCTATTAAAGTGTCTTAGATAACTAGATGATTTATGGTGCTTTTTTCTCTGTCAGCAGCACAGATGGGAGGAGGGCAGCTGTTAACGTACATTGATTATTAGGTCTAGCTTGACAGTGCAACTGTCACCTTAAACCTACACTAATATTCTTCTACAGTTCTTTGCTTCCACACAAATACATATCCATTTACATGATGTCTACTGTGATGCTTCACATTACCATACAACATCCCTTAAAAGCCTGACCTATTGGTATTGCCAATGCATGCAGTCATTTCTTTAAAAAACTTACACTGCCTTCCTACCTTGCATTTGTAGTACAGGACCTCTCATCTATCAGTTGGCCATTCTTCACATAAAACCCTACATGCACATACAACCCAGCATAGGTTTGAAGACCTGTCGGTTAGCACAAGGATGCATGCCACCAAAACTCAAGGCACACCACACAAGCACCCAATCAGCACACTGTAGACAACACTGACCACATGGACACAACACACATTGAACATGCTATATTTGAATATCAGTTAATATCTAGCAGTACTCTTTACACAACAAAATCAGTACACTTTCCCACTGGTCATATCTGTATTTTGGCCTTTCTTTAAGAGAAAAGACTAAACAAAATCGCCGCAGCATCATACATACGGGAACAAAGCCATGTAGTTTTCAAAGTGCAACAAGCCCAAGAGCACTTTCCCATACCACACCAAAGTACATCCTGGAACCTCTCAAATAAAATTCTACATAGAGACATTGCACCTCCATTGCACAATATCACACCATGGATATCTGCTTGCATACAAATGGCTTTTTAGAAAACATTCCAAATTGGCTGAGCAATGCTCAATCGACCACCAAGCTCAAAAGTAAAAACAAAAATGGTATTTGGCACTCCCACCCATACACATAATACACTACAAAATAGTTAGCTTGACCAAACTCACTTTACTTTCACAATAACAGGCATTCTCAAAACCTTACAATCCTACCATTTAACAACTCTCTGATAATCATACCTGACTGAACACTGTCAAACAACTCACAACACTGGACAGATAGATCCCATTTTTACACAAAAGGTTTCCCAGATTATGAAAACACTACATTGGCATGCTAATGGTAGACAGAATTATACAGATGCTGATAACATAACATCCCCTCTACTCCTCATGTTCTTAGTACATCTTTATCCATACTCAAAGTTTGGCACTGTTAACGCTATACTGATGCCAGTATCTGCAGGGCCCAAGATTATAGGAGGAACCCTGAGGTTCCCCAAGATATGAAGAATTACTGTGGAATCACCAATACCAATTCTCATGGTTATTTCTTTATTTCCCTCCCTCCCCCCCCCCCCCCAAAAAAAAATAAAAAAAATGATGTTGGTTCTGAGTGAACTGTACCAGGTCTTTAGTAAACTCACGCATCAGTGGAAATGGTAACATGAGCTACCCGTCTCAAGTGACGAAATTGCCTGTATTTTAAGCAGGGTCAAAGTTTATTTGATCACTTCTTGGGGTCGGTGAGCCAAAGGACAGGTGATGTTACCACCACAACTCATGGAATTGTGGTGAATTGATGTCACATGAGGATTGTAAACATTTCAGCAACGGTGAAACAAAAAAGAAAAAGGGTCAGAGGACGAGAAAGATGAGGAATATATGGCAATGTCACTTTACATGTTTAAAGTTATGGGTAAAACACCCCCAGTGGTTTACCCATAACAATTGCAGCTTGTGATGCTAAACTAATGAGCTTAAAGTAGAAATCCCGGCAAATAATTTTTATAGCATGACAAAATATTTTTGAGGCAAAATAATTTTCAAGTAAGTCACAATGTACACATATTTCTTTGTGAAAATTATTTGAAGAAGGTGCATACTTTAACAGGTTTCCAGGAGCAATGGGAGCTTACCTGAACATCCAAAAAACTTCTGTTGAAAGCACTTGCTTTGATAAAGTGTTGTTCGTTGTCATCTTCCACCTTGCGTTCACAATTTAGATCAGAGCCAGGGGTTTTGGCATCTGAAGAATCTTTTACTACTTCTTCTGCGTTGGAATCTGAATGTTTTATGACTTCAGTCTGAGCTTGGGAATGTACATATTTTGAACCTTTGCTGCAAATGCAAAAATGAATATGTGCATTAATTTGCATCAAAGTACAATGAGGGCGCTGCTTTTGTGCATCATCCTGTAAAGTAGTTTTCCTTGAAGTGTTTACATCACTAGTATATTAGTATACAAGACAGATATACAGATAGATAGATAAATAGATAGATAGATAGATAATGTGCATAGTATAATATGCTATTTATTATCATGGTTCATTAAGGCACATTCTCATATCATATTACAATAAAACAACATACACACAGCATCACCACTGTCCTTTAGCTGTAATAACTTTGAAGAGCCTAACAGCACCAGATTTCATGTACAGATTCCCTGATACCGTAATTTTGATGGCAATTTTGGCTCCTGACAAAGGTTGAATAGTATATGAATTTTTATTCAACACATGATTTATGAGTGACAACACTGTCATAATTTCCCTCTAGACAAAGACATCTGTCATTAATAAGCTCCCAGCCCAATGATTTTGAAGGGCACAAACATTATTTTTCACAGAAAAGAATGCTGCTATTGGGTTTGTATGAGATTTTTAAGTATTCAATTGTTTCGGAGTTCTCGTTTAGAACTGCCTCAAATCATTTACTTTTTGTGCCTTACGCTGTGAAAAAAGAGCTTTAATATGTACCATTTGGGTCCAATTTAAGTAAACCTGAGCTGAACCCTCTGATAGCTGTGGCACAGAGCAGACAGGCTTAATTTAGGGCCATGTGTAAAGTATTTATACAGTAATAAAACAGTCATAAAGTCAAAACACCAAGCTACAAAAATCAGAAACTGAATTAGGAATATAGAGTAAAATTTAAGAAACAAAATGACACACAAAAACACAAATCCAAAAAGGTGAACTGGAGATAAAAAAAATTAAGTTTTAATTGGAAGTATTGCCAAAAAGCACAAAGCGTCAATCATTGTCAATGGTTGAGGTGGACCTAGGTGCGTCCAGTCCTCTTCTGTTCCTCCGTAGTTCCAGAAAGTGTCCTGATGGTGTGCCTCGGGCTGCCACATTTATGCCTGGCGCTAGTGAGTGGAGATTACATATAGCCACCCCATAACCAATGGGTTAAAGGTTTCTGGGGGCATCCCAACCCTCTTTTTCAGTAGTTGCTATTTGTTTTACTGTAAACATGCCCAAATTGCCATGTGGCAGGCTATTTTCAAGACTGCAAAAGGCTTTGGCCACACTAAAACTCAGATATCAGGGTTGTGTAGTGAAGGGGAGTGGACTATGGTAATCACTAGTGTCCTCCCACATCTAATATTAAAATCCAGATTGAAGCAGACCCTACACCCACAAAAAACAAGCAGATAGAAGTCTGCTGGGACAAAACCAGGGTCCTAGAGTACCCAGACAGGGGATGTACAAGAACTGTCCTGGCATCCAATTTCCTTCCTTTCATGTGTGACAGTGTAACATGTGGCTCAAATAGACCTGTGGGGAAGATATGACAGGATATGGCACAGTGCTGTCAACAGGATGCCTGCACTCCCACGCAGTAGATTTCTACAGATTTCAGAGGAGTCATCCCTGCCCATTTAAGTCAACATGTAGGGTAGCTCCTGGGAGGAATTTCACACCTCTTTCATACCTCAATCAGGGCTGAGGTCAGGCTGAGAGTTGGCAGAGGCTAATGCTAATTAGCTTTCTGAAAACTCAGGCAGGAAAAGAGTAACTTTCTAAAAGTTACTTTTCCTTAACATTTATTAACCATCCAACTTCACTATTGAATTGTAGTTTTAATAACTATTACAAACAGTGGTTTAATTATTTTCCTTGCTGGTCCATTTTCAGTGTTATCAGTATTCATATTTTAATCTGCACTCAAGTTTTCTATATAGGAAAGCTAAGCATGCCACAGTAGCTTTTTAAGCCTTGTCATTGTAGGGTCATGGTGATATTCATTTTCTACCAACCTTTGGGCCACAAGGCCTACATGGAGGTGACATACTAATATTTCAAAGGGAGGTCATTACTTGTCACAAAATGGTTATTTCGATAGGTCGTACTGCAGGTTGTACATTGCATCAGTCAGACTACACAGGGTAGACCTATAGCCATGTTTGCACTGACACTGTAGTGGATGGCACAACAGACCAGCAGTCCACAAGTCGCATTAAAATCCAGGCCCTTTGTGCACTTTTTAGACCACATATTCTGGACCTACAGGCAAGTTAAATGTGCCAATCAGGAATAATCCAATTTAACCATGTTTTAAGGGAGAGCAGAGGCACAGAGGTCTAAATCAAGCAAAATAAAGGTCCTGAAAAAGGAAAAATCTGGGGTGACCATACAGAAAAGGCAGATTTCCTACCGTAGCCTTGGCCAAAGAAATACAATTCTCGTGAAGTCTCATATTTTCTAAAAAAAAAAGTTCTTTCTCTTAGCGGATTGCTCTTTAACTCAAGTTCACAACCCCCACACATGGTGTGGTTCAGTGATGGGTGTTTTAGCTCCGAACGTTCCCCTTTTGGAATTTTTATAGGTACTGATAAGTACCTCTAATTCCAATAATCTCAAAAGGAATATCATGAAAGGCTCCAAGCTCACCTTTGTGTGCCCAGTGCATCAATGCTAACTTGCTTTGGAGTTGCCATGGAAGTCTGGATACAGCTTCCTACAATACTGGTCACAACAAGAATGCTTCACGTGAGGCATGCTCAATGAGAAGCACTCAATATCTAGCAACTGCCAGCAGGTGGGGCCTGTATTTATGCCTGGCTTGACTCATGATGGCCGCAAGACCTCAAGTATTCTTGCAAGATCTTGCGAGACCACGCTCCACACACTGCCCAAGGAAAGGGACTGGACAAGGCTTGATTAGTCCTGTGCCCCTGGCAGGAAACTGCAGAAGACTGCACTTAGGCCTCCCGTCTCCTGGAGCTTCTGAGGCTGCACTCACACAAACGGGAATTTAACTTGTGGAGGGATGAGACAAAAGCCTCAAAGACATTGTTTATGTTCCTGCAGGGGGGGATGAAGGCACTAGCAACATTGGTGGTGAATTATCCCTGATATACAGCCTAATCCTCAAAAGGATGGCAGGTCACTTTAAAATAACAGAAAAATAATAAACACATTCAGTTAAAAGGCGTAGTATGTCACAGAGGGATTTTCTTTTTTAATCTGTTTTTTAAAAAATCAGAGACTGCCAGAATCAGTTCTGCCTTATCCTGCAATAAACCTTAGACACGTTGATAACAAGGGTCATGACTTTAATAAGTGTTTTTGTTTCACATGTCAATGAAGAGCTGATATCACTAATCTACTGTATCATATTTTGCATTCGAGCAGTTAGTGCTGCATGGAATATTAACTCAGGTCTTAATGATCCTTTGTTACAAGCCGGCCTTAAATTGATAGAAGACCTGTACACACCCAGAAAATTATTATCATGGGATGCTTTAGTGGAGGCAGGTATTGAAAACATTCTTGATTAAAGTGGATAAAATTAGGAAAAGCTTAAAATGGCTTGGCCAAGATTGACTGGAGAGGAAGGAGATCACGGCACAATGAAGAACTTCATAATTTTCACTGACAGGTAGATTTGCTGCCTTGGGGAGTGATTTACTGCTAGACACTGATAAAGTCAAGGTAACAAACCAATTCAAATGGGAATTAAAACTGATCTGTCCTTAGAACATGAGTATAGGTTGAGATGTTTTTTATTTTACATATATTGGTGATGCCCACCAACTGCAAGAAACTTCATGTTTTGTTCCTTCTTGATTTTATTTCTCTACAGACTGCCTTTCAAAGGTAATGGACTGTACAAAATTCTGCCAAAGATGGAAAGCCACACAAGCTTCACTGAGATATACCGTTCCCCTTTTTCTGCAAGATTTGGTTGTTTTGGGGTAAGGTGATAGATGCCATAAGTTTACATTGTATTACGAGGGTAGCGATAAGCATACCTCTATTTAGTAGAGGATATCTTTCTTTCACTCATGGTTCCCCCTAGCAGCGGCACTTAGAATCTTTAAGATGCGACCCTGGAAAAAGCTTAATATGGTTGAGCTGAGAAATATACTTTCGAACTCAAACCCTGTTTTGGACAGTAATGTGGATATTGCAAGATCGAACTACACACATTGACTAGAACCAGCAGTCCTTAGACAGGTTCCAGAAAAATTAAAGAGTTACAGGAAAAAGCCATCAGCCCCCTGGTACTCACAAGAACTAAAAGCCTTCCAAATGAAATGTAGATCTCAAGAGAGTAGGTGGAGAAGTGAGTATTGCCAATAGGAAAATACTAAAAATAAAAAATTATTGGTGGAGTACAAGGAATTAATCAGAGCTGCAAAGTCCGAACATTTCATGGAAAAAATTAGCTCTGCAAAAAATTCCTCCAGGGAACTATTTAAAATGGTCATGTCTTTGTCAAACTGGAGCAATAGCAATACTTTCAACACTGATCAATCCAATCATAAGCTGGCAGAATTCTTCCAGACCAAAGCGAACTCTATTTGTCAAGATTTTAACCTCACTCAGTTGACAGGGGACATAGGAGGGGCCTTACCCTGACAGAAGAGCAGGGTCCATTACAATACTGTAAGAGTCCAAAGTCTTACAGCCAGGTAAGTCCTTTTGTAACCCAGGGGAGGGGCAGGACAGAGGGGTGGCTACACCCATGTCCTTTGTCCAGTTTTGCGCCAGAGCAGGAGCCAATGGCTCCCAGAACTGGTTTGAGCTGGACTATGCACAGGGAGGTGACTGAAGGATCCTTAAATGCAAGTCGCAAGGACACGTGAGAAGCCACAGAGACGGGCTACATTCTAGGACCCTGTTGGGACTCCGTGAAAAAGAGCAGTTGAGCCTGAGGCCACTGCTTAGTAGGCTTTACCGTGCAAAATTTAAGACAATAGGACACTTTCTGCCGGATGTATTAAATATCGAGGCTGAGGGCATTTTCTCTGACTGATGCAGGGGAGACTTATTATCCATCGGGTATTACCTTGAACAATGATTTTAAGAAATAAGGACCTCACCATCTTGAAATAATAGAAGGAAGAAAATTATGGGTGGTCTAAATCTAATTTGGTCTTTTTAACGCCACAAAGCGTCACATCACTTATCTTTGATTTACCTGTATGTCATTTTTTCTGAAAGGGAGGTTGTCAATCCCTCAGACTTTGTTGTCCTGAAGAAAGTGTGAATTATAAGTCAATGACCACTGAAACGCGTCAAAGCTGTTCTTTACACTGAATCCAACCACGAGAGAGAGTATCACTAATAAATCTAAAAGGAGTGATAGTGATGGTAAATACAGGAACTCTAAGTATAAAGTTGGATCGGGTTGAGTAACAGTATTTTATACTGTGCAATAGGGCCTCCCTATTAGTAATTGTTGTTTTTTAGTAATTGTTGTTTTTTATTGTATTATGTGATGTCATCATTAGCAGACTTTTTGATTCACACATTTATTTTATGATAATAATCAATGTATTGCATTGCATTGCTGAATTGCTGGATTGTGAAGAACTGTTTTTAATATATTAGCTCTTTTTCTTTAGGAAGCATTGAATTGTGTTTTTATTGTAATTGGAAATGTTTTAAAAACATGCTTTTTATGTCTATGAATAGAGCTCTGTGGAATTACACTCTTGGGTCTGGTGGACTTTAAGTAAAATAACGAGGGTTTGTGTGGATGAACTGCAGAGTCTAAGTGAACTTGAGACTGAATTTGGTTCAGTGGAGATTTGAATCACATTTTCTTGACCCTAGGATGATATTTTTTTTTACACTATTAAATAGTGCCCTGGTTCTTTGGGTTAGAGGGGCCTCCTCTCTCTCTTATTTACCTATGCACAGGGACACCAAACGTGGCCCAAGTGCAGACTTTCAGGCACTCTCAGAGTGCACCCACCCAGCCCAAATACACTAAATTCTGTCTGGAGGTGGTCACACCTCCCTGTGCCAGGATGCCTATATTGCTGCCTTCTTCTGCTCAAGCTTGGCTCAGCACCAGGAGGGATGAACTGTGTCTCTGGTCGGCAGCATCCATTTTGTGCTGTTCGGGTCGAGAAGGCTGGCACTGGTTAGAACAGTGACCCAATGAAGCTCGCTTCTGAAGGTTGAAATCATACCTCCCACACCAGTTACTGGTGTAGAGGTATGATGCCAAGGTGTTTGATACTAAACACGATATGTTTCTATGCAGCCGTTTTCGAGATAGCATTTACCGCGAGGTTATAATGCACCTATACCTATATGTCCGGCTGAGTCACAGACAACCCAGTAGAATGGTGTCCGAAGGCTGCAGAGAGGCTCTGCTCATGCAGGGGCACCTTCTCACATAAAACCCAGCACCCTGCCTTCAGGATTGTTAAGGCCTGGTATAGTTTTAAGTGTAGTGACAAATAGATATAGTGAACCTGTATCTAAAGTGACTGGTGCAAGCACCATCTTACACAGGCTGCAGTAGCAGATCTCGAGTTCCATTTTGCATGGCCTCTCATGGGTTGCATAATACCTGCTTCAACCCATGGGAGGCCTCTGGGGTACCTATGCCCTGGGTAAATGTGTACAATATACTAGGGACTGATAAGGGTACCCCAGTATCCAATCTGGAGTGTACCAAATTACATGTATGTCAATTGTAAGGGAGATAGCAGATAGACTGGGGTCGTGATTAGCTGGATCCTAGTCAGACTAGTCAAAAACAGAGAGACATCAAGCAAAAAGTGGGGGTAACCATTAGAAGCAGATGCTACTTTCCTACAAGTATTGCCAACAACACCTTAATCTGTTCTTTCTCTCATGCGGAGAGAGGGTTATAGGGTTGCTGTGTTTTTGATATCTGTAAAAAATAACTTGTTCAGAAGTTAATAATGGAAATAAGATGAGAAACAGTTTGCAAGATGTAAAACTCACATGTAAGGTTTGTCCTCAATGCACTGAATGTATTTGCTTCCAATAATTTTCACAATAATCTCGGGAGTAGCATCAGTTCCGAAAGGTGCATCCCTGGCGGAGGCCATGTTGATGAAATGCAGAGCAGCCACTTCTGTTAACCTGCAATTTGAAATTAGATTGTTTTCATGGCTTTAAAATACAACTTTTTTCAAGGAAAAAATAACCTGTGAGTAGCAAAAATGATGACAAGAATTGAATTTAAATGACTATGTTCAAAATATTAGTTAGCAAGTGAGAACATCATCCATAATGATTCATGATCTCCCACATACAGTGTAGAAGGAACCATGTATCTGTAGACCCTCCTAATGTGTGCCACACTGGATGGTACACCATGTTCATAGTACTTTGCCTGATACATTGCGGATAACTTGCCTTGTTTGACTATATTGTTGTTTGAGGATGGACAGACAGACATAATATGCATAACGGCATGGACTGGAATTAGTTATTCCAATCATAGCATTATGCCGCTATTGAGGTGAGTGTCAAAGTAGAGACTATGTTCGAATACGACACTGGGCAATGAGGCACAAAATAAAAAAGGCCGCTTTGAAAGCGATGGTGCCAAAAGGAAGCCCCAGTGATATATTGGGCACCTAAGGGTGAGGAGGGAGACTAATAGGACCATGTGTGAGACATAATGAGCTGATAGGGAGACCTGATGAACATAAGGCAGATACTGGTGTCTGATATGAAGGCTAAAGGTGAGACATGTGGACATGCGTATTGATGGAGGGACAAAACAGTGGGCTAGGAAGATCTCTGTGATGTTGGGCCCTATGGAAAGAGAAGAACTAGTGAAGAGGTGGTGATAGGTTGACCAGACGAAAGGACACATCACCCTTAAGGGGATATTTGTAATGCAGGTTCTTTGATTTTGAAATGTAGCTCATAATGAAAATTTCCATCCCATATTACGTCATTGAGTATTTTGGAGTCACCTATTCACTAAACTCAAAACTCAATGCTGGATACACCCAGGGGAGGTTACCAGATGGCGTATGTCTTCAGCCCGGGGCAAATGAATGCTAAGGGCTTACAACAGTGTCAGACACTCGACAGTAAAACAATAAAGTGTGGGCCAAAACCGGGATGCTTGTAGGGGTCTCTGAGAGTCTCTCAACCTAATACATTTAACACAGTCGGAAGCATTTTTGAATATGCCGAAAGGCGAGTTCGTAGAGGGGTTTTCTCTCCCGACACGCATATAACCCCTTCTGCATGGGGTGTACAGTTAGTGGCCATTCAGCAGCACTGTATGTGGCATCAATGTGCCGTGAAACTTTATTAAGACTCGCCTACGTGCAGCTTCAGCAGTCTGGTGAGAGCCACGTCATACATATACATTTCTTTCATTATCCTTTATTCCCTTTCCTGATTTGCTATGTGAATGTACGCTAACTATTCTTATTTTCAGTTCAGTGAAATAAAAATACATTAAGTACAAAGTGTGCATCACATCATACAATAGATCTCAGTTATAATTCTTATTATGGTTTTCTGTAATAATTGGTTTAATGATGCAGTGCTACATAAACCTGAATTTGTGTGTTAGCCTGATCATGTTGGTCACCTTGGGCCTTTCAAACTTTTGCGAGGCTTCCAGATTGGAGCACAGTCAGAGTGGGCTTGTAACATCTCCTTAGGTGTTGTGGCCCATCTTTAAGTTGAGTGGCAAGATCTTATTTATTGAACTGTGCACGTGTTAATTGGTGGCGGAGAAGTGCAACTTGACTGTTTTACTGGTTACTTAGGCATGGCTTAAGTTGGTAACATCCTTGCCTGGTGTTAAGGAATATTCTAAATGTGGTACTGTTGTCTTTGTAGTATGTTAAGTTTTTTATTTTTTATTTATTGACATTTTTATAAACCAACAGCATCATGGACAATATGCCATTCTGTTCATGTAATTTCGCCCTCCATCTCCTGCCTGATTCAAGGTTATGCTCAAAGTTTTGTAGAAAGTTGGAACCCCTGCTCCAATCCATTCTTATGGCCTGCTGCTCTGTTAAACACCCCGGGGTCTCATAGCCACTTGTAAACAAGACAAGATTCATGGCAAACACCTATTCCATTAGAGCAAAAATGGGCATGAGATGGAACAACTTCAGCTTGGCTCTGTGAGTCAGTATCCTATCCTAGCCCACTGCAACTAACACCCTAAATAAATCAACTGCACAGGGAGAGAATACAAATGTAGGCATACATAGAAAAGATCTGCCAAGCTGAGGACTCATTGAAGGTTCTTACTAGGTATAAACTCTAGCTTTCACTTAACACCCTACCACGATGATGTCATAGACTGTATCAAAGTCCATCCAGGCAGATCTTTGACACTCTCTTCCCTCCTCCTAATAACAGTCCAGCCTCATAAAATTGTAACATTGTTGACATTCATGCAGCAACCGATCTAGACACAGGGATGCACTTTCTCCTATAATAACTGCAAATACCACACAGGGACCTGCAGAGCTAACTAATGCTGCCAGCCTATGTAACAAAAGAGTCATATGTGTACCCCTCACACTCCTTTAAATCACCACACTGTTAAGCTGTGTCTCACACAGCACGATAACCACATCTGAGTGGATATCATGCACGACAGGGTCAATATCCACGTAGGCTCAATTCTGAGACAACACTCTTCCAAACTCCCACCCTGAACAGTGTAGCATACAACCCATTTGAGCAAGCACTTCGTCAATTCACCTAGGGGTAGTAAGCACTATATAAATGCTACAATACAATACAAATGTGATACATTCTCATACATATATATGAAGAGTCTTTTGGACATCGGCAACTGCAGTTTAGCTGGCTTTACACATTGGCTCACAGTGCTGTCATTAATGTTGGCACCAGCCCACAACATTTCACAGATGCGAACATTCAGGAAGTAAGGTGTCTCCTTATTGGGACATGCATCATCTTCGTGCAAGGGTTGGGAGTGCAGCACAGCCCCCAGCCAATCCTTCTCATGATGTTGTTTCACTGACTGCTATTTTCATGTCCCTTTGATGAATCATGGAATAAATAATTGGTCCTTCTGCTGCTCACACGCAGATTCAGGTACTTTTTTCCCTTGCTTCCCCATCATTATTGGAAAATAAACATGGGGGAAAATAGGACCTACAAAATCAGTAATTTTTATTTCAAGAATTCCTGCGAGAATTTTTGTTTATCTTGGGACCAGAAGAGACTTTGCTAAGCTCCGAAACCAGGTGTAGCACAGTACCCAAATAATTCACGATGGTGACCATTGGAAACTTAAAGTTAGTCTTAGGTGACGTGAGGTCCAGGTGAGTTTGTAGTAAATATGAGTACGCCACACGGAAATGAAGACAACCATACTCAGCACTTGTTACTTTTGTATAGTCTGCCCATTTGAGGAAACTCATTAATTTTGCTTGCATCCATCGCTCCAGCCTAACTATAAAACAATCTCAGGAGGCTCTGCTTTCTTCCTGTGAGCTACTAGTGAGAGAAATCTGGAATAAAGGCAAGATAGTCTGTGTGCTTCACACGATTTGCCATCCACTGGGTGACAATTTGCTCTTTTTAGAGCAAATCATGGAGGTCATTAGCTCGTGTTCGGATCAACCATACCATATCTTCCTCGGAGACTTCAACCTCCATTGGAATGACACCAATGATCCTTTAGTCAGCACCTTTAAGACTTTCCTCGCCGGTCTCACCCTCTCTCAGATTTGTGAGGGGCCTACCCACAGCAAAGGCGCCACCCTCAACCTCATTATTGCTAGAGACAATATAATTCAACTGGGTGACATCCTACCTTGTGACTGGTCAGATCATCATCAAATTGCCTTCCAAATACTGGAAAAGACCACTCGCAGAAAGTGTCAACCTCTTAAAGCTAAACAATGGTCTCGCAACATGAGAGACGTCAACATCCATGCTTTTACTTTCATCACTTTGAATAGACTTCAGCCTCCCCCTAACATGACCAACCTTGATGATCTTTCTGATCATTACATTAACACTGTTGCTAATATCTTTGACACCATTGCGCCAAAACCATTTAAAAGGATTCCTCTCAAACAATCCAAACCTTCGTTTAATGGTTCCCTAAATGATGATCGCTGTAAACTTAGGCTTTCAGAGAGGGTCTGGAGAACCGAGCCATCCACCACTAGCCTCTATCAGCTACGTAAAATGAGAAGCGCTTACAACAAAAAAATCCGCATTGCTAAATCTGACCATTTCAGGGCACAGCTGTAAAGTGCTTAAAACCAGACCCATGATGCTATTTAAAATCATCAAACAGCAAGAAAACCACACTTCCAAACCCCAACCTGTCTTCTTTGACTTCACTTCCTAGCGGGCAGGACTTCACAGTGCACTTTTCTGAAAAAACTAGGAAAATAAAACTAGAGCTGCATCCTGTCACTTCCATGGGCCGCCTCTAATCTACACCACATCATCAGCTGAGCTTGTGGTTCCCTCTGCGGTCTCCTTACTTCTTGATTGTTCTCCCAAAAATGACGCCTCTTGGAATTCCTTTATCCTGACAGATCTCACAAAACTTCTCCACGTTATGGCAACTCTAAAACTGACCAATCATTTCAGTGATCCACTACCTGCTAAATTCTTTAAAGACCTCAACTCGGCCATTCTACCTCTTTGGTTGAGGATCATTCATGAATCTCTCCTGCAGGGGAGCATCCCTGATTGCCTTAAAATTGGGCAAGTCACTTCCATCCCTAAGAAGCCCAACTCGGTTTATCTGATCCTAACAATTTCCGACCTATCACCAGCATCATGAAAATAGCCAAACTGCTCGATAAATGCGTCCACAATCAGCTCTGTAACCATATAGAGAAATGTCAACTACTTGACCTCTTTCAATCTGGTTTCAGAGCAGGGCGTAGTACTGAAACTGCACTAACTCACATTGTGGATGACGCACTGAAATCCCTTGATCAAAATGTCCCTTGTCTTTTGATCCTTCTGGACCTGCTTTCTGCATTTGACACCATCAAACATGAAAACTTGAATAATCTTCTTCAACTTAGGACGGGTCTCTCAGGACCGGTCCTAAAGTGGTTTGCCTCTTTCTTACATAACTTCACACAAAGGATTAAACTCAACCAGGCCCTTGCATCCAGTACCCCATTCAGGATTGGAGTTCCGCAAGGATCCACACTCTCGCCTACACTCTTCAACCTTTTATGGAACCTCTCACTGTCATTCTGAACCATTCTAACATTCATTACCACATGTACGCAGATGACACGCAACTTTACTTGAAGATCTCCTCTCTGGATGACATTAAAAGATTTAATGAGGCTCTCTCGCAAACTCAACAATGGCTAGCCCAGAACCATCTTTTGTTGAATACCCTCAAAACGGAGTTCATTCTTATTGCCCCCCACAAGCACTGTGCTCCTACCCTGAACTGGCTAAAACAACTCACAGCCCTTAACTGCACCTCTCACGTGGTTGATTCTGCTAAATCGTTAGGTATTACCTTGGACAAATACCTGAATATGCAAGCTCACATCAGTGCTACTATTAGGGGTGCCAACTTTCATCTTAACACCCTTAAGAAAATCAAGCCTTTCCTTCCGCCTGAAGACATACAACCTGCAGTACAAGCCCTGGTGATCTTGATGGAGGAGGGTTTTCATTATAAACCCAAATATCTGTATGTCTTTATTAAAAATACTACTGATTAATTAGTAACTACTAAAGGTTTGTCGTATTTGTCTAACCAACCTTATTAACAGAAGAATTACACGTGGGAATGCAATTGCATGGCTAAAATAATAAGTGAATTAAGTTGGTGAGCAAATTGACAGAATAGATGTTGCTTATGTGATGTTATTATGTTTTGCGCTTATAATTAATATGCATTAATGGCTTTTGATGTCGCAAATGGCTAGATAAATACATACACATAAGGGTATTAGCAGGGGAATAACACTGTATAATCATTTCCGTGCAGTAATTATGTTTTGTGTTTCCTTTGTACTTAAGTTGACAATTGTGGCCTGCTGAAAGATGGCTACCATCCGCAGCCTGTATTTGAGTAGATGGAAAATTTGCAAGGAGGCTTCGCGCTGACTGCGACCCTGGCCTCAACTTGAACCAAAAAGCCATGAATATGACGACAAATCCAGGAGCAATGCCAAGTGCCCCTGAAAGTGAAGAATGTTGCAAATTCCGTAAACTGACCTGAATGAACTTATATGTTTTCATAAGTAGGATACATTTCATCTGGAAAAGACATCCGTGAAAGTAACGAATTAGCTATGGTCTTATATTTCTATTCAGAATTTGAAGTTATCAATACATGTGAAAATTTCCTAATGTATCAAGACGACATCTTTTCCTGCCAAACGGATGTTTGAGAAAAATGTTTGTTACATTTAGAATGTAAAATTTGGTATAAATACTAGTAGACTAGAGAGGTCTAGTGCCACTTCTTCCCGAACCATTGATCAGAGGTCCCGACGCTGACGGAGAGGACGGTGACTCTACATGACGGCTAGAAACTTTAACTTTTTGCTGAGGACCAGTTCTGACTTAGAAAACGACTTTTAGCCAGAATAGGTAAATATGAAGAAAATGATCTTGCATTTATTTGGCTTTTCGTACAAATTAATTTAGATAAACTATATTCTGTTTGAATTACTGTGTCGGGTGGTTATTTCTTGTTATGTTTATTAAATTTACAGAATGTTTTCCATCAGATCTATAGCAACTAGTTGATGCCATCGACCTCAAGGTATATGCAGATTGGTTAGTTATATAGAAAGTGTTTCCCCTATACAAGGCACGGATAAAGTGGTTTAGGTTTGAATGTTGGTGTAATGGGCCCCACCAGCGTGTGATGTGTGTGTGTGCGTGTGACTGTGAAATCACTCCGTCCGTGGAAGTAGAGGGGATTCGGAAGCTTCGATCTGCACCAGTTTCTTGGTAGCAGAATGATGTCTTGATCTGGTGAATTTTGCGTGTATATAAGCTTATTGATTATTGATTAAGATTGATATATGTACTAACACTATATGTTGAAATCGTATTGAGTTTTATGTAGTGTGTACGGCTTCTGGGATGTAGGAAGTCGGTGACAGTTCCGTAGTAGGGCAGAGGGAAGCGCTGCTCTCGGAAGAGGCGGGATTGTTGGCCCTGTATGCAGACAGGGGAAAACGTGTGACAATAGAAGTTGCGCGTCGCATTGTCTGGGTTCGATTCGGTGGCATCGCCGTGTGCTACCATTAGAGATGTATTTTCTGTGTGTAAGAAGTGTGTATGATAGCGAAGGTTATCTGTGAAGTTCTGGTCTTAGGTATCAGGGATCCTTATGGTATTCCAATAACGCTTATCACTAGGAAGGTAATAGGTATTCTCTGAGCTTGCTAGAAGGACAGAGCAGAGGTAAGCGCTGCTTTGTTAACGTGTGATATAATTCTGTAGTAGGACAGACTGTTCGCTGTTCTCGGGAAAGACAGGATTCTGTGTGAATGTACTACATTTTCTGGTGTGAAAGTGCATGAGTGAGAAGGCATTCTGGTTAATTGTGAAACTCTTAGGAGCATTCCGGAGAAAACAGTTAATTGATGCTTGTAAGAAGGGTAGAGTAGAGGGATGTGCTACTTTATCAACGGAAGTAACGATTCCGTAGTGGGGCAGAGGTAAGCGCTGCTCCCGGGAAAGGCGGGATTCTCGTGGGAAAGGTCTTTTGCTATTCTGTGGTTAGCGAAGCAGACAATGGAGATGTTTGTATGTTGTAACTAACAGACTCGGAGAAATTGAAACAAAGTCTACCGAGTCGTTTTGTAAAGGAGGGGTAGACGAGAGACGAGAGACAGGAGACAGGAGCAGGAGCTGCTGCAGCAACTGCTGACGTCAGGAAGACCGCGCTGTGATTGGACAGTGGGTTGGAACAGTGGAAGCACGGTGATTGGTGTGCTAGTGTACGCCGCGCACGGATTGGGAGACATACAGGGTGACGTAGACGCTCCAGGATTGGTGCGTTAGTGTGAGTCGCGCTGGGATTCGTGGACTGAGTCAGTGACGTAAACGCTCTGGATTGGTGCGTTAGTGTGAGTCGCGCTGTAATTGGACAGGAGATCGTACAGTTGTAGAAAAGACTAAAGGGTTGCGGAAAACAAGAAAATGTATTACCACGCTGGAGAAAGGAAAAAGAATTCCTTGTTTAGTAAAGTTAAGACCTGGTTTGACAAGGATAAGGATATTGTGACTAGGGAAGGAGAGTTACTTCCTCCGACAAGAACCCCCGCATCCTTCATGGTTGCAAAATATGGGTATCATACCTGTATTTGGTTAGACAACTGGGTAAAGTATACCAGAGAGGATGGAGTTTTAGCTTTCCCGGAACATGGCTCATTTAATCTGGCCATATTAAGAAACTTACGGGAAAGGATGATGAACCTAGAGCCTCGGCCTAGGCCGACGCAGTTTGAGGCATTAACTGAATGGGAAGATGAAACACATGAGCGAGAAAAGCAGAGGAGTGGAGGAAACTACGGATATATGTTCGGTAGAAAGTATGATCGTGAAACTCATCATGATCGGATGAGAAGATGGCGAGATGCCAGTATGACTGAGGGATTATATCCTGTCATAACTGCCGGAGAAATAGAAGGGAAAAAGTGTACAGAGAAAACACACAATGTAGAAACAAGGAGGTATGGGGCGAATGAGTCTAAAGATGATGTCTTAGAAGACATGTTTTACAAAAGACCGCCCCCGTATAGACGAGAACCAGAAGTAAGAACACAAGTTACCCCAATGAGAGACACCCTGCGGGTTATAAAGACGGAAGTCATGACCCCTGAGTTGAAAAGCAGTAGTTCTCTTGTGGAGAGAGAGAGAGAACGAGAGAGAGAAAGAGAGAAAGAGAGAGAAAGAGAGAGAGAAAGAGAGAGAGAGAGAGAAAGAGAGAGAGAGATTGAAAGGGAAAATTAGATTGAGGATGAAAAGACAAGAGCACTAGCAAGAACCACGCTTGAATTGACAGAGAAAATCAGGGAACTGACTAAAAATCTGGAAGCAGTTACGGAGCCAGTAACCATAGGTCCGGTTATGCCGATTTTTGACAAGCAGAGGATTTGTGAAAGTGGTTTAACAGTACCATATGTAGGTAACAGATTGGTTGTTCCTCCAGAACAGACAGAAATGAGATCGGGAGAAAGTCAGTGGAGATCAGGAGAAAATCAGTGGAGACATACCATATGTGGTGGAGAGTTGAATGAGCAGACTAACTCAGTTTTAAATTCCGGTTGTATGGAAGGGAACAGAATGACTGGAGGATCGATCTTAGAACCACAAAGAGTTTCAGAACCAGTGGGTGCTGAAAAATCTATGGGGATAACTGCTGAAGACTTGAATGATTGGCTGAAAGCTTTACAGAGGAAAGAAAAGGATTCCCAGGCAATTGATGTAGCTAGACTATGTATAGAATTGGAGGAGCTAATAGTTGGAACAATTCCTACAGAAATACTGAAAGACCATCAGGATGGGGAGTTGTTATTTATGTGCAAAAGTATCACATGGAGAGCAAGGAACACAAATGACAGGTTGAAAGGAATAGCCAGTGAAATGGGAATTGACATTGACAAGGTAAAAGCTTTACAAAGGCCTTACCGAGTGGATTTTACAGATAAGGACATCGAGAATCTGAATACTGCGGGTCGAACAGGGCAGATTAAGGAAATGATTGCTTTGCTGCGAAAATGGGGAGATGTGGAGAAATGGAAGGATAGATGGTATAAAAAATGAGAAGACGCAGTAGATAGCACTTACTCAACATTCCCTTTGAAAGAAAAAGAGAAACCAGTGGCAGCTTATCCCATGAGAGAGGTTCCAGGAGGAGGGTATGTACATGTCCCATGGACCAGACAAGATATTTTATCATTTACAAATGATTTCCCTCGACTGAGAGAGAAGCCTGTCGAGTGGTACAGACAGGTTGACAGATTTGTGAAATTGTCAAAAGTGCTGTGGATTGACCTGAATAGTCTGTTTGATATAATTGTACCAGCAGACTTGTGGGCAGAGTGCAAGATAGTCGTAGATTGGCCCACTAAAGAATACCCAAGAGATCCCAAGACAGAAGCTCCAGACCCAGAGGTAATGAAAAAGTATGAGCAGGTTATGGTTTTCCTGAAAAATGAGGTACCCCCCAAAGAAACAGACTGGGTTAAGATAGATCGAACACATCAAGAAGTGAAAGAATCAGTTCATGCTTACTATGAGAGACTAATACTGGCTTTCAAACAGTTCAGTGGAGATGAACATCTGGGTGACAAGGACCTGAGCCACTTTGTATATAGATTTGTGTATGGCTTGCGACCTGAAATCAGTGAAATAATAAGGGAGCATACCGTAGACTGGCAGAGTAAAAAGATTGATGAGATCCGGAGACATGCAAAATACTTCAGTGACGAGATTGAGGCAAAGCAGAGAAAGCTGAAAGAAAAAGCGATGTGGGCACAGGTAAAAGTTGCAGAAAGACAGGAAGCACAGTTGGTTGAACAAGCAAATAATCCAGGAAATAAACCCAGATTTGGTTCAGGAAAAGGGAAAGGCAACATTGAGGAAGCAAAGAAAAGGTTTCCTTGCCACAACCGTGGAAAATTAGGGCACTGGAAATCCGAGTGTAAGAATCCACCGTCCACTAACGATAACAATCCATCACTGAATTCGCAGGTGCAGAACGAGGGGTGTGGTCAGCATCAGCAACAGCAGAAGGCTGTTAAGCAGCAGAATCAGGTGCCAAAACCGCCCTTGCCACAAAACAGAGGATCCCAGAAGTACAGCCAAGATTCGGGGTTCTACAATGAAGAACAGGTAAACAAACCAAAACGCGCAAGTGCTGTTTCACAATATTGGCTCAGAAATGAGGGAAGAGACTCCGAGGGAGATTTCTGACGGTGCCGAAGAGAGGAGGAAGAGTGCGTACTTGGCGCAACTCTAGAAATAGATCAGGCAGGACCTTTTGTTGATGGGAAAATCAATGGTGAAAGTGTTACTTTCTTAGTTGACACAGGAGCCACAAGATCAACTGTCAGGTCAGCTGATATAAAGAATCTTCCTCTCTCGGATGAAGCAATCCAAGTAGTTGGTGTATCCAACACACAGATAAAGACTCATCTTACTGAACCAGTAAGGGTTAGAATAGGGAAATTCACAGACATGCACCGGTTCGTGGTGTGTGACACCAGTCCTGTGAACTTGTTAGGCAGGGATTTGCTGTGCAAGATGAATTGCACTATCTTTTGTACACCAGATGGAATAGCCTTTGAGACACCAGATGAGGATGTCCTTTACAGAATGACCCTAGATAACAGGGAAAGTGAGGCTATAGGAACTTATGCAGTGTTCAATCCGGATGGATTGCCCCCAGAATTAAAACAGACAGTAAAAGCAGCAGTTTGGGATTTTACTGGAGAAGATGTGGGCCTGATGAGAAATGTAGATCCAGTAAAAATTACTGTAAAGGATGGAATAGCTTACCCAAACATCCCGCAATACAGACTGACACCTGAAATAATTGAAGGAATAACCCCTATAATTGAGAAAAAGATCCAGCAGGGGGTGCTAAGAGAAATATTGAGCAGCCCATGTAATTCACCTATAATGGGACTGAAGAAACCCAATGGGAAGTTCAGAATAGTACAGGATTTGAGAAAAATTAACAAGATTGTTGTGCCATGCTGTCCCATTGTGCCAAATCCATCAGTGATTTTGTATCAGGTTCCCCATGATGCAGAATGGTACACAGTAATTGATTTGTGCCATGCTTTCTTTTCAATCCCGTTACATCATGACAGCCAGCCTATTTTTGCATTTAGGTTTGGACAGCGAATTTTGGCATGGTGCCGAATTCCACAGGGGTATACAGAGAGCCCCTCGATATTTAATCAATTGTTGAAGAAATCTCTGGAGAGTTTAACAATGCCTGAAAATTCAGTTTTGGTCCAGTATATTGATGACCTGCTTGTGGCATCAAAAACACGTGAAGCTTGTGAGACAGACACCATTGCTTTGCTGAATCATTTGGCAGATGGAGGATTAAAAGTATCTCCAGCCAAATTACAATTCTGCCAGAAAGAAGTCCAGTATCTGGGACATAATATTGAGAAAGGCTTGAGGAAAGTGACCATTGACAGAATCAAAATCATCAGAGGAATGAGAGCCCCAATGACACAAAGAGAAGTAAGAATGTTTCTGGGAATGGTTGGTTATTGTCGTCAGTGGATAAGTAACTTCTCCTTAATTGCCAAACCACTGATTAAATTGACTAAAAGTGAGGTGAAAGACCCATTGGAATTAAATCCAGAAGAAATGGCAGCATTCAAAGAATTAAAGAACAGGCTATTTGAAGCTCCTGCCCTAGGAATGCCAGATTACGAAAAAGAATTCGAGCTGTACTGTAGTGAGAGGAATGGATGTGCACTTTCAGTGTTAATCCAGAAACATGGACGCCTGAGAAGGCCAATTGCGTACTTCTCATCAACACTTGACCCAGTAGCAGTGGGTTTACCAGGTTGTCTGAAAGCAGTAGCTGCTACATGCAGAAGTCTGGAACAAAGTGAGGGCATTATAATGGGATATCCTGTACGGGTATTCGTACCTCATGATGTGGCAATCCTTTTAACAAAGAGCCGGACACAGTTCATGTCTCATAGTCGGCTGACTAAATATGAGAAAGTCATTCTTGGAGCAACAAATGTGAGTCTTGAGAGATGTGTGAATGTGAATCCAGCAACGCTGTTGCCAGATGCTGAAAATGTGGGTGTGAGAGATGATGTTGATCATGATTGCCTGGATGTGCTTGATTACTGTACAAAACCAAGACCAGACATAAGAGATCTACCACTGCCTGAGAGTGATCATGTGTTGTTTGTGGATGGATCTTGTCTGAGAACTGATGAAGGAGTGCTGAGTGCTGCATATGCTGTGTGTAAAGTTTCAGAAGTTGTGGAAGCATCACCCTTGAAAGGAGTTAAATCCGCTCAAGTGGCAGAATTGGTGGCACTGACAAAAGAAAGCCTGCAAGATTGGAAGGAATGTAAGAGTGACTGTAATGACTGACAGCCAGTATGGCTTTGGAATTGTCCATGATTTTGGCCAGCTATGGCTACAAAGAGGTTTCCTGACCTCAAGTGGAACTCCCATAAAGAATGCTGAAGTGGTTGGAAAATTGCTTGAGGCGATACAGCTGCCTAAAGAACTAGCAGTTGTAAAATGTGCTGCTCATAGTCAAGGTGATAATTTTGTCACCCTTGGGAATAAATTTGCCAATGACATAGCACAGTATTGTGCGAGGAATAATCACTCCATCAACCGGAGTAAAGAAAAAGAGATGTATTCTTGTTCCTTAATGTTTACTAATGTGGTGGGAACATGGGAGGAAACAGCTGCAGGATGAGGCAGGAGATGAGGAAATGAAAGATTGGGTGAAAGCAGGTTGTGCACCCAGGGAAAAGGACCACGTGTGGGTCTACAGAGATGGAAGACCAGTCATGCCTAATAGCATGCTGTCAACAATGGCAAGGATGTATCATGGCCAAGGACACCTGGGAAGGGATGCTATGATAAGGGCTTTTAAGCAGACCTGGTGTAGTCCAAAGTTCAGGCTGATAGCAGAAAGTCTCTGTCAGAGATGTCTGATATGTCAGCAATTCAATCCTGGAAAGAAAACAGTGGTGAGCCTAGGTACAATAGGCAGAGAGGGAGGACCCTTCACCAGAATGCAGGTAGACTTCATTGAAATGCCCCAAGTCAATAGACTAAGGTATGTCCTGGTGGTAGTCTGTTTGTTCTCCAGGTGGGTGGAGGCATTTCCAACCAGAAGAAATGATGGGATAACAGTGGCCAAGCTATTGTTAAGAGAATTCATCCCAAGGTACGGGTTCCCAGTGACCATTGAATCAGACAGAGGAGGACACTTTTATAATGAAATCATGAGTCTAATTTGTGAAGCATTGAGTGTACAGCAGAAGCTACATTGTGCTTACCGACCAGAAGCTTCTGGTGTGGTTGAACAAATGAATGGTACCATTAAAAACAGAATTGGCAAAATGTGCCTAGCCACAGGAATGAAATGGCCTGATGTCTTGCCTCTAGTCCTGATGACAATTAGGTCTACTCCAGACAGAACAACAGGTTTGAGTCCACATGAAATCATCATGGGACGTGCAATGAGACATGCGTTTGTGCCAGTCAACAAGCTGATGACTATAACTGATGACATGATTTTGGATTACTGTAAAGGCCTGGCTGACGCAGTCCATTCTGTGTTTCACCAGGTTGGAGAAGACGCCACCACCCTTGAAAAGAAACCAGCCCATGATCTGAGCCCAGGGGACTGGGTAAGAAGAAAAGTCCACAGAAGAATAAACTGCCTAGTTCCAAGGTGGGGAAGACCAAGGCAAGTTGTTCTGACCACAACGACTGCTGTGAAGTGTGCTGGAGTTAAAAATTGGATACATGCAAGTCACACTCTGAGAGTTCCAAATCCAAGAGATGGTACTGGAAAAGAATATTTTGAAGAATCAGATTCCAGTGATGATGCAGACAGTGAGGCAGTAAAATGAAAAAAGAATCCTGAAAGGGGGAAAAGTGAGTCAAGAGAAACTTTTGTCCCGCCAGAAGAAGTTCTGAGAGGAACATTACCAACTTCAGAGACGAGTCCAGATTCTGAAGAAGTGCCTGAAGTCCCAACTAACAGTGACGAACACAAAAAGAAAGAAAGAAAAGAAAAGAACATTTCCACAGAGGTAATACCTGAATCAAATGAGGAAATTGGAGATGTTCCACCTGAGATAATTCTTGAAGAAGAAGGGACAGAAAAAGACAGAGAGGGACAGATTGCGGAAGAACCCCGAGGAGGTGTAGGGAACATCAACAACAAGCTAGGTGAAGGGACAAGTAGACAGCAAGAAGATTGCGTGTCGGAGACCCGAGGAGGGACAGAAATAGGGAAATCTCAATCGTTGGAAAAAGAGACTGTTGGACAAGAGAAAATTGTTGATGAACAAGAGGCAACTGAAACAGAATCTGATGAAAGTGAGAATGAGATACCTGAAGGTCGAGTTCTAAGGAAAAGAACTTGGATTGGAAAAAGAAACAGTAAAGAGGAAAAACAGAAAAGAAATGCTAAAGGAGATCTTTGGCCCAATAAGATAAAGAGACTGAGATACCGACTGACACGAGTTAACTCTTCGAAAGCTGAACAAGTGAACGAAGTGTCAAGTCAAAACCAAACGAAAGGAGAAGAAACAAAGAAATCTGAAGAAACTAAAAGAATCAGAAAACCAAACCAGAAGTATAAGTCACCGGAATGGACGTATGTGGCACTGCCTGGAGAAGGAGAAGAGGCAGATAGTCAAGGAAATCCAGAGGAGACTTTACTGAAAGTGGTTGAAGGAGAAGAAGAAGCTGTTGGAATCCTGAGAGTTATCTTGTCCGACATTGGAGAAGAAACGGATGTTCAGGACTTGATACAGTTTGATGATGATGAAGACACAGTAAAGAATGATGAAAACCCAAATTGAGTGAATCCAAAGAAATCACTTGAAGAAGAAAGTGAAGAGATATACTAAGAACTAATAGATTGTATTAATCTGGTGGGTACTTGCTGCCCTAAAAGTTCAGTAGTGGAGTAGAAGAGGCTAAGTCAAAAGACACGGTCAAAGTAACAAGATGGCTAACACTGAGAATAATCAAAGTAGATGTACCTTCTTGAAGAGCTGGTGCAAGATGTGCTGCTGCTGTACAGGATTATTAATGCTGCTTTGGAGCGTGCTAGCTCTACTAATTTCTTTTAGAGTTACAATAGACACTTTAGAAGGACATACTGGGAATCTAACTAACATAGGGAAGAGTTCACGGAAGATAGTTCCAACTAGAATGAGCAATATACATGTACATAAGGATAGGTCTATTAATGATTTTTCTAGCAATGTGTTTTCAAAATTATTGTACGAATATGTGAAGACAATGGATGTAAGGGATTGCTACGTCTGTATGCAATTACCTGCCTCTGTTTCGGAAGGAGTGACTTATCATCACCTTCCGGCTACGTATAGAATTTCATGTAGTGTGTTAATTAGTATATTTTATCTATTAGGGATATTAGATTATAACATGTCAAATGTAGATAATATTCTTGGGCAACTGCCTATGAATAAAGAATTGAATCCTGCTAAAGAAGCTAACATTTTAGGTGAGATTTTTATTGAAACTAGAGAATTAACATTAGACTATGTTTTTAGAAACAATTTAACCTGCAGTTTGAAGGAGGAAGAGAAAACATTCCTAGACATGGTTGAGAGAAGAAGGTTGAACTTGCATAAGAAAGCTGAAGGCCATAAGATGAGTGAAACAATGTGGGATATTGAGAAAGAAAAGGAATTGAAAAATGGGGCTAGTCCAACTTTAGCTCTAGATGCATCACAGAAGGGCAAATTATGCATTACCAGGAAGAAATCCCAGTATGATTATTATTTCATAGGGACTAGTGAGTGCCATGATACATACTTTATTGCAACTGGATGGGGATTTAGAGGTGGAGAAGATCCAGTTTTTCCGGGAGTGTATTATATTTGTGGGAATAAGGCCTATTACAGGTTGCCTGACCATTGGTATGGCACATGTTATGTTGGCCTGGTCTTTCCAAAGATTTTTCACATGGATAGAGTAGAAAATGCTGAACGAACTAATCCATTAACACGTTATAGAAGAGAAACATGGACAGAAATTGTAGGAGATATTTTTGGAGCTTTAATACCAGCAGTGGGAATTTCATTGAATGCATTTGGCATTCGGAAGCTGTCAACAGTGATGGATCGCTTGTCAACAAGCACCGCTGGAGGCTTTCTTTTGGTAAATACTGAAATGGTTGCGTTACGCGCTATGGCGATGCAAAATCGACTTGCCCTTGACATTCTTTTGGCAAAAGAGGGTGGAGTCTGTGGAATGCTGAAGGTTCAACATTGTTGCACTTACATTCCTGACGAAAGCAAAGATCTAAAGGTCTATATCAAAAATATTACTGATTTGCATGAGGAATTAGTACCACTGGAAGCTGAAAGTATCTGGACTAAAATGGCTAATAAGATGATTGCTATTAAGAATTTTATTGCTAAAATAGGTAGTACCATATTTGGTAAGATATTATTTCCATTAACGTGTGTAATTGTAGCATTATTAATTCTTAGATTAGGGTGTCTGTGTTGTAGATACAGAAGAAATAAAAAGAAAATAACACGTGAAAATGTTAAAAAGAGACAAAAGAAATCAGAAAGAGATCCACAAGAAATAGTAAGAGTAGGGAAAGCATGTATATAGAAACTAAGAAAGAAGATGAAATGGAAAAAAGGGTTTGAAAAATGAACAAGAAAACATTTCGAATTTCTTAAAAAGGGGAAATTAAATTGATTTTTGGGTTTTTGATTTTTGTGGTGATAAGATATCACCAAAGGGGGGATTGATGGAGCAGGGTTTTCATTATAAACCCAAATATCTGTATGTCATTATTAAAAATACTACTGATTAATTAGTAACTACTAAAGGTTTGTCGTATTTGTCTAACCAACCTTATTAACAGAAGAATTACACGTGGGAATGCAATTGCATGGCTAAAATAATAAGTGAATTAAGTTGGTGAGCAAATTGACAGAATAGATGTTGCTTATGTGATGTTATTATGTTTTGCGCTTATAATTAATATGCATTAATGGCTTTTGATGTTGCAAATGGCTAGATAAATACATACACATAAGGGTATTAGCAGGGGAATAACACTGTATAATCATTTCCGTGCAGTAAATATGTTTTGTGTTTCCTTTGTACTTAAGTTGACAATTGTGGCCTGCTGAAAGATGGCTACCATCCGCAGCCTGTATTTGAGTAGATGGAAAATTTGCAAGGAGGCTTCGCGCTGACTGCGACCCTGGCCTCAACTTGAACCAAAAAGCCATGAATATGACGACAAATCCAGGAGCGATGCCAAGTGCCCCTGAAAGTGAAGAATGTTGCAAATTCCGTAAACTGACCTGAATGAATTTATATGTTTTCATAAGTAGGATACATTTTATCCGGAAAAGACATCCGTGAAAGTAACGAATTAGCTATGGTCTTATATTTCTATTCAGAATTTGAAGTTATCAATACATGTGAAAATTTCCTAATGTATCAAGACGACATCTTTTCCTGCCAAACGGATGTTTGAGAAAAATGTTTGTTACATTTAGAAGGTAAAATTTGGTATAAATACTAGTAGACTAGAGAGGTCTAGTGCCACTTCTTCCCGAACCATTGATCAGAGGTCCCGACGCTGACGGAGAGGACGGTGACTCTACATGATGGCTAGAAACTTTAACTTTTTGCTGGGGACCAGTTCTGACTTAGAAAACGACTTTTAGCCAGAATAGGTAAATATGAAGAAAATGATCTTGCATTTATTTGGCTTTTCGTACGAATTAATTTAGATAAACTATATTCTGTTTGAATTACTGTGTCTGGTGGTTATTTCTTGTTATGTTTATTGAATTTACAGAATGTTTTCCATCAGATCTATAGCAACTAGTTGATGCCATCGACCTCAAGGTATATGCAGATTGGTTAGTTATATAGAAAGTGTTTCCCCTATACAAGGCACGGATAAAGTGGTTTAGGTTTGAATGTTGGTGTAATGGGCCCCACCAGCGTGTGATGTGTGTGTGTGCGTGTGACTGTGAAATCACTCCGTCCGTGGAAGTAGAGGGGATTCGGAAGCTCCGATCTGCACCAATCTCACAACTTGAATATGGTCTTGTGACCCTTGCCAAGCTTCCTAAAGCGAGCTTGGCCCCTCTCAGAGCCACGCTCAACACATTGGCCAGGCTCATCACTGGCTCCAAAAAACACGATTGCATTACACCTGACCTTTTGCAGCTTAAACTGGCTGTCTATTGAAGCGAGGATTTGTTTTAAAATAGCTTGCCTGACACATAAAGCCTTGCATTACAACACTCCGGCCTATCTGGCGAACAAGCTTGTTCTTTCGGGCTCGGGTCGGAACTTAATAAGTACGTCCGCACTACTCTTGAAACCTGCCAAATTCAAAAAGAAAAGTAAGTACAAACGTGCTTTCTCCAGCCTTGCTCCTAGAATTTGGAACGCGCTTCCTACTGAGATTAGAGCCAATCCTTCTACTGCTTCTTTCAAGAAACAGGCCGAATGGCTTTTCATGAGTGAACAATAACTACAGCACGTGTACTATTTTTCAAGTCGACTTGTTGACAGATTTGATATTTATCCCAACTTATCGTGATCTATTTATTTTAGGATTGGTTGGTGAATTGTTATTTTACAATAGGACCCTTCCAGAACTACACTAGCTGGGCCGAGTACAGATTTGTCATTTTTTCTTTCTTTTACTATGTTGTGATGAGTCACTTTATGATTGTCTTGCTGAATGTTACTGGAATTCTTTTGCACTCTATGTGAAACTGAACTAGAGGGACCCTCTACCCGGTCCCTGAACTTGATCGTTTACTCCTTGTGATATTAGTGTGTTGACCTCTAAAGTTCTGAGTTTATTCATGCTTTTGCCTCTGTGTACAGCGCTCTGATACCCGCAAGGGTCATGTTCGCGCGGTATAAAACTTTGCAAATAAATAAATTATTCTCTGACTCCACATCTTGCATTCATTATGTTGTTGTACGAGTGTAAGCTGGTGCGAGACATGTATCAGCGTGGCTTTGCAACCATCCGTGACACATCATCCCTGGAATAGATCCTTAAAAGACTAATGAGACTGCAAGGATGTGACATAGCTGAGCAAACAGGGAAATATGCAGGCATGGCACTTGAGTCTCAGAGTGCAAAGTCTGGGAGTCAGGGAGTCAGGGTCGAGAGAATGAATCTCAGTAACTGATAGGGGCTCTACCATTCAACGATAGCTATCTGCAGTCACACCTCTAGTTACGGTTGGCACTCCCTTCTATAGGGAATACTATTTTTGCATTTTTAATATTGTGACCCGTTGTAACATTTTTGCCAAACAGTCCGAGAGATTGGTAGAGAATGTGGAATTACGGCCAAAGCTGCATACTTTGCAACTAGGGAGCCATGTTCGATTTTCGGCATCGGCTCAACATTCTGTGATTCTGGGCAAATCACTTAATATCCTGTGCCTAAAATAATTATTGAGACCTTGTGTAATGTAACTGGTGCTCATGTAAGGTGCTCCAATACCTTTGGATTGTTCAGCTTTCAGAATGCTCATTTTAGTGCAGATTGATCAAATGGTTCATACGTTTTAAAGTGGGGCGGCTGGAAGCCAAAGCTTCTCACTTGAACATGTGATATGGGGTTTTCCGATAATACTCTTTGTCAGGATGAACTGTGAAACTGACGGATGAAGGGCCACCAAAGTTTAGTGGCATGACCAAGAAAAAGGCACTGAATGACAGGAAGGCTTCTTGTCACTCTGGCTTTTCTTGTTTTTTTAATTTATTGTTCAGGATTTCTGGTACTATAAGCTAAAATGTGAGTGTCATTTTGTGCAGACACCATGTATTGGACACTCATTCCTCCATAGCTCAAAATGTGTTAAATCAAATACAAATTAAAACAAGCACTGGCAAAGTCAATGGATCCTGCATAGCCCAATATGTCTCTCCTATGCAGGATCAATAGGTTTTGTAAATGTTTTAGCCATGTAATACAGCAGCATGGCTCAACGTAAAAAAAACGAAGTAGAGGCTAATGGGTGAAAAAATCAAGAGAGGGTAACGAAGGGAAAGAATGGAACTGGATAAGTATGGGGGAGAGTGATTATAATGACCTGGAAACAAGAATGAAGGAAAGAGAATGAAAGAAGGGGAAAGGAGAGAGTCGTGTTATGCTACTTTCTTTATTTCACTCCTCTTAGTGTATGAGAAAAATTTGAAAGGGGTAAGAAGAGGACATGGGAAGGGAGAAAGAAAAGGCGGGGAAGAGCTTTGGGTGTAAATAGGAGGAATGGAGAAAAGCGGCAAGATGGCAGACTGAGGAAAAGGGGAGCGGCAGGCAGATGAGGCAGGAAGGGTACAATGATTGATTATTACTAAATTGTGGAAAGTTTACAATCCCTATCTTGATAAGAAGCATAAAGCAGCTCTTGGACATCTTCGTAATTAAAAAGCTGTGGTAGGGAGATCATGCTCCCATCATGCACATATTTTAAACAGAGACGCTTTAAGGCATGGGAAGAGTGGGATCTGGCCCACAGCTCCCACCTTTGTATGAGTTTATAAATATCCAGGTTGTTTACTTTAATTTTATTTTTACCAGTCCAGGGTGCCCAGCCATTTTAGCCCTTACCTGATAGATCGTGAGTGTTAAAGATACGTACATATTAGGTTCTGGTTAGATTCAGCAAGCATGTAACATTTTGAAGTGCATATGTCCAGCCCAACTACACAAGCCGTTGCCTGTTAGCAGTATGTTACGCTTACTGTGCAATTCTTCTGTAACGGCTTCCTTCTTGCGGAGCTATTGCCGGACTGGTGCGATCACTGGCTAGTGCCACTGGACTCCGTTTACCGGCCCCACATAGCGGAGGCAGGGCAGCAAAACAAAAGCACCCAAGAGCACCATGTACCTGAATGGTGCTGATAGAAAGTACACCATACATTGTAGATAGAAGGCTTGGTCATACTACTAGTCTTTCTTCTATGGCTCAGTCCAGTTGGAGACTGATTGCGCTGAGGTAGGGCCGCAGGGTAGGCCACGAGCATAGGCCACATGCCTATGCTCATGCAGAGCAGCATCATATGCTCCCTTCTTGACTGCCCCATCATTTTGGAGCCACTTCTGGGCCAGGGCAATCACGGCATAGCCACAACTGACTGAAAATCCCTGTTCCTCGCAGTGCAGGCGCTGGGAAAATGCACTCTTTGTATGCACATGCTCAAAAGATGAGACACCAAGCCACTGCACCACATGCAACGGGCTTGTTCGCGTGCTGGTGCAGGCCAACCAGAGATAAACTGCTGGTTGCAGGGTTGTGCCCAGTTGAAGGTTGTCTAAGGAAGCGGATTACCAGTGATCTCACCATAGTTGCAGAGGGCGCGAATGAGCTCAAAATGTATTCCAAATTCAAAGTTCTTCTGAGCAGGGGCCCCCACATTTTGTTTGGTTTGGGGCCCCAAAATCTTTAAGATGTCCCCGATTTAAGCGGGTGACTAGCCCCATAAGATGGAAACTGAACAGGACAGTAGCAGGCACATTAGCGGCCGTGCAGCGGGCTGAGATGATGGTGCACCACTGCCAGGTCGTGTGTGATTTGTTACAGCAGTCCGACATTTCCTAAAAACCCTTATTGTTATTTTTAGGCAACTTGGAAATCGTATCCGGTCAATTTAAATCCTAAAAGTACTTTTTGACGAAGTCAGTACCTCATTGTGCTTAGCTGTGTTTCCACTCTCTGCCCCCCCTTGTCACATGGATGCTGTCCGCTTGAGCCTAGACTTCTCGTTCGTCCTACGTGCAGTAAAAGTTTTTTCGCTACCTGTCATGCGGGAGAGCCGGGATGCTGACGTGTACTGTGACTTGAAGGCAGGCGCTATAACTCTGCGCGAGGTAATGGTTAAACAACTTCTTTGTTTATAAATTAGCTCCCATCTCTCGCTAAGGTGTGTTTTGAGCAAATAATGTATCCGTCCAGCAAAAGACATTTAGCCGGGATAAGCAGTTTTTATGAAATAGAGAGAAGAGATGCTAGAAAGATCTAGTTACCTGATTGCCGCGAGTCCGTGTTAAAGAGCGGAAGGATGGGATCCGACGTCCCTTCAGCGCGCGCGTGCTCACGAGACTGTCACCAGGACGCGGCTCCGTTGCTGGGCGGGGAAGCATTTCCCAACCCTCTAAGGCAATCTGTAAATACCGCACCTCAGGCTGCAGCTACACAACATACCACGGGCATCTCATGTTGTCACAGAGCTCCAGCGAGCCTGAGAAGTGGAAGTAAAAACTAGAGGAAAATCAGAAGAGTTCACAGAACGAATTCAATGTAGTCTGTCTTAATGTAACCCCCTCTGACCCCTAGGGTAGGATTTACGCATGCGTAACATTACACCATTATAGTGGAAATAGTGAACGTACGTAAATCCCTTCACTAGTGCAAATTGAGATTTTCTATATTACAAAAGTGGATTTGCAGTTATAAAACAAGCCATTTGCGCAGGTCAGTAAACTTTCATAAGCAGATAGCTTTGAGAATTGGGCCCAGTATGTTTACAGAGACAAAGAAAGTGCAAGATTTCCATACTTCTTGAGGAAATCCCAGGGCTGTCAGTCTGTCTGTCAACATTCAGTTTATAGGAGTGATGGAGCAGGTAAAGCAAAAATTTGTATACCTTCCCTATTTTGCATGAAAATACTAATGACGTAATCAATTTATATACTAATTTGAATTAACTGTGTGCTGTGATATACTAATCAACAACTTGCATTTTGATAAACACAAATTACATGTGGGACCCATTGCTATTTGCATGGCAGAATAACTTTAATGACTAATTGTAGTACGCCTATTAACAATAGAAGGTGTGGTGATAGAATATTGCATGATTTATGTTGCTTTAGTAACGTTTGCGTTTCTTTAAGGGCCGAATGGTGAGTATTATTGCTTTAAATGTCGCTATAAGCTAGGAAAATACTAATATATAAATGTATTAGTGTGGGTTTAACATTAGAATCTTCATTTCCACATATTAATTATTCTTTTGTGTTTGTTTTGCTTAAGTTGGCATTTTGGCCTACCAAGCCATGATATTCAAAATGGAGTTCGGAAGTGGCCACCGTCTTGTGAGTGCGATGTCTTCTGCGCAGACTCGGATGGCTCCGAAGATCACCAGGCATCCTCAAGTCAGAGCACAGTGTTCCTGGTCAAGGATAGGAACATGGAGGACTGCCAGATTTCAGTCAGTGAAAATTACCCGGGAAAACAATAGTTACCTATAAGGAAGAATCAACATTGTTGCATGAGCATGACATAAACTGAGGATGTGACCAAGCAATTTCTCTGAGAACCCAAGACAGTGAGAAAACTGGACCATATAACAATTTTGCCAGATGGACTAATCATATTTCTCCCCAGCTCAATAAATGTTTCATGTTACCCAAAATGTTATTATAAAAGAGTAGTAGAATAGGGAGGAGTTAATTCAGCGTACGGTGATCAGCGTACAGCGTGCGTCCCGGAAGTGTTAGTGCGTTCCAGAGTGGTGTCCTAAATTGCTTGCACGATTGCTTGGTCCATTGGATATCTTTAGGACTGTGCCGTGCTGAACGAAAAGAACTTTCGGACTTATTGAGCTTGGCCTGCATTCGATTGGAATGATTATTCAAAAGGATTTTGATTATGCAGCGCCAATTGAATTAGAAAAGAACCCCGATAGCAAGAATAGGTAAATATAAAATGTCATGCAATTTGTGTTGATTGCTTAAAATTCAAACTTGATTGACCGAAATGCTAATTATATAATTGCAAGTAAGAAACTAGATAAACTAAATATTGATTACAAGAAAATGAGTTTGTGTTTTTTTTCAAGTAGGTTACTAAAAGGATTCTGAAGCTTTAATGTGTTTTAGCTGATTCTAAATCACTATCAACCAGTCCAACTAATTGGTCCATCGACCAAGTGGTGGAGTGCCTTGATGTTAAGGTTAGGATCCTATAGGCATTGTTGTAAATATGTATATTCTGTAATACATTTTCTTTCCCTATAGGCAATAAGGTACCCCCCCACATGTCCAGTGGATTCCTCATCCCGCCTGTGTGCAGACTCGTGAGTGAGACGTATGAGTGTTGGTGTTATGGGCCCCACCAATGAACGTGTGTGTGAATGAGCTTATGTGGTGAAGGATCTGTGACTCAGGGAGAATATGTAAATTTGCCCCTTTTCCGCTGGATCAGGAGCATGGACCATTAAACTAAAGGGGATTGTCATTAATGACTTGTATATCTAAAAGTTCATCCACTGCACAATTTACGTACAAAGTTCTATAAACCTATATTTACAATTTATAATTCTTCAAGGCCAATCGTTATCCTATTTTTTTTTATTTTTTAAATCTATCTAAAAATACTTTGCCCCCTATTTATCATCTATAAAAAGTTTCTCCACAACACTTGTTCCTCCGGGGAATGCATAGTAAATAAAAAAAGTTCAGTGCTCTGTGGTGTGAATTTACATGATATGTAATCAAAATTGGTTCTAAAATTCTACGACTTTCCACTTTATGAAACCGACAAGCCAAAAAAAATCTACATTTGAGCATTTCATGTTAAAGTTGAATTTAGAAATACCTCCCTACCTTCTGTATTATATGGGATAACACAGCACAGGCAAATTCAGGGTTAACCTCAATCTTGAATTTCAAAATTCTTTACCTTAAGGCTTGGTGTGGAGACCTTGAAATGTCTAGAAATTTCGAATGATATTCCCAAGAGTCTAACAAGTAGGACACTGAAATCTTCGTTTGTAAATATTCTAAATCATAATCCTGAGACATAATTTCCATTTTCATGTTTAGGTCTGATCGAGAGATTATTACTGGGGCGTCCAAGGTAGGAGAGTTCAAAGAAGCAGGTAAACTATTGTTTTCATCTGCCCTCGTAGACTCACAGCTCATCACAATTCACCATACCAAAGTTCATTTTCCAATAAAGGGAAATTCTATCTTCTCTGGATGCTAGTAATATATTCCAAAACTTGAGCATCAACTTCATTAATATGCATTGCCAGGAAACCAATGTTGTTCCCTCTTTTTTGCTTGTATCAGATGAGTAGATGTCAGAGAAGATAGCAGAGTACCACTCAGCTAGCGAGCAGCATCATAGATACTCATTCCATTAAGTAAACTGCTACAGTACCTATGAAGTTACAAGACCATTGACAATGCTTGCAAATACAAAAGAAATGGAAGTAAAAGTTGACTAAGGCTCCACCAACTCGGGGGAGCCACACATACAGGCGAGTTGGGCCCGCTTCAGGGTTGCAGCGATGCGTGCCGCCATCTTCTGGGGAGGGTCAGTGCAGGACTGGTTTGCTGTGGCGCAGTTCCTAGGAGCACCAGAGTGCTTCCAGGGTAGTCCCAGCAACTTTGGCAGCCTCCCCATAAAAGTGGGTGGGTCTCTGTTCCCAACCGCTGCCTCTCAAAGAACGCCCCACAGTACCAGAGAAGCACCGCGCATCGCCCGCATTCTTTGTTTTCCCACCCACCATCCCCAGAGCAAACAGTTCAGGGTGGCGGGGTGAGGTTTAGGATTTTCTGTGCCATAATGTATGGACAGCGATAAAGCTAGGCTAAGTTGCAGGTGGTGCACGCCCAGTGTGGTACTTTAAAGGTTGTAAGAATATCTGTTGTCATTTTCTAACCTTAATTTCTCTTCCAGGTTCATCTGTACATCGTATTTATGTAGGCTGATGGGTGAGATCATGATTGGTGGGACAGTTCGGGTCCATATAAGGCATCCTATTCCTTTTAGACCAAAATAACGCCGGCATCCCAGGACCCTCCAAAGGGTGCTAGCAGTGAGTTGGAAGGAAGTTGCAGGAGCGTGGGTCTTGGTGGTGTTGATGACACGTAGTCCTTACCTGCCAACCACCTGTGCAGGCGCACTGGGCGCAAGCTAGCAGACTCCCTTGGGGAGAGGGACAAAATGATGGGTGTAGAGGGTGCCTGAAGGAGATATCCTAGCGGGTAGAGGGACTCCTTGCACAGAACTATCTCGATAAGGGAGGTCGATGGGTGTGGTCCTCCCATAAGGAGGGACCCACGCCTGTCCAGTTTTAATTGGACAGGGGATATTGTAGTGTAGTTCCTATTTCCCTTATAGGCTCTGCGCATTGGAATAATATACACTATAGTTTTTGCATAGGACTAAGGTCAGTATGCTCCTATCGAGTACATTAAACTTAATTACTTGTGTGTACCAGCTAACTCAGAGGTCACTAGAAACTTCTCGAATGAAAAAGAAGGGATTCGTTTCTGACAACCGCATGAACATGACAACTTTGTTTCCCTTAGAATCGGTTCCCTCTATTTGTGTGTGCAACTATCAAAGTTCACCATATAATTAAACAGACAACTTCGTGTTATCAGAGCAGAAGAACCAAATCTCCCTTCTACCCTCCTGTGATCAAAATCACTATTTCCAATTATGATATGTGCTGTCTACTTCTGCATAATCTCCCACCAATGTATGTATGGATGATCAAAAAAGGAGAACGAGGGATGTGGAATTTTTTTTCACAAACAATCACAAAAAGTGAGGAAAAAGTGATGAAATTGCCATGAAGTCTGTAAGGCAATGAAACATGTTGGTTTTAATTTGAGCAGACACAGCAAGGAATAAAACAGTATAGCCAGTGTATCTAGCTCGTTTTTAATATCAAAACACACCGGGTTTCTAAGCTAGATCCCGGTCTGTCCTTCAAGGGTCACTGAGAGCACTTTTCTCTAACTTTTGGTTCCTTATTCCTCACGATCCTATTTATTTTTAAGTAGGCAGTTGCTAATGATGAGAACCTGAGGACACAGGCGAGTACCAGCCTGTAACCTCCCTTGGTGTTACTTCCATGAGGCACTGCCTACTTTTTTCCTCACTTCTGTGATTGTTTGTGAAATTGTTTTCCACATCCCTCGTTCTCCTTTTTTGATCATCTATACATTGGTGGGAGATTATGCAAAAGTAGACAGCACATACCATAGTTGGAAATAGTGATTTTGATCACAGGAGGGCAGAAGGGAGAGTTGGTTCTTCTGCTCTGATAACACGAAGTTGTCTGTTTAATTATATGGTGAACTTTGATAGTTGCACACACAAATAGAGGGAACAGGTCTATTGTTGAGGTACAGTTGATGAGGGGGGGGAGACCTGTTCTCCTTTACCCACTGAGCTCCAATTTTTGAATAATCCCTTAGAATCGGAACACGTCTCAAAATCGTGGAAACAATAGATAACAGTTTCACAGAAATAGATAGACGAGCATTTCAATTAAAGGGATTTATTGAACAGTCTTGTTTCACGTGTAAGAGATGTGAGCTGTTGCAATCATTAGAAAGTAAGCAAGATATAATACGCACAGCGTAAGCAGTAAGAAGAAATAATACTGCACTAGCATTGCCTTTTAGCTATGACATATATTCATATATACATACATAAATAACACAGGCTAAAAAGTGAATACGCGTCTGATGCTTCTAAATAATTCTACCCCAGTGTACCTAACCCAAGTGTAGTACAAGGTAAGAGTAGGTGCTGTTTTCTATAGTATGATATATACTAAGTTTCTATGCCAAGAGTCCCTCTAGGTTTTTGTCAACTCCATACCTTAGAATGAGAGAGGTGGGAATCTCTTTCCGGGTCTCAAACTCTAACACCCCGCGAAGGGAGTCAGAAGCTGGATTCTCAGTGAGCAGGCATGACAGTGTCTGGTCAGTGCATCAGACCAGGATATGGTCTCTTCCGAACTTGCCGTGGCAAACCGTGCAGTCAAGTCGTGCCGAGCCGTGCCGTAGTTAGCCATGGTAAGGGAAGACACATTTATACCTGGAAGGTGTTTAGGAATGCTAGCATTGACGTAAAGTCGGGCAGAGGAAGACTTCATGGGTGAACCCCTAAGGAATAGCAGTTCATACATAATAGATGAGTTCTTGGAGAAAACAATAATCCTAGCGAGGGAAAGTCCCGATGGCTTAAGGGTCTGGTTTCTAAGAACTCGTTGTGACGTGGGATGGACGGATGTAGGTGACCATGCCTGTATTTGGATAGCATGGCAAAGGCCTAAATAAGGACTGGGATTCTATGCCTAAATATGGTCAATGCGAATTGTGCCTATATAAGGACATGATTCATGGAAACCTATGTACGGGCATCTAAATCGACACAACACCCACTCCATTGACAAATGATCGATACTACTAAATGCTAAACATGCTAAACACATAACATTGAGTATCACATGTTCATTAAAAACATTTGTAAAAGCATACTAAAAGAAGTTGTTTGTTAAAAACTTTGCTAGACATGAAAAGCAAAGGTGCTGTACATACGAAAGCAATGTTTAATTCTAAGCATATATTTACAGTGAATGCTAAGTGGATGGACCGAAACATATACACATATGCAATGAAATGGTCTAGTTGTACAGAAAGGAAAACATTTCAGAGCCATTTCATGTCATGATCACATAAATGCGAATAAAGGTGACAATGTGTCCCTGGAAGTATTTAAAAGAAGTCTGTTCTCTAAGAATATTTCTACTGTAAGCAGAGTCTGTAGCCAAAAAAGAAAAAATCAATATTAAAAAAAGGTGACCGTAGGAAAGTTCTAAATGTAGTCTTTTAAAAAGAAAAAAAAAAAATTGAAGGCCGAATTCATAGATTACATGGTACACTGTGAACCAAGTCAAAAGTTATTTGAAGATGCTGGGTAAAACATGAAATCCTCTAATCCTGTAGACAAAAATGCATCTACCGTTGTCGGTGATAGGTCGATTTCCTCATTTAGAAGATTACCTGCACATAGATGTGATGCATCGTCAGTAGCAGTGTTCGTTGCCGATGTTACCTGTGTGCCTGTTAATCCATCTCGTACCTCAGCAGTAGCATGTTGTGTCTGTGAGATCTCAATGAATGCCGTCATCAGCATTGGTAGCCTCTGGGGACAACACAGAGCATGGGCCGTTATCGGGTCCAGCAGAGTATCGATATCCGTTGGCATGACTGATGGGAGTGTTAGACAGATGTCTAGCATGCATTCTTCACCGCAAAGTAAGCAGCGTAGAACAGAAGCAATCTTGCCAGATTGGTCTGAACGACAGAAACAATGTGGTATTTAGTTCTCGTAGACAAGGTAAACCCAATAGTTGCACTATGCGCTCACGACACTTCCTTTCCAGGAGAGCATTCTCCAAGGTGCTGGGAGTGACGCTGGTGGAGTGGCTTGCTTTAGCGTAGCAATAGGAATAAAAACAGGATTCCTGCAATGAGTGCTAGAATTAGCGGCAGACCTCCAAACACAGAGTGCATGAAGTTTGGAATGATTCCGAGGACTGCTTGAAAGGGTGTTAACAGTCCCGAACATATGGTTTTAAATACATGCACAATACAATACCGCTCGTATCAGACATGTTTAAGATACGTCCCAACATTTCTGTGAAATGTGTAGGGCAATTTGTCCTTAACAGAGCATGTATCTCAGCTGAAGTCCTTGCGACTTATAGATCATAGGTTTCTATGGCCGAGGTCAAAGGCACAGTTTGTTGTAAAAGAATGGCTTTTATTCTGCTTAAAGTATCAATTCGTATAGAAGAGATGTTCAGTGAAGACCACAAAGGCGACACCCTGACTGTGTCTATATGGTGGAACAAGACTTGCATACAGCAAGTGACCCTGGAAGTAACTGTTACTAGATATGGGATACCTGGCAACATGCCACAACAGCTCTGATCATTCAACATGAGGTAACTCCCATTTGAAAGTTGTCCAAACGTTGGATTAATCACAGCGGCTGGTGAACCTTGCAGGTGGCAGGATAAATTTGCAGTGGAACCGCTACAGGCCCAGTGTAAACTAATATCCCGACATATGAGTGAACCGCTTAGTGCATTTTCACAGTGTGTAAACACATCACGCCCCCCACTCCAACTTCTGTTTGTGTAAGGTAAATCTCAGGATGTCCTGATGTATTCTTTACCCTTTTGTCCATGAACTTTTCTCTGACTAGATCCCCAAGCTTTGGGATCCAGACAGGCCTTGCTGGGATGGCAGGATTTTCCCCAGTGTTGGTTGGCTTCAGGAAAACGTTGCTTTGTTTCGATCTTAGTTCATTTAAGTCCTGTAAAACAGCCAAACGATCTTTCATATCAAATGGTTTATTTTCCACCACTGTGCCTTTACATTCGAGATCAGGAACCCACATTCTTGTCCCAAATAGGACCTCATAAGGAGTGACCCCCCCCTAGAGAACTTCTTGGCAAATTGTTTAATGAGCGTTGTACCCCATAAAGATGTTTGATCCACCCATCACCCGAACTTAATACCCTAGCTGTTATAGACCCCTTTATGTCCCGGTTTTTCCTTTCCACAACCGAATTGCCCTCAGGATAGAATGGAGAGAAGTACCGCAATGCTACGCTCAAACTGGCCATGGCTTCTTTGTAATCCCGAGAGCTAAATGCAGGGCCCTGCTCAGAGTGTAGCGTGCCTATTGCGTATGTGCCGATAAAGACTCGCAAATCTTTTATAACAGTTCGAGCGTCAGCCGAGCGCTGAGGCCACATCCATAGGAACCTTGAGCACGAATCCACTGCGACCATGATATATTTATAGTTACCATCCCTTTGCAAGGGACCGCAGTGATCCAGGTAAACCCAAGCTAATGGTTTATCTGAAATTAACAGGGGCGTCTGTGCAGGACGTTTCACTGTAGAGACTTTAATCTTTTGGCATATTTCACATTCCAAAACATAGTTTTTGGTCTGTTTTCTAATGCCCGGTCACCAATATCTCTGTTTTAATGACGATACTGTGGCGGAAACACCTGCATGGGCAGAGGCTATCCCTTCATGTGCTGCTAGGATTAGTCCTAATCTACGTTCCATGTTTGGAATTGCCCCATCCCTCACTCCAAGGATTCGAGCAAACGAAATGTTGTCCGCATCAATTATGTACGAGTATTTGAGTGGGAATATTTTAGGTAACGCTGCACTGCTGTCTTTGCTTGAAGCATTATATTTTTGAAAAAAGGAGGACCCCTACAAATACAATATGCTTGCTAATCGCAGGGAAACAATAGCAAGCTGTCAATTAAATATGGAGTTAAAACATTCTACACCTCATAGCATGAAGTGTAACCACACAGGAAGCCATTAGGAACAACTAACTGAAACAATAACTGTTTTTTTATTGTAAAAATATATTTTTATTTTGATTTTAAATCTATTTTTTGGATAAGTTTTTTATAAAAATATATATTCTTAGTTGATTGCATAACTATGCATATTCACCAAAATCATACACAGATATAATATGTACATAGAAAAAAGGGAAAGAAATTCGATTGATGCATTCAATAATTATTTCTTCCTGGACAAAATTGATGAAGGCTAGCGGTAGATGACAACTACATGCGTTTCGGCACTTCTGCCTTCGTCAGGAAACCGTCTATAGTGAAAACCAATTCCAATATTAAATGAAAATGGGCGACTGAGATGGAAGCCCCAAACAGCAAAGGCAATGAAGGCTCATAGGGATAATACAATATCATGTAGACATAACGCACTTTTTGATAATATTGTCACAAAAGGTCAGGGCACTGGATTGGGCCACAGGTGACACAATTATATGGAAACTTGGAGCAACACGATGACTCTAAGTGGAGTACTGTAACCCCAGAACAATCGATGTTTTAGAAAGGATTCGTGTTGTTGTTACCACTGATTAGAGACGAAATTCTTGCTAGAGGCGATCCGTTAAAGACAAAATTCCTACTACAGAGGATATGTATTACCGCTATCAGTAGTTAAGTGCTTAAGTTTTGACGTAAAAGGCTGATATTTCTATTTTAAGGGTAAACTCATGTCCAAAATTAGCTATAGCCAATCAGTCACCAAGATTCCCAGCCTCAAATCTTGAGAACCTCCATGCTGCAGAAGATAGCTTGAAGCATTGACAGCCAATAATATCTCACTGTCTATTTTCGTTTTTGAACGAGTGATCGCAGCTACGGAAGCCATTTGCACAGCCCCCTTAGCGGCTTCGCCAGCCAATGAATTCCCTGCAACGTGAACGCCATCACGTTGATGACTCAGCGTGTGTATCCATTTCACAACTGAACTAGCTGTTCCAAAAGCGTCTTATGCTTGATTGTGCCACCTTTTGCATCTTTGAAACCATTTTGAAGCCAATTCTGTAAATATTCATTGTATGATTGTACACAGTAAAAAGAATCGCACACTATAAGTGTGGGGAATTCGTGATCCGTATTTTCTAGTGCCAATTTGAATGCTTGTAGTTCAGCTCGCTGAGCTGTACAATCTCCTAGAGATTGTGTTTTAGTGACCATCGGTCGGAATTTACCATTCCGCATACGACCTTTAACGATCGCGCTTGCTGCACTCTTAGCTTGCTTACTTTCCGTAACGGGTTGTGCTGATCCATCAGTATAAATTATAAATTCGTACTGATCTAGAGGGAGAATCTCAATAGGCAGAGGACATTCGTGTTCGTATTGCAGGAATGCTTGTGTTTTTAAATTAGGATCAAAAACGTATTCAAAATCTGTTGCAGCAAGTGAATTTGCCCATTGTATACATCTTGGATGCAAAGCTTTTGCATTTGGAATGCTTGCTTTTGTAACCGCCTCTAAGGCTGGAACTGGAGTCACGACAATAATGCGTTTCCCCTGAGCTAGAGCTCTTTCTTTTGCTACAGCGGGTTGAACTGCTGTCAGAATTTTTTCTGTCGAAGTGAAGCGCATTTCCGCTTGTGTATACAAATCTGATTTGTATGCAATTGGTACTTTTTCACCATCATTAAAAGTTAAGTAGTTGAATCCGCATTGACCCGAAATTATTCGGATCACTAAATATTGTGCATTTACGCGTGTTTATAAGTGATTGGTTGCTCACGTCAGCTTGAAGTGAACGCAGGATTTCTGTGTGTTCCTGTGTCCAATCTTTGTTTTTGAAATCAGGTTTGATTAATTCGTAGAGAGATTTAACACTTTCTGCGTAATTTAGAATGTAAGTTCTTCCAAAGTTCAGAAAACCTAGAATCGACTGTAAGTTTTTCAGCGTTTTTGGAAGTTGGAGCAACGCACACTTTTCTAAAAAGTTAGCTGCCAGGCTTTTGCCTTCACTTGAAAGCTCCTATCCTAGGAAAAGGACATTGAGATGGGCAATTGTTGATTTTTTTAAATGGAATTTGTAGCCCTCGGAAGCAAAGCCCAGTATAATGGTATTTACCCTTTTCAAGTGCCTATCCAGGTCATCGTCTGTCAGATAGATATCATCGACTTATGACAATGCCTCGTCATCATAAATTTGTAGTAACTCTGTTACTCTTGCTGAGAATAACCCTGGGCTGTTCTTGAACCCTTGTGGGAGTCGACAAAAGTGACGCTGGGGCACCATTATTGAGATAGCTGTCACGTACCTACTTTCAGGTGCTATGTTTTGCCAAAAGAAACCATTGAAATATCCAATGTGGTTTTATATTTTTTACGCAGAATGTTATTCATTAGTGCTGTACTGTGTGCATTTTGTACTGCAAAAGTTTTAGAACAAGTGTGCAGGTGTCTGTAATCCAAAACTAGACAATATGTGTTGTCTGGTTTGGAAACAGGAACCAAAGGATTGTTCATTGATGAGGTGCATGTTTCAATCACCCCTTGGTATTCAAGTTGAGCGAAGATCTCCCTGACCTGTTTTTTAGCTTCTAGCTTAATTGGGTATTGTCCTTGTGCAGTAGGTTGACATTTTAATTGGATTTTATGGTGAGGTGAGTCCTCATCCCAGCCTACATGATTTTTGTATAATGCTGGAGCCTGGGCAACTACCCATTTCCTGGCATAAATGTATAGGAACATGGTTGGCATAATGATGTCTTCACCATGTGGGCACTCCCTGAACAAATTTTGGTGGCCAGTCTTGTTCTGCTAGAAGTATGTCATAACCCCTTGAAAGTTTTTCCCAAAAGAGTGCTTTCACTTTTCTTGGTATGTCTCCCTCCATCCGGAGTGTTATTTCATATAACTTTTGTGGAGAACTAACCCTGGTGTCTACAGTCTCAACTGTGATATACTCATTCAAGTCCACTATCTCCAGAAGTACCTTCAGGTTCTGGCGAGCTATTGTTACTTCTGCTGCACTGTCCAGCATTGTCTGAGCACATTCTCCGTTCTTGAGTTGTGTTCTCAGAATTCTCGGCTGTCTGATCTTCAGACCTGCTACCTTTTTCTTAGTGAATTGAGGTTTTGGTTTGTTTTTCTGAACGTGTTGATCGTCTCTGGACTTCACGCGTTCTTCCTTGTGATCTGACCGCCCTCTTCTTTCAGATGTCTGAAAAGTACGTGAGGAACGTGTATCAGTATCTTGATATCTGTCAGGTTTTTTCAAATTATCCCTATTCCTGAGGTTATACCTCCTGTCAGAGGGCTCCTTTTGAGGAGACCTACCTCGGGATTGAGAACGTTTCTCTTTTGAATGTTGTTTGTTGTTTTCCCACTTCTTTTTAGAAGATGTAGGGTTGTGTTTAATTGAGTTCTTTTCAGAACCCTCAGACAGTTGTGGTTTAACTGTGTAATTCTATCAATTCTTGTATTTGATTAAGTAATTCCTTATCTGACATTGCAGAGATATGCAGCCGGCTAAACTCGGCCACGTTGCTCCTGGTCTACCTAGTGGACCGAGCCTGGTAATGTGATTGAAATGTTTTAGGGCGCCTTTAAACCAGAGCTGATGCTCCAGGCATGTGAGTGGAATTTCAATATCCTCGAAGGGAATGTATTCCTCAGGTGGTTCATCTTCTTTGAAGAAGTGAAACACATGTGTTACTGGATTTGATTCTGGGAATGTAATCCACGAATAGAATACCTCTGTCTGAAAAGATTCATGTGCCTCTATCACAAAAACTGCTCTACCACCTCTTGGTGTTAGGCCGTGTTTTATAAGTGTTAGAGTGATGGCTCTCCTTAAGTTTGGAGGAACATAAGCTTAATTATTGTTAGAAAATGACCTGTATTAGTGTCCCTGTTAGGGATAGGCATTAATTCATGTGAAGCAACTGTAAAATGTAGGTTACTGTGCATTAAGAGAAACTGTGTTTTATATATATGTGTGAATAAATACTGCCGGGGTTTTACTACCCCTAATCCAAAAAAGAAGGAAATTGTTTGTGTCTCGACGATGAGAGGAGTGTTATTGGTGGGGTGGGATGAGTTAACCAGAGGGAAACAGCGATACCTGGCCATATATGGTATAGGAAGGAAGGAGACTAAAGGGAAGGTAGAATTACTTCATTGTTTGTATAGTACATTCTTTATTGATCTAGATCAGAAATTCATGGCAACATTTTACATAATTTTTATTTAGGACCTGTTGCTGCTGTACCCAAATTATACGGACAAAATAATAACAGTTAATTAGGGCTCTAATTTTCTGTTAAATGTGTGGCAAGTATATTGCTACATATTGGATGCAATTTTTCTAGTAAAATAAGAGAGTATTGTTCTGCTGGTTGGGAAATTGCAGGCTGCGCGCATCAGGAAGGAAAAATGAAACTGATACTTTTATTCTAATATGGATGAAACTGTGGAGAAAATTAGATACATTCCATTTCCAATGTATTGCTAAATCCACACTATTTATATTTTCAGGGTAGGAACACAATTACCAATTTGTGATATCACCACAAAAAATATGACAAACCCTAAATGTGCCAGAAAATGGTCAAAACGGCCTCCTTTTCTCATATTGCCACCCCTCCCCCACCCCGCCACTGTCTCATCACATTCCTTAGTTCATGTGTTGTATGCACACAGGCACCCTCCTGCCTTAAAATGCAAAATTCAGATTGTTAAAGTTTAATGTACAACCACTCCAAGGTGTATTAGAACAATGGAATGTTGAGAGGCCCATTGAAGACAATTGAGTAGCTCCAGGCATACAATGTCTGGTATAAGCCCGGAGCTCCAACATTCCAATGTTTGTCTTCACGTTTCTCCCTTTTTAATTCCGTGTATTCTACCCTTAGTAGGTGGAATGTTCGAATAGCCTTATAGGCCTTCTGCCTCGGGCAACACTGGTTGTTAAAGACCCTCTCCCTCTTTATAGGCCCTCGCCTGAGCCTCGGGCCTATAAGTCGTGTTCAGGGCCTTTAGCAACCAGTATAGCCCTCGGCAGCAGGCATAAGGCTACATTATTAGCAGGACAATCACAAGCCATCATTCTTGCAGCTATCTTTGTTTCTGGTTGAGGCAGGCACTCTGTGTTCCCTGTCTTTAAAAGAGGGCACATTTTATTAGTTCCCTGTGTTCTGGTGCACTGTTCAGCATTGCCTTTCCAATACTGATAACCCATGTTTTATAAAGCATAATTCAATGCTGAACTGTTACTAAGGTGAAATGGCTAATAAGAGAAATTTACTAAAATAGAGAGGTAGCAAAGGTTACATCACTTTGTCCTCTGACAACATAAGAAGTACTTGCACATAATCTTTGACAATGATGACATCACCAGAATTGACGTAGCTGAAGCTGCAAAGATACATCATCAATGGAAGATTAATGCAAAAACAAACAACTAAATGTCTATGTTAGCTACCATGCAGCAAATGGGTTCCCCCCATTCAGTCCAACAGGATTTTTTGTATTTGACTACCTGGTTTTTGGACCTTTACCATGGGAGAGCCAGACTCACTCATGGTAAATTCACAGTGATTGGAGTGAGCGTCTTAACCACCAGCGTCTGCCTTTTAAGATAAGGTCAATGCGGTTCAGCTAGGGTAAGAGGCACTGGGCTGGTTACATATGAACACATGTGAGGCTGCTCCTGTGAAGATACCGCTGTGCACAGCCCAGTAACTGCACACAGGTAGCCTATCGCAGACTCCTCATGGATTAGTACAGACCTAGGGTAGGCTTTGTCATGAGGGGACATTCACAGTGTAGGTCTTCAGGCCTTACTGAAAAATCTGTAGTGCTTTCACTGTGTGATTCATATAGGCAAACTCTGCCCTACAGTAAAGGTACTGTAACCTATTTTTCCTTTCCTGGTCAGAGTGGATCTCCCTAAGACTTAATACCTGAGTCTTGTTACTGGTCCTACTCTTGGGTGTGTGGTTTTTGTTTCAAGAGGTTGGAAATTACCTATTTGGTATTTGGCTCATGGCTAGGAATTGGCCAACATGGTGATTGGAGACCTGAGACAAGATCATTGTATTAAGCAAGAGCAGGCACACACATAGGGAACTGGCAGTTTTTCACACTGCTATAGGACTGGTGCGGTGCCATGTCTCTTCTACCTGGTGTGGTCACTTCTAACCTACAGTTTCTTGGGAAGCAATGTCTTTGACCAGACGATTATGGGGCTCATTATAGAGTTGGGAGTTAACTGTAGGCGGGGCTGGCTTTAGGGCAGTGCAAATGGTGCGACCACACTGGGCGCTGACCTGTGGCGGGGGCGCTGACCTCAGGGGGGGGGGGCGCTGTGTTTAGCAATAACTTATGAATGGAGAGATGAGGGGCATTTTGGCCCGGTGGTGGTGAGAGAATCCAATATGGTGGTCAAGAGGTTTGGGGGTGCCAAAAATGATTTTCGCACCGGGCGCCACCAGCGCTAAAGCCGGCCCTGATTTTAGGGACCTGTAGGTTCTTAGGATATTTAGCAGAATCTACTTAACCTTCAGCTAAGCAGAATACTGTGTCTTTCAAGAGAAAGGCTTATGGACTGTTGATGTTTTTCTGAATCAAAGAAGGCCTTTTTGACTGAGTGTTCAGTGTACGTCAGTTGGAAACCTTGATCGTAGTTTTGGCATACATTCCAATAACTTTTGTGATGCCTCTATTGGAAAAAGGTTCTTGCTAGATCTCTGGATCAAGGGAGTGTACAGTTTTTTTTAAGGCTTTTTCCTTTGCTCCCTCTATGCAGAAGGGTATGGGCAATCCTTCCTTAGGCACCATCCCTAAGGTACTTACATTGGCTCTCTGTGTTTAGTGTATTATTGCTATATGCTGCCTCAGAGAATCTGCTGGGTCTGTGCCATCATAGTTTGCACTCCCAAAGCCTGCAGTCAACTTGGCTTATATTTATTTATTTGCAGTTCTCTTTAGGGCAGATCAGATTCAATGGGCCACAGAATGCTTTACAGGGGAAAGACAGAGTGACATGGAAATGCATAAATATACAGTAAGATTTTTCAATTGATGTGATCATAGTAGATTACAGATCATATATAAATCCAAATATATGGCAGAGAAACACATAAAAAAAACAATTGTATATGTAGATGGTGAAACGATTAGCAACAAAATATACATTTGCTGTTTTAATTTGTTTTCCCATACCTTTGACACACACACACATACAAAAGTGATAACAAATTATTCTTTTTTTTTTTTTTTTTTTTTGAGTTCAAAATGTTTTATTAGATTTTCCATAAGAATGAACAAATACAGACAATACAGAAAAAATTTATCACAAGCGAAAATACCTATATAAAATAAAACATTTCTAAAAGCAGTTCTAAATACAATAGTTAAAGATGTATATATAATCAATTAGAAGGAGGGGAGATAAACTAAAAAGAAGGGCGGGGAGGGAGCCATGAAAAATTGCATTGTCAACTTATTAGAAAAAGGAGCTACATTCATCATATAAGGCGTTAAATAGAATGACTGTAAAACGGTGACTCAAGTATACATATACAATTATAAAGATAAGTATACATCTATGGGTAACCAAAACGAGTGAAACAAATTAGAATTGTGATTGATCCCTTTCAGGGATAATTGAGCACCTCTTCTTGTAAAAATGACCCATGACCACCAAGCATGAACCGATAAAGACGAAATATCCTTCCAGCAAAATGTAATGGACTTTAAAGCAGCTGATATTAGGAAGTTAAACAGTTTACCTTCTAATTCAGTTAAGATATGCGTAAGATCAACAGCTTTACATATTAATATTTTGTAAGAAATAACATCATGAATATGAAATATTTGTTGAATAATATCCCAAACATCAGACCAAAATTTAAAAATTAATGGACATTCAAAAAGCATATGTCGTAGTGAACCAGGGAGTAATTTACAATGCCAACAAATGTCGTCTTGCATCAGCTTAGCACGAAATAAACGCACTGGGGTCCATAAACAATTAAATAAAATATAAGAATTGGTTTGGTAAAGTGAAACAGGCAAACAAATTATTCTTTTTGAATGAAGGGCTTTCTAACCGAAAATTATCAGAGCTCAAAAGGTAAACAGAGTCACGTGAGATGGATAGATTTTGGGCCTAGGTCAGAATCACGCATGCAGGAGAACAACAGGTTTGAAATCTTAACCAGCCATTGGCATAGTAGTGGTGCGATGGGCCCAGGTGCAAGCAATGTAAATGCTCCCTGTCCACTGGCTGAACAACAAAATACAGACATCATTTGCATGCATTGGACCCTTAACACCCTTGGGATGCAGTGCCACTGCATTCACTGCAATTTTGAAAACAATGTCCCTGTGAGGAGTCCTTATCCCTGGGCCTCACAGCCATGGTCCAGCACTGGATAATGGATAGAAGGCCCGTGTTAGAGGGGTCAGTGGTGCAGCAATGGTGCCTTGGGCCCTGATCCAGTTTAAGTAAATTAGCCCCTAGGACCGCTGACATGACAGTAAATACATCCATGATTTGGGTACATCATGCCCCTTGTGCCCAAGTGCCACTCCACTTGCTACACTATTGAGACGGACACCATTACCATGGCTTTGCTGCCATGCTCTAGCACTGGGAGGTGCAGAAGAGGAAGCCACTTCTCCTAGGACTGGCATGACTGTGATGCCCAGGAGGCACCTATGTGCGCCTTGCAACACTGGATCATGGCTGCGAGATCCATGGTAGAGAAAAAAAACAGGTTTGGCATCTTAAATAGCCAGAAGTATAGTGATGGAGAACAAACATATCTGAGGCGAACCAGGCTGCCATGTATCGTAGAGCATGGTGTTGAAGAGAGGTACTGCCCTAAAGAACGCTGACAGAGGCAACCCTGTGCTCTTGCCTCTGCCTGACTCACCCGGCACTCCAAAGAGGGTCCGTGACCATTGGAGACACCCATGAGACTGGAGCATACCAAAAGCCAGACTCATGTAGCATCCCCTGAAGTTGTTACCCTCAGGACCTAATCTGGAGGTTATGCATCTTCTTTCCCAAAGAGGTGGAGGTACCAGATACATTCTGCAGGCCTGACTGCAGCTGGCATAAGACAAAAGAGGACATTTAGGACACAAACTGTGAGACTGAGTGCACAACTCTTAATGCCCTAATTGGCAGAAGCACTGTACTTGAGACCTGCCACATTAGACCTTAACTTACGTTAAGCGGAACTGGAGGGCCAAAGGGACATCTTGCACCAGTATACATTGGCTTTCCACCAGAGAAATAATACCTGTTTTTTGTGTGTGTGTAACATTTCTTTATTTAATGCATTTCTAAGACCTGGCATCCTTGGTATGGTTTTCCCCCTAACTATTTATCTTCATACCTTCTGTTTTTGCTGACATCGTGTTTGCTGGCCTTACGACTCTGGACACATTGGCCAAAGCTAAAGTGGTTGTGCTCTCTCCTTAAAATATGGTAGAATTGTCTTAGTCCCAATGGGCACATTTTATTTTACTTGTAAGACCCTAGTAAAGTGGCACTCCCTGTCCCCAGGGCCTTTAAACTAAATTCTGCTAGTGGCCCTGCAGCACTGGTTGTACCCCCCACTCAAGTAGCAATTTAAACATGTCTCACGCATGCCATTGAAGCCTGTCTATGTGCAGTTTTAAACTGCCATATCGAGATGACAAAAAAACCTTTTACCAGGTCTGAGCCTTTCTTTAAATACATATAAGTCATCCCTAGGGTAGGCCCTCGGCAGCTGAGAGGGCAGGACACAATGTATTTAGAAAGTAGGACATGTACCTTGAAGTTTCACCTGCCCTAGTAGTGAAAAAGTTGTTCTTCACTACTGCAAGGTCTACCTCTTCCACAGGATAGCATTGGAGTTACCTTATTACATTTTGTAAGTGTAATTTGAAATGTGACCAGGTGCCCATTTCATGTTTAGTGTCTCTGGAAATGTAGTTTCAAATCCTAACTTATGGTGTAGTCAGATTTTTTATATAAATTCTGAAAATGTTACTTTTAGAAAGTTAAAAGGACAATTGATTGATGGAATTCTGAACAATGTCAAACACTCACGCCGAGTACAGAGATCTGGGCCTAAATCCATTGAATTTTGCTCACCACGCCCATCCAGTGGCATGTGACCTACGTCTGGGAAATCCGTCCCACTTAGGGCGACAAATGCAAAAAGAACAAATGATGGACGGAATGCTGAACAATGTCAAACACTCACCCCCAGCACATAGATCTGGGCCTAAATCCATTGTTTTACCTCGAAACCGGTTCTAGGATGCTTGTTTCCAGTCTGAGGGCCTGAAATTGCAGTTTGTGCTAGACTGTTCCCATGGGGAGCAGAGCCAAGGCTGATTTGCATATGGCTAGGTCCAAACTGGAATAGCATGGTGAGCAAAAACATTTTAGATTTAGGCCCAGATCTCTGTACTGGGGGTGAGTGTTTGACATTGTTTGGCATTCTGTCCATCATTTGTTCTTTTTACTCTTAGAAATGTTCAATTTTCTTGCTTCATCCATTTGGTGCCTTTAGAATATGATTGGGTGTAGTTGACAGTTGAACTATTTATATTCCTCCTAGACAGCCACACACAATGGGAAGCTTATTGGTGACTTGATGCACCATCAATGGCAGGATGGGAGGGAGGAGCTGAGCCCAGCACCACTTATATCTGAATAGTCTGTGTCCTGTCTCCTCAGAAAGGGCTTCATACCCCCTGTAGCTTGTCTTGAGCCAGGCCCAGGAAGGCAGAACATTTCAGCACTTCAAAGGTATGCTTCTCGCAGCTTCTCCCCACTTCAATCGTGGTCGGCCTGGACTGGTCCCAGTCTGGCACAACCAGATATCCACAGTTGGCGCTTTGTGCTTTTTGGCACTATTTTCACCAAAATGTTTAAAATTACATATCTCCTGTTCTACCGATTTGATGTTTGCTCTTTTGGCCTTGTTTTATTTACTAAATTTTATTCTATGTTTCTAACGTGGTATGGGATCCTTTTTATATGTTCTTTTATTACTGTTTAAGTGTCGCACAAATACTTCACTCATTACTTCTAAATGAATCCTCTAAGTTAAGCTGACTGGTCTCAGCCAAGCTAACAGACAGTTGAGTACAGGTTAATTTGGGGTTTTCTTGTGTCTCACACTGACAAGCATTCAGTCGTGGCTGGCATGTCTCAAGGGTGGGGGTGTGTGGGTGGTCGTTTGGGGGGATCGTGCGAGTGGGGTGTGAATTTAATTTAAGAAAATGTAAACCTACCTTATTGCTGGCCGTGCCCCGCGGCTTCTCCGCGTATGCTCCGGGAACAGTAAGCAGACAGCCTCCCTTCACTCTCCCAAGCAACGTCGGGACGCCACACTGGAAGGGTCTTATGGGGAAGCCGTGTTCTCAATGTAAGCGGCATTGCAGCCTGCATGGAGAACTATAGCGTGTGCATTACTGGTTTGGGCTGCCCCAGAGGGCCGACCAAACAGTCAGCGCCCTCAGCAGTGGACAAACCACTCCTCCCCTGCCCTAGAGCAAGCCCGCCCCCAACCAAACCCTTCTGCTTTCTCACAGTGCGAGAAGCAGAAACATAAAATGGTAGTTATTACCATTTTATGTTTCTGCTTCTCGCACTGTGAGAAAGCAGTGGGCCAATGCTCCTCCGCCCCAGTGGAGGAGCCGCCCCTACAAGCATTTTGGTTCCTGCTTCATCAGGGTTCACTCCCCAGTCAACCAACAACCCAATTTTTCACAGCATTAAAGTACTTTCTTTTTACAAAAGACAAGCACTGAGTTGGACTATCAGTTATTGTGCAACTCGGCTATTATTGAGTTCTGAGCTTGCTGCATCCCAACACAATCTCCCTGAGAAGCCTATGATGGTCATTGCTACCACTAAGAGTCAACAGCTCAAGGGGATGTACTGGGCCTGGTTTACAGAGCCGGGCACCCTGTCCAACCAAATGAAAAAGAGAAAATATTGGGAGAGAAATATACTCTAAACAAAGCATAGAAACACAAACCCAAGCATGTTAAAACATGAAAAGCATTACTATAGCCACATTTTTTTTCTATGAAGCAAAATAATTATTAATTCAGCAGAATAAAATGCAGGTGACAACTAAATAAATACCTGGATGAACTGTTTATGTCAACAAAGAGGTTTAAAAATAATCAGGGCTTAAAATCATCACAGCTTTCTTTGGCGTCTTACACTTAAGATACAGCTCTCAGGACCTAGTTAACACATGGAAATTCCTCTAGAGGCAAGAGAAATCTATGCTTGAAATGTTGGGTCTGCTAAAGCAAAGCAAATTTTCTTTGTTGTAAACCTGGAAATACATCAAAATGGTATGCCTCCCAGACCCAGATGCAATGAGGAGAAATATCTTTATTTCTCCTTGTTACTTCCTTTTTCTATGTGTGATGCATTTTACATCACACATAGAAATAGGAAAATGCCTGTAAGGATTGTTTTTGTGCAGGAAGGTGTTCCTTCCTGCACAAAAACAATCCTTCTAGTAACACATGCATCATTGTACCATAGTGGGCAGAAGTGTGCCATATCTTTGTAAATATGATGCATTTCTGATGTCTCCCATTGACGCAACGCAGTGCAGCAAGTTGCCTTGCTGTTTTGTGTTGCGTGAAATGTTAGTAATATGCACCCAACCTGTTTAGCTGGTAATAAAAATAGTTATTTCTCAGCTTTCTGGATCTAAAAAGACTTTAAGGGGTTGAACAGGACATATATAAAAAAAAATAACATAACAACACAATGTTACATAACAGAGGGCCAGTTGTCTGGGTTTCCTAGAGTTAAGAGTTTAGCGTTTAGATTTCTTGCTATCCATTAGTGACGATGTGGCTCCAAGTTGACTAAGGAGAGTGTTAAAAAACAAAGGTCCAAGCAATTCAAATAATCTGTGACTTGAGTCGGCCCCAGGGGGCTTGAGTATAGCTAGGAGGTAAAGTTTGTCTGAGTGTAGGAGACATGGTAAGCTGTGATGAGTAGTTAGCAAGCAAAGAGAGAGAGGGAGGTGCTGCGTCACTCGTGGTTTTAAATTCTCAGTTGAATAGATTGTGCTGCAGCAGTAATAGGAGTCAGATCAAATAGCATTTATTGGCATTCAGTGTTCAGATGAAGCTTGAAAAACTACTTTCCATTGTCGATATCGGCTGGATGTCATCTATATAAGGTTTAATGACATTCCTGCTTGTTTGGGGAACTTCATTTCAATCCAAATTCACATTGCATGGTTCAGCTTCACTATTTTTAGGTCTCGTTGAGGCCAGCGCATGCGCTGGCTCGGAGAGACATTTTGTAGTTGGGATTTTTAAAGTGCTGCCTGTGGCCTAAAGCTTGAGTGCACGTGAGCGTGCACGCGCGCAGCCGCCAATCACTGCTGCGCGCGCACCACTCGCGTGCTTGCCACACAGCGCTCCCGTCCAAGCGATCGCGATCACTTTCGCTTTGATCGCGATCGCTATTACTTTCGTTACTTTTACGGCCGCGCGGCCGAATGCTTGTTTTATTTTATTTCGCGGCCGTGCGGCGTTACTTTTACGGCCGCGCGGCCAATGCTTGTTTTAATGTGCCTTGTGGTCAGGAGGGGGCGGGGAGGACAGGACAGAACAGGACAGACAGTAAGCTGCACCTTACACTTGGGAGGGCCGCTTCAGCTACCGCCTGAGCACTGCGCCCCTCGCAAGGGCTGCCTAATGCTTTCCTCAAGATTTACTCCCTTACCACCCTTGATTCCCTGCCCCAGATACCTCTCCTACTGTCATTCCTGTGTAGGGTCAGTAGCTCGATGAATCATTCAGCTGTTTGTAATGCCCTTCCAATAGCTTCCGGCCTCTCTCTCAACTTCTCTCTCTCACTGCATCTCTACTAACTACTTCTCGCTGCGGCAAATGCAGCTGTCTCTGCCCTCACGTTCGTCGCAGCTCAAAGCTTGAAGCTAAAAAGCCACAGCCACTGCGGGGAGATGGCAACCCCTGTGCACTCACAAGCTGAAAAACATATCGGCGAACGCTTCAGACAGAGCCCCCCCCCCGTTCCTGTGCTACAAGCAGGAGCAGGACTCCAAGGCACGTCTTTCCATTGCACTTCACGGCGACCTCAACTGGAACCGGATGTGACCTTCTAGTTAAGGAGCATGGCGGGACCTCCCTCCCACGACCAACAGGAATCAGAAAATTCATTATGTACTAACCTACAGCATGCTGCCACCATCATTGCTGGACAGGTAACTAAAAGTGCGGAGGCCTGGGTCAGTTGCAGCAGACTACATTCAGAGAACACTGAAAATTAAATAACTGAAATATCGCTCTCCCCATACTTTTTCTTTGTTCCAAATGTTCTGTGTCTTTCCTTTTATGCAGACTCCCCCTGTGCTGTGCCCCAGCTGTCTCCTGTGCTCTCTACCTCCTATTAATTCAAGTAGGATCCTCGTTCTCTTTGCAATCCTATCTCTCCTGAATGGTCTCTTCTCAAGTGCGGACTAAGGAGCTGCCAGCAGCAGCCTGACTGCCGACTTTGGGGCATATTATCAAGCCAGGCGATAAAATTATCGCCGCTTTAGCAGCAGAAAACTGCCGCTAAAACGGCGATAATGGGCTTGATAATATGCTCTATGGAATTCCAATTGAAGCCCATGTTAAATGTGAAGGACGTCTAACATGGGCTTCAATTGGAATTCCATAGAGCATATTATCAAGCCCATTATCGCCGTTTTAGAGGCAGTTTTCTGCCGCTAAAGCGGCGGTAATTTTATTGCCTGGCTTGATAATATGCCCCTTTATTCTCAAGTCACTAGGCTGTCCTACACATTGTATGCAAAACAAAACTTGTTCCCTGCCCTGGAAGTCACAATGCCTGAACTTCCTAGGCCAGAGAATTCACAATCACGGTCGAATCATATGAATTTTAACTGATCATTTAATTCAATTTGACAAATAATAAAGAAAATCATAAAAAGAAAAGAGGCGTAATAAAAAGATTCAAACAAAAAAAAGAAAATCATACTAAAGCAGGTGCTCCAAATCCAGCGCAGGGAATATTACTAATATATCAAATTAATCAATTAAAACAGTCCGCTACTACATTTGTACTAGCAGACTGTTTTGATTGATTATATTAGTCTATATGTACTTTCAGTTTGATTCTTCCAAAAATTGATTCCATCAGCCCCTAGTTATTAAGGTACATGTTAACTGCATATATCACATTTTCTTCAGTACAGCACTTCTACACATCTACCTCACTGATGTCACTTTGCACTTTCACTGTGCCGGGTTTGGAGCACCTATGCTGTGCATCAGCATCAACAATATTTCAACTCTCCCTCACATGAGGCATCAGGAGTATAGATATGTTCAAGCAGCCTTTCATTTTAGATCCTTTGCGTAGCCATTTTAGGACTGGGCTTAAAAGTCCTAAGATACAAAGTGCTGTTGATTAATGAGGCAGGAGTGGCTGACGGTGTTCCATATGACATGGGACTACTAGGCAGCCATGAACACCTGTTGCTCATTGAGTTTGCCCTCTTGGCAATGGGTGTTTTGCAGGGCCGGACTGGGAACCAAAACCGGCCAAACGGCCCCCACGGGCCCAAAACCGGCCCCCATCCGTGCGGCGCACCGGGGGATTGCCCGGTGCCCGCTACGGCCAGTCCGGGCCTGGTGCTTTGCATGGCTGAGCGGCCACTTCAGTTGTCAACTGTATTTCTGTCGATAGGAGCTACTCGTCTATCCACTATGTCCCAAACGCATTACTTCCTCTGTCCTCCATTATCTCTATATTGTTGCCTTCACCCCACTCATTACTTACAAGTTGTTCCAACCACGGAAAAGGAGAAAAGAACCTAGAAGTATGCTGGTAGCTGGCCCACCCTCTCACTCGCCAGGGCACTATAAAGGTATAGTTTACCAACATCCTTCCTGGAATTTTCCCCTGTCTCATGACTGAGACAAGAACATGGTGTATGAAACTCCTCTCCTGGTCTTGGGTCCTCAACATTGTACTCTTTGTCATCTCTGTGCCAGGCACCATGTAGTCTGTGCGGCGCAACGCAGATATTCACAAGGCAGGAAGGCTAGCCACGACCAGGAGTTCGCTGTCTTGACCATTGCCTCGATGTGGATAAGCAGCACGATTGAGGAAAGTTCAAAATCATTTCTTGTATGTATGCTTACTAAAAGCATGGTGGTGGTAAGGAGAGCTGTTTAAACAAGCATTGGCATAGCCAATAGGTCTCACCTTTTGGGACCTTGTAAGTGTTTAGCCATGCAACAGTTGATGTTGTTGCACCAAGGATATTGTGCTGCATAACTAAATACTTATAAGGTCCCAAAAGCGAGACCTATTGGCTATGCCAATGCTTGTTGTTATTGCTATGGAGGAAACCCTTGGGATTGGGCCATTTCTATATTCCAATCAGCTGGTGTTGGGAGGCATAGCCCATTCCCCCTACGGCAGAGGGTTTCCACAACTGGATCATTGTGGCCCTAGATATTGCTGCCACTTTTAAGACTGCATTTTTAAGAGCCAAACTGGCATCACCTTGGTTTTCTGATGAAACTCAGATCACTTAGAAGGGAGTATCACAGACAAGAACACAGATTGGACCCTTGTACTAGAAAAAAAGCCAAGCAGAAAGCTCTGCATCAGAAGTATAAACTCACCATCTTTCAAGCTAAATCTCACTTCCTTACCAACAAGATCCTTCCTGCAGACAATTCTTCTGGCATGCTTTTCAAGGTGATCAACGAGATCTCCGAACCTTCAGGGACACTATTGTTGTCCCCTTCTCAAGACCTCTCCGACAGAATAGCTGCTTACTTCAAGGACAAGGTCCTTAAAATCTTTCGGGAGCTTGACCATATGGAAATGGAAGAACCAGAGGTCGTGGAAGTCGCTCAGAACCAAGTGATAGGGAGTGTCCTGTTTACTCTTGCAGCTTTTCCCCAGATTACTGTTCCACAAACTCTGGCTCTCCTCAGGGGCCTTAAGTCTGGCTCTCCCTCAGACCCCTGTATGCCCCTCACCCTCAAGTTAGTCCCCAACCCGATTGCAGACTTCCTGTGGTAGGTGTTTAAAAACATCCTCTGATCCGGCTGCTATCCGGAAACTTTGAAGGAGGCTATTGTCACGCCCCATCTCACTTCTCCTAGCCCCCACAAAAATCCTAGAGAAATTCATCAACACTGAATTGATGAACTATTTTGATTCTCATGAGATCTTAGATCAGTCTCAAAATGGTTTCCACGCCGACCACAGCATTGAGTCCGCCCTTATTGCTGCCACTAATCACATCCGCATGCAGGTCGACCAGGGTGGCTCGGTAGTGCTAATTATGCTTGATTCCCAGCTGCTTTGGACACCGTTTCCTCTACTCAGATGGTCCAATGTCTGTGAGAGGTGGGAGTTTCGGGTAAGGCCTTGAAGATCCTCCACTCCTTCCTGACAGAGAGAACGAATATCGTTACCTATGGGGTTTCTGTTCAAAGCCCTTCTGCCTACCCTGTGGCGTTCCCCATGGCTCATCTCTGAGCCCTACCCTCTTCAATGTGTATGTGACCCGCTGGCCAAGCCTTTGGGTTCCAGGTGATTTCCTATGCAGACAACATGAAGATCATTGTCTCTATCTCCAATGATCTTTAGTCGGTAGCAGGAAAATGTAACCAGTGCATGGCCAGCACTATCAGATGGATGCAGAATAACTCTCTTAAGATCAATGCAGAGAAAACTGAGGTCTTAGTTTTTGGTCCACAGACCTCAATCTGGTTGAACGCCTGGTGGCCGTTAGATTGCGGTCCCCTTTCTGTTCCGGCTAGGACAGTCAAAATCCTGGGGGTCATTCTTGACGCGGGCCTGACCATCGAGTCTCAGGTCAGCCGCACTGTTAGCACCTGCTCCTGTATTCTGAAAACTCTCAGAAAGGTGCTCCCATATATTCCAGCAGCACTATATCGACCCACTATCATTGCACTAGTCACCTCCCGTGCTTGGCTACTGCAATGCCTTGTACCTTAATATCAGCACGGCCTCCCTGAACAGGCTTCGGGTTGTCCAAAACTCGGCTGCCAGGCTGATCCTTAATATCCCTAAACGGCAGTCAGCAAAGGAGGGGCTTTGTACTCTGCATTGGCTTCCTATTAGGAAGCAAATTTCTTTCAAAGTCCTGTGTATGGTTCACAAGGCCTTGCATAACACAGGCTCGCAAGCAGCTAAAAAACATGTATCAATGGTACATACCTGCGAGGACTCTGAGATCTTCCTCCCATAGATAACTGATCTCCCCTAAATTTCGCAAGGCTAGATGGGGCAGACGCTGCTTCTCCGTGGGGGCCGCAATACTCTGGAATACCCTGCCCTCTTCTATCTCCCATGTGGAATCGCTCCCGGTGTTCAAAATTCTGCTGAAGACTTGGCTTTTCTCAATATAGTCAGCAGCTCTGCATCCTCCTTTCTCTTCTCAACCGCCCAGCGCCTTGGCACCTACGGGTATTAGTGCGCTCTATAAATCCTCACCCTATCCTATTCTAGATAGTAGAGTTACTTTTCAAATGCCCACTTAGTTTACCTCTTTATTGATACTCAGAATCAGTCTAACCTTTAGTCTCTGCTGCTGTGCCATTTATAGATGCCCGGTGTCTATGAGCACCAAGGCTTTTGCCTGGCGTTAGTCTTACCCCTTTCTACTTTCTAGTCACACCATACACTGGACCTCCGCCCACACTGCTGTCTACCCACGCTGCCCTTGAAATACAGAGACTGCCATTGCATTAGTAATTCATCAATTTCCTCGCCTATTGATCTAACCATTCATCCCCAAACCTACCCATCAAACCACCAATCCTTGCATCCACTCCTCATTGCACTCTTATCCATTTGCTGCTCATACTTCTTACACTGGCACGTTCTGCTCCCAGCTCTTCTCTTTCACCAGGCTCCCCCATCCTGGCCGACCACACTGCCCTTTTCCACTTCAGCTATCCATGCACTCGCCTTCTTATCTAACTAACCATCCATGTTCATGTTCTTCTATCCAGCTAACCAAGAAGGCCTATGAGAACATGGGTATTACGTTATAAAAATAGGATTCTGATGCAGTACTAAAAGACGTATTGCCTCTGGCCCTAATGATATATCAGCAATTCACCAAATGTGTCACAAGTTGAGATGCAATTGTGTTTCAGGCATGTTTTTTAATATTTTATAAAAGCTGGCTTACTGAAATGAAGCTTACAGTCATGCAAGTGAAAGCTCTTGAGGTCATATTAATCCTTATTTCACACAATGCAGGGATATGCCACATCTATCAAGATATGGTGCATTTCTGTTCTCTGCCTGCGCTTGCGCACAAACTGCTGCAGAGTGACCAAACAGTCACCCTTGCACCATGGTGCACGGAAGCCTGCTTTACAGGCAGGATTGTTTTTGCTCAGGAAGGGACACCTTCCTGCATAAAAACAATCCTCAATGGGAATACCTCTTGCTACATGTACTGCCCAATGCAGCACAAGTAGAAAGAGGAAACAACAAGGAGAAATAAAGATATTTCTGCTTGTTACACCTCCCTGGGAAGGTGTAGCATTCTGACACATTCACATGCCCACAAGTATTGGTAAATCTGGGAATGCACAAGAATCCATGGGTGGACGTGTAGGAACACCCACGCTCCACTCATGAAATGCCTTCGTTGGGCAAAGTAACAAAAGGCAGCGACTTGTACTGCCTTGTATTACTCCAAATTTACCAAGCACTGCAGGGCAATGCAAGGTGGACTTGTGTGGCACATCTAATTTAAGATTTTTCAATGCCATGGCCCCCATCGTGTGGCACAAGGGTAATGCACAATTCTTGATAAATATGACACTTAACACTTTTTGGTTTGTTTTATGTTGGGATGCCTGAGGCTGTATTGCTGGGTCAGCAGAGGCAGTGGCTGAATTACCAAGACCTTGTGTAGCCGCAAAGTCACTCAAAGTGACAGAAGCATCTCAAAGTCTTGCTATAGTATTTATTTTCCAGTGCAATGTTTTTTTACTCTGGAAAATTGCACTTAAACTAGCACAATAGATAATTGTCATCAAGGAGGCATTGCGTGGATGACACTTGGGTTTTCTAACTCTACCACCCTTTGTTTTCAACACAAAGCCAAATCGACACAGATTGTCAGACCTGGCCTTGAGTCAAAAAATAACACCTGCTTGAGGCAGATGCAAAGTCGGAGACATGTTTTTATTGCTCCTTGCATTTCCCACATTGCATGTGTACTGTACTGTACAACACACAACTGTGCAAAATCTCTAGAAATGTGTAGGTATTGAATTTTGTACTGGAAGTGTACCGTTCCAATATTAAATGAATACTAGACAGCACTATGGTGCAAAGCTGTGTGTGTGCTGCTAGGAAACCTTAAAGAGGGCTGGCTCAGAGGAGGAGAACAGCAATACATCATAATTCGTAAATATGGCTCTGCATTGCTCTTTCTCCCTAGCACAACACAGTGCAGCAACTTTGGTTGCTGTTCTGCTCGGCATTGCAATTTTCTTTTTCTATAAATCTGCACTATTCCCCAAAAACAGTTCCTACCTCTCTGGCAGGTGCGGCTTCAGTGGAAAAACACAGGGGTGACAGGCTCTTCATCTGAGGACAAATCTCCTGTCAGATGTTTTTTGAAGAAAAACCCATAGAAAAAGGGTCGACCTTATAAAAAAACATAACGGATGTTCCTCCCTGTGCCGGAGTGGAGGCATTTGGAGGTTATATTGGCTATTTAGTGCAGCCCTTTTAGGTAATTCCGTGTCATCTTCAGGATTTTGTTTTCAGGCATCTTGCTCGGAACAAGTTTGAATTGTGGCTCTGTTTTCACTATTTCTAGCCTGCATGCTACCAAACAATGTGGAATTACATACATATTGGAGGCCCAAAAATCCTTAAAATCCCTCTGGGCTGAGATAGACAGAGTCAGAGATAGAGCTAGACAGAGAGGAGTTCTCATAGAAAAATCGACAAAGACATTGAGTGAGTGAAAGCTCAGGTGGCCCCGGCAAATTGCTCATTTTGCTCAGGCTTTAAAACGGCCCTGATGCTATTCCTGTCAGCAATGGATCTGCACAGAGTCTTTCCCAGCAGTGGAGGTAGCAAAAACATGTGTTACCACCAGCCTCTAAATGAATGTAGGAAACCAACAAGATGACGGGCATTGTATTTTCTTGGACACTGCTAGCAGCTTTATACAGGATTGGTTCTAGGGTTTGTGGGCCCTGTGCAGAATAGGAACCTGCAAGGCCCCTCACAGATGTACATAGAAGTATAATAAAGTCTATGTCAACGGAAATTACATGAAATGAAAAAGGTATTGATTAACTCTTGAAACAAAAAGAAACACAATAAAAGTGGGTAACAAACAAGAACCCAAACAAATTAAACACAGCTCAGGCATTTACCAAGTGACTACAGAAATAATTAACATATCATGTCACATCTTTATTGGAGAAGTACCAATGCTCTCATTATTAAATAAAGGACATTTGGGATAGTTATCGTACTCTGTGTCGACGCATTCCCTTTGACCCTTGAGTATTTTGTGTACACTGGTCATCGAGTCTTTGTACTTTAACATTCACCAAAAAGAGAGTTTAGAGATCACTGAAAAAGTTCTTGAATCAAGGACACGTCCACATGCAGTTCCTACAATGTTAATTCTGACACTGTTGAAACTCTGCTAATCCGTAACTTTTTCAAATTTGATGCTGACTTTTTTCAGCAAATGAAAGGGACTTCGACTACTTTTTAGAGAAGTACCAATGCTATCATTATTAAATAAAGGCCTTTTGGGATAGTTATGTTACTCTGTGTCGACGGCGTTTCGATCCCACTTGATGATCCGGGGATCATCATCAGGTCTTAATTGTATATACCTGAGACTTAAAAAATGCCCATGAAAAGGAAGAGTTTGCAGGGGAAAAGAAGAACATGGTATGTTGAGAGAAGGGAAAGAAATGGGGGAGAAATGAGGGAGGGAGGAAAGGGGAAAATAGGTTAATAATGATATCAGCAAAAATGGAAGGCGATGACCTCTCATTTAATGTACATATGTGGTTTGGTGTCGTGCATCATACAGTGAACAAAGTGGCTCAAGGGACATGACAAGGGAACTATGTGAGAAACGGGAGTGTCAGAAGGTTAAAAAGGGTTTAAGACTAGTGCAAAAAGGTGAATTATAATTGGTCTGGCCTAAAAGAGCCACCTGTTGGGGTGACAAATTCCTAAGAAGAGTGAAGGTTGAGTAATCCTTGTTAACTGGGGAAGATATGAGGAAAATTGTATTAAAACGTAGGACAGAAACCAGAAAAATAAGACAAAAATCAAACAAGACACAAACCTGATTACGCTATGAAGTGTCACATTTAGGGGCCGTGCTGCATAAAGAAGAAATTTACCAAAGTATGAGGATCTAAATGGAATTGGAAAGTACAGAAGGACAAAAGCATATGGCCAGACATAAAGAGAAAGGAAAGATCTCAGTGATAAGTATGGCAACCCATAACCAAATTGCAAGAGATCAACTTCCACTGATAGAGCGGACTGAGAACGTTGCTTCGTTCGCGTCCTAGAGGCTCCCCAATTGAGGGGAACCGGCGTTACTGCAAACACTGAGCACAACAAAAAACTTTGTGAAGAAATTATTGACCTGGAGAAGCAAATTAAGGACTCAAATATGATTTCATATGCTAAGAATTTACTTGAAAAATTGAGAAAGCCACAAGAGTTTTATAGGATTGAACAGAATAAAAAAACACCAAAGTAAAGAGGGACATTAGGAACTACAGGACCAAGAGCACATACCCTTACAAACATAAGGGTGTACACAAGACCCTATTTTGCCTGACCCTGGGGCAGATATAACAAACAAAATATTCTAGTGACATTTACAGACATTTCAGGCGATTCTTCTGACAATTCTGATCTAGGTGAAGGCACTAGATCCGGTACAGAGACTCCAATAAGGATTTTTTAGGGAGAGGCCAGGGGCGTCCACCAGCACAAGGGGGGGGGGCGGACACAACGATGTTACAGTGCAACAGGGGAATGGCAAACAACAAAAATATTACGGATGGTGATGAGTAGCAAAAGTACTAATGCCTCCATGAGCTGCACCCAATCTGTCCCTATCGGTAATTTATCCACCCACTTACGCTCCAGAGAAGACACTTCATTACTCAGTTAAGGACTGTCGTTCATCCCCGCGACACGCCCAAACTTTCTTCAACTTCAAACTGAAATGTTAAGATTTTTCAGGAAGATTCATCTTCATGCCTTTTTTCTTGATAATCCCTACCTTCTGAGTCTGGCCAACACACATTTTTGACCACCGTCTACTTTCAATCCACCTCATAACTGTATTCCACCTGAAATACACACATTTGAAAGACTGGTTTTAAAATAACATTTCCAATTTGGAAAAGAGATGTGACTATATTCCATATAGTTTACCCACTATGGAAAATAATGCACTGACCAGTCTTAAACTGGATCACTCATTAATCATCAAACGTGCTGATAAAGGTGGAGGTGTTGTATTACAGAGCACTGATTCATACAAAGCAGAGATCCTTAGACAACTCTCAAACACTGACCATTGCCTTAAACTTACCATGGACCCCAATAAAGACATACCAAGACTAATTTTGGACATTACACAGAAGGGTAAATCAGAAGGTTTTCTGACCCAAAACAAGTTCATATTTTTGAACCAGAAATGTCCAAGAAGTCCAGTCATATATACGCTTCCTAAAGTGCATACAGATTTGAACGCACCCCTTGAACGCCCTATTGTGTCAGGTTGCGGCTTAATACTGGAGTCCCTTGGACAATATATAGATTTTTGTTATTAAGAACTTTGGACCAGATGTAGGTAAATCTGAAATACCGATTTTTTAATAGCGAATTTTACCCATTCGTTATTAAGAAATCGGTATTTCCTATGCAGGTAAAGATTTGGTAAAAAATACAGAATCCTTAATATTCCTTATTACCGAATCGGTAATTGAGATTCAGTAATAAGGAATACCTACCCATTCATTTCTATGAGCTTGGAGGCCCATAGGAATGAATGTGAAGACATTCACTATTAGCGATTCGGTATTACCGAATCGCTAATAGCGGGAGCACTTTCAAGAGTGCCAGGGTGTCAAAAGGACACCCTGTTGCACCCCTGAAATGTGCATGTGTGCACATGTGGCGTACATACATGCCCTAAGGGCATGAATGTGTGCCACATGGCACTTAACAGAAAACAAAAAAGCAATTTTTTAAGGGAAGTTGGTAATAATTACCGATTTCTTAAGGCTCAAAAGCCCTCTTTAATGTGCTTCCTACATTGCATTTAAGGAATCGGTATTACCGACCGGTATTTAGCCACCTACATCTGGCCCTCAGTTCCTGAAACACCTTACTATATAAAATACAATATGGACATGATTAACCGGGTGGAACACATTCCCTTCGACCCTTAATTGAGTAGTTTGTGTACATTGGACATTGAGTCTTTGTACATAAACATAACCCAAAAAGAGAGTTTAGAGATCATTGAAAAAGTTCTTGAATCAAAGACACGTCCACATGCAGTTCCTACAATGTTAATTCTGACACTGTTGGAACTCTGCTTAACTCGTAACTTTTTCAAATTTGATGCTGACTTTTTTCAGCAAATAAAAGGGACTTCGATGGAAGCAGTGTTTGCACCTAATTTTGCCATACTTTTCATAGACCACCTAGAAACAGAAATTATCATGTCTCATTCTAATCTATTTTACAATCTGATCAGTCATTGGGGACGTCATATAGACAACATCTTTATGATTTGACATGGCTATGAAAAAACCCTCATAGACTTTGTCAATTGGTTCAATAGCCATTATACTGGACTGAATTGTTCAGTGTCTCACAGCAGGTCAGAAATCTCTTTCCTGGATTTACTTATTGATCATCCCCAGAGGGACTTTTTGCTTCACTGTTCCACAAACCAACAGAAAGAAACACCCTTCTTGCCTACACTAGCCATCACCCTCTTGCTCTCCATGACTCTCCATGACTCCCTACCATTGTTACAATTCCTCCAGCTCCAGCGAAATTTTTCTCTCAAATATGACTTCTTTGCTGAATAACTACTATCCAGGGGCTACCAACGTACCCACATAGACTGGTAAAGTAGTCAAAGAAAAAGGCCCAAGGAAGTACTATTGACACTGAAAACTAGAACAAACAACGATCGTATGGTCTGCATAACCACCTACTCCCCTGTTGTTGATCATGTTAAGAAATGTATATTGAAACACTGACCTGTGTTGAATGCAGGAGAGTTGACATTTGAAAGACCATTGTTTGCATTTCACAAGAATAGGAGTATCAAAGATCATTTGGGGAGAGCTAGCCTTCCCATGACTAAACCTTCATAAACTTTACCAGAGATTTGCGGGTTGCCCCAATAATGACTTACTCCAGCCACAAAGTAAGTTTGTAATGCATCCAGTGGCAAACGGCGTGTCGTGTCACTCACCACTACGGGCCCTTCAAACTGGACTTCAGACAGCCTCAAACTGTGGTGTCATATGAACGAAAGGAGAAATAGTCTCAGGCAGTGTTTCAAAAGAGAGACAGCTTCAAATGGCACGATGATTATCCTCGATGAATTAAGGCTCGTAGACAGTTTCAAACGGCACAATGATTATCCTCGATGAATTAAGGCTCGTAGATTCTTGTTCCTACTCATCGCCAACATAATGACTTACTCCAGCCACAAAGAAAGTTTGTAATGCTTTTATTAGGCCCACTGGACAAGTAGATCAGCTTCTTAGCCTCTCAAGTAACTGAACTTGCATAACTTGAAAACCCCTAACCTTCCCTATTAGAATGCCTCTACATCCTAATTGTGCACATGAACATCATTACAGCCCCCCCCCGGTTGGGGCATTTCAAATGTATTAATTGCTGTGTCTGCACATTCACCATCAAGACTAAGAACTTTACACATAATATTGTGAACATTGTGTTGGAATGTTGTATATGCTATTACATGCCCCTGCGAACAGATCTATGTAGGACAGACAACACAAAACGTATGAATTAAAATGTTTTAGCACAGAAGTTGCATCCGATGTAAAGTGAGCAATGTGCCACTGGTGGACCACTTCAAACTCAAAGGCCACACAGAGAATGATTTGCGCTGGCAGGAGATCACGATGGTCAAGCCCTCAACTAGAGGAGCAAACATGACCTCATTACTGAACAAAGAAGAGTTGAAGTGTATAATTCAAACTAACAGCTTACATACTGGGCTTAACAGAGCAGAGGACTGGACGACTCTGCTATAGCTGTTCCTGCTTTTTGCCAAAATATTTTTTGCTCGCATAGCTTGTAAATATTCGACACTGCCCTAACTTTTACTATGTTAACCCACAATGTAAGTATACCTCTTGAAATGCCTCTTTCTTGTTGATAATCTATGTTAATCACAGTAAAGGTCTCAATGAGATCTCAATGAGTCATTGCCACTTCAATAATGTAACTGGAATTGGAAGGGCTTGCTAGTGTTTATTAACTTCACATATTCATTCCATCTGTCATTATCCTGTCCCTTCAATTTACAATAACCCATTTTTTGGTGATGTAATAATTATTTCATTCAGAACAAATGTATAGAATCAGTGGAGGGACTCACTGTCTCTCTATAGTATTGTTTCCCTTATTTTCACTGTACCTTTTCCCTCACTCTTCTAACCATGCTAAGATGGCCGCTTCATTCTCCAGCATCTCTGCTTGTATTCGTCACTATTCCTGCCGGGCCGGTTACATGCATCTGCACTCATTACCTTAACTGGGAGCCAGCATCCACAGCGGTCGTTAGTTTTTGCAGACGGATGTTTGATACAGTGGCTATGATATTCTGTGTGACTTTACAGTAAGCAGTTATTTCACCACTATTGATTTCCTTTACTACTGCTCCTTCAAGGTCATGGCTAATCACCTCGGGGCAGATTTATGAGGCCCGTTGCGCCATCGGAACGTCACTTTTTGTGACGTTCCGTGGCGCAGAAGCCTGCGTGATATTTATCAGGCAGCACTGAGCCACTTTTTTTGGCTTAATGCTGCCTCATAAATATCAGTCCCTTTAACGCAGTGTTCTGCGTTAAAGGGGCGTGCAATGGGTGTTGCTGGGGGCGTTCCCAGCAACATCCATGGCCCTTTGACACTGCCCCAGATTTACGAGAAATCGTAAATCTGAGGCAGTGCCAAAAGCTTCCGCCTCCCCAGGGGAGGCGTAAGGGAGGCACAACGGGGAGAAATATCTTTATTTCTCCTTGTTTTTCCTTTTTCTATGCGTGCTGCATTCTGCAGCACCCATACAAAGAGGAAAAACCTCTTGTGATTATTTTTGTACAGAAAGGTTTCCCTTCCTGTACAAAAATATTCATCTCCGCAACGCAGGTACCCTTGCACCATGGTGCAGAGGTGCCTGCGTTGGCGCAGGCAGCCCATTGTTCGCCGGCGCAGGGGAAAAGGACAGGAATGCGCCGCATTTTATAGATACGGCGCATCCCTGCCCTTTTCTTTTGCCGTAGGGAAGCGCAGCAGGAAGGCCTGCTGCGCTTCCCTACGGCAAAACCTCATAAATCTGCCCCCTCATTACTGTATCTTTCGCAGTAGCGCCGGTCCCCCTTAATTGAGGAGCCACAGTCCACTCTATCAGCGGAAGTTAATCTCTTCCAATTTGGTTAACGGTTGCCAAACTTATCACCGAGATCCTTCCTTTTTCTTTATGTCTAGCCATATGCTTATGTGCTTCCATGCTTTCCAATTCCATTTTGATCCAAATAATTTGGTAAATTTCTTCTTTATGCCACATGCACCCAAGATGTAACACTTCATAGCGTAATCAGGTTTGTGTCTTCTTTGATTTTGGCCTTATTTTTCTGGCTTCTGTCCAACGTTTAATTACAATTTTCCTCATATTTTCCCCAGTTCTCAAGGATTACCCGACCATCACACCTCTTAGGAATTCGTCACCCCAATTGGTGGTGCTTTTAGGTCAGTCCAATTTTAATTCACCTTTTGCACTAGGCCTAAACCCTTTGTAAACTTCTGACATTCCCTTTTATCACATAGTTCCCTTGTCACGTAACTTGCGCTACTCTGTTCACAGTATGATGCACAACACCAAACCACGTTCGTGCACGGAATAAGAGGTCACCACCTTCCATTTTGGCTGATACCATTATTAACCTATTTTACATTTTTCTTCCCCCATTTCACTCCACCCTTTTCTTACCCTTCTCATAACATACCATATACTGTTTCTTCTTTTCCCCTGCAAACTCTTCCTTTTTCTAGGCATTTTTTAAGTCTCAGGCATATACAATTAAGCCCTGATGATGGTCCCTAGATCAAGGAAATGTCTGAGCTGTGTTTAATTTTTTTTGTTTTCTTGTCTGTTACCCACTTTTATTGTGTTTCTGTTTATTTCGAGATTTAGTAAATACCTTTCTCATTTCATGTGATTTCCGCTGACATAGATTTTATGATACTTATATGTTCATCATTGATTGAATTTGCAGGGAGGACCACTTGTTCCTTTACAAATAACTTTATCCATGGTCCCTTATATATGTTTGGGTTCCCTTGTCTAGGAAAACACGTCATTGATGTAACATCCCAGGAAGTGACATCAATTCAATATTAATTTTCTGACATTGTTGAAGCAGCTTCCCAAGAAGCTACTGGCCTAGTGTGGCTATCACTAAAATGGCTAAAAATATAAATAATAATCCTAATAAAATAAGTACATATACTGTAAAGCAGTATTATGTTTAAATACATTACGTTAATCAAACTGGCTGGAAAAGCTATGCCTAGGTCTCTGCAAAATGTATATTCTTACGTTGTTCACAAATTGTTTGCAGATTAGGGCATGATTGAAATTCTAAGTCAGATTGCCCCATAACTATACAACAGGGCTTCAAGTGATTCCCCAGCCCTCCCATTACGCTAGTAAAGTTGAAGATAAGACATTTGTTTTTTAACAGGCATGGGAGATCAACACAAAGGGTACATGCTAGATTGGGTGAGTGACTTGCAAGATATGCAGAAAGCACAGATGCCAAAAGATAAGAAGAGGAGACCGCACAAGTGTCATAGACAGGTTGGGTGGCTAATACATTGGCAGGCAGAAGCTCCAAAGACTGAGCAGCACCTGCACACCTAGCGCCTAAACACAGCAACTACTCTCAAGCTCTATTTTTTTTTAAAGATGAAAAGAAACAAATCAACTTAAAGGTATAGAGTAGAGATGACTTTAAAGGCAAAACAGTTTGTGACCAGAGGAAAAAAAAGACTGCCAATGCTATACTGGGAGCCAATCACTAACAATATACATTAAAGCAACTAAATAAAAAGGGCAACTGCAGCAGACTCTGTGCAGTTTACAGATATATGGAAAAGAAATGTAGCAGCATGTTATAGGTAGGTTGTGGGAGGTGGTGCTTGACTTGCAAAATAATGTTAAAGTAATACCCGAGACTTACAGTTTAAAAAAAATTACATCACATGTCCCTAATATCTGAAAAGACACTTGTCAAATTGCAAAGGGTCCAGAACCATGCCTCCCAACACATATTTAGTTTAAGAAGTAATAACCAAATTGTGCCTGCCCTCAGGTAAATCCATTCTATTTTGGTTAAAGAGATAATTGAATGCAAGGTCATTTTCATTAACCACAAGTTAATCCTGTTATTTTCCCAGGTACCTAAACAAACACTTTTGGTCTTCCAACCTCCAATGCAAGATCTGTCTCCCGGAACCTCCTGGATTTTTACTCGCATAGGCACATTGGTTGGCAGATCACTCTGTGTGCATTGATGTATTCTATGGAATGCCCCCTTGCTCCTCAGGTGCCCTCTTCCCACAGTTCCTTTCTTCACCTCATCCCTCACAGGAGGCCAATTCCAACTGAGCTCCTGAAAAGTAGCCATTTCCACAAGCCTCGCTGTCACTCCCTGAGCTTTGGCAATATTTGTTGTGAGAGGAGTCGCACATCATACTGTGCTTGCCCAGGCTGGCCCATTGTCATTCTGCATATGACAATGAGCCCACTGGCTTTGTTAGCAAAGTCAGAATGACTCTGTGCACACCAACCTTAAGGCTGCAGCTTCTTTTGAGTTGTGCACTAGTGGACACGCCACCCCAAGCAAGGACCACAGTTTATCTACCGTAATAAAAAAACTAATCTCAGCAACCAGCCCTGCCATAGGCCTGCTGGTCAATTCTGGATTATCTGCCTTTCCCACCTGAGCCTAGCCCTTTTGATCGGCCTTGCAGCATTTAAGCCTTTCAAGCAATGTTCCCTCTAGTTGTTTTCCTCTGTGTGCAGCAATAAAGGTGCTCCTTTCACTGCAGCTAAGGGTGCGTGCGCTCAAAACCAGCAACAACTTAATATGGAAGCATGTGTGGTGTGAAAGTTACCAAAATCAGTGGCTTAGTAACGGTGCCCTGGGCCCTAATGCAAACGAGAAATAAATGCCCCCTTACCTCTGGGTTGGCATTAAGGCACCCATTTCAGGGGCACAGTGGGCTCCTTGCACCCCTTGCCATGGGGCGACTGCATCTTGTGACCTAATCATTCTACCTACAATTCCTCTCTATTTGATATCTCCATGCTGTTCTTATCTCCTCCTTGGACCTTTTTTTATCCCTGTTCACTACCACTGAATCTCTCTCACTTGACACTTTCTCCTTCTTCCCTTTTTTTTTTTTTTTTTTCTAACCTTGCTCCTCCTTACCCTCTCCATTTTTCTTTCTCTATTTCTGCTCTACTTCACTTATCCCTCATCCTGTCACCTCTCTTCAATCTACACCCTCCCCTTCTCTCTCCCACAGACTCCCTCTAATCTCCCTGTCCTCTCTTTTTCCATTGTTACTATGTGAAATCTATAGCTTGAATATGCTTCCCTCTCACCCACCTCATTCCTCTTCTTGTCTCCTACCTCTTCGTTTGTCACCTTTTGATCTACCTATCCCCTTTAAGTTGTTTTATTGTCCCTTACTTATTTCTTTCCCCACCTTTTTCCTTTAACTCCCCTTTATTTCTTTCTCTCTCTTTTCTACTTATTCACTTGATCCTTTTTCTATCTCACTTCCATAACTTATCCTCTCCAAATATTCCATACATGCCTCCTTTTCTCTCTACACTCACATCTCCCCTTTCCCTCACACTCCCAAACCTTCTTTCCTCTCCACCTTTTTATTATTTGTCTCCTTTCCTATCTAGTACGTGTTCTTTCTTTCCAATCCCCATACTTATCTTTTCTTCTTTTCTCTACTCACCTTTCTTTAGTATCTCCTTGTTCATTTTGTAATGCTCTCTCCACGTCCTTTACTGTCTCTACTTCATATCTCAATTTCATGCCTGCATTCTTTCTCATCTCCACAGTTGACCTGCTTCTCCCAGCCTCTTCTATCCACCTCTATTTAATAAGACCCGTCTGTTTTCCTTCATTTCTGCTGCCTTTTTGCCTCTTCCATCAACCTTCACCCTGTCTCCTTGTCCTCTTTCCTACCATATGACAAGCTCCTGCACAACCCATTGAATAAATGTTTGGCCTCTGCTCCGCTGTATCCTCTGTTTCGAGTTTTACTAGCGCCGGCCTGGTACCAGTTTCATAATCTGTTTGAATGATTCTTCCCCAACCCCTCCAAGAGGAAGAGACCACCATCGCCTTCTGATTTTACACAGTGTAGCAAATGTTTCTCAGCATTGGTCATTTAGTAACCCTGCATTAGCTTGCAGTAAGAACCCAAAGTGTCCTTATAATATTGACAAATTCCTGTATAGAGATTCTGGTCTAGATTTACTAACACTTTGCACTGATTTTGAATCATAAAAGTGATGCAAACCCAGCACACAGTGTTGTGGTGGATTTTACTTTCCAACGCAAATGATGGTTTGTGTGGAAATGTTGCCCACATTAACGCAAAGTAGCAGTATGCCCTACTTTGCGCCTCTTTATATCAAGGGAACATACTATGGGTTGTACATGGGCATTCCCATACAACCCCTCATGAGTTTTGAGGTAAATCCCTAGCTACTAACATTTACAGCAGAGATGTGAGCCGAAGAATTGCGTCTCCTTAAGGCAGTCAATAACAGTGGAGCAAATTTGTCTCCATATTTTTTAAACTTGTTATGTGTGTTGCGCTGTACTGCACACATACAGTAGAATAAGTCTTAAAGGATATTTTTAGTACTCAAAGAATCTCCTTACAGTACAAAATGTATGCTTGACAGAACCCTCCCACCCTTGTACTAAGGTCAGGGTAACTGGAATTATGCAAGGCAGCGGCCTTTTCCGCCTAACTATGGACTTGCTACATGTGTCACATAATCCATCATCTTCTGTATAATCTGCAGATTTTAATCCAGAAATCTTTTTGTAGCTTGAATGGATCAAAAGTTACAACAGACGTGACTTCCTGTATTGCTGCAAAGTGGAAGACCCTTCACAAAGGTTAACTGGTGATCTTTCTGTTGGTAATTGTTGTATTTGAGTGTTAAATTAGTACTAATAAGGTCAACATTTGCTCAGACAGTGTTAACAGGTGTGAAAATTCCAAAATAAAACAGTAATACTATCACAAAATGTGCAGCATTGAGCTTCATATTTTGCCTTTTCTTGCTGCATAATGTAACCCTGATGTATAATGTGGTCCTCTCCTACAGCATAATTCCAGTGGCCCTAACTGTGCTGCAAATTACAAGGGGGAAGGCCAACAATTTAACGGGACAACTGAGCCAAGGGTTGGCTCTAGCTCGTAAGAGTCCGTGCACAAACCGAGCTTTGAAAATATGAGGCATGTCAATCATGCAGCACAGATCATGTAAGAATATGGTAATGTGTTTTTAATATTCAAAAATTAAAACGTGAAATCATTTCACCTTAGTCAGGGCCACTGGACTGATTTGATCCTGCAGCCATGGCTTTTTACTCATAATTATGTATCTGCCGTACTTGTCACATAATCCATCATCTATTGCATAATCTGCAGATTTTGACAAAAAAAATTGTTTCTAGTTCAAAAGGAACAAAAGTTACAAAAAATGTGGCTGCAGTGGAAGGCCCTTCGCTAATGTTAACTGGTCATCTTTCAGTTGCTTAATTCTGCATTTGGTTATTAAACTGATAACATGACTTGTCAATGAGGTGATCTGTGCACAGAGCATTATCATGCAGAAAAATGACAAAAGAATCAAGTAATACAATCAGAAAAATTTATTGTATTATAACGCATAATTTGACTTTTCTTGCTGCATAGTTTAGTCAAACCTGCTGTATAATTTTGTGCCCCCTTGCAGCATAATTCCAGTGGCCCTGGCCTTAGTATATCAGATTTTATGTGAAGGATTTTTCAAAAGTGAGTTTTTAAACTGAACTGAGAAAGTTCCTGAAAGTTATTTTTTTTTGCAGTTTTATGCAGCAAACACAGATCCCGCCCATGGACCTCAAACAAGCCACCCAATCGCTGGTGTTATCGAGACTTGACTATGGGAACGCAGTTCTCTCCGGTACAGCTCTCTCCCACCTAGCGCCACTCAAAACAACTCTCAATGCTGCTGCCAGAATTGTCACCGGAGTAAAAAAATATGACCACTTATCTCCTGCACTCAGAGAACTAAAATGGCTCCTAGTGGAAATGGGTGCCAGCTTTAAAACTGCCTGCCTTACACACAAAGCCCTGCACACAGGGAAACCGGAATACCTGGCCTCCAAGCTCCAGAAAGCCGGCCAGTCAAGAAACCTCAGGAGCTCCAAAACCCTCTTACTTATCCCTTTGAAAACACGCAAGCAAAAAACTGCGGCACGTTCCTTTGCAGGAAACGCACCCAAAATCTGGAACTCCATCCCGGTTGATATAAGGACTATTCCCTCCTTCATAAAATTCAAAAGACTCCTAAAAGACCTATACCTAAACCGTGCCTTCCCGGACTGAAATCCAAAACACAAAAGCCTGCACTCTGCAGCCACCAGGCAAATGCTCCATCACTCCCTACCTCATCCCCGTCCCCTAACGCCCTCCTCGTCCTTCAACTCTCAGAGGAAGACCAAGCCCAAGACTTTGTCCACGCATCGAGACTACCTCGGAACCTCTCTACCTCAATGCGCCCCTCAGATGCTCAGCGCACTGGAACTTTTGAATACTTTTGTTTACTTTTGTCTCTTTTGTGTGATTCTTTTCTCCTATATGCTGTGAAGTGCTCCGATACCTTCGGGCCTGGCTAGCGCTATATAAAACCTCTTAAATAAATAAATAAATAAATAAATAAATAAATAAATAAATAAATTGGAGCACTGTGAGAAGCTGACTTGGTATATGGTGTACACTTATGTAAGTGGGCACATTCTACCAATCTAGACAACCCTTTTGATAATTTTAATGGTCTTAGACAACCTTAGAAAGTTATCTAAGTGGTAGCTGTGGAGAGCAGCCTTCAGGCTTAGTCCAGGGGAGTGTAAAGCAGCTTGTTTTACCAGAACATAATCTTAGTGATATAGATTAAGTGAAAAAGAACCACACAGTGTATTTATAAAAAAAGGTATTTATTATATAACACTCACTAACACATACAGGTATCTCCTAGCTGGAGATACACACAACGCACACAATTTTTTTCAATAGAAAGAGGTAAGTGGAACGTAATACACAGGGGTCACCAGGGGGGACCAAATCATATACTAAAATAGTGGTATGAAAACCACTACTCAAGTCAAGAATACGTAGAAGTGCCGGGGACCCAAGGAACCACCCAAGGTAAGTAACCAAGAGCCCCACAGAGGCTGTGTGCAGAGTGGGAACACGACCGTGGGATCAATGCAAGTCAATGGGTAAGTCACGGTTGCAATTTTAAAGAAGAAGGAACCTTTCCAGGGGAAACACCCATTACAACGACTCTGTATTCACGCGCTGCCATCGCAACGCGGCTTTTACATCGCGGGAGGCTTGACACCGCAGGTTTTTAGATCGCGTGCACATTTACTTCGCTAACGTTTACAACGCAAGCAAGTGCATGATGTTTTTAGATCGCATATCCGAGCATATGGGGCTCCGATGCCACCAAGTGGACGATACTCAAATTGTCCTGGGTGCGCCGTGTTTGAAAGTTTATACCTGCTGCAGAAATGTCAAGAAAACTCGTGTGATTAATTATCATCCTGGAAAGAGATCAGTGTTTTCATTTAATGTTTTTATCCGTTATTGGTTTGTGCTCTCCATGTTTCCCATGCTTTCTATTGGTTTGATATAAAGCACACTACCAACTCTGCGTTAAATTACTATAGAAAAAGATGTTAAGTCTGCAAATGAGGCCATTCAAAGACACTTTTGTGTTGGTGAATCTTAGCCTTGGTAGGGTGTTTTTTTTTTTTTCACTGATCGGAATGATGTGTGGAAGTATTGCCCAGCACATCCTTATAAAATAAGGATTGTAATAAAGAATTTGTGATGTATTTTGTTATAGGTGAGATTTTGTATTGGGTCCGGGGCAGTAATGGGATTTACCCGAGCGTCCTGGTGCCACAACATTATTGCATTCCATTTAGATAACCAAGTTGCTCCATTTGGGCTCTCGAGGATGTGTAGTCATGGCTTCCAATAAAATGAGGATGGTATTAGAACTCCAGATACAGTAAATTTCACACTCAGTAACTTCAAAGCTCTGTCATGGTTATAACTTTTGCGAATAATTTATTTACAAGTAGGTAAACAGACAATTTGGAACTGGCAAACAAAACCAGAATATGCTGGTACCTAGAGGGCTGAAGATAAAGCCACAAATATATTTTCAACTCCAACTTGGGGAGAGGATGTGAGCTAACTGTTAGGGCTGTCGACCTCAAATCTGGGGAACCGTCTTTGAGTCTTGGCAACGACGTCAACATCCGGAGATTCTGGGCAAATCACTTACTCTTCCCGTGCCGAACAAAAATGAATGTGTTTTTGTGTAAAGCAACTGGTGCTCATGTAAAGCGCTATGATACTCTATATCTTTGGGTCAAGTTTGCGCTATATAAATCTCTGGGGGGGGGGGGGCATTGGGGCTATGTAATAATCAACTCTTGGTTATTTTGAAGTAGTTGAATCTGATTCTTGCAAGGTCTTTCAACACCAGGGATTCGGGTTTGTGCTAGCATTACAAATTGAGAACATCTGTAACAAGCTTCTGTGCTGTCCATCATTTGGTACCAGGCTGTACAGTTCAGTGTGCCGATGCCTCAACTGCTGAAGTTACAGCACCCCAAAAAAGTAACCCATAGAACTCTATAAACCCAAAACCCACCACCCTAGCAACAAGGACACCCACTGCAGTGAAGTCACTGGTGCAGTTCCAAAATCCAGTTGTACTCTGTTAACAAGGGGTCTGACTAATAGTGTCTGGGTGGGACATAGTTCTATTCACATGAGTTCAGAAACGCATTTATTGTCCAGCTGGTTTCTATATTATTCAAAAGGACTGATGTTTTATGTAGTGGGCCAGCATCCACATAGGAGGCCCGGATAGTACCTACATTTTTGACTCCTATGTCTTTTTCTTTAATGGTTACAGCCACAATGTGTCCGTAGTATGGTCTTCCACTGAATCCAGTTTCTTCCCACTGGAAACTGGACTTTAAATTTTAACTATGACTTTAAATTTCATAGAAGTCATGACAGAAGACTCATTCTAGCTTTTTTGTGGATCTAGATGACCTCATTTGCCAACAGAACTAGTATCCACGATGTATATTAGAGGCAGACTCAGCCGCTGGTCCTTCTAGGACTGAGAAAGGGGAGTGTAAGCATATTCCTGCCAAGGGATGAGCTGAGGGTGGTCTAGTGTAATTTTCCAGTAAGACTGGCAACATTACAGCTCCATGGCCCAGCTGATGCAGCTGTTGGAACTTGCTTCTTGTGGGCTGCAGCAGTCTTGTAGCTTTGTGCAGATTTTCTCCCTGAAGGCCTTCTTCACACAGATTCTCCAGCTAACGCGGCCTTCTCGTCCAGGGATCAGGTTGGCTCCTCCTGAGCGCGGCAGCACAGTTTTTCAGGCAGCCCGGTGAACTCTCGATCTCTGAGTCACATCAGCAAGGTTTTATTCTGGATTCCCAGACTTCTGCCCAGTTTGGCGGTAGAACACCACGAGTGCTGGCTCAAGTCGGGCAATATTTATCCTACTTTGAACATTAAGGTTTGAGGCCAGAGCAAACGAGAAAACTCTTTTATTCAAAACTTTAAACACACCTCCAGTCCTGGAAAAGTGATTTTCTTATCTTTGTTGAGGTTTCCTGGGTTCTGAAGCCAGGACCAATTTTAATTACTAACTGCCAGTCACTGCAGCCCCCTTATTCCACATGGAACTTTCCCCACTTAATGGCCATTAAAAATATCCATGTAAGAAACCATATTTTGAATGTACATTTTTTTTCTAAATTCAAATATCAGATGTACAACAGCAGTGTTTTCCAAGAGGATGCACCTCCTGGATAGCTATTGACTTGTGTGTAGAAAGGCTTTCAGGGTCTCCTCTAACTGCACTCTCACCAATACTTACCTCAGAGTGCCCGATTCCCGCTTCCCCTTCTTGCCTGTGGTTCTGACTTTAAAGCGACGGTCGTTACCTGCCTCCGAGCTAAATAGTGCTATTTGCACACAAATGTGCAGCACATCACTTCCTCGGGAAACACCCATTACAACGACTCTGTATTCACGCGCTGACATCGATGTGAAAGCATGCGGGGTGTTTGTGTGCGTAGTGATTGTGTTTTGTATGCATTTCATGGTGGCGCGATGTAATGGGTTGCGTTGTGACAGCGGGCGTTGTGAATGTGTGTGCGATGTAAAGACGGCGATGTGAATGTTTGTGATGGAAACGTTTGCGATGTAACATCATACATCCCCACGGTACATGCCTATCAATTTATTTAAATATAACTCAAAAATGATAAATACATTTCACTACCTATTACCATATTACTAAAGTGGTAATAGGTAATAATCTTATACTTACCTATATCTAAGGCCCTAACCCTAATTACAGCCAAAGTGTAGTAAAAACAATAAGGCATCCTCTAAAAAAAGCCATTACCCAATTATATACTGGCTTCTCATTGCCATGTATCACAGTATAATGCATCGTTATCACGGTATACCGTGGCCCAAAATATAACTAAGGCCTGGCTGTATTATTGGATTGCAGTATCCTTACATCACTCATGGTGTAGCATTGTCAATGTAATACATAAGTCAGATTTACAAAGGAATACAAGGCCACCATAGATAAATATATATATACACACGCTCACGTTACTCTTTATATATATATATATATATATATATATATATATATCGAGCCACACCCTCAGAAGTTACCGGGACGCTTATACCGCGGTGCCATCTCAGGGTCCGAGAATCCCTGTCTCAGATTAAGTTCCACAATGCAACAACGCATCCGATGCACTCCTTCCCAATGAAAGTCCAAACACAGTCTTGCGGCTTCACGGTGGTTTATTCATCAAAATCAAGCCACTTTTACCCAACGCGTTTCGGCGTAACCGCCTTGGTCACGGGTAGTTACACGCTTTGTGCTTTACAGATTTTAAACAAAAAACGTGACGAAAATAATGAAAACAGAAATAGGACGTATACATAGGAACTTCAATTCATGGTTCCTGAATTGTCAGCCATCTTGAAGAGGTGCAACTTACATACAAAGAACTGCAAAATTATAATGGTTCTTCTATTAATGACTCTTCTAAACATTTATCCTTGTATAAATACAATGATTTGAAAACCTGCGCATAACAACAATAATTGTCGACACCTTATAATGTATAATGTGTACTAAGCTCGCACGTGTTATAAACTGAATGCTTGTATTTAAATCTCAGTGCACAATGTAATTATGATTGAGAGTATTGACAGCTGCGCTACGATAAGTATCGGTTTGAGGTCTTTCAACACAACTTTATTACTATAGCTAGTAGTAACAAACAGTACGCGCTGCCTGTGAGTAAAGCATGGTTAAGTTTCTACTGACGAAAGAGGAAGAGAGAGAAATCTAGGTAAATCCCTACTCTCTACATCCCTAAGTACTGGCCTCTAATCAAGTGCAAGCATGTCGCAAATAACAAACATCACTTTGGTAGGTGTTGCAAATACAATAATGTCACAGGAAAGCTAAAGTAAACATTCCTGAAACGCTAGGTACAAATTTCTGGCTTATACTGAAATTCACGAGAATCCCTTAAAATATCATAATTTCAAAATAAACACTTTCGAAATGCTGCAAATGACAAGGCAGAAATTTCAGCAGAGATAAAACATCATCATTATACTCCACCATATATTGATAAACAAATCTCATTCCAACCCCAGTGGGTGAAAATAAGTATATGAAAAATTATATTGAATATGAATTTTTCATATGTATGCCAACTAAGTGAAAACCCCAGTGGGTAAGCATTAAGAATTTAAGCAAAATAATTAAGCAAAAAAAAGGGATATTCATGTGCTTATCAATTTGTGCAATGTGTTCAGAACAATTCTAAATGATGTAATTTTTTGTCTATACATGCATTATGTAACCCCAGTGGGTTATTAAGTTCCTTTGCATGAACATCATATCAGCATTAAAGACAAGAATGTGAACGATGTAACAGCACAGTAAAACCCCAGTGGGTGAATATTAATTGATTAAGCAATTTTGTAACAACCATATGCTTGTCCCTTATTTCAATATGCTCAGATTTATGTTTTTAGATTTTTTTGATTCTTAATGCATTGTATGACCCCAGTGGGTTAATGGACTCCTTAGCATGAACATCATACCAGATTTAAGGCAAAAATTTATATTGAGTCTGATTAAGCAGTAAACCTTCATATGTCTGCACCATCTAGAAAAGTAAACAAAAAATAGGATACAATTATCAATTAGGCCAGTTACAAATTGATAGAAACAAACTGTTAAAAACATGGATGTCTTTGTAGAAGTGTTAAAAGTCAAAATCCACATAATGTTCATATAATGTACATATTGCAAACAACCTGATTGAGGAGTTGGCTATTCACCAAGAAACCAGGCTAATTCTTCTTCAGAATTCAAACCCCATGGAATCTTGGTGTTGAGTTCTAGGATATAATGAGATTCAAGTTGTCGTAGCTTGCGAATTCTATCTCCCCCCCTGATGGTTGCCGGTATTCGGTCAATTACAAAGAATTTCAACAAATTGCGGTTGCTTTTGTGGAATTCCTCATAATGTCGTGCTATTGGGGAGAGTTTGTCCTTGTTTTGAATCGCCCTCATGTGTTCCAAGATTCGTTTCTTGGCAGCAAACATAGTACTTCCTACGTATCTCTTGGCACAAGGGCAATTCAGTACATATACACAGTAGTCAGATAGACATGTTAAATGTTTCTCAATAAGTCTATCTTCATCTGTGATAGGGTAATAAACTCTTTTCACATTTGAACTGAATTTGCAAGCTTTGCACACCATGCAGGTGTAAAAACCCTGAATGTCTGTAGTTACTGTTCTTGCACTGCTCACTTCATTTTTGCATAACTTGTTGCGCAGGGAATTAGCCTTCCTGTAAGTTACACTCGGTGCATCCTTGACAACTTCATCTAATGTCGGTTCGTTTTTTAGGATGTCCCAATGTTTCTTAAGACATCTTTTGACATCATATGATCCTGAATTATAAGTTGTTATGTACCTGACAACTTGGTTGGTACCATCGTCTTGGTTATCTTTGGGGACCAGCAGATCTGCATGTTTAAAATCATTGGCTTTCAAGCGTGCTTGTGTGATATCATGTAGTTGTATCCCCTCTCCAGAAATCTTTCTTGCATTACATTGCATTCCTGTTCAAAATCAGAATCAGAGCTGCAATTCCTCCGAGCCCGGAGGAGCTCACCAAATGGAATACTCTTGATAAGAGCCTTAGGGTGTGCACTTTCAGCGTGTAGTAGCGTATTCCCTGGTGTTTTTTTGCGATACAGTTTAGAGATCAGTGTATCATTGACTACCTGAATCTGTAAATCTAAAAACTCAATACTGGACCTACTTAAAGTCCCTTCAAATTTCAAATTGACCTCATTGTTATTGAGATCATCAATGAACTCTTTGGCAAGATCCTCACTGCCCTCCCAGATGATGAAAAGATCATCTATATATCGTAGCCATGTTTTTACATGGCCACGATACAGGTTGTGCAGTTCAGGCACCTGCTGCTCCCAGTACCCCATAAAAAGGTTAGCATAACTAGGAGCAAAGCAGGTGCCCATGGCAGTACCCTGGGTTTGTCTGTAGAAGACATCGATGAAGACAAAAAAGTTGTTCTCCAAACAATACCTGATCATCTCCAACACCATGTCAGTATGTTGCAGGAATGAGATGGAACGCGACATGAGGAAATGTTTACATGCTAGTATTCCATCTGAGTGTTTGATGGCCGTGTACAGACTACACACATCCAATGTAATCAGCAAGTAGTTCTCCTGCCAGGTCACTTTCTTGATCTTATTAAGAAAGTCCCGGCTATCTTTCAAATAGGAAGGTAATCTTTCTACGTATACTCGTAAGAAGTAATCAATATATTTAGATGTTTTCTCCAACAGGGAGCCTATGGATGACACAATAGGTCTCCCTGGAGGGTTTGACATATCCTTATGCAAATTAGGCAAAAGATATAATAAAGCCACTTTGGGTGTACGGTTAAGTAGAAAGGAATATTCATTCCATTCCAAGATCCCTTGTGTGTGCCATGTCTTTAACATGTTGTGATACCGCATGTTAGATTCATCAATTACAATTTTCTCTACAACCTCATAACATTCTTTGACTTCTAACTGTCGTAGCCCTTCCTGGAGGTAATCACACGTGTTGAGAACAATCCATGATTGGCTTATTTGGTTTACCTGTTAGTCCCTAGTAGCGTGGCCTGTGTGTGCCCAGGGCTGGTAAACCGAATGCTGCTGGTGGGCCTGCAGCACTGGTTTGTGCCACCCACAGAAGCAGCTTATAAAGTGTGTCTCAGACCTGCCACTGCAGTGTCTGCGTGCAGTCCAGAACTGCCATCTTGGCTGTGAAGTGCACCCACTTCCCAGCCCCTAAACCTTCCCTTGGCATCCTGTAAGCCCCCCTTATGATAGGGCGCATTGTATGTGTAAGGTAGGACATGCCCTGATGTGTGTAGCATGTCCTAGTAGTGAATTACACCCAATTTAGTTTTTCACTACTGTAAGGCTACCTGTTATCCCTAGGCCAGAATGGGAGGTCTGGGCTATTACATTCGATAGTCCTAACTGACCCACAGAACATGGTAGAAAAACAAATTTAGTATGCCTGAGCTCAGAATATTAAAATACATCTTTTAGTGAAGGTTATTTTTATATTCTGTGTTTGAAACTACCACTTTTAGAGTATAGGTACTTTCTTGCCTAAGCCTTCCAGTGTGCTCTGCTATTATGTGTATTGGTTGTCTGGTTTTGGAGGGACAGGGCAGGCTGAGTCAGACCTGGGTTGAATAGAGCGTCCTGCCTTGGTGTGAGGGGAGGGGTAGCTCCTGCACTTGAATAGGGCTGTGCCTGGCAAGGTGAATGCTGGCTCCACCTCCCACTGTGCGTCTGAGGCAGACCCCCTCTTTCAAAGTGCTCCAGGGCTGGGCAGAACTGGTTCTGGCTGGGTTCAGAGACTTGGGACCCCTTAGAACAAAGACTTTGGGGGTATAAATATTTGTGCACCAACCCCTACAATTTGTATTGTTCCTGGACAACAAGAAGAAGAACCTCGGTCCGTGTGACTACAGGAATCTGCAGGAGAAGGACTGTCCTTGTGCTTGTGTGCTGTTTCTGGAACTGGCCTGCAGTTGTTACTACTGGACTCAAGAGAAGAGGAAAGAAACTTGGATTGAACTTTTATTTTGGCCACAGCAACTACCCAAGGGCTAGAAGAGAGCTAGCCTCCTGCTGGAGTCTCAGGCACATCAGACTCCACCATCAGCCTCCTGTTTCCTCCCAGCGAGGATTTCTATCGGCAGGTGAGGCTCCTGTGAGTTTCAGGGCCTCTAGTTTACTGTTGAGAAGAGAGCGCTGAAAATCTTCGCTAACCCCCGTTAGCGAGCCGCTGCAGCTGGTGAGCGTGAGGAAAATCGCCGCTCCACTGTCGCCGAGTGCTCGCAAACTCCGAAGATCGTCGCAGCACCTGTCTGCGGGCCTGAAAACGCCCGCTATCCGAAGATCGTCGCAGCACCTGTCTGCGGGCCTGAAAACGCCCGCTATCCGAGGATTGTCGCATTGTTTGTTAGCGGGCCCCAAAGCGCTCGCTAACCCCAAATCATCGCATCAAGTTCATCGAAGCGCTGACGCCGAGCGTTCGCCATTTTCCTCGCATCGGATCCAGATCGTCGCTCCCTCGCAGAGCGCCATTTTCTTCAATGCAGCAGAATCGCACATGCAACAGGCTCGGTGCATCATCCTCCCTTCGCGGCAAGGATTTTATCGCATCACCGGCTTAGCGTGAGGAGGTTTGTCGCTTTGTCCTGCCCGCAACCCAGCGCATCATCCTCCCTTGCGGTAAGGATTCAACGCATCGCTGGTTAGCGTGAGGAAATTTATCGCTACAACTCCTTAGCGACATTTTTGTTTCTTTGCCCCAGGAATCAGATACTTTGTGAGTAAAAGGGTCGCAGAGACCACTGCATTGAACTGAACATCATTTTGTGCATCGTGAACTATTTTTGCAGCATTTCTAGAGTAACTATATTTTTCTAGTATTGTGGATTTTTACTGTTATTGGTCTTGTGATTAAGTCTATATAAAAATACCTATTTTTTATAACTACTTGAGTGGTGTCCATTTGTAGTGTTCCTCATTATATTACTGTGTATGGTCATAAATGCTTCACACACTGCCTCTGAGATAAGCCTAGCTGCTCGTGCTACGTTACCACAGGGTTGAGCAGGGGTTGTCAAAGGGTGTAGGCTGCTTACTCTGACTTAGGAAGAAGGGTCCCTACTTGGACAGTGGCCAGCCATTGCCAACTAGAGACCCCCATTTCTAACAATATATATTATAAATTATATATATATATTGGACTTGAAGTGAGGATCAAATTTTCATTGTGCAAGCATTATTTTGACTTGCCTATATCTTTGGTGCCGTTTGCCGATTCTTCCCGAAATTGTCCCAAAAAAGTGTGCCATTAAGTCTTATTTAGGACTGGACATTAAACTCTGCTCCTCTGGCAGATTTCACAGAGTTTTTCTGCTCCGCACCCTGCTTGGAGCATGGAGTTTGGCAAAAAGTCTGCACTGTCACGTAGCGGAGTTGACTGGTGCCTGCTTCTAGAGATTGTGAGCGATTGCTGGCATGAACTCCATTTTTTAGCTTGTTTCTTTCATTATGTAGGTTGGAATTGCTTTGAGATCTTGTTCTGTGTCACATACCCCTATCACTTTTGCCAGACTATTGTGCTTATATCCTCAAGGAGCTCCTCCCAGTGTTGTGTGGTGACTTACAGCTGCTGCAAATCTTTGCCATTTACATCAAGAGTGGAAATTGGATTGGAGCAGAAGGGTCAGAAATAAGAGGTGCGGTTGATGCTTTGGATACCTGCCCTCTACTCAATGATAATGGCCCAAGCAGTTGCAGTGGAGTTTGTTCATCATCTTTTGTTCCCGAGGCGCAAATCCAGCTGAAGAAATACAGTAACCGGCAGTTCCTTTGGGGCCCCTTCCTGTGGATGAGCCAATGCTAACCTGGAAGTGGTGCCCCATTGGTCTGTTGGAAACAAACAACTAGAATTCACTTTAGGTAAATCCAATTCTGTGCTACTTGCATAACAAATATAATCAGAGTTCTTTTTGGACATCTATTACGTTCAATTTTATTTCAGTTTTGGTATGCTTCCTGCTATAGCTTATCTTTCCCGTAGTCCTGTATCAAGAACTTTATCCCCTGCCTGCTTGTAAAGGTTGAATTGTTTATGATTTCTTTCTTAAATAGACGTTTCTTGCTTCCCCACATGGATCATTATTATTTTTACATAGCTGTCATTTTGACAGTGTTCAAAACTGGACTTCTTTGCAGATGTTCCCCACACTTTTTGGCCCATTTTAGACTGCTAGGTGCTGTTTTTTTATTCGAATAGTGCATTGGGACCTGCTAACCAGGCCCCACTGCTCGTTCTTTTTCCCCTAAAAGTAATGTGGCTTGGTATACCCGATAGGAAAGGTACTTTGCCCCTGATAAGTTCCTAGAATATGGTACCCAGGAAAAGGGTGGTAAAGGGGTCCCCAGGGCTTCAGCACTGTATTGTGCCACCCTGGGTGACCCAAGTAAAAGTGTTTCTGCAAGCCTGCAATTGCAGCCCTGCACTAGAAGCCTCACTGCTAGAGAGTGACTCTGCACACACCATGTACTACAGAGCCGCACCACTGCCTTAAGGTTGTCCTCCTATGCCTAAGAGCTAGAGTGTGTTATATTAAAGGTGTGGATACATATATTTATACTTATATACCCCTACAGTAAGCATGTACACAAGGTTTAACTGCAAGTGTCCAGCAGTTCATAGAGCAATATCGGCTGACTACCTAGAAAACTAGTGGTTGCTAGCTCCATTATGGAACAACCAAATTGTGTCATGTTTGGTGTCAAACAGTGTGCTTTTTCACTCCCAACATGATTCCCGTGTCGATGGTGAGCTGGCATGCACAGGGGTGCTACCCTGAGTGTACAGGGACCCTGTGCCTTGGTGGGCTTCCGAGCTGGTTGCTGCCAACACAAGATTCTTCCCTCCTGATGATCGTTCTAGCATGTCCACAGAATGGGAGACAAAGGACTTAGGCAGGACGGAGATCACAACTCCGCCCTCCGAGGATGACTACTGAAAGAGTAATCAAGGTGGTAAGCCTCAAAGGCTTCACCACCCTCGATAAGTAATTAACTTGTCCTTCCATGGAGGCTCTTCCTGCCCTGTCCAGCCCGATAGGCAGGAAAATTAGGTAGTCTGGATGCGTACATCCCCAAAAGGCTAGCCAAATATTTATGGTGGGCTAGGAGGTGTGTACAGCCAAGAAAATATAATGCATTGTTGGCAGACCCTGAAATAGAGCACTGTAGGTAGAAAGGTGATGTACAACCACAGGATGTTGTCACCTCAGAGGGGTTTAGGCACAGGGACCAGTAGCCCATTGGCCACTGGCCCACACACCCTTAACAACCCCTAAAATAGGATTTAAGGGGCTCCACTGGCACCAGAACCTCAGTTCTGACTTTGAATCCAACTGCCAAAAGGCCAATGAACTATGCCACCATGAGAAAACAGAACACTCAAGTGTCCTGAAGAGACTAGATAGTGGAACCATGTTATTGAGGTGTGTCTGTGGCAAAAGCTCATTGCTCCCAGCAAGAGGGACACTAGTAGACGTCAGAAACTGAAGCAGACTCCCTTGGATTAGTGTGATCAGTCCCCCACAAGCTGCAGGAAAATCAACATGCTGCATGACATGAATTACAACCCGCAGGGCCTGTCGAGAGTGAGCCCGAAAGGAGAAGTCATATCCTCCAAGCCCGGAGTAATAGGTAAGCTTTCTCCTAGTTTCAAGCCGCTACTCCACTCTTGTCGACAGCCAGTCACCAATGTAACCATGGATTTCATTTGCCACAGCCAAGGCTTGTTGATCACAGTTCAGGTGATTGACCCCTTGCCTGACATCTCCAGTCCGACAGCAGCTCACAGACACAGTGACCAACATAATCCATGACTCCGCTGCTGTCTTCCTGCATCATGAAGTTGGAGTCGTCAAGTGTGTGATTAAGCAACTTTGGTGCAACCTGGCCCCGGTGATTGACACTTGCCAGTTTTCTCTGAATATGTAGTCATCAAGCAAGGTAGAAGAATTTCAGCTGTTGAACCTGAGTCCTAGGACCCCAAAGGCCTCTAATCTCCGAGGGTAGAGTGGACCTCAATCTCCAAGTGTGGTTTTGTTGAGTGCTGCAATTTTGACAGGTCCCAGAGATCCTGTTCAGTAGGGAAACACCCATTACAACGATGGCAATTCTACGCGGTGCCATTGCAACGCAACTTTTACATCGCAGGGTACTTTAGTTCGCATTCCTTCAAATCGCATGCTATAATTGCGCACTGACATTTCCATCGCATGCAATTACAACGCATGCTCACGCTGTAAAAAGGATCGTAAGCGTGAACGGAAGGCATGGGCAGAAGGTGGCATGATGAATGGAAGGTAACGTTATTATTTATATTCAAAGGTTGCGTGGACAATTACGTTATTACGGAAGGTGGCATGGACGGAAGGTAACGTTAATATTTATAGTTGGTTATTATTTATAGTTGGGTCACGTTAAGGTACAATAACATTATTACGGAAGGTGGCACTGTGAAGGTGGCATGGACGGAAAGAACGCGGAACGGAAGTTGGCATGGACGGAAGGCATGGGCAGAAGGTGGCATGATGGACGGAAGGTTACGTTATTATTTATAGTCAAAGGTTGCATATAGAATTACGTTATTACGGAAGGTGGCATGGACGGAAGGTATCGTTATTATTTATAGTTGGTTATTATTGCTGGCCTCTTATTTCTGGTCTTGGAACCAAGGTGAGTTATGGGAATGGATAAACTATTCCTCTGGCTTCCCTGTTGCTGTGTGTCCGTTACATGCCTGCTCTACATTTGCTGTGTTGTGTACTGTATGGTGCAAATATCCCAAATTAATGTGCGCAGATGATCACAATCTTGTGTGTGGTCCATACTGTCATCGCCATCCTCTTGTGTCCATACAGGGTTAATTAGTTGTGGCAGTGTAATTCCTTAGTTTCATATGTTTTCTGCATTCGGCGATGCCGTTCATTAATTATGTGGGCAGCGCGTTTTACTTCCTCCCTTTTTAATAATCATTTACGAATCGAAGCGCCACATCCCGGCTTTCAGCCTCCTCAGCCGCAGATAGCTTTGTTGGTTGTGTGCCTTAGAGCTCACGCACACAACCGTTGTTTGTAAGAATAGCCATCAGTGGGCTCACCATTATATTGATTGCCTTTACTAAAATGCTAATCCTCAATAATATTCGTAAACAATTAAAACATATACTCTTTTTGAAAATAAACGATTTTTACAAATATATGCTATCTAATACATAAATACTGCTCGAAATTCACTATTGATTGCCACAATTGATTTCCGTAGGCTACAGAATACATAAATAATGCTATTCTTAAAAGTGCAGCAGAGATAACATTTTTGCAAATATCTCCTACTGATTGACACAGTAAATACAAAAAAATATTACTCGCAATTCACTATTGATTGCCATATGATATCAAATACATAACAAACGTTATTCGGAAAAGTGCAGAAAAGATACACCCTATAACTCCAGGTTTACAAACATCCCGTCCCAAGGAGTCAATTGACTTAAAAAAAAAAAACGTTGTAACGAGAGACGATTTAATCAACTGCGTTGCAATGGCAAAACACAGCCGAGACACTACAATCACGTGGCAACAGCATGCGCAGTAAATGCGTGCGAGGTATTACCTTTTGCGATGTAAAAACAGCGGGGAGATAGCATGCGTTGTTCCGGTTTGCGAGGAATCATCATACAACCCTTTCCAGTGGACCCTGAAGAAACCCTGTGGAAGACAGAAAGTTGGAGAGCTACCCCACCCGTGGATACCTTAGGAACCAGGATACTTGCCCCAGGGGAGCCGGGTGCATAGGTGTGAAGTGGCATCGGAAACCGCCGTCGAACCTGTTGTATTCTGGTCTTCTCCTTCTCCCTGCTGCTCAGCCTGTGTGTGTGATGTCATCGGAATGTTCGTGATGCATGATTTGAAGTGTGGTCAGTTTGAGTGAGATGGGCTGAGCAGCTGGATGCTGCTCCCGGTGGGGCCTTCTTTACCATCCTACTTACAATGAATAAACCAACTTAATTATACCTATGGCTCCTGGATTACATCACCTGCCAGAGTACTTTCATCAATGTAACAGTGGCGACGATTGGAAGTAAAGAACCACGCGAAAACCTAAGGAACTGATGAAACTAAAGGAACTGATGAAACTAAAGAAACTGCGCCTAAGTGAAGCAAGCTGAGCCTGAAGACAAAGCTAATCCACGCCTTGGATGCCCCACCGGTGTCTTTTATAACAGACAGCCTACAGAGGTATGTTATGGGCGTTGGACATCGTTTAGCTTAAGCTGCTTGAAACTTGTTTGCCTACTGACTGTCTATTTTGAAAGTGTTGGTCATGGTAGCTAAAACCCAGCTTCAGTAATGGTGTTGATATTTGCAACGTTAAGATAGACAGCCTTTGAGTGGTTGACATCGTGTGCCTGATGTCCGGATACTTGTCAGCACTCCTGTGTTAAACCTTCTTTGAACTCGAGCTTCACTAATCAAGATGCTCTGTGGAATGATGCTTGCTGCCACCTGCTTCCGGTTTTGAGTTATATTTTCAAATAAACGCTATGTTCGGGGGCAAGTATCGAGCCCCGGTGTGCAGTGATCTGGGAAATAAACGTGACATGTGAAAGAGCGTCTGGGACCAGTGCAACATTGACAGCTCCTCGTTGTATTCAGGTTCGATACTCCGTTGAGTGCTAAAAAACCCTGCTGTTTCTATGATGGCCGAGTCCTTGAAAATGAGTATGATGCTGTGATATGTTGTGAAAACAAAATGCATAGAAGCGGCACGTGTTGGAAGGCACAAGATCAAAGGTGCAATTAAGAGACTGCGAGCTATGGAGAGGTACATGGGAGACTTTTGAGATTGTGACTTGTAGCGATCACGGGTAAGTTTTGAGTTTTGGAGTGACGTGATGGAGCACAGAGTGCTGCTAAGAGTTACATTTTGGAAGACCTTGGGGCAGATAACATTTCATTTTGATGCGGTTTGTTTGTGATGCCTTTCGACTTTATACTGCCAGCAATGTCTTGCTTATTAATCGAGATCTGATAAATGTTGGTTCTGCAAGCCATTGCCGCCTTCTGGCAGTTCAACCGTTATTTTTATTTTTGAATGGGACAGCACACGGTGTTAAAGCGCGAGGTCTTACCTTGTCGCGAGGATCTTTGTCTCGGTGTCCTCTATTTCTTTCCTCCGGACTACCTCCAACGTCACCCGTCTTTTTGTGACGTCTATTTTCTCACGTAAACATTGAGATGCAGAGACAGTGCATGCTTGGTTGTGCTGTAAGCCACCCGGCGGGCGTCAGTTCGACGTGCTACCATCTTGTGAAGTTATGCGTCAAATCGCTGCGCAATTGCCACTCTGAGGATCGTCAAGGAACAAATAGTGCTGCATTAAATGTGTCAGGTAGTTCATTTATATTTTAATAGGAAAGAAAAACTTCATCGTATGAAAATGGATCTTCTTGCATCCTAATGTGTTTGGTTTCAACTTGTCTTCTGGTGACATTTAATTCCAGCAACTTTTTCGGTGACGACAACGGTGACTACTTTCTGTTATTTTAGTTTATTATGTTTATGGTTGCAGGGCAAAATTTACAGTAAAATCTGCATTGTTAATGTTTAATGGTAATGGTCACCTTATGCTTTTGCAAGGGTTTGATAAATCTCCTAATATTTTTGGTATTGGTAACCTTTGCGATTTTACATGTTGTGTATTAGCTATGTTATGCGTGAGTGCAGATTTGCAATAACACTGGCATAGTTTAATATCCTTGTACCAGTATGTTAGCGTTTTGTATAATTAATTAGCATTTGCATTTGATGGGTCACAACATTTTTTGTTTTATGTTGGGTGTCAGTTATCTTTTAAAGTGTCGTTTTCTAGGCGTGCGTTCAGGGAGTCAAGTATCCCATGAGCGCTGGGGAGTCATGTACCCCTTTAAAGTGGTTTGCCTAGGCGTTGGTTTCAGGTGTTAAAGTGTGCCATTTGTTTAGTCTAGGCGTGCGTTTCAGGGACTCATGTGTCATGAGTCATGAGTCATGTGTCATGAGTCATGAGCATTGGGAAGTCATGTACCCCTTAAAGTGGTTTGCCTTGGTGTGTGTTTGGGGGATCAAATACCCTTTTAAAGTGTTAAAGTGTTGTCTAGGCGTGCGTTCTGGGAGTCAGGAACCCTGTGAGCGCTGGGGAGTCATGTACCCCTTAAAGTGTGTGTGTTGCCTAGGCATTGGTTTTAAGGGTTAAAATACCCTTTTAAAGTGTGTTATATGTTTTCTAGGCGTGCGTTTCTAGGAGTCAAGTATTCTGTGAGCGCTGGGGAGTCATGTACCCCTTAAAGTGTGTGTTGCCTAGACGTGCGTTTCGGGAAGTCATGTACCCTGTGCGCTAGGGGTTTAGTACCCTTTTAAAGTTTAAACCATAAAGTTGTGTTAGGTTTTAGCACATGTTTAAATAGTTAGTTACCTTACGTATTTTGAGGAGTCTTTTTCTCCATGCCATGTGTGTTTTTGTTTAGAATGACACATGCCTGTCCTTGTTAATCTGAGGGGCGCCATTCCTTTTAGTTTCGGTTACCTGTTTATCACTTTTTGTGCTGGTCTGGCCAACTGGCATGACTTGTGATATTTGGTGTATTTTTGGTTTGGAAGAGGGATGGTGGTTAGGTGAGTCTTGTGTGTCGGTTTGTACTGTTGAATGGTGGTGTCATGGAGTTTTTACGTTTGGTTACTGTCGGATGAGTTGTCATGTGAGGTTTTTGCATTGATGGTTGGATTGTAGGTCGTGTATTGTTTTAATTGGGTTGTGCTAGGTGTAATTGTGCTTCTTTTCATGTTTAGTGCTAAATGTGATGTCCTATCTTTCTTTTGAATTGGTTGTGAGAGGTGTCGTCCTATCTACCTTTTGAATTTAGTGTGAGTGGTGTTTTGGTTATGTGGTGTGATACAATTAATCTTACCGTTTTAAATTATTCACTGTGGTTTTGAGTTCTTATATTGTGCTGATTTGCTATTTCAAAATTTTATGTATAGTTATTCATGCATTCTAGTTTATGCTTATTTGAAATCCTGACCTTGTCATCGTCAGGGCTTACTGTGTTTATTTTCTCTTGTATTCTATTGTTTTCATTGTTGAAAGGAGGGAGATGTGTTGTATTCTGGTCTTCTCCTTCTCCCTGCTGCTCAGCCTGTGTGTGTGATGTCATCGGAATGTTCGTGATGCATGATTTGAAGTGTGGTCAGTTTGAGTGAGATGGGCTGAGCAGCTGGATGCTGCTCCCGGTGGGGCCTTCTTTACCATCCTACTTACAATGAATAAACCAACTTAATTATACCTATGGCTCCTGGATTACATCACCTGCCAGAGTACTTTCATCAATGTAACAGAACCCAATGGAGGACTTCAGGAAGACACCACTGCTGGAGAAGGAGAAAGTGTCTGGTAGAACCCAAAGGTGGATTTAAGTTGAGAAGTGCCTGAAAACAGAGAGGACAGAGTCTATGCCACTTGGAAATGACAAGGAGGCACGGAAGATGAATGCCCGCCAATGTTGGGTGTTGCAGGAGAGAGAACCAGGCGTCACTGTGGAAGACCAGGAGCCATTCACGAGCTGTCCCATGTCAGATGTCGAGAGGTGAGGAGTCGGTGTCTGTCGGGAGCACCAACAAGCCTTGGCAACAGCAAACAATGTGGGAAGCGAAGAAAGTGCAGTGTCGGGACCAGCAAGATCCAGGTGACTCACCACAAGGAGGGGAGTCAGGGCAGGTCCTGAGCAATCAGGAGAGCCAAAGAATATGAAGATGACCCTCAAGAGGACCCACAGGCCGGAGGCACAGGAGTCGCAAGAGGACCTCAAGCAGATCACCAAAGAAGCAGGCCCTCAATGCAAGTGTTGTGCTGAGGACAAAGATCTTGATCACTGGAGATGCTTGAAGTTGGGGCTACTTGGAGCTCAAAGATCTTGATGGAAGGAAGCAGATGAGCCTTTGTAACTGCAAGTCGGTGCAGTGCACAAGGGTTCAGTTCCTGCAGCTCTGACAAGGAATACTGGCCTCAAACTTGCTGAGAGAACAGGGCAGGCCTCGAGGGATGTGAAATACTACTACCTGTATTGCTGAGCCTTTTGGAGTCGGAGGGAGCTCAGGATCAGCAAACCGGTCAGCTTAGTTGCAGTGGCTGCGGATGCAGGGAAGTGACTCCTTCACTTCAAGGGAGATTCCTTCAGGTGTCTTGGATGTCCACAGGCCTTGGAAGGTTCCTTTATGGTGAACAGGTGCAGAAATTGCAGCAGACGAGCAGGGCAACGAGATCTGGAGCAGCAGGAGTCTTCCTAGTTGCAGCCTTGATGCCCAGAGCGAAGTCCAGCAGTCCAGAGTGCCCAGATGCTTGAAGAAGATGTGGTGTCTGAAAGGAATATTGTCCCATAACAAATCTAGGGACCCACCCACAGGTAAGCCCTCAAACACCCTAAGGAAAGGGTTGGGACGATTCAGGGGTCCCTCCCAAAGGAGGGGCTGGACAAGGGGGAGGATACACCCCTGTCCTTTGTCCAGTTACGCCCCAGAGCAGGAGCCAACAGCTCCCTGAACTGGTTTGAATTGGACTATGCATGGAGGGCACCAAGTGTTCCCTGCACGCAGACTATGTGGTGCTGGCAAGCTCTCCCACCCTATCCCAATACACTAAATCCCGCCTGGGAGGTGGTCACACCTCCCTATGACAGAATACCTATTGTTCTGCCTTCCCCTGCCCGAGCTTGGTTCAGCAGCAGGAGGGTAGAAACATGTCTCTGGCCGGCAGCAGCCCCAGCTTGCTGTCCGGGTCTGGAAGATTGGTATCTGGAGCACAGAGGTTCTCCCAAAAGAGCTTTACGGTGGATGGAATCATACCTTCCACACCATTACAGCCAGTTTTGAGCAAAAAGTGGGGATAACCAAAAAAGCACATTCTACTTTCCAACAAGCACTATACCTGAGCATGGAGACTAGAACTGGTTTTCCCAGTTCGAAAGTCAGCAGCTCTGGCAGTAATTCCACATACTCACTCTCTCATTGCAATGTGAAACACCATCATATGTGTTTATTTCAAACAACCTGCTGTCGGCCTCATAAAACCCCCAAACTTAAATCAAAGAAACAGCCCCCTTTTTTTATGTATGCATATGCTGGGCCTCCTGGTGTGATAGAGATCAGGGTGTGTATAATATTCCCACTACCACGGATAGAGTAATCTCACAGTTACACGCACATGCATACATCGTACGCTAGGGCCCATTTCACTACACTAACATATGCTCAAATACTCTACCAGCAATAAACCTGTGGAAAGAAAAACTCCTAATCACCCTGCATCTATATTGAGGTCGATAAGACCTGTTTTTTGTGACTGTCCTTAAACATAATCTATACAACATATACAGCAATAATCAAAAATGTAAACCCAATAATTGACAAGAAAGAATATCCAACACCATGTTTAAAATTATATTGCTTTATCTAAAATTAGTCAAAGGAAAATCAATCAGAGTAAATCATTTCTCATAATTACCTATTCTAGCTAAATGTCAGAACGGGTCAGGACAAGTCTCTCGGTAAATGTCTCTCAAGACGAAGTCCCTTCAGCATCAATCCTCAGCAACACAGATTCGGTACGCGGCAAAGGCAAAATGGCAAGTGGCAAGAACCCTCTCTAGGCTAACATTTCTTATAGTTTCTAAAACAATGGAAAGATACATTGGAAACATAGAAAAAACTGTAATGTCCGCCGGACCTGCTGAGCAGAGCGAGAAGGAAAGGATGTAACATCGCTACATTTGAAAATCTCCGCTCAGGAAAAGTTCACATAATAAAGACTACGGAACAGGAACCAAGAAATAAAACATGTATCTTATTAGTTCAACTTCTCCTCGGCAATCGAGCCACAGTTCAGAGTTTTTCTCTAAGGCTCCTTTGTTTCCCAAGGCTGCCAAGGACATTTTCATTTCACTTGGAGATCTCCCAAAACTGCTGCTGTCCTCATGGAAAGTTTTCAAACAAGCAAGCAAGGACCATGGTCAGTTAGCTTCAGGACCATTTCCAGCAGGGGTCTCCCTCGTCACAGTTTTCATATTATAAATCACAGCCAGGCTTACAAATCGGCCATCTTTTCTAGGCCATCATAGGCCTCAATAGACCATCTTAATTAAAAGAGACAAAAACAACGTTACCACAGCATAGTGATTAAACAGTGTTAACCCCACTAATACCCTTATGTGTATGCATCTATCTAGCACTTGCAACATAGAAAAGCATTAATTCGGAAAGCATTTTGTGCTAAAAAATAAACAGCACATAGCAACGTTTAAACATGAAAACACGCACGTTATTTTTAAACAGCACATTTATGCGCACCCACGTGTAACTCTCTCTTGTTAGGACAAACGGATTGATTAATATAAACGCACTTGCACAAGACAAATAATTAATTATTAATTATTAATAAATTAGTACAACGAATAGACATGCCAGAGCTTCAAAAGCCACTGAATTTTCAAACTGAAAACTCTGCTCCAGCAATCCCCCCTTTGGTGATTTTATCACCAAATAAACCCAAAAAAAAAAAATGATTGAAAACTTAGTCCCATTTTAAGAGAAATCGGAAATGTCTTTTCCCCCTTACACAACATTACACACCAGTCACTCTTTCATCATCCCTTTTTGTCTCTAAGTAAACACTCTCCCTCAATTCTTCTAATTCAATTTCTTGCGGTTCTCTTTTCAACCTCTTGTTTTTCTTTTCTTTATTCAATTTCTTCCTCCCTCCCCTATTTTTACAACACACACACACCAATCTTATTATCAATAAAGCAACAATTATACAAGTTAAAGGAAACAATATTCTACCTATAATAGTACTACCTATTTTTGCAATAAAATCCTTAACAGCTATCATTTTATTAGCTATTTTAGTCCATAAATTCTCAGCTTCAAGTGGTACTAATTCTTCATGCAAATCAGTAATATTTTTGATATAGACCTTCAGGTCTTTGCTTTCGTCTGGAATGTAAGTGCAACAATGTTGAACTTTCAGCATTCCACAGACTCCACCCTCCTTGGCCAATAGAATATCAAGGGCAAGTCGATTTTGCATAGACATGGCACGTACGGCACTTAATTCCGTATTCACCAAAAGAAACCCTCCAGCGGTATTTGTCGATAAGCGATCAACCACTGTGGACAGTTTCCGAATTCCATAAGCATTCAAAGAAATTCCCACTGCTGGAATCAAAACCCCAAAAATGTCACCCACTATTTCAGACCAAGTTTCTCTCTTAAAACGCATTAGTAAATTAATATGTTCTACATCTGGTATTTTATCTATATGAAAAATCTTTGGAAAAACCAGACCCACATAACACGTGCCATACCAATGGTCAGGCAACTTGTAATAAGCCTTGTTCCCACAAACATAATATACTCCTGGAAAAATTGTATCTTCTCCACCTCTGAAACCCCAACCTGTTGCAATGAAGTATGTATCATGGCACTCACTAGTCCCAACAAAATATGTATCATATTGGGATTTCCTTCTCGTAATACAAAGTTTACCCTTCTGTGGTGTATCTAAAGCTAAAGTCGGACTAGCCCCATTCTTCAACTCTTTTCCCATCTCAATGTCCCAAATTGTCTCACTCACTTTATATTTTCCTGCTTTTTCCTGCATGTTCAATCTCCTTTCTTCTACCATATCCAAGAAAGCTTTCTCCTCTCCTTTCAAACTGCAAGTTAAATTATTCTTAAAAATGTAATCTAATGTTAATCCTTTTTCTTCAATAAAAATTTCACCAAAAGTGTTAGCTTCTTTAGCTGGATTCAGCTCTTTGTTCATTGGCAAGTGTCCAAAAATACTATCTCTGTTAGACATCTTATAATCTACTTTCCCTAACAAATAAAAAACACTACTTAAAATACTACAGGAAATACCATATGTAGCTGGTAAATGATGATAAGTAACACCCTCTGAAACGGATGCAGGTAATTGCATACAGACGTAGCAATCCCTTACTTCCATTGTTTTCACATATTCATATAACAATTTTGAAAAAAACATTACTAGAAAAGTTATTAATTGACCTATCTTTGTGTATGTAAGTATTACTAATTCTAATTGGAACTACTTTTTGCGAATTTTTCTCTACATTTGTCACATTCTCTGTATGCATCTCAAACTCTACTTTAAAAGTAACTAATAAAACTAAAACACCCCATAGAAGCATTAATAATCCAGTACAGCAGCAGCACATTCTACACCACCTCTTAAAGAAGGCACATCTATTTCTATTATCCTCTATGTTAGCCATTTTACTACTTTAGTTTAGCCTCTACTACTCCACTACTGTTGGAACTTCTTCAATTCTTCAGCAATTCTTCAGCTTTCAGTTTATCCAAATGATCTTTTCGTTCACTTAATCCAAGTGAATCCTTCCTTTATTCAGTTTGGATACTTGTCATTCTTCACTTCAATTTCTTCAACATCAAATTGTATTAGATCTCCAACATCAAAATCCTCAGTACTCGACTCTTCTCCAATGTCAGTCAAGAGTACTTTCAGAATTTCACCAGTATCTTCCTCAACCACTTCTCTCAAGATCTCTTCCGGATTATCTCGAGTCACTGTTTCTTCTTTTCCTCCTTCAGACAGTGCCACATAAGACCATTCCGGTGATCTGTACTTTTGGTTGGGTCTTCTTACTCTTTTTATTTCCACTGGTTCGTTTGACTCCTTTGATTCTTCTCCTTCAGCTTTTGAACTTTGACTCGAAACTTCATTCACTTGTTCAGCTTTCGATGTACTTGCTCTTATTATTCGGTATTTCAGCCTCTTAACTCTGTTGTTAGGCCAACGATCTCCTCTTAACACCTTTTTCGGCTTTATTTCTTTATTACTTCTTTCTCCAATCCAAGTTCTCTTTCTCAGAACTCGACCCTCTGTTTGTTCATTCTCATCATCTGTTTCAAGTGCCTCTTGTTTCCGTTTTCCAGCAGCTTTCTTCTTTTCCACAGATTTTTTCACCACTGTTTGAGACTTCCCTACTTCTGTCCCTCCTCGGGTCTCCGACACGCAATCTTCTTGCTGTCTACTTGTCCCTTCACCTGGCTCATCAAGAATGTTCCCTACACCTCCTCGGGGGTCTTCCGCAATCTGTCCCTCTCTATCTTCTTCTGACCCTACTTCTTCAAGTATAATCTCAAGTGGTTCTTCAATCTCCTCCTCTTCTGATTCAGGAGTAGTCTCTGTGTGATTTCTCTTTTCTTTTCTTTTTCCTTCACTGCTGTTTGAAACTTCAGGCTCTCTTACAGAATCTGATCTCTTCTCTGATACTCGCAGTGGTTCATTCGAAGCTTTTCCTACTTCTTTCCCCACTGATTCTGTATCTTCATCATCACTGGAATCTGATTCTTCAAAATACTCTTTACCAGTCCCTTCCTTTGGGTTTGGAACTCTCAGAGTATGACTTGCATGTACCCAGTGTCTCACTCCAGCACACTTTACTGCAGTCGTCGTAGTCAGAATAACTTGTCTCGGCCTTCCCCACCTTGGAATCAAGCAATTTCTTCTTCTGTGAAATTTTATCCTCACCCAGTCTCCTGGACTCAGATCATGGGCTTGCTTCTTCTCAAGTGTGGTAGCTTCTTCTCCAACCTGGTGAAACACAGAATGAACTGCGTCAGCCAGGCCTTTACAGTAATCCAAAATCATGTCATCAGTTATTGTCACCAACTTATTGACAGGCACGAATGCATGGCGCATTGCACGTCCCATGATTATTTCGTGCGGACTCAAACCAGTAGTTCTATCTGGAGTAGATCTCATAGTCATCAGAACTAGAGGTAAAACGTCTGGCCATTTCATACCAGTGGCTAAGCACATTTTTCCAATCCTATTCTTGATTGTGCCATTAATCTGCTCAACCACACCAGAAGCCTCTGGTCGGTATGCACAATGTAGCTTCTGCTGTATTTTCAATGCTTCACAAATCAAACCCATAAGCTCATTTTGAAAGTGTCCACCTCTATCAGACTCAACTGTTACTGGAAACCCGTACCTAGGAATCAACTCCCTTAACAGTAACTTTGCCACTGTTAATCCATCATTTCTTCTAGTCGGGTAAGCTTCCACCCACCTTGAAAACAAACAGACTACTACTAAAACATACCTCAGTCTGTTTACTTGGGGCATTTCAATGAAATCAATCTGCATTCTTGTAAAAGGACCTCCTTCTCTGCCTATTGTTCCCAGACTCACCACTGTCTTTTTCCCAGTGTTAAATTGCTGACAAACTAAACACCTCTGACAGATGCTTTCTGCAACTGTCCTGAACTTTGCATTGTACCAGGTTTGCTTGAACGACCTAACCATCGCATCCCTCCCCAAATGTCCCTGGCCATGATACATCCTTGCCATTGACGACAAGATGGAGTTGGGCATTACTGGTCTGCCATCTCTGTAGACCCAAACATGGTCTGTTTCTCTTGGAGCACATCCTGCCTTAATCCAATCTTTTTTCTCTTCCTCTCCTGCCTCATCTTGCAACTGTTTCACTTCATCCCAGGTTTCTAAGACATTAGTAAACATCACAGAGAGTAAAGACATTTCCCCCTCTCTGTCCCTATTGATGGACTGATTTGTTTTGGCACAGTATTGCGCAACATCGTTGGCATAACGGTTTCCGACCGTTATAAAATCCTCCCCTTGTCCATGGGCAGCACATTTTACAACTGCTAACTCCTTAGGCAGCTGTATCGCCTCAAGCAATTTACCAATCATTTCAGCATTCTTTATCGGAGTTCCACCCGATGTCAAGAAACCTCTTTGTAGCCAAAGCTGGCCAAAATCATGCACCACTCCAAATCCATACTTACTATCAGTCATTACAGTTGTCCTCAAATCTTTCCCAATTTCGCAAGCTTTTGTCAATGCCACCAATTCAGCAACTTGCGCAGATTTCACTCCTTTCAATGGTGATGCTTCCATGACCTCTGAAACTTTGCATACCGCATATGCTGCACATAGCACACCATTATCATTTCTCAGGCATGATCCATCCACAAACAACACATGATCACTCTCATTCAAGGGTAGATCCCTTATGTCTGGTCTCGGTTTTGTACAGTACTCAAGCACATCCAAACAATCATGATCATCTTCCATCTTCACACCCACATTTTCAATATCTGGCAAAAGTGTCGCTGGATTCACATTCACACATCTCTCAAGAGTCACATTTGATGCTCCCAGAATCACTTTTTCATATTTAGTCAACCGACTATGTGACATGTACTGAGTTCTGCTTCTTGTCAAAAGAATTGCCACATTGTGAGGTACGAATACCCTTACAGGATATCCCATTATGATTCCCTCACTCTGTTCCAGGCTTCTGCATGTTGCTGCCACAGATTTCAGACAACCTGGTAAACCCACAGCTACAGGGTCAAGTGTCGATGAGAAGTACGCAATAGGCCTTCTCAGTAATCCATGCTTCTGAATTAACACTGAAAGTGCACACCCATTTCTCTCACTGCAGTACAGCTCAAATTCCTTTTCGTAGTCAGGCATACCCAAAGCTGGAGCCTCACACATTTTACTCTTGAGCTCTTCAAATGCTGCCATTTGTTCTGCATCTAGATCCAATGGATCTGTCATTTCACTTTTTGTCAGTTTAATCAGTGGCTTTGCTATCAAGGAAAAATTAATTATCCACTGACGACAATAACCCACCATACCCAGGAACATTCTCACTTCTCTCTGGGTTTTTGGGGCTTTCATTTCTCTGATTATTCTGATCCTGTCATCAGTCACTTTTCTCAGACCCTTTTCAATATTGTGTCCAAGATAATGCACCTCTTTCTTGCAAAATTGTAATTTGGCTGGAGATACCTTTAACCCTCCATCTGGCAGATGATTCAGTAAAGCTATGGTATCTACTTCACAAGCTTCACGTGTCTTTGATGCCACCAGTAGGTCATCAATATACTGCACTAGCACTGAACTCTCGGGCATGATCAAACTTTCCAACGATTTCTTCAATAACTGATTGAATATCGAAGGACTCTCCGTATACCCCTGTGGGATTCGACACCATGCTAAGATACGCTGGCCAAACCTAAATGCAAAAATCGGCTGGCTATCATGATGCAATGGAATTGAAAAGAACGCATGACACAAATCAATCACTGTATACCACTCAGCATCATGTGGAATTTGATACAGGATCACTGATGGATTTGGCACAATAGGACAACATGCCACCACAATTTGATTAACTTTTCTCAAATCCCGTACAATCCTAAATTTCCCATTGGGCTTTTTTAGTCCCATTATCGGTGAATTACACGGACTACTCAGTAGTTCTCTCAGGACTCCTTGCTGAATCATTTTCTCAATTATAGGAGTTATCCCTTCAATTATTTCTGGTGTCATTTTGTATTGAGGAATGTTAGGATATGTAATTCCCTCTTTCACTGCAATTTTCACTGGATCTACATTATTCATCAATCCCACATCCTCTCCAGTAAAATCCCAAACTGTCCTTTTCACTGTGTCTCTCAGCTCTCGAGGCAAATCCTCCGGATTAAACACAGCAAATGCACCAATTAACTCACTTTCTCTATTCTCTAGAGTCACTCGGTACAAAACATCTTCATCTGGTGTCTCAAAGGCTATTCCATCCGGTGTACAAAAAATTGTGCAGTTCATCTTGCACAACAAGTCCCTACCCAATAGGTTCACTGGACTCGTATCACAGACAATGAATCTGTGCATGTCTGAAAATTTCCCTATCTGTACTCTTACAGGTTCAGTAAGACGTGTTCTGATTTGCGTATTGGCTACACCAACTACTTGGATTGCTTCATCCGAGAGAGGAAGATTTCTAACATCTGTTGACCTGACAGTTGATCTTGTCGCACCTGTGTCTACCAAAAAAGTAACACTCTCCTCATTTATTTTCCCATCCACAAATGGTCCTGCCTGGTCTATTTCCAGAGTTGCACCAAGTATGCACTCTTCTTCCTCTCCTCGGCACCGTCAATAATCACCCTCAGATTCACTCCCTTCACTCTTTAACAAGTACTGTTGTACTTTGTTAGAACGTCTTGGTTTATTTACCTGCTCATCATTGTAGAATCCTGAATCCTGATTATACTTTTGTAACCCTCTATTCTGCGGCAAGGGCGGTTTTGGCTCTTGACTCTGCTGTCTCACAACTTTCTGTTGTTGCTGCTGTTGATTATTTCCTTCGTTCTGCACCTGTTGATTTAAGGATTTATTCTCATTACTCACTAATGGTGGATTAGGACACTCCGATCTCCAATGCCCCAATTGGCCACAGTTGTGACAAGGAAACTTTTTTTCGCTTCCTCAAGACTTCCTTTTCCTTTTCCTGCATATCTAGGTCTATTCCCTGCATTGTTTCCTGGATTATTCGCTTGTTCCACTAACTGTGCTTCCTGTCTTTCCGCAACTTTCACTTGTGCCCACATTGCTTTCTCTTTCAGCTTTCTTTGTTTTGCTTCAATTTCATCACTGAAGTATTTTGCATGCCTCAGGATCTCATCTACTTTCTTTCTCTGCCAATCCACTGTGTGCTCACGAATTCTCTCACCAATTTCAGGTCTAAGGCCATATACAAATCTGTATACAAAATGACTCAAATCTTTGTCACCCAGGTGTTCATCTCCACTGAATTGTTTAAATGCCAGTATCAGCCTCTCGTAAAAAGCATGAACTGATTCTTTCGCTTCCTGTTGTGTTCGATCTATCTTTACCCAGTCTGTCTCTTTTGCAGGAACTTTACTCTTCAGGTATACCATCACCTGATCATACTTTCTCATTACCTCTGGATCTGGTGCCCCTGTTCTTGGGTCTCTTGGATATTCCTCAGTAGGCCAACTCACAACAATTTTACACTCAGTCCACAAGTCTGCTGGAACAATTATATCAAACAGACTATTCAGGTCAACCCACATCACTTTTGATAATTTCACAAACCTATCTACCTGCCTATACCACTCGACGGGCTTTTCTCTCAATCGAGGGAAATCATTCGTGAATGATAAAATATCCTGTCTGGTCCATGGAACATGTACATATCCTCCTCCAGGTATTTCTCTCATAGGATAATTATCCACTGGTTTCTCCTTTTCTCTCACTGGAAATGCTGAATAAGTTGTTCTATCTTCAGCCTCATCTCTTTTCTTGTACCACCTATCCTTCCATTTTTCTACATCACCCCATCTTCGCAATAATGCTACCATTTCCTTAATCTGTCCTGTTCTACCAGTAGCATTCAAATTCTCAATATCTTTCTCTGTAAAATCCATCCTGTAAGTTCTTTGTAAAGCTTTCACTTTATCAATGTCAACTCCCTGTTCATTTGCTATTGCTCTTAGCCTGTCATGTGTATTTCTTGCTCTCCAGGTAATATTCTTGCACATAAACATTAGTTCACCATCATGATGACTCTTCAAAATCTCTGTTGGAACTGTTCCTGTAACAAGCTCTTCTAGTTCTACACGTAACCTAGCTACATCAATTACTTGTGAATCTTTATCCTTTTTCTGTAGAACCTTCATCCAATCATTCAAATCATCAACTGTTATTTCAGCAGTTTTTCTCACTGGAACCACTCTCTTTTGCGGTTCTAAAATTGGCATCCCTGAACAACTATCTTCACTAGCATCCTATATTTCACTACATGTGTCATGTCTTGATTGTCTCAGGTCACTTCTTTCTGCTCTTTTGCCTGAATCTCCTGAAGGACCAACTGAATTTGTCAGATTATTCCCAACATATGGAATCACCAGTCCATTCTCACCTGTCCTCTGTTTATCAAACACAGGCATAACCGGACCTATTGTTACAGGCACCGTAACAGCTTCCAGATTCTTCGTTAACTCCCTAATTTTCTCTGTCAACTCTGTTGTAGTTCTGGCTAATTGTCTGGCATTCTCATCAAGGTAATGATCACTTCTTACCTCAGATGTCTCATTTTCCGTCTCACTAACACACACTGTATCTCTTATCGGAGAAACAACTGGTGTACTTTTATCCGGTTCTGGTCTATATGGAGGTGGTCTCTTGTAAATCATGTCATTCAAGACCTCATCCTCATACTCATTAACTCCATATTTTCTCATTTCTGACTCAGGAACCCTTTCTGCTCCTCCTTCAACTGTTCTCATCGGATATAATCCCTCTGACATACTAACATCTCGCCACCTTTTCATTCGATCATGATGAGTCTCACGATCATGTCTCCTCCCAAACATGTACCTATAGTACCCTCCAGATCTCTGTTTTTCTCTCTCATGTACTTCCTCTTCCCATTCCACTAAAGCCTCGAACTGTGTAGGTCTCGGTTTCGGGTCTAGACATAGCATCTTTTCCCGTAAATTTCTCAACACGGCTAGATTAAATGAACCATGTTCTGGAAATGCTAGAACACCATCTTCTTTAGTATACCTAACCCAATTCTCCAACCATATACAGGTATGAAACCCATGTCTTGCAGCCATGAAGGATGCAGGTGTTTTCGGTGGAGGTAACAACTCACCCTCTCTTGTTTTAACATCTTTATCCTTGCTAAACCACTTTTTAATTTTACCAAAAAATGTCTTCTTCTTTTTCTCTTCTTGATAATACATTTTAGCGTTTACCAAAACTCTCTACTCTTTCCGTATTATAAATATACAATACGAATTTTCAACCAATAACAGCGCGACTCACACTAACGCACCAATCCTGGAACGTCTACGTCACTAAATAGCCCTTCCAATCCTTGCGCGGCTCACACTAACGCACCAATCCTAGCACGAGCACTATTCTGATCTACCATCCAATCAGAGCGCGGTCTTTCTGACGTCAACAGTCGCTGCAGTCGCTTGTCTCCTGTTTTCTATCACTCGTCTACCCCTCCTTTACAAAATCTTTTCAGTAGACTTCGTGTCAAAATTTCTACAAAATCTATTAGTTACAACATAAAAACATCTCCATTGTCTGCTTCGCTAACCACAGAATAGTAAAAAAGAGTCTATTTCATAAGAGACCTTTCATTGACACAGTAGCACTTCCTCTACTCTGCCCTACTAACATACATTCATTAACTGTTTCCTCTAGGACTTGTCCAAAGAGTCTTACAATCAACTAAATGTACAAACATTCACGCACATTCATACAAGAAAATATAGTACATGCACACAGAATCCTGCTTCCCGAGAACAGCGCACAATCTGTCCCACTACAGAATTATAACATACATCAACTAAGCAAGCTTTCTTTGCCCAGTTCTTCAAACAAGCTCAGAAAATACCTATTACTCCTCCCGCGATAAGCTTTAACGGAAATCCTTACGGATCCCTGGGACTTAAGACCAAAGTTTCACAGATAACCTTCACTATCATACACACTCCTTATATACCAGAAATATCTAATAGTAACATACGACGATGTCACTGATTCCAAACCCAGACAATGTGACGCGCAACTTCAATTGTCACACGTTATTCCTCACAATTCCGTCTTTCCCGAGAGCAGCATATACTTCCCTCTGCCCTACTACGGAACTGCTACAGCTTCCAAGTTCCAGAAGCACTACATATAACTCAACATTACAACTCCAACATATAGTATTAGTACATATACCAACATGAACCAATAATCAATAATCAATAAACTAATGTACAAGCAATCTTATCAGATCAAGACAATCATCAAAAACCATCAAACTCTGCTACCAGGAAATTGATAGAGATCAGGGTGTGTATAATATTCCCACTACCACGGATAGAGTAATCTCACAGTTACACGCACATGCATACATCATACGCTAGGGCCCATTTCACTACACTAACATACGCTCAAATACTCTACCAGCAATAAACCTGTGGAGAGAAAAACTCCTAATCACCCTGCATCTATATTGAGGTCGATAAGACCTGGTTTTTGTGACTGTCCTTAAACATAATCTATACAACATATACAGCAATAATCAAAAATGTAAACCCAATAATTGACAAGAAAGAATATCCAACACCATGTTTAAAATTATATTGCTTTATCTAAAATTAGTCAAAGGAAAATCAATCAGAGTAAATCATTTCTCATAATTACCTATTCTAGCTAAATGTCAGAACGGGTCAGGACAAGTCTCTCGGTAAATGTCTCTCAAGACGAAGTCCCTTCAGCATCAATCCTCAGCAACGCAGATTCGGTACGCGGCAAAGGCAAAATGGCAAGTGGCAAGAACCCTCTCTAGGCTAACATTTCTTATAGTTTCTAAAACAATGGAAAGATACATTGGAAACATAGAAAAAACTGTAATGTCCGCCGGACCTGCTGAGCAGAGCGAGAAGGAAAGGATGTAACATCGCTACATTTGAAAATCTCCGCTCAGGAAAAGTTCACATAATAAAGACTACGGAACAGGAACCAAGAAATAAAACATGTATCTTATTAGTTCAACTTCTCCTCGGCAATCGAGCCACAGTTCAGAGTTTTTCTCTAAGGCTCCTTTGTTTCCCAAGGCTGCCAAGGACATTTTCATTTCACTTGGAGATCTCCCAAAACTGCTGCTGTCCTCATGGAAAGTTTTCAAACAAGCAAGCAAGGACCATGGTCAGTTAGCTTCAGGACCATTTCCAGCAGGGGTCTCCCTCGTCACAGTTTTCATATTATAAATCACAGCCAGGCTTACAAATCGGCCATCTTTTCTAGGCCATCATAGGCCTCAATAGACCATCTTAATTAAAAGAGACAAAAACAACGTTACCACAGCATAGTGATTAAACAGTGTTAACCCCACTAATACCCTTATGTGTATGCATCTATCTAGCACTTGCAACATAGAAAAGCATTAATTCGGAAAGCATTTTGTGCTCAAAAATAAACAGCACATAGCAACGTTTAAACATGAAAACACGCACGTTATTTTTAAACAGCACATTTATGCGCACCCACGTGTAACTCTCTCTTGTTAGGACAAACGGATTGATTAATATAAACGCACTTGCACAAGACAAATAATTAATTATTAATTATTAATAAATTAGTACAACGAATAGACATGCCAGAGCTTCAAAAGCCACTGAATTTTCAAACTGAAAACTCTGCTCCAGCAGGTGCACCTACCAGGAAAAGAGAAGAAAAGGGGAGTTTCCACACCTCCCTTTTATCTCTTTGAAGCCTGTGAATGACGAGCGCGCTCCCTGAGAGTCTGGGTAATGGAAGCATCAATGCTGCGCACGGGCAGCCTACAGGCAGCATAGCTTGCAGGGTAGGCTACTGTCTGTTATCACTTTGCAGGACTTTTTGCGCACACAGAGACATTGTAAGATGCTTTTGGGTATTGCTGGACCATTCGTTACAGAACACATTTTTTGGGGTGTTTCATTGTACAACCACCTGCTCTAATCAGTCCCTTTTAAAAGCATGGCTAGGCTGGCCGGTTAAGGTGATAACTAGGTATGATTAATGTAACATACTATACTTGAGTTTCAATACATTTGTCACCTCCTGGAATAAGCTTTGACTGCTCGCTATTGTCACCTTTGGAGAAACAAGTTTCTAAAAGGAATTAATCTTAACCAAAGTAAATAGTCAGTTCTGAAACAGCAATCATAAACCTCCAGGGATGCTGCCAATTAATCAACCATTGCCCCTGGCCCAAAGAAAAGGTCTCACAACATACTTCTGCTTTATTCCCTTTACAGTAAAATATTGTGGTACAGTTGAGAAAAGGGAAGCAGCGAGATGTCAGAAAATGTGGAGAGAAGTTTTGAGCCTGCTGAAGGTTTTTTTAACAGAGAAACAACAACACCTTTTTTAGTTTTGACAATAGTAGGGAATTATGATGAAGGAAGCAAGATATTGCAAAGAGAATTCAGGGCAGGAGCTGGGATCTCTAGATGTCTGGTCAGGTCATGGGCAGGAAAGGGTCCCACTGGGAGTGAGATTTAATTGAAAGTCAAGAGAAGTAATAGGGTGCACAGAAAGCAGGCTGAAATTCAGGAGACATATTGAGGATGGTTAAAGATCACAGCACCTTGTGGAGAATGTTACATGCCCCTGACAACTATTGCATTTTTACAAGGAAAATAAAGGGATACAGAATTGCAAACTTCAGCAGAAGGCTCAACAGACTTAGCAGCACGCACTGGTTCAAACATAGTTTTATCTGTTCGGCAGCCTCTTACTTTTTTTTGCTGATTCTGCCCACTTACATCCACGTCTTCCCTCCATACTCTACTTTTAACCTAATCTCTTCTAAACCTATTACCTAATCTTGCTGGCTCTGTCCCCTCTTATACCCACTCACACCTGCATTATTTCCTCTTCACCACTCATCTCTCCCCAAGCATCTCACATTGTCTCTCTAATTCTGTCACTCTAACGTCCATCTTTCCCCTTATTACTCTGCTCTTTTCCTCTCATCTCTCTTGCATGTTATTATAGGTGGGCAAATCACTGAAAACTCAAGACAGAGGCCTGGGTCTGTCCAGCTCAAGGTCTTCTTGAAACCTTGAGCCCAAAATAAGCTGAGCGTTCACAGGAGGTGATGTGGCCGAGTGGCTACAGCTCCCCATCATGCATCATGGAGAGCCAGGCTTGAATCCCGGCCTCAGCTCATCATCCTCTGAATCCAGCCAAATCTCTATGCTAGGGAAAAAAATATCATAGTCTGTGTCTGTTGTAAAGTGCTCCTTTATCCATTGCCCATTGCCAGGGTTAGGGCTATGTAAAATTGCCAAAAATACAATATGTACTCTGGCTGTTGCTCAGGCTCTAGTCTCATTCTCCAAGGCTTAAAGATTAAGCATTAAGCTTTAATACCAACAGGAGATACCCGTGTATCGGCTGATTTGCAGAAAGAAATCTAGGATCAATCCTAGCTTCCCTTCTTGACCAAATTGTGTGATCCTTGGCAAATGCTTTATTTCCCCAACCTCTATTTTTTTCATTATCACATATCAAAGCACCTTCAATTATATGCTTGATGTAATAGACTTTAATTTTGCTCCATTTTTATTAACTTCTAGCCCACATATAGGGTACACCTGAACCAGACATGCCTCTTAGTCAGTTCCACTGGAATTATGAGATTTTGCGTTCGCTGCATTTTCTGAATAATTAGGGATTTTCTGCATAAACCATCTGCTGCATAATCTGCAGCTTTTACCCTAAAAATTAATTTTGTTTCTACCTCAGATAAAAAAACGGATACAAAGTTGTTGAAAAATTAACAGTGGAAATCACTTCGCAAAGGCTGCCTTATCTATCTCTTGAATATTGCAGTATTTGGGTGTCAGACTGGTACTAATGAGATGAAACCTTTGCACAAATAGTTATGACATGGTAAAACTGAAACAATTATGAGGTAATACTGTCACAAAATGTGCAGCATTATGGTACATAATTATACTTTTCTTGTTGCATAAATTAGTAAGCCCTGCCGCCTAATTTGGCCCTTTCCTGCCACATAATTCCAGCGGCCCTGCTCTTAGTTCACTAATACCATTATCATCGGATGGGGGAAGGAACGTTTCTCAGTTTACTCTCACTTTTAATGAATACTTCTCAATGCAGTGATATATTCTGAAGTGCTAAAGTAAAAAGCTTCTGTTTTTCAATATGCATTTTCGGTTGTTAATGACATTGTCTACCTTTTCTCTGTCCTAGGTGAGTAACGCCCACGTGTTTCTTTATTTTATTGTGAGCCCTGCAAGACACCCTGCTTTTCATTCATACCGGGGCAAAGTTCTCTTCACACCTAAGGGCACTTCAAGTACCCAGGTGATCGTTGTTTTCATGCAGAGATTAGCTTTCTGAAGAAGCCCTTTCAGCCCAGGGCTACTAGCATCGCTGCATCTCTGCTGTTCCCAGGGCCTTATAACACTGGAGTATTTTGAAAGGCAGTATTCTGGTGCAGGGCCCCTTAGTTTGGAGCAGCAATGTATCATCCCCGGAAGATGGAGTGCGCTTTTTTATTTTTTGCTTCCTTTTTCTAAGAAATGTCTGGTCAATGGAATGTACAGATATCTTGTTTATTTTAACAACATTTAGTTTTAGGATTAGTCACACAGCTGCAGTTTGTTTATCAGCCACATGATGGTGCTAGCATACAATCTAATGATCATTTATATTAAGTTAGCGTGTCATCAATGTATCCCACTGAATTATATTTCTTCGGAAATCCGAAGGTAACCATGTGAGGGTCGATTCACAAAGGCATTTAGGAGTAGTGGAGTAGTTTCCCAATAGAACTATTTTACACACTTTTGTATGGCTTTGTCAGTTGGTCCAAACATTTTTTTTAAATGCAGATATTACTGTACAATTAGTACAAACAGAAAGAACGTTTTGCACTTTTACTATTAGAGAGTTTGACCTTGCGGTCCTGAATAACGAAGGCATATACGAGTTTGTTATAAAAAATAAATAAATAAATAAATAAATAAATAAAAGGCATTGCTGCAATATTACTTTCCTACTCATAAATTATCTTGTGATCCCTCGCATAAAATGCTGCGGCGTGCTTTCCAAAGCGAGATCACATCTGCGTTCACTATGCCCTATTCACGAAAAAGTAGCACATTCACTTTGGTGTTTTTAAAAAAAAATCCCTGTACAGTACAACATGGCTGGAGAGCTCTCTAAAGTAAGGAAAGGTTTACGTGATTATTTCTATTGAGTCACGTACGTGAGCATAACAGCTTATCTGCCATAACACAGAGGACTTGGTTTCCAAAACTCTTCTTGAGCTCGATTTTGTCAGAAAAAGTTTTTTTTTTTTTTATTGTTTGCTTTTATGGCCTCTATCGTGCCACAATTAAAGTATTGCATATATGCTGAATTGCAAAAAGAGAACTGTACAATCATTCTTTTTCAGATTACAAAATGCATTGTTTTCTGTACAATGCATTGCTAAAAACACTGAGGTAAACAACATGGGGGTATATTCACAAGAACGTGTGATAACTACCGCAAGAGTAGCTTAACGCAACTCTCAACATCGCAGCCCATCGCGGGAAAATAACGCCATGTCAACGTGGAATCCACAACAAGGCGGTACCATGCGATAGTCTGCCTAAACCGTGGACAATGTCCGCGATACAAACACCTCGATGGAGATAAAAACAACACAACACAAAAAAACCCGCGATGGGCCAAAGCGCGATGAGGGAATCAGCGATAAGCAGCGCCAGGCCTGCAACACAAACCTGACAGTCGGGAAAAATCACCATAAAAGTAGAAAAAACACCCAAACACAAACTGACCAACACCCAAGCGCCATGGAGGCAGCTGGAGCAGGCGCAGAGGACAAGCGCAACCCCACAAGCACCCCAGACGACCAGCCCGGGACCTCGGGGACAGGAAAGGGCAAGGACAAGAAGAGGAATACGAAGCTTAGTCCGCAGGCGAACAGCATCATAGTCACGGAGGTGATGGAACACCATCAACAACTGTTCGTCACCTCCAACGTGTCATTGGCACCAAAACTGAAATATGGTGGGACATCGTGGATAAGGTGAATGCCGTCGGAGAGCACAAGAGGACAATGAAGGAGGTCATGAGGCGATGGAATAACATCAACGAAAGACCAAGGAGAAAATCGCAGACAACCAGAAGGCAGCAATGCAGACTGGAGGTGGGGGCTCAGCACCACAGCTCGTGCTGGATGACATGGAGGAGTTGGTGTCGACAGTGACAGAGTCGGGATACTGGACACTGCTCGACAGGACACAACACAACCGCAACAGGGTGTGTGACCACCAGGTACCGGGGAAACGGGTGGAGATGGCCAAAATGGCACACATGCACAATCAAGCAGAGCACAGTGCACACCCTCAATGCCTCTGGGTCATCGCCCAGATTTATAGACTGTCACAATGTACAATGTCATGCTGTCTGAATGTCAACATGTACCATGTGGCTACATACATGTGGACACATTGCAATACACCATCTCCCCTTCACATTGCAGGGCCACCGTCAACACCCCCTGCAGAGCAGTCCCAGCCACTCTTCACAGATGACGAGGAGGACAACCCCAGCATCGATGCACAAGCCCTCCTAGACATCATTGACATCATCCGCTACTCACCTCCAGGATCAGGGCTGACCAGCTGCATCGAGGAGACCCCACCCACCATCCAAACCACCCAGCAGGAGGCCCCCACAGCCCAGCAGTCTCCCAAGACCGCCAGGAACAACACACGGCCTTCCAACGCTTCCTCATGGCCACCAAACTGGACGCCATCCATGGGTGTCTAGGCCCGCTCCATGGTCTCCAACGAGCCCTGACTGACATCGCTGGAGTCCTGACCCGGAGAAAAGAACACCTGTCCGCTCAGAGGGGCACCAGCGATACTAGCCGTGAGCTGGCACACATGCGGACGCTCATGGAGGACATGGTGCGGATGGAGGCGGAAAGGATGGCAGCCACCGCTGCACATCAGCAAAATGTAACTGGGATCTACCATGCCCTGCAGATCATCATCATGGCATTGCTGCCACAAGGCGTGGCGCAGATGAATGCTGCTGCCCCCACACCATCTACATCTCCGCCCCCTGGTGTGCCATTGCCTCACAGTGCGGCAGACGTATCCACTCCGGCACCTGATGTGTCAGTGGCACACAGTGCCTCAGCCGGTACTGCAACACCCACAGGTGGGGCAGAGCACACATCCGGGGTTGAGGACGTGGATGGGTTTGTGATCAGGAGGCACTAGCATTCATTTTCGCCACCTGGCCTGTTTCTGCTTGATGCCGCACATGGCCTCATGACCTTCCACTGACCCCCAATACACTCTGATGCACTCACCTTGGACAGCGACATGGACTGTCATCTCCTGTTTGATGACCAATGACACGGGGACCAGACTGGGGACTGTACCCTTCCTCCTCCACAGTACTTGTCATCCCCGGATGGACTCTGGCTGGCCCTCCACGGGCCCATATTGTGTAGTTTGCTCGGCATTGCCCTGTACCGCTCCAGCTGCAGAACTGCACTGGGTGTGCAATAAACATCAAATGACGCACTGCTGTGTCATGTCTTTCATCATTCATGTATGAATGTGTGTATGAATGCAGGGACAGTGATTTCCCTTGCATCAATGATGCTCATCCTGTGGGATGCCAGTCAGAGGGTGCTACACTGCATATTGTGTACCGGGTCCCGTGAGCACTACATCAGCCACTATCATGTCCGGACATGGACTGAACCACGCCCAGAGCCCACGAGTCATTGTTGCAAGCCATGCGTTGGTCCGGCGTCCGGCAGGCCAGACCACACTGCTTACGCTCTGAGGGGGCACCCTCATTGCTACCCGTCGCAGGCGTACTCGCTGGTGGTGTGCAGGTCACTGGTCTAGTCGTCAGCATGTCACAGCCACTCCCTGAGGGCAGGTTTGCACGCACACCACACCCATCCGGCACAGGCGTCACAGGCCATGTGACTCTGCCAACATACGGGGCCGACGACGTCACATTCCCCTCTGCCGGTGGTGACTGAATGACGGACGCTCCACGGTTCTCAATCATAAAGGGCCCATGAGTTGTTACGCACAGGGTTAGTGGCACCCGAGGCCTTGCGGCCGACACGGGCCTACCACCACGTGGCGCTGACTGGGGTTGCACAGGGTTAGATGAACCCAAAGCATTGCGGACGGCACAGGCACCCCGCCACGGGAAGGTGACTTTGGGTGCACTGAGTTAGTGGCACCTTAAGCTGCAGAGCGGGTGTACAGCCTGCGATGATGCCCCGTCCCAGCGGTCTGGACAGCTCAGGTTTTTTGTGCCCTGCTGGACCGCAGTGTAGGCCAGAGCCAGCGGGCAGCGTGGGCCTACCGCCACATGGCGTCGCTTCCTGAATCCCAGAGTTAGTGGCACCCATTGGGCTGAGCGGGTGTGCAGCCTGCGATGATGCCGGGTGCACTGGTATGTCCTATGCCATGGAGTAATCAAGACCCAGCACCAAACGTGAGACCTGGTGGCCTGCGGAGCGGGGCTGCATGGTGTGGAGGGTGCCATGTCCGCGAGCCCCGGGCTTGTGGCGGCACGTGGTGGGACCTCCTGTATACACGCTGGTGGCGGAAGGTGAGCAGTGAGGCCTGGGTGTGCATGGGCGGGCATGCTCCGATGGGCGACGGGAGGGGCTGGGGTGCCTCTGCCTGGGTGTGCATGGGCAGGCAGGCGATGTTGTCTTGTGCAAGTGTGTGTACTGTGCCAATCATGTATCTGGACTCTGTTTCAGATGACGGCTCTGTCTCAGATGTGTGACCTGGTGTACTGCTATACATACCGGCAAGTGGTTGGAGACACACCGGTGGCAGCGGGTGAGCAGTGTGGCCTGGGTGCGCAGATACGGCACTCTCTCTCTGCCCCTCTCTTCTCTCTCCCTCTCTCTCTCCCCCTCTCTTCTTCTCTCTCGCTCTCTCTCTCTCTCCCTCTCTTCTTCTCTCCCTTTCTCACGCCCCCTCTCTTCTTCTCTCTCTTTCGTTCTCTCTCTCTCCCCCTCTCTTCTTCTCTCTCTCTCTCTCTCTCTCTCTCTCTCTCTCTCTCCCCCTCTCTTCTTCTCTCTCCCTCCCCCTCTCTTCTTATCTCTCTCTCTCCCTCTCTTCCTCTCTCTCTCCTTCGCTCTCTCTCTGTCCTTTGATGTGCGCAGGACACACCTTCTCTTCATGATTTTTGTCTTACAGGCTGTGACCTACGGATTGTACCGAGGGGAGTCGCCATGTGTCTTCATTGCATTTCAGTGTTCATTTTAATAAAGTTTCATTTGTTGTTTCGAAAGTGAATGTGTGATGCTCATTTTTGTGACGACACATGCCTGTCACCAGTTGTGATTTTGCGATATCAAGCGGAATATTTTGTACATGTTTCAGTGTAGCTGATGTGGCATGTCTTTGGTCGGGGGGTGCCGGGGAGGGGGGTCCTGGGGGTGGTGCCGGTAGGTGTTGTTTCCCTTTCGGCCCTCCGGGCTGCAAGCTCAGTTGCCCGGGTGCATCTGTTGTTCCTCAGGGGTCGCTCTGGGCTGGGCTCCCTTTTGTGGTGCAGGCTGTGGTCCGACTTTGCACCAGATCAGAGCAGGTGTTATTTTCCTGCTGCTAACACACCTTATCACCTGTTTTGTGTTCTTATCGCAGTTCTGCTGGTCGTTGTGAAAGTTGTGGAGTGGTGTTGTCGCGGCTTTTGGCACGGGAACGCCTACTGTGCATCTCATTAGAGATAGTTGCGGGGGTCATCTGTGGCGATGTTTTTTGCGGCTGCTATCACATGTAAACTGGTGCTGTGGGCTGTTAACACCAGCTTGTGATTTGGGCGAAAAGTTTATCTCAACTTTGGCTGTGATAATGTGCCGTTAACTCGGCGATAGATCCTTGTGAATATCCCCCATTATTTTTATTTTCATCACTGAAAGAATTGCACGTTCCTTGCTTCTGACAGATTCCATGAGCACTCTGTTTTATACTTCATTACATGCATGTTTTTTCTGATTGCAACTCTTCCCACGCCTGTTTCAGCCCCTGCTCTCCTGATGTGCCTCTTTTGGAAAAATCTTAACTCATTCGCTGATTAAAAGCATTTCTTCATGTTCCATGCTAAGTTCATATTAAGATGTACTTGTCAGTGAAAATCAGTGAACCACCAAACACCTTGAAAAGAAGACATCGACCTCGCCACCATATAGGCATTTAAAAAAAAAGGAAAACAGGTTTCTTCTAAGAGATTAGCAGCTCAGACTAACTGGGACATCAATCTTCAAATGGGTCTCTGTTGTCCAGTTGTGCCTAATTTTATATTTGTTAAATGCATCAATCACCTAATTGCTAAGGAAGCGCAGCAAGCGACTGACCTTCCACCAAAAAGACCACAGGGACATTCTTCCCAAGAAATGCTTTGTGCAATGGGCTCAAGCATTTTGGACCACAGTTCATCATATATGTTAACTAAAACAGCCAACATTTGACCGAGCATTCCGAAGTAAACCTAAATGAATTACTGTGGTGTCTGCTGGCGCTGCAGTGCTATGCTAACGACAAATGTTCCAAACAAGTGGAAGTAATTCTTGAATTACAGATTTCAGCCTCATAGACATGCATGTCCCTGGTTGAAACTGCGGGTGAATGGGATACAGGAAGCAGGGAACCTTGTCGCGTTACTTCCATGGGTCCACTTGTCAAGAGCAAGTTGAGTTTCCCTTCTCAGACCGAGCATTGCTTCATGCTGGCATGATTTTCAGGTATCTCCACATATGCTGTCCCAGCACATCCTATTTATTGCATCTCCAGGAGGAAAGCACGGGTGCAGCGGTGTTTCTTCTATACTGATGTTTACATTTGCTATAGCCTATTGTTAAACTGAACCTTTCTTCAGACTCATGGCATCAGCTGCGTTTGTTTTGTGCAGAGATTTACTGAAGCAAAAACACATTTTGGGGGTAGAATCTGGGAGTTTTCTTTTAGTTGTCAGACAATATTTATTAACCGGATGGCGTTTTTGGCATATTTTCAATGTCTGCCCCCTCTTTAAAGACTCTTTAGCAGAACCTTCTGTATTGTAAAATGAAACATAGAACTCTCCAGCCTTCGTTTCACTTTGTATATTGCTCTCTAGATCTTTTATTACCAGGTCACTCTCTTTATCCTGTGATACTGGTAAGGATTTGTTTTAAATAATTTCAGACCACGAGTCCAAAATCTGTGTTGCTTTTACCATGATTCTGATTTTTTAGGATTTAGTGGGATTACAATGAAGGGATGTGAGAGAAGCTGTGTTATCAGGCTAAACTCACTGCACTTCAGTTTAAAAGAAAAAAGTGCCCAGACCTACTGGCTTTGCCAATGCTTGTGCCTTCAGTGTAACATGTATACACTTGTTATGTGATCTCAAAGCCTCACATAGAAAGTACTTAACAGTTTTTTGCCTTCAGCAATGACCTTATCATAACACTTTGAATAGTGTCTTCTGGATATTTACAGCCAATCATTTATTTATTTAAAATGTTGTAGGTAGCCCTACTCTTCCCCCTAGAAGCAATACATGGAGCATTGCAGGAATGGAATACGAAGAAAAGTCGGAACATCAATGTCTTTGCTCCATGCTTCCAAGTGGGAAGTGTTGGCATGTAGGTGGAGGAGGAGGAGGAGCGGAGAAAGAAGTTGATAGGAGCTGTAGAAAAAAGAAAACAAAAGTATTTGTTTGTTTAACGTTAATTTATATTCTGTTGTATGATGTGACTTCGTTTTATATTTGTATAAATGTATTAAGGAATAATTTTACATTTTCTCCTTTTGTGTTTAGCATAAAATCAATTTAGTTTGTTATAGATTTATATTACATTTTAACTCTCCTTGATAATTTTTCTAACTTTGTCGTACTAGTATGCTTGCTAATTTTACCTCATATATTCTGTGGGCCTTATTTATGGCATTTTGGCATAGGGCAGCGCAGCAAGGAATTTACGCCAAAGTGAAAGCAATACGGTGCATTCTTGTCCTTTGTGCCTGCGCTGGCGCAGTTTTGGCAGCCTAGCGTCAACATAGGCACCCCTGCACCCTTTTACCAAGCATACCGTTGCAGATCATAATGCCCTCTCACTGTACTTCTTTGGCCTTTTCAGTACTCGGCAATTTCATGGTCTGACCATTGTATTTATTACTCTTTTATGTGAAATGGCTCGATTTCCGGGGAAGAAGTGGAGAATTAGTGATTGGGGATTTATACCATGGACAAAGTTCCAAGTAAATCTTAATTTAGGTAATATCCAAGCAATTCTACTAAAGTGTTCAACTTCAAAATAAAAGGAATCAAACAATAGGAACAGAACAGGTTGAGAGAAGACTTGTGCTCTGTGTTATCTTCGTAATCCAGTGGGATTTTTTATTTAATGGATTTAACATTTTCTTTTGTGGAGAAAATAAAATGAAATAAAATATTACAAAGAAATACACTGTGCAATGAAATAACCTCATGTGAATATGATAATTCGTTCGAATTTAAATAGAACCACAAAAATAAAAGATAAATACATTTCTTACATGAAATTCGCTGGATTTTAGGAACTCAGTTGACAAAAGGGGGAATATGTTGCCTGGTTGAAATACAAGTGGAGTAACATACCTTCTCTGGTTGTCAAACTGTAGCGTGATTCCCAGAATCTGTTGTCCTCCTGTACTGGTGGCAGATCCTTTCTAATTCTGGCTCCTAAATTGTGGAATCATTTTCTTCATTCCATTGGAAGCCTCTCAAACTGACCTGCCCTTCGAAAGCAGCGGAAGACCCTGCTGTTCACCTCCACTATTACTGCTCAGATCTACTTGCCTGCTCAGATCAGTAGCAGCACCAGGCTATCCCTTGGTGTAGGTGACACCCATTATGAACCACCTTTCTTTCATTTAATGTTTAATTAATTCCATCAATCATAGAAATCTTTTCCTTGCAGAAAATATTCAAATCTTAATGCAGGTTCGTAGTGCAATGCCATTGTCTGACTTCTAAAAAGAAGTCATTAGAATGAGTAGGCACTCCCACTTCACCCCAAGGGGAGACCATCTCATATTGCAATTTTAGATCTTTGTTGAGAAGAGTCTTTTCAGAACTATTTGCAAACAAATGGAGGTCCCTTGCCAATTGCTTTATATCCCTGAAAGAAAAAAAATCTTAGGTGCACAATTATAAAAAAATCATGCAGTGCAGGAAGCCACCGTGCTGAGTGATAGGTAAAAGGCAGGAATGCACCGTACTTAACATTATACAGCGCCCGCCTGTCTTTTCCTTGCGCTGGCACACAAAGAGCTGACTAGCGCAAATGCAGCCACCCTTGCTCAGTGGTGCAAGGGTGCCTGTGTTGTAAGCAGGATTGTTTTTGTGCAGGAGCGGGCACCTTCCTGCACAAAAACAATCCTCTGAGGCATTTTTCTCTTTCTATTTGTGCGGCAGAATGCAGCACACACACAAAGAGGAAACAATGAGGAGAAATAAAGATATTTCTCCATGTTATGTCTCACCTGGGGAGGCGTAGCATTTTGAGGCATTGCCAGGTCTACCAGTAATGGTAAATCTGGGAATGTGCCAAAATCCATGGGTGGATGCGGGGAAAATACCCACGCCCCACCCATGTAACGCCTCCGGGGCAGAGTAATACAGTGCAGTTATTTGCGCTGCATTGTGTTTCTATGAACTTACTTAATAGTTGTGCCATTCTTGCACCCCATTGCGTGGTGCGCAAGGGCACCACAACTGCTTGACAAATATGCCCCATAGTCTATGTTCCATGAGAGGGGAGAAACGCTTGAGGCGTTGCCTTCATAACAAAAAAAAGAGATTTCATAGCGCGCATTTACAGATCTAATGGATTGGATGAGCCTTAACGAGGACAATGTGCTGTTTTTCTTTAAGGTCAGAGCTCGAGGAATTCATGAATAGTGCGAAATTGTGTCACTTTGCAGGTTTGAATTTTACCTGATTTTCACCTGTGCAGACCGGTTTAAGCAGCAAATGTCTCACGGAACAATACCATTGTGGCAGAGAGCCCACTTATCTTCTAGCCTTCGGGTTTTTTGCATGGAACGTGTACCCTTGCCTTCAATTTTCATGCAAGATACTGGAGAAGTAACTTTCATGGAAAATAAAATTCGCTATTGTGGAAATATGGATTTTTCTGGTCAGTTATGTCCCCTATCTTGGACCCCAACGGTTCTATGTGCATGTTACAAGTACATGTATGTTCCCTCCAGTTCCAGTTATGAAGACGCAAATACATGTGCGTCCACCGTTAACATGTCCTCTGTTGATCCGCCATGAATGGGCCGGATATTCCATTCCTAAGTACGAAAGGCCACCGCCTTTATATGGTTCACTTATGCCATTTTACAGTCCAGGCAAGTAGGCCCTGATTCTGTCATCAAGCTTTTCTTGCCTTCTGCCTCTGAAAGCTCCAGTCCGAGCCTGCATCTGTGACCATGAACTTTGTCTCGTTCCCTGCGCGGCTCACGAAGCCTGACATCAGCTTGCTGCCTGCCAAGAACTGTATTTCACCTTCGAAAATTATCTGTTCCGTTCCCTGCCCGATGCATTCCTGTCTAGTAGTTTAAGTAAACATTCTTCCAGCTACCGAGCAAAGGCTCGGCTTCTCTGTCTTTATGCAAGTAATTCATAGCCCTGTTACTATGGAAAATTCCTGCCCTCGCATCTAGTGTAGACACTTAGACGCTTGTACACACACACAGTCAGTATAGAATAGATTTTGTCCAAGAGTCCTTCCTTTGTGGATAACATAGTTCTTTAAACATAGGATGTTAGATATGATTTGGGATTAGGTTGACTTGACCCCCCAGACTTCTTGTCTCCACATGTAGAGCTAAATGTCAAGTCCCCCTCACCCCCTAGTTGAACGTCAATCACACGTCATACTGCTGCGCGCGCATCTATGCCAAGTATAATCTTATGGATCCACCTATATATATGACATCATAACCAATTATGTTCCTTTTTACTCCTCATTACACCCATTTTCGGTTACGCATGTGAATCGTCACCTTCCTTATCAATTGTTACGCCTCCCGCATCTGTTTCATTGTAATGTATGTTCTATAAAAGTCATTTCTTGTCAATAATGTATGTACTTCACTTCCTGAACCTCCGTGGTGATGGAACTTGGAGCAACCGATTATAATCGATCATTGGAATAAAGCCCATTCCGAACCTCTAATACCACGGATTCTGCCTCTTATTTACTGAGCTATTTTATTATGTTTCCGTATCAAATTAAGTCCCGGTAATTAAATTATTTACCACATGAATGGCGCCCGAACAGGGACACTTTCTCATCTCACGCGCCGGCGGTGCGTTGCAGGCCCGGTCTCCTGCCACAGCTGGACGGACAATTACGCGTACCAGCAGGATTTCCTGTGTCTCCCTCCGGTCAAGCGGGGGCGACTGAGGCTGCGATCAACACCCAGACGAGGCGGTGAGAAGTGCGAAGTATCCCGACCAGAGCCTAGCTGAGAGAGCAAGATCCGAGGTATACAGAGGCCCACCAGTTTCCGAAGTCCCAAGTCGAGTCCAGTGTCCGAAGCGTTCGAGTCGAGTCCAGTCCGGTTCAAGTTCAGTCCAGTTTCTGAGGCCTTCCGTTTCCGAGCTACCCGGTGAGTGCCATTACTGGGGAGGCATTCTGACGTGCACATAGTTTGTGCCGGTCAAGACGGGTTTGGGTACACAAATCCGGTCTGCACTGTTTTAGCAGTGTATATGTACTGTTTAGCAGTATATCAAGTATATAATTCAGAATGATTCAGTTAATGTCGAGTATTATGTTTAGTGATTTAAGTTCTCCTTAGATCGTCATCATTGTTCATTGTTCAGGTAAATGTTAAATGTTAAATGTTTTAAGTACGTTCTGCATATTGTGGTATGAATGACTGTTCATTATTGTGATTACTGTATTAAGTTTGTTCAAGATCAAGTATCAGATCAGTTCTCAATATGCCGCTCTTTTCGAAACTAAGACAGATCACAACTAGAAAAGGGGTACTCGAAGAAGCTGTTCCCATTCCTCCTAGGGACACTCCAGGGTACTTCATGTATCATAAACATGGCCTAGACGCCATATTAGTTCTTGATTTATGGGTAGACTACACTAAGGAATTACCAGAAAGTCAGAGGTGGCCCGCAGCGGGGACCTGGGATGCAGAGTGCATCATGAAAGTAGAGGAAGAATTATGGAAAAAGAAAGCTAGACAATCACAGAAAGACGCCATTGAATTATGGCGTAAAGAATCACATAGACGAACAGAAAAAGCACGTAGACAGGAAGAGAAGAGTAAAGAGAATTCTAATGAAGTCCGAGAAAATCTATTAATTAAAGAAGGTGCACGAGTGAAATCAGAACAAGTAGACAGACAAAGAAATGCCCTTATGAATGGTATGTATCCCCTTCTGGCCGAAGGATTGCCTAAGGCTACTTCAGAGATACCAAAAGACTTGCCAACCCCATTGTTTCCAATAAAGGTACATCCTAAGGGGCATCCTAGAACCGCAGAAGATGTTTTTCTTTCCTCATATTTAGATGACGCAGCTCCCGAGTATGCTAATCCCGCCCCACATAGACCGCCTGCCAGGGAGGTTCAACGCCAAGATCCAGTACCCGTATCGTTACAGCAACAAGTTCTGACACAAGTTCCGGCAAGCACATCTGTTTCTGCATCTGTTCCTACAGCTACTTCTATAGCTGTATCCACGCCTATAGTTGCTGTATCACGTTCAACGAATCCTTTCACACCCGATACCCCAGACGGGGCTACGGGAGGTGCTACCAATATCTTTTCTACGCCACCTAGAATAAATAAACTTACTTTTCAAGAGTCAGCACATTCACGTACCCCCAAACTCATAAATGCCCGTACGCTTAAGGAACTTCTTATAGATTGTAGATATGACCCTGTGCCCGGAAAAGAGGACGAAATGACCCTAGCATCATTACGTATCAGACGAGCCGCAGTGTATTTAGGGAAATTACCAGGAATGACTGCACATCTAGATAATATATATCATTTTGTCCAAACCGGGCGAGATTCTGAATGTATTAACAGAGCTATGGAATACCAGAAAGTGGAAATACAGGGGGAACTGTTGCGTTTCCTCATAAATTGTGTGATCAGAAATCAAGACCGACCGGGGGTAGACCCGGAAGCAATGCAGATTCTTACCAGATGGAGCCAGAATATATCAGAAGGGAGACATGATAAGCAAAACTGTATAATAGCCATGTGCCGAAAGATCCGTAAAAAAATAGAACGCCTACACGAAGAAAGATTAGCGGTAGACCAGTTCGAACGAAGCGAGGAAGAAGCATCAGGACTGCCCACAGGACAGTCAGAAACTATAGCCTATGTAGGTAGAAGAAGATCTTGTAATAGTACTAGATGTCTTACTGATCCGATACGTCCGATGTGTCTAGAAAATAACAGGAAATTTCAAACACCAATAATAAATATAAGGTCTAACGAGCATTCATTCCAAGCAGCAGATAAATTACTCCGAGAACGAAGGGGTTATCATTTTCTCGATTCTATGGATGAACAAGAATTAGCTAGGTCAGCTGTTCATTGGGTTGACAGTCCCGGGAAGTATAGTGATGACACAGTAGCTCACACATTTTTGAATCTCACCCCAGATGAACAACGTTTAGCTGGGATTTATATGATTCAACAACTTCTTATACTATATAAAAGCCAACATTCAGATCCTGGTCCCTTACCTGATATATTGACCGAATTACTCACGAATAGATGGAGAGGTTCAGGTACTAAGCTAATTAAAGAAATACTAGAATCAAGAAAGCAGTACATTCTTTTTATATGCCCAGAACATGTCTCACTGCCCATCAAGGAAAGAACCATGTATTACATGGACAGACAGAATCCCTTACGAGAAGTGCACCCAATAAAGGGCGAGGACAATGAGTTTAAACGTGTATATGTGTATACGCCCATATCGAAAATAGAATTGTTGGAAATGAAGAAAGTGGTACCTAGTCATGACAAAGATCCAGCGGGTTTCCACCGAGAAATTAAAGACATGTTACTCATGGGAGAGTATACCTATCCCGACATTATGACAATATTAAAGGTATTGATGCCTGCTGGCATTTATGAAAAACTCAAGGAAAAAGAGTGGGAGGTAGGAGACCAAAAGATAGAATGGTCAGCTTTAGAAGCAGAAGAGAGGGCCCGAACTGCAGGAGCAGGGCTTGGGGACAAAACTAAAGCACTACCAGGTTTACTAGTACAGGTACTGCCACGTTTATTAACCACGAAAAAGGAAGACTGGGGTACAATTTCAGCCTGTAAACAGAAGCAAGATGAAGACACTAGTGATTACTATGCCCGATTTGAAAAATGTTTTGGTATAAATAGTGGCATAAAAGCAAGTAGCGAATCATACCCACATCTGTTTGTAACAAAATTAGTAGAAAATGCCCTGCCCCAAGTAAAGAATAGAGTATTAAAATTCGAGAGTACCTGGCAAGGTAACACTCCATCACAAATGTTACAAATGTTACAGTACCATCACAATAGAATTAGAGAGGAACAAGAACATGAACACAGACGCATGAAAGACACAAAAATGAAAATGCTAGTTTCTCAGACAGTTCCAGCTGAGGGACATAAAAAGGGTATGACACATTCCGGTGATTCAGCAGGACCTGTAAAAGGGACATGCAATTATTGTAAAAAGCCAGGTCATTACGTACACGATTGTCCAGTTTTGAAACATAATATCGCCATAGGTAATACAAAAGAAAGACCACGGCCACCTAGACAGGATCAGAATGAACAAGGAGCCCCGCAACATGCACAGTCCATGCCAGCTCCACCACAGTCTGTACAGTTTGTGCCAGCTGCACCAGCGCTGCCTGTTGCTGCCACACAAACCACGACACGACAACTGTACCAGACCGCACAGTATGACTATCCTGATTATCAACGATATGCATGAACCAGCCTAGAGAGGGAAGTTGACTTACCCCTTATCGAGATCCCGGTAGACCAAGAAGGACCTTATGTACATAGTGAATTATTAGGCCAAGATAGAAAATTTTTACTCGATACCGGGGCAAGTCGAACAACCATAAAACGTAGTGAAGTTCCAGGGGCACCCCTCTCAGGCTCACAGAATATTTCCCTTGGTTTTTCAGGAAAACCTATTGTTAATGAAGTGTCACAACCTCTTCCACTTACGATAGGACCTTTGACCCGAACTACAGATTTATTGCTTACTAAATCATGTCCAGAAAACCTGTTAGGAATAAAAACACTGAAGGCTCTAGGAGCTATAATATGTTGTTCTCCGGAAGGAGTAAGATTGTTTTTACGTGATTTTAAAGGTCATTATGTGTCTAGAGACATGGATCCCCGATTGCAGACTTTACCTACACATCTATGGGCACAAGGCCCTACTGATGTTGGTCGCATGAATATTACACCATATCGAGTCACATTAAAGGCAGGAGTGGTACTACCACGAATGCGACAATACAAGTTACCGCCAGATGCTGTAGTGGCTTTACTGCAGATCATTGACGAGCTCATTGCCCAAGGAGTAGTTGTAGAAACAGACTCCAATGTATGTAACTCACCGATAATTCCGATTCTTAAACGAACAGATCCGAAGGCCCCGCCAGTATATCGATTGGTTATTGATCTGCGCGAATTAAACAAGTGTATCGTGCCACAATTCCCTGTGGTCCCTGATATCTCGTCATTATTGACAGCCATTGATTCCGAAGCAACATTCTTTACTGTAATTGATCTTAAAAACGCCTTTTTCAGCGTCCCAATAGATCCGGAAAGTCAATATTTGTTCGGATTTAGTTTAAGTGGACGTAGCTTCAAATTCTCACGCGCACCTCAAGGATTTACAGAAAGCCCCAGCATCTATAGCCAAGCACTGAAACGAGAACTTGACAGTATCCACATGCCAGTTAACACTGCCTTGCTTCAATATGTCGATGATCTGTTGATCACCGCTAGAAGCGAACCCGAATGTGAGAAAGCATCACTGACAGTTTTACAATTTCTAGCTGAAAAGGGTCACAAGGTGTCCCCTTCTAAGCTGCAATTCTGTGTCCAGCGAGTTATTTACCTTGGTCACTCGCTGTCCAAGGAGGGAAGGCAGCTTACACCAGACCGCATTCAGTTAATAGCTAACATGCCAATACCCAAGACACAAAAGGAGGTGCGGGTTTTCATAGGCCTCACTTCATATTGTAGACAGTGGATCCCCCAATATGCATTTCTAGCAAAATCGCTCATTCAGTTGACAACACAGGAGGCAGCCACATCGACTGTTCTCCCTTGGACTCAGGAACATACACAAGCTTTTGAAAGCCTAAAGAAAGCTTTATGTCAAGCACCTGTTTTAGCAACACCATGTTACAGAAAACAGTTTACACTCTTTGTTACAGAACGCGAAGGTACTGCCTTGTCAGTACTCACACAGGAACAAGCAGGAGCACACAAACCATGTGCTTATTTTTCTAGTACATTAGATCCAGTAGCTCAGGCTCTTCCTGCGTGCCTGAAATCAGTGGCAGTGACAGCTTTAGCAATACGACAAAGCGATGCCATAGTGTTAGGACATCCATTGACAGTTCAAGTACCACATGCGGTAGAGGTTCTTGTAAATAGAACGCAAACACAACACTTGACTATTGCGCGACTTACAGGGTACGAACTTACATTGTTCCAGCCACATATAGAAATCAGACGCTGTAACACATTGAATCCTGCCACACTTTTGCCAGTAATCGGAACAGACCCACTAGCCCATGACTGTATTGAAGTTATTACTATAACGACGAAACCCAGACAAGATTTAACCGATGTCCCGTTGTCAGATCCAGACCTGACATTGTATGTAGATGGTTCATGTATGAGAACAAATACAGGAGAGTTAGTGGCTGCTTACGCAGTCACAACAGATACTGAGGTCATTGAAACAAATCATATAAATACTTTGTCCGCTCAAGCAGCAGAGCTCGTCGCTCTGACACAAGCCTGTATTCAAGCCACAAATAAAAAAGTCAACATATACACTGATTCACGTTATGCATTCGGAGTTGTACATGACTTCGGCGTGCTATGGCGAGAGAGAGGTTATTTAACTTCCCACGGTGCCCACATTCAGCACGGACCCCTCGTTCATGCCTTATTAGATGCAATACATTTACCCATTGCAATATCGATTATGAAATGCAAAGCACATACGAAAGTTACTGATATCATTTCTCAAGGCAATGATCTAGCTGATAGAACAGCTAAACAGACTGCTCAAACTCAAACATCCGAGATGACAAAGACAATAGTCCAGACGCCAACACATTGTATGACGGTTAAAGATCCTACTCTTGACGTAATTGACATCCAGACACATGCTACACCAGATGAAATAAAGAAATGGACGGAATTAGGAGGGATCCAAACGGCTCAAGGATGGATGATGAAGGAAAAGTCTGTGTGGTTCCTTCCTGATTCAATGGTCCAAGTCATTATTAACACTATCCATAGTCCAGCGCATCTAGGAGAAAAAGCTATGCTAGATAGCATTCAACACATTTGGTTCAATAAACATTTACGAGCAGCAGCCAAACAAAAGGTCCGTACCTGTATGATCTGTTGTCAGTTCAACCCAGGAAAAAGCGTTCCCGTAGAACAGGGTGGATTTCATCCTCCTGATCACCCTTTTGAAGTCCTCCAGATGGATTATATCCAGATGGAACGATGTCGAGGATTCAAATATGTTCTCGTAGTTGTGTGTGCTCTTTCCCGTTGGACGGAGGCATACCCGGTTTCAGATTACACTGCCCCGACTACTGCCAAACAGTTGGTTCGAGAATTCTTCCCACGATACGGTTTACCACGTGTTGTTCACTCAGATAACGGCCAGCCGTTCTCATCCGAATTAATGAAACACGTTTCACTTTTGTTAGGTTATCAGTGGAAATTCCACTGTGTCCGACACCCTGAGGCAGCAGGTCTCGTAGAAAGACATAATCAGACTCTGAAAATAAGATTATCCAAAATATGCAGAGAAAAAGGTGTCGACTGGGTAGTAGCACTACCAGTTGCACTCTTTTACACAAGAATGGTAGCACACTCTCGAACAGGGCTATCCCCGTATGAAGTGATCTTCGGCAGACCACCAAATATGTGGGGGACGCCTATGCCACGGAAAATAACTGATATTGACTGTAATATGCTGACAGATTACTTGGCTTCCTTGATGTCTGCACTACAATCTTGTCGTTCACAGGTAGCTGCAGCCTTTCCCGACAACACTGAGGTGAAACCCCTTGACGTAGTTCCGGGGGACCTTGTTCTTGTGAGGAATTTCGACCGAAAGACTCAGCTGGAGCCCAGGTGGAAAGCACCCAAATTGGTCCTGCTCACCACAAGGACAGCCGTGAAGATCGAAGGCAGAAAAGGATGGATTCATTCAAGTCATATCAAGAAATTTCATGGACTTCCTTCGGATGTGAATAGTCCACCTCGTGTGTCTTCACCCATTGACTCAAAACTACCTTTGGCTGAGGCCAACAGTCAGGAACTTTATAAATTAAAGCTCAGGCCCAGTCAGTCGAGCAATTTGATTGTTTAAGTCCTCTCCAAGGTGAAGCGGTTGAATTGTCTCTGACATGTATCCCTTGGACCTGAATAGAGAAAACACCCGAAAAATGTTGAAACGACAGGCGTACTGTAAATCACTGCGTAGTCATTGCATAGTGACGTTATTAATTTTGTTTTTCTCAAGTCTTTTAATAATTACTGCAAGTATATTGTTGCACATATATTATCCTGTTTCTAGACATGTTTACAATGTTACTGCTGAACATTCTTTTAGTGAATTACCTCCGCTTGAATTGTCATACAGATTTGCGCTGCGCAATAACACTTTTATTAGTATGTTACATCATTCCCATCAGGTTAGCAATGCTACAAACTGTTGGATATGTGGCCGACTCCCTCCCTATCAGAATTATAAAGGAATTTTACCTCTTTTTCCATACCCGTTCACACACAACGGCTCCTGTGGAGCATGGTTTAGCCTAATTAATTCTCTGGATTCGAATTCTGCAGTTTATCAAGATAACTGGGTATGGGGACATTTGAATTTAGTTTTGCTTAAGGTCTGCTACCCCAACAAGGAGGGACTTCCCCAGAGAACCGGAACTGATCTAGAAAATGAAGTATATGGATTAGGTAATTTTACGCTTAATCTTATGATCCTAAATGTCGAATCCGAAGCTACTCCAATTTTGCCCGCTATGTCAATATTTCCAGTAAAAGGTGAATTATGTGTAAGAAAGAATGGTTCCATTCATATGGGCCATAGTAGATGCACCACTGTAGTAGAATTTAGTGATCAAGGCAAGTCTACATTTAGAGCTTCCCGCCATTCCTATTTCATATGTGGTCAGACGGCATATGTACGTTTGCCTCTAGATTGGGATGGTACCTGCTACATTGGATTCCTTTTGCCACCTGTTTTCCTAGCTCCTCCCGATTATCACAGAAATATTCATTTAGTACACAATAGAGAGAGGAGAGATCTCCCAATAGTCGATTACACTGAAACGGCATAGGAAAAATACACAGATTTCAATAAAGGTCTCTTTCCCTATATAGGTACTGTTACTAATAGTAAGCTGATACGTAGATTGACTAGAACCCTTGAAGCAGTAGTGAACGAAACTATTTCCGCCTTAACCAATTTAACAGAAGAGCAGTCTGCTATGCGGATTGTTGTGCTTCAAAATCGTCTTGTCCTTGACGTCATCCTGGCCGATAGGGGCGGAGCTTGTAGGGTCATCGGATCAAGCTGTTGCATATTCATACCAGAAAATTCGCCATCTGTATATAAGGCCATAACCCGCCTTCATAAGATTGTAAGCCAGATACACCAGAATCCAGGCACCTGGACTTGGTCCGGTTGGTTTTGGAGCGTGATATCAGCCTGGGGATGGAGAGTTCTATCCTTCCTAGGTATTGGCCTTCTCATATTATTCAGTTGCTGCTTATGCCTGCAATGTGGACCAGCGATTTGTGGTCTGTGTGCCACATCGTGCATTCCACATCAAGATTTTCATTCAAGATCCTGGAAGAAGAAAGAAGAACAAATGATGCTATATGAACAGATCAATGGATTAATGAAGATTGATATCTCTTGACGGGCAAGTAGGGGACAAGGAGGGAATGTGGAAATATGGATTTTTCTGGTCAGTTATGTCCCCTATCTTGGACCCCAACGGTTCTATGTGCATGTTACAAGTACATGTATGTTCCCTCCAGTTCCAGTTATGAAGACGCAAATACATGTGCGTCCACCGTTAACATGTCCTCTGTTGATCCGCCATGAATGGGCCGGATATTCCATTCCTAAGTACGAAAGGCCACCGCCTTTATATGGTTCACTTATGCCATTTTACAGTCCAGGCAAGTAGGCCCTGATTCTGTCATCAAGCTTTTCTTGCCTTCTGCCTCTGAAAGCTCCAGTCCGAGCCTGCATCTGTGACCATGAACTTTGTCTCGTTCCCTGCGCGGCTCACGAAGCCTGACATCAGCTTGCTGCCTGCCAAGAACTGTATTTCACCTTCGAAAATTATCTGTTCCGTTCCCTGCCCGATGCATTCCTGTCTAGTAGTTTAAGTAAACATTCTTCCAGCTACCGAGCAAAGGCTCGGCTTCTCTGTCTTTATGCAAGTAATTCATAGCCCTGTTACTATGGAAAATTCCTGCCCTCGCATCTAGTGTAGACACTTAGACGCTTGTACACACACACAGTCAGTATAGAATAGATTTTGTCCAAGAGTCCTTCCTTTGTGGATAACATAGTTCTTTAAACATAGGATGTTAGATATGATTTGGGATTAGGTTGACTTGACCCCCCAGACTTCTTGTCTCCACATGTAGAGCTAAATGTCAAGTCCCCCTCACCCCCTAGTTGAACGTCAATCACACGTCATACTGCTGCGCGCGCATCTATGCCAAGTATAATCTTATGGATCCACCTATATATATGACATCATAACCAATTATGTTCCTTTTTACTCCTCATTACACCCATTTTCGGTTACGCATGTGAATCGTCACCTTCCTTATCAATTGTTACGCCTCCCGCATCTGTTTCATTGTAATGTATGTTCTATAAAAGTCATTTCTTGTCAATAATGTATGTACTTCACTTCCTGAACCTCCGTGGTGATGGAACTTGGAGCAACCGATTATAATCGATCATTGGAATAAAGCCCATTCCGAACCTCTAATACCACGGATTCTGCCTCTTATTTACTGAGCTATTTTATTATGTTTCCGTATCAAATTAAGTCCCGGTAATTAAATTATTTACCACACTATTTTACACATCCCCAGTTGTGACCAGACACCTCGACTCTCCCTCATTGACAAGGAAACTCATCCCTAGGGGCTTGCTGGGACTCTTAGCTAGTCTCAATGCGCTGGGAGACTTTATTGTTGTTGCTTTCCAATTATAATTCTGTTTTGAAATATTGCCTTTAGTTCAGGATCTCATAATCGGGCTGTTTGCGCCTTGAAATCTCGTGCTGATTTTCTACTAATGACAAACAGGAGGAGTGTATTAAAGAGAAAGTTTATGAAAAACAGGTGATTTCTACTGTGCCTCAAGGGGGAATACAAAAGTGGAACATGGATGTTCCTGTGCAACAATCCAAAGCCCTACGTCTTAAATAGGCTAGACAGGGTTTTGCAGCACAAAGTTATGCCTCCTTGAATCAGGAGTAATGCTGGAGAAATGTTTTGTTTTCTCCACACCTTTTCACCATTGCATTTGTGCTGAGTGTACAGCATAAACACTCAAAGGATGATGTAAGGAATGCTTGCAATGAGTCTAACCACTTGAGGTAGCATTCCAACCCATCATTCTTTTGCGCACCATGCCACCTCAGTTTGGACCCAGCGATATACAAATCAGTTTTTGACTTTTGGAGTAGGACCTTGACTGATTTACATATGGCTGGCTCTTATCTGAGGTGGTATGGTGAGACAAATAACGATGGGTTGGCATACTACCCTGAATGATTTCCTATGGTTAGATTATTTCAGGCATTTCTCACATCATCTTTTGTGTGCCTGACTGTACAACACACGTACAAAATTGGAAACAGTTTAAAACCACGTCTAAGCATAGTATTTTTTACTATGCGGGTATTCTTCAAGTAAAAACTCCTAGACCTCACACGAACATCCTTGTGCTATGATGCAAGTGTATGTGCATAGAGCAAGGCTGGCCCAAGAGCGCAAACGCGGGAAAGAGAAACAGCATCATATCTTAGTAGATATGGCATTCTTCTGTCTTATTTGAAGCAATGCAGCACAACAGCTTTGGCTGCTGCTCTGCATTGAATTGCATCAAATGTAAGTAAATCTGTCCCTTTGTGTTGGTGTTAAAGTAATCCATCCTACTCTCTAAATATCCTCACCTTTTTTCATTTTTTTCTGTGATGCTCAATCTTGGTCCTTTTAGATGTGTTAAAGGCCTCAACTACCTGGCTAAGGAGAAAGAACGATTGGTGCCTATGAGGCTTAAAGAATTCACCAATCTCTACTTCCCATTTCCATAGAAGATGCTGGCTCTTGTGTGATTACCTGAGTTCTCTGTGAATTTACTAGTGATACATAAGACTTAAGCTTTTTCCTTCTGTGACCTTTGTACTAAAGATAACATCTTTCACCTGACCAATTTCAAGCAGTGTATGCAACACATTAGCCTGTTTATCTAAACTGTCACACTTATGAAGATGTATTGTCATTTGCTGGGATATTTTGCGCAACCAAACCAATACAGAATGGTGGAAACCTTTTTGTCTTTCCAGAGTTGTGTGACACGTGGCGCTGTCCCTTTTTGCAGGATCCGAAACCAGGAATCCATTTGGGCACACTAAAAAGTCACCTGCTTGCTTGAGGCAACTCAGGTTTTCCAGTACAAAGTCTGAAGAAGTTTTCTTTGTAAAGCAGACTCTCAAGTTGATTCTAGCTTTCTAAATTGGCCAACAAAGGAGGGAAAATGCTGGCTTTGCCAGCCCTTGTTAAATTGTCTGGACGTAGAGGAGACCTATTCACCACTGCATGAAAATGTCAAAATGCCCCCCACCATTTCACTTCCAGCCACAACCTACCTCCATAAATCTTCCAACATATTTTCGTTCACACACTAAATTCAATTGTGCAGTATCCCTGCCCAATCCTGCTTCTCGCCCAAACCAAATCAAAAACCATCCCTTCAATTATCTCCCCTTTTGATTTTTCCCATTGTTTCCTCCTATAATAACCTTCTCTTCCTCCCTAATTCAACCATATTAAATCCATTCTTTCTCTGCAGTTCTCTGTTTAACTATTCCAGTACAGTTAACCTGTACTCTAACATCCTCCCATTCCCATCTCAACCCATATCTTCTTTTTACGACATCCTTAATTTCCTACTCTAATATTCTTCACCTCCCCCCAATGCCACCTGCTATGGTTTGGCTTTATGTATTATATGACCAGCCGCTGGACACTCTTTGCAGGTTCCACAATTGGCTAACCTTAACACACACAGTTTTACCCTTGATCTCCTTTACCTACTTTTCTAGACTGTGAGGAAGCACCCCAAAATCCTACCCGCAGTCTCGATCCATTCCCTCTACCTTCGCTTGGGGTTCCTTCCTTCCAGGCTCCAGATGACAACATCAAGAACTGGAAAGGGACACAGACAGTAAAAAAGGACGTTCGTTCCTCCGCACAGAATGAAACTGCAGCCAAGGAACCTATCAGCCCATCGAGAGGCGGAGCCGAGTCTCTAACAACCCAATCAGAGCCCAGAGGAGAAATCGAGGAGGGGACGATAAAAATGGGAGACACAGCATGTAAAGAGGTCTACATCGGAAGCAGATTTGAGGAAGAGTCAGGACGGTGTTCTGGTTCCAGAGAAGACGTGGTGGTGGTGAACTCCAGAGAAGATGTCGTGGTGGGGAACGCCGGTGAAGACGAAGCCGGAGACAAGGAAACCCCAGAGGTGTGGTGTGAGGACTGGTGGACCCCAGAGGACACGTAAAACCCGCCGCAACTCTGGAGATTTGCGGCAGTAAGCGGTACGTGACTCAGGAAAAGGGAAAGCTGGGCAAGGCGGCTGGCGGGTCACTGTTAAATTCCCTGAGACCCCTGTGTGGGGAAACCCAAGTACAAAGCGTTTGGTTATTTGGTTATTATTCTATTTTCCTTCACCTCCCCTTCACGGTCCATCTAGCAATTACTTCACGGTGGTGTGGTAGACACAAATGGTGCTAGGCCGAGTACATTTACTTACCGCTCCCTTTTGTTCTCCTTCTTTCCTTTTTTTGATGAGCCAAACCTCGGAACTCCCACCAGGACTCCATAACCCCTAGAAGGCAACTGGACGAACGAAGAAGTGAGGAAACTTCTACACAGTCTGCCATCCTCCCAAATGAAAGAACAGGAACCCGCACACACAATTTTGAAGAACTTTGCATACAAAGGAGCAGGAATTGTCATTTGTAATAACCTGAGAATAAACATATTGTAATAAAAACCCATTATTGCATCCATACAGCCTCCTCGCTTCTGTTTCCACCCGTCCCTCTGACACAGACCAAATTCTAGAAGTGCCTTCTTATCACTTCAAGAAAGCTTAATTCTCAACAAATCCCCAGAAGACATTAACCCATTTCGTGTAAAGTTATGATTTTGTATTTACCATTGCTTCTTAACTTCACATTGCCAAACATTTTCTCCTTCCTTCCCTCAGAGAGTCCACCCTTTTGGGGCAACCATCCAGAATTCACTGGAGTTGCTGCTTTTGTTCCCTCAATGCCATAAACGCCTGAGGTTGAAGTGCTATATTGTGATAAGACCACAATGTCTGGAGTGCATTCATCAAATTTGTTACCACGCAAAATCACGCCCACTATTCTATTTGCTTTCTCAAATACGAGAGGAACACAAACAAGCATATAAAATGGTATTCAAATATACCATTCCATTGTGGGTGGTACCAAGTATAACTTGAGTGCTCAGTTTTTGTGGATCTCAAAAACTCGTGCTTCACCTTAGGGACAAATTGAACATCATTGTAAGAACCCTTCCATCAAGAAATTCAGTACTGTCCTGGTGTCAAGAATCAAAGCAAATCAGAGCTCTATCCATTTAGTTAAGTACTCTGTCAAGTCCATAGAAAACAGAACTCCAGAGACAACACCCTCAAGGGCCCAAGAGCCTGATTCCCAACAATTCTATATACCCACAGAAAAATAATGCACTCCAGCACACACAGTCAAGTTTATGACATTAAGTCATTTCTTGATAAGATTATGTTAAAATGATCAGATCCAGTCCTTAGGAGTCAAATTCTACCACAACATTTTTACTTCGAAGACAAATTTGCATACAGTATTTGTCCAAAACAACGCAGCCGATACGTGTTTCATCCTCCTGGACTTTTTCAAGGCTGCAAGATTATATAGCACTAATAATACAAATACTGTTGTTTTTCTGCTAGAGTCTGTAACAGTGTCCCCATCACCGGTTACATCCTGTTCTTAAACAAAGCAGTGTATATCAGTGGTATATACATACAGAAAGGCAAGGAAGTTTAACATCAGTTGTCCATATTTCATTTAGGGCTTTGTAATATTCCAAAATGAGAAGAACCCAGTGTCTATATATCTAAAGCATATTGAAAATACTATTGTGCAGCGAGTAGCAACCATGCAAGTGAGACTAGGCTAGATGGTAGGTGAAAGGTGCCCTAATTCAAAACCACCACCAAAAATAAATAATGGAGTGTTAGAAGGAAACATACCTAAGAAAAAAAATGGTTAAAAATATTTCTAATGTCCCTTCTGGAATGAAGTACATAGGATGGTTGTCCCAGTAGTGGACTCACCAATCAATGCAATCTAAAAAATATGCAATCTAAAAAATAAAACATTTTGTATCAGATTAACATTATCAGCATGGAAGTGTGGATGAGGTTCACCACACCTCCCAAAATGTGGAAACAAGGGCCTTTGTGAAAATTAAAGTTATGGGCACTTACCCGCAGTGTGTGTTGTCTACTGAGAATCCAGGGGAAGTGTATGCTGAGTATGATTTCCTGAGTTCATATAAAAGGATGCTCCTATTGTATTAAAGGTAAAAATAACGCCAGTCGGTATAACAACACAAATGTCTTGGCATTGTTACGTTTAGTAATGATGAACTGTTATAACTGCATAAGAGCCAGTGGGTCCGTTGCATAATGCGACAAGAAAAATATCGAGCTGAGACCCACTAATGGACTTGTGGGTCCGCTAATTTAATGGGACAAGAAGAAGTGCGTAAACAAAAGGCACACTATTAACAACATGAGCGTGAGAAGTAAATCCCCAATAGTACAATAAAGGGCCAATACATATCAAGGGCAAGAAAGGGGATGAAAACCAGCATTGTAATAATCCACATAATGGATTCTTACCCGCTCTGCTGTGTATGAAATATGACGACGGCCGTATACACGAGGGAGTTGTCCGAGTCCCTACTTAAGAGTACGAAAGTCAGCAAAGAGCATTGACCTAAAAGAGGGGATCTTAGGGTGACGGACAAAATACCCAAACATGTCCACCATCTTAAAATGATTGTAAACCTCACAAGGCAATGTGAAGCAATCACTTTTAAACTAGATTATAAACTAAAACTAAAGTCAAGGTGAGACAGAGTATAACCCCCAAAGTCAGCTAGGACCAATAAAAAATCACAGCAAAACGAGTCACAGAAAAATTGTGTACCCGTTCCAAAGCAGGAAATGGTTAGTAAGAAACACTTTATTTGTGAACCATCTAGAGGAGATTGTAAATGAAAATATAGTCATCATGTATAAGAGATTGGCTATACTGTCTTAATGGGAGCCATGAAGAGATATCATGGGTCTAGAAAAAAACATATATCGCTAGCCCATCTACCTACCTATGGAAGCCATTAAAAGCTGATATGGTATATTAGATCTAGTTAGCATGTTCAAATTAATCTTAAAGGAACCATGTGCACCTTAATGGAAGCAAAAAGAGAAGAACCATGCACTAACATCAGAGATCCGTGTTATAAGGTGAAAGAGTGGCTATGGACATTAAAGATTTTAGTATTTCACCTCATGACTAGCTTGTAGCGTATTGACAGGTCTTGCAAAGTCAAACCCACAAACATGAACACTCATATATAAATACATCTGCCATACATGTTTAAATATACATTCATGTATATTGTTACATAATGTTGTATAATTACGTATATATGAATGTTGAAACATACATTAAGGATGTGTACATTGCTACTGTTATCTGTATCAATTCTCCTAAGCCTAGAAGAAGACATGTAATTCTTTGTCAATATTGAGGCCCTGTTCCACTGCCCTCAATTTAATAATCCAATTGGTTTCGTACTGTCTTAATCTGAGCGTCTGTCTCCCCCCCCTTGGTGATGGTTTTATATATTCAATTCCATGAAAACTGATATTAACTAACTCATTGCTTTTGTCAACCTTGTTGTAATGTGTAGCAATCGGATGGTATGGAGTATTGTTTCTTATCTCTCTGACATGCTCTTGTATCCTTTCTTTGAGCGGCCTTCTTGTGCTTCCTATATAAACAAGGTCACAGATGAATTTGATACAGTATACCACGAATTTGGTGTTGCAATTGATAATGGAGAATATATTGTACACATACAAGATACACAGCATGAACCACATTTGTAAAATCCAACTGGGGGTGAGGGTAACCAGGTGTCTTTTATGAGCGCTGGTAGGTAACTCAGACAAAGTTATTGTCTCAGCGTTTTTCCTCTATGTGTTACTATTGGTTTTGGTCCAATGACTTCTTTCAATCAATCATCTTCAGTAAGTATATACCAATGTTGTCTAAGAATTCTGTACACCTCCGTACTCAATGCTGAGTAGGGAGGGATAAATGCAATCTTTCTTCTATTCTTTTTCCTGTTCTTGGTTTTGAGTAAGCGGTCTCGCTTGACTCCATTCACTCTGTTGCATGCTTGTGTTGGTAATTCTTTGTTGTATCCTCTATTAGAGAATCTGTCTTCCACCCTTTTCAGTTCCTGATTCAAAATCCCCTCATCACTGAAATTTCTTTTGATTCTGAGCATCGCGCCATAAGGGATTGCCTTTGTTTGAGCTGGTGGGTGGGCACTTGTAGCATGCAATACCGAGTTGCATGCTGTGGGTTTTCTGTATGGGGATGTTGTTAATTTATTGCCATCTTCATGTATGTTGCTATCTATGTACTGTGTTGTGGAGGTACTCTTATCCTTTGTGAACATTATGTTGTACGTGTTGTTATTAAGGTGCTGAAAGAATTTTTCTGAGAATTCATTGGAATCAGACCACAATAGGATGACATCATCAATATAGCGCCCCCAATTTAGGATGTTATCTAGCCACTCTCCAGGACACTCTCTCCACAGGGGATTGAGTTCATACCAACCCAGGTACAGATTGGCATATGCAGGTGAAAATTTGGTCCCCATGGCTACACTCTATGTTTGGCGAAACCACTCACCATTGTGTGTGAATATGTTATTCTCAAGGACTAGTTGAATCATCTCTAGAAACATGTTTGTGTGCTGCAAAAGTGCAGCTTGTCGGGAATCCAAAAAGTGTTGTGTCGCATTCATACCCAGAACAGTGGAAATACATGTGTATAGTGAACAGACATCTAGTGTGACTAGTAGATGTCCATCCACCCATTCCACATCCGCAAGCTTTCTAAGTAAATCATGAGTGTCCTGTATGTATGAGGGTACTTTTTTGACCAAGAGTTGAAGAAAAAGATCAATGTATTCAGACAGTCTCTCTATAGGGGAACCTAGTCCCGAAATAATGTGCCTACCCAGAGGGAAGCCCATTTGTTAATGGATTTTTGGCAAAATGTATATACAGGGATATACAGGAGCATCATTCAGTAAGTATCTGAATTCAATGTCTGTAATGAGACACAACTCTTTCCAATGTTTGAGTTTTCTCTCTAATATCAGATTAGTGCATGCAACTGGATTGCCTGTCAATTTGGAGTACGCCGTCTTATCTGATAGTTGATTGTCAATCTCCCCAATATAGTCAATCTTATTCATGAGTACCACATTCCCCCTTTATCAGATTCTCTAATCACCAGAGAGTCGTCACTTTTCAGGGTATTAAGTGCTTTTCTTTCATCAGATGTAAGGTTGTGTCTGATGTGTCTGGTGCTGAGAATTTGTCTATTTGGTTGTCCCCCTGCAAGCAGGGAGTAAACTTAGACTTTTTCCTGAGACCACTATCACCTTCAAGGAAAGTGACAATGTCTAAATCTGCAAGCAATATCTCTATGGGGAGAGGGTCATCTTGATTATCAAGGGACAGTAATAATTGTATGATCCTAATGTCCCCGACCATAGTACTGTCGGGACTGATCTGAGGAAACTGTGTGTTCTGTGGAAAGACCCGTTTATCTTTAAAAAGCTTGTGTAATTTACGTTTTCTAGTAAATTTGAAACAATTAACATGGAGTGCTGTAAAGTCTGGTAAAGCATTAGGACAGAAACTCAGCCCTTTGTTAAGCATCTTTAGTTCTACTTCATCCAGTCATTTACAATCTGCCTCTAGATGGTCCCCTAATAAAGTTTGTCTTATTAACCATTTCCTGCTTTGGAACGGGGACACACAATTGTTCCGTGACTCATTTTGCTTTGATCTAATATTGGCCCTAATTGACTTTGTGGGTTAACTCCGTTCACCTTGACTTTAGTTTTTGTTGATCATCTAGTCTAAAGGTGGTTGCTGCACATTGCCTTGTGATGTTTACAATCATTTTAAGATGGCAGCCACTTTTGGGTATTTTGGCCTTCATCCTGAGATCCCCTCTTTTATGTCCATGCTCTCCGCTGACTTCTGTACTCATGAGAAGAGACTCTGATGACTCCCTCGTGTATACGGCAGTTGTCATACCCTGGACACGGATGAGCGGGTAAGAATCCACTATGTGGATTATTACAATGCTGGTTTTCATCCCCTTTCTTGTCCTTGAGATTTATTGGCCCTTCATTGTACTATTGGGGATTTACTTCTCACGCTCATGTTGTTAATTTAATAAGAGTGTGCCTTTTGTTTACACACTTCTTCTTGTCCCATTGAATTAGCGGACACACAAGTCCATTAGTGGGTCTCAGCTCGATATTTTTCTTGTCTCATTATGCAACGGACCCACTTGCTCCTATGCGGTTATAACAGTTCATCATTACTAAACATAACAATGCCGAGACATTTGTGTTGCTATAACGACTGGCATTATTTTGACCTTCAATACAATAGTAGCATCCCTATCAGATGAACTCAGGAAGTCAGATTATACTCGGCTGAAGTTTTTTATTCTCTTTTGTTGAATAGCGGGCTTATTAGGGTCACGCCATACACTTCCCCTGGATTCTCAGTAGACTACATGCACTGGGGGTAAGTGCCCGTCACTTTAATTTTCACAAAGGCCCTTGTTTCCAAATTTTGGGAGGTGCGGTGAACCTCATCCACACTTCCCTGCTGATAATATTAATCTGATAGACACAAAATGTTTTGTTTTTCAGATTGTATTCATGGGTTAGACCACTACTGGGACAACCATCCAATGTTCTTCATTCCGGAAGGGAATTTAGACATATTCTGAACCCTTTTATTCTTAGGTAGGTTTCATTTTTACACTCCCTTTTTTATTTTTGGTGGTAGTTTTGAATTAGGGCATCTTTCACTTACCATCTAGCATGGTCTCACTTGCATGGTTGCTACTCGCTGCACCAAACACAAGAGCTGAAAAGTCTTGACAAAATACTGAACAAAATCCAGTCACGCAGCAACAACTAAGAATATGCTCTTGGAATATTAATGGCCTAGGAAACAAAAGAGACGACCTTCAGCTACTCTAATACCTTCAGACATTTGACATAATAGCCCTACAGGAGACCTGGCTAGAACAGCCACATTACATCCAAGGCTACAATACATACCACCTTCCAGCGACAAGAATCTCCAAATACGGCCATCTAAAGGGTGGTCTTACAACATACACTGCTATAAGGACCTTCAATGAATCGAAATACATAAATGTGAAACAGGCAGATAACAACTGCTCCCTCACCATAGAACTAGAAGCGAGGAGAAAAGATTCAAAACAAAACCTAAGGCTGATGAATGTATACCTACATCCCCGGGGAAAAAAAACAGGAATGATCCTCCTGGTAGAAGAGATCTCAAAAACACTGTCCGTGACAGCGAACACAAGCCTCATAGTAACAGGGGACTTCAACATGTTTTTGGGAGGGCCTCAAACAAGGGACACATCACTAGAAGAACTGTTCCTTGCATGGGATATCCCACAACAAGCAACTAGCAAATGGGGTAACCAAAACCGGTTGTCAACCTCAAGCACCAAGGATCTAGAACATCTTAATCTGGCAGCATTAAATGGCCGTTTCGCAAACGACAGCCCCCCGTCAGCCACTTTCCACAACTCAACAGTTAGCTCCTCCATAGATTTCACATTTGTATCCCTGCATCTCTTCGCGAAAATCACGGACTTCCAAATTGGTACAATGTCAGCTAGCGACCACCTGCCCCAAGAATTTGGCCTTAACCTCCAGGGGGTGGTGCAAGCCAGACCGGCGATAAACCTGGGTTGTTCACTGCTGGTGACACAGAAAAGAATCAAATGTAACACGTCAAACCTGGAAGGCTTTATAACTGATGCAAAAAGCCGGTGGGAACAGAGCATCACAAATAACTCTGAGCATCTAAATGCCTGGGAACACTTCACGAGCAGCCTGGGACAGGCCCACACAAGGAAACCCAAGACTCGTCGTCAAAGCTATGAAAGTCAAGGAAAGAGACACGATCCAACTGGCAATTGCGACAAGGCTTCAAACCAAAACATCAAGATAAAACATCTGAAAAGTAACATCAACAAACTGCTGCGCAAATTACACCATGACGGACCGGACCCTACAATCCAATTGGAGATGCAAAACTTAAAACAGGAAAAAAAGAGAATAATCTGGCAGGACAAAAGGGAAGCAGAGGATGAACTGTGGGCAAGACTTCTACACGACGCTAAAGGAACCAACACAAGCGGAAGATTCTGGAAAACAGTTAATTCACTCCAGAACTCTAGGTCTCCGACCATTGACTCTTATGTATCCGAGGAAGCCTGAGTCAACCATCTTCAGGCCCATTTCAATACAGTGTCACAGCCCACAACTATTAGTCGACCGAACAAGATCAAAAAAAGTCCAACACGGACGTCACAAGTGGGCAGTAACGCATCTGTCCCTACGAAAAAACAAATAATAAGCAGGATCGCGATGGGGAAAGCAGAGGGGGCGCCAGGCCCCAATGGGATTCCCCCAATACTGTACAAACAAAATCCGGACTACTGGGCAGCAGCCCTAGCGCCACTCTTCAAACAGATAACAGACACTGCAACAATTCCAGCATCATGGAAAGGGTCCATTATAGCACCAATACACAAGAAGGGCTAATAGCCCTAATCGACAACGAAGCCAAATATTACGCCGGTCTCCTATTAGAGGAGCTTCTGGACTGGACAGAAGAAAATGCAGTAATTCCAATTACCCAGACAGGATTCCGCAAACAAATGGGCACAACATCAAACTTGCTAGCTCTCTCGCTCCTCATTGACGCCACAAAGGCAGCTAAACTTCCCCTGTATGTATGCTTCATTGACTTTACCTCAGCATTCGACACAGTCAACAGAAACTTACTATGGTCAAAACTGGAAAAAAGGAACATTCCACCAGGCCTTCTCACACAGCTGATATTACTTCACACAGACACATGGGTCCAAGTAAAGTTAGGGCCAGGAGATTTCCTTTCAAGAAAAATAAAGACCACGAAAGGTTTAAAACAAGGCTGTGTCCTAGCTCCAACACTTTTCAACATTTTTATGTCCGACCTGGCACAGCTGCTGGACGAAACTAACTCCCACGCCCCTAGCCTAGGAGGCCTTACTATTTCCAACCTAATGTATGCTGATGACATTGTCTTAATAAGCAGAACACCGATAGGGCTACAACATCTGATTAGCACTACGTTTAAGTACTCAATAGACAACAACCTTACCATCAACCTCTCTAAAACCAAAACAATGAGGATCAATGCAAAAAAATCATCAGCAGGCTTCCACTGGCACATGGGTGGGACCACACTGGAAATAGTAGAGGAGTACAGGTACCTGGGGGTAATTCTTGACAGAAAGGGTTCACTCAACCAGCAAAAGGAAGCAATAAAACGGAGGGGCATCAGCGTAGGGATTGCACTAAGGAACCTCAAAACCAAAGCAGTCGGCCGAAGCTTCACACCCCTGCTTCAAGTGCTACAGGCAAAACTAGCATCGGCTCTGACCTACGGAAGCGAATGCTTCCGAGGAAGGGATGCCAAGCAACTGAATAGCACAATAGCAAAGGCCATGAGAATAATCTTCAGTCTGCCAAACCACACCTCCCAGGCTCAAATCAGGCTGGAATTCGGCCTGAGAAATCAAACCCTAGAGCGAATGGGCGCCTATGCTAAAAGATGGCACAAGATACAGAGCGGGGAATCCACAAGCCTAAATTGCCACCTACGGAAAGAGATGGAAAGCAAGAGTAAGAGTGCGGCTGCGTTATACCTGAACCACTCTTTAAATTCCCTGAGCCTACAAGAAGCATGGACGAGCAGTGGATCTCACAATATCTTTAAACAATCAGTTAACAAATCAGTTAGATCCATGTCGTTAACCGAGGACAAAGCAAGCCTAGCAACCCGGGCCCATGGCTGGACAGTTATCCAAAGCTACACAACCAGCCTCAGCCAAAGCTACTTAGGAGTCGGGTTTACTAGGCGCACAAAGGAAAAGTTCCTATGTTTACGGCTGGGCCAACTTCCAGTTCAAAATCATCTCCCCCCATGGACAAGGCCCAAAGAAACAATCAACTGCCGAATTTGTGGGACCTCTAAGGAAGACATCCTGCACTTACTATGCACCTGCAAAGGCATGGACGCAGAGCGCAGATCCCTTCTAAAAAAGCACTTCAACAGGCTGGGCATAAGAACACGCCGGCAGGCGGTAAAGGCTTGCTTGGACGGAACGAACATTCAACTAGCAAGCCACGTCGTCAAATTCCTGGAGAAAGCAGAAAAGAAGCAAGAATGACAGAGGGCCAAAATAGGCCGATGCCAACTAACGAAGTGAAATCCAAAACCGAAAAGGAATTATCTTACTCGGTATGGGTAATGGCCCGACAACCGCATGGTAAAATAGGAGTCAATATCACTGCAGGGGACTGTTATGATCCAACAGACCCAGCAACAAAAACCATAGTTCGGCCTAACACCCAGGTGCAAAACAACAGTCAGTCCATCTTTTTAAATTCTATGCTCAGTCCGAAATAAGCACAAATTTTTGTATTCATTATAGTTATTCTCTTTTTATCACCTGATGCTAATTTCGTTATACATATATATTTGTCATTGTCTTTTTTTAAACACCAATTGTATTTAATTTATGGTTTTTATATGCTAATAATTGCAATGGTTTTAATTAACTGAGCAATAAAGACTTTACTTACTTACTTACTTACTTACTTACTTACTTACTCGCTGCACCATATTATTTTCAATATATTTTAGATATATAGACACTGGGTTCTTCTCATTTTGGAATATTGCAAAGCTCTAAATGAAATACGGACAACTCAAGTTAAACTTCCTTGCCTTCCTGTAGATATATATATATGTATCACTGATACACACTGCTTTGCTTAAGAACAGGGTGTAACTGGTGATGGGACGCTGTTACAGACTGTAGAAGAAAAACAATATTATTTTTAATATCAGTGCTATATAACCTTGCAGCCTTGAAAAAGTCCAGGAGGATGAAATACGTGTCTGTTGCGTTGTTTTGGACAAATACTGTATGAAAATTATCTTCGAAGTAAAAACGTTGTGGAAGAATTTGAGTCCTGTGGACTGGATCTGATCACTTCAACATAATATTATCGAGAAAAGACTTAATGTCATAAACTGGACTGTGTGTGCTGGAGTGCATTATTTTTCTGTGGATATAGCCATTACTCTTTGGTTTCACTGTGCGGCTGATTGGCACTAAAGGTGTCTCCGTGCTCAGCATGATAACACCTCCATATGCTTAAGCATTAGACACTATGGGCCATATGTAGGTAGCTAAATACCGGTCGGTAACGGCCGAAATTCGGTAAATATCCCGTTACCGACCGGTATTTAGGCATTTGAGATGTGGGAGGCATGATTTAAGGATTCGGTAACTTACCGAATCGGTAATGGATCGGTAAAATAGCGAATCGGTAAAATACAGATTCGGTAAATTACCGAATCCTTAAATCATATGTAGGGAGCACTCAAGTGAGTGTTTTATTGTATTCAGGATTCGATATTTACCACCAAATACAGGTTGGTGATAAACATGGAATACCTTTCAAAAATCTATTTTTTGCTGTTTTGACAGTGCCATGTGGCAGACATACATGCCCTTAGGGCATGTATGTACGCCACATGTGCACACATGCATGATTCAGGGGTGCAACAGGGTGTCAATGTGACACCCTGCCACCCTTGAATATGCTCCCCCTATTACCGATTCGGTATTTACCGAATCGGTAATGGTGAATGGCTTCCTATTGATTCCTATGGGCCTCCAGGCCCATAGGAATCAATGGGAAGGTATGCCTCATTACCGATTCGGTAAATACCGAATCAGTAATACCGAATCTTTCCGAATCGGTAAAATTTACCGATTTTTTACCTACATACTATTTACCGATTCTTAAATACCGAATCGGTAAAATTCGGTATTTATGAATCTGTAAATAGTATGTTACCTACATATGGCCCTAAGTTTTTTCAATTTATCCATGACTTTGTGATAGATGTGCAGCCACTAGAGCTTAGTCATCGATGATGTAACTTTATTACTGTAAGTCTATATACCCAGTGCTAGGTTCAGATGGTCCAACAGTGCTTTTCTTTTGTCAAACCCTTATTCACAACCTCTCACTGCACAGTAATTCCAACTTTCATTTCAATGTCTTGATCCATGCTTGGCCACAAATGTGTTCCTCTCAGTTGTCTAATTTACTCCTCACACTAAATAACAGAATAAAGTTATACCCCCTTAAAAACATACCATGTCTCTTCAATAGTTGACTCAGGGCAAATTGTTCCAAAGAATGCAACCAATGTAACAAATTTCTGTCTTTGGATCGTGCGTTTTTGACAAATCCCATCACTTTCAGTATTGTCTCATTCAAAGCACCTTTCCACTCCTTTCCTGATATATGAGACACACTCCAGTTCTCCAACAACCACAAAACATTCCATTCATCTTCCATATCCATTTCCTCGGAATCTAACTTCTCCCTATTTAGCAACTATGGCCCTTTCTGTTCTGTGTGCCAATGATATGTTCCACATAAAGTTGTTTTCCGGGACATTTGCTTCCAGCTTGGTCAATCTCCCAGGAGATTTGCTCCTGCACAAATTTGACCCATTCAAGATGCATGTTAGAAATGGGGTTTCTGGTTGGCTAGGGTACGCACCTAGGCCAGGCAGAACCGACTACTCTAGTCAGGGTAAGGGAGATACAGACCCAAGATAACCCCTGCTCACCCCCTTGTTTGCTTGTCAGAGCAGTCAGGCTTATCCCAGAGGCAATGCGTAAAGTGTTTGCGCAACACACACCAGTGACACACTAGGCACACCACAAAAAGAGACTCCAAACCATTTTATATAAAAATCTCATATATTGTATATAAAACACATCAACCAATCAGGGGTTTGCAGAGCGCAGCTACTCACCCGCGAGGGGGAGGAGGGTTGGCTCCATTGAGTGCTTGAGTCATCCGAAGAGCCAGGTCTTCAGGTCCTTCCTGAGCAGGAGGTGGAGGGGGAGGTCATTCCAGGCCGTGGCTGTGAGGTAGGAGAAGGACTTTCCTCCTGTTCTAGTCTTGTAGATGCGTGAGATGGTGGCCAGAGAGAGGTCAGCTAATCAGAGGCGTCTCTTGGGTGCGTGGAAGTAGAGGTGCTTGTTTAGGTATGCTGGTCCGATGTTGTTCAGGGCCTTGTATGCATGAGTGAGGAGCTTGAAGGTTATTCTTCTTTCGATGGGGAGTCAGTGGAGATCGCGGAGGTGTTGAATGATGTGGTTGTGACAGGGGATGTCTAGGATCAGTCTGGCTGTGGCATTCTGGACGGTCAGGAGTTTGCGGAGTAGTTTCTTGTTGATTCTGGCATAGAGCATGTTGCAGTAGTCCAGTCAAGGATGAGGACTTCTGTTTTCTCAGAGTTGAGTTTCAGGCAGCTCTTCTTAATCCAGGTGGCGACGGCTTTCATCTCTTCTTGGAAGTTGTGCCTGGTGATGTTGGGTTCTTTAGTGAGGGAGAGGATGAGCTGGTTGTCGTCATCATAGGAGACGATGTTGAGCCTGTGGTTTCTGACGATAGATGCAAGGGGGGCCATTTAGATGTTGAAGAGGGGGGGATGAGGGAGGATCCCTGGGGCACTCCACATCTGGTCTCTGTTGGTTCTGAGAGGTAGGTGGGAGTCTGACTCGCTGAATTCTGCCTGTGAGATATGAGCATACCCCGTCAAGGGCCTTTCCGCGGATACCAGCGTTGTGGAGTCTGGTTGCTAGTATGCGGGTGGAGACGGTGTCAAAGGCAGCTGAGCGGCCCAGGAGGATGACGGCTGCCATTTAGTCGAGGACGGAGCGGATGTCATCGGTGGTGGAGAGTAGGGCTGGTCTTGGTGCTGTGGTTTCTGTGGAATCCAGATTGGGAGATGTCCAGAAATGTTTTGGCTTTGGTGAACTTTGCTAGTTGGGTGTTGTTGACGGCCTTTTCGGTGACCTTGGCTGCAAATGGAAGCAGAGAGATGGGCCTGAAGTTCTTGAGGTTCGCCAGGTCTGTGGAGAGTTTCTTCAGGAGGGGGTTGACGGCATGTTTCCAGTCATTGAGTTGTGGCGGTTTTGAGGGATCAGTTGACGTCCAGTGGAGGTCTTCGTGACTTTTGTTCCAGCATCAGCGGGGGAGGTGGTAGGCGTTCTTGTGTATGGTGGATTTTCTGAAGGAGAAGTGGATGCAGTGGTTGTCTGTCCAGAGGAGTTCCGTGGTGTGGCTGAAGGAGACAATATTTCCTTCTGCGAAGACAGGGTCGAGTGTGTGTCCCTCTGTGTGCGTGGGGGCGGTGACCAGTTGCTTCAGTCCTATGTTGGCGAGGTTCTATAGGAGGGTGATAGATTTGGGGTCGTAGTGGTTGTCCAGGTGGAGGTTTAGGAGTAGGATGTAGTCAGTGGAGGCGAGGGCGTGGCGTGTGATGAGGTCTGTGATGGTGTCGGTAAAAGCAGCGTGGGGGCTAGGTGGTCTGTAGATGTGGGTTCTGCGTAGAGTCGTTTTAGGGTTGGTCTGGATCTGGAAGTGAAGGTGCTTCATGAGAGTCGTAGTGCCGTCCGGGCCGGCGGTTTTCATGCGGAGGGTGGTGCCTCCTCCTTGGCGGGTGAGGCAGTCTTTCTGTAGGATCTTGTATCCGTAGGGAATGGCGGTGGTGATGTCGGGCGCGGAATTGGTGTTGGTCCAGGTTTCTGTGAGGAAGGCGATGTTGGGCGTGTGGGTGTTGTAGAGGTCCCAGATTTCTTTGGCGTGCTTGTGTAGGGAGCGCACATTGAGGAGGATACCATTGAGTGGTTTGTGAGTGGGGATATCTGGTAGGCTGTGGGCTGCTGCTGTGGTCCAGAGGTGAGTGAAGGTGCAGTGGCAGTGTCAACAGGAGATTGGGCCTTGGGTGTTGCTCATCGTCAAAAGCTGGCAGTTGTTGCTGCATCCAGGGTTGAGAGCATGGAGGATGGTGGAGTCATAGTGGAGGCAGGTCGGAGGACCTGTGTCCCTGGGGCTGGTTGTGGTTGGGGCATGGACGGGCGCAAGCGGGCTTCCGTATGCGGCATGGCTGCCATAAAGTAGGGGTCAGGGGTAGGGTGGTCAACTGGGAGGCGGGAGCAGAAAGGACACCCTGAAGGAGCCCCGGGGGTAGCAGCGACATGGAGTGAGAAAAGAGCTGAGAGAGGAGAGTGTAAAGAGGAAAAAGAGAGAAAAGAGCACACATGCTTTTTTCTTTGCCTAATTTTAATCCTTATCCAGCACTCCTTCCAGTATGAAGACACAATCAGACATTCCCCACACACCAGATTGGTATACTCTTGAGCTGGACAATAATATATGTAAGATCCATAGCACATTTTAGAATGTAAAATGATCTAGAAATTTGACTGAACCAAGGCAAAAAAACAGCATGAGTCTGAAAGGCCAAAGAGTCACTTTGGCTAAAGTGTTTTAAGTATTTCAGCCTTGCATTACAAAATGTTTACATAATGAGCCACACCAGTATGCATCTCTCCTCCCAATGTGGCAGGGTATATCAGCTGTTGGAAGCCGCAGTCCCAGTCCTGCACCACTGTCACCAAATGCGAGAGCCGGGACTCCTCACTCAACGTTAGGCCAAATAAGGACACCGTTTGAGATAGCCCTGCTCTCCCCTTTAGTAGCTTGGCACGAGCAGCCAGGCCTATCTCCAAGGCACGAGTGTACAGTATGTGCAACCACACACACATCAACCCACCGGTGACACCACAAATGGACTCCACACGAGTTTGATAAAACGAGTATAAACTTTATATAAAAAGATATACGATCAGACCACACGATACAAAAGCCAACTTATAATAAAGGGGAATATTCGTTCTGGCTGGCTGGTAGGTTCAAATCCCAACCACTACTTTCAAAATGCTATGCTAGTCACAATGCTAGAATCACACACGTTGCAATGGACAAACAATAGTGCGCTGCGTAACGATACAATCCTGTGCTGGGCAAAGGAGAAATAATACAATGCGTACCGCTACAATCAAGTACTGCGCAATGAAGGAATAATGCAATGCGTCACAACCCAATCACGTACTTTGAAATGAAGAAATAATGCAATGCGCACCGTTACATTCATATACTTTGCATTTAACGAATAATGCAATGCGTAGCCACAATCATGTATTTTGCAATGAAGAAATAATGCAATACGTAGTGCTACAATCGTGTACTTCGTTATGCAGAAATACTGTCAGGCGTCATAAGACAGTCCGGCAGTTCATTAGCAGCAATATTGGCAATGTGGATGACGACAGTCAGCCTCTTCGATAACAGTTGCCCCCTACACGTATCGACGATGACAAAAAGTACAGCTTCTCACTCTGGCCCCAGTACTGCCACTCCTTTGGTCAGTATCAGGCCCCAATCTGAGCCAAAGCAAATGGCTCATGCCGCCAGAAGGACTGAGAGGCCGAGAGAGTGCCCCTCCGAGCCCACACCCCGCCCAGGCAGTGATCCACGTTACCTGGGGGCGCGACCTCACTCTCCTCCTTCAGCGAACTGGGCCTTCTGTGCAGAACTTTCTCAATGGGCCTCAGCGGCAGACCTCAGCGGCTGCCAGTCCGGGCCGCGACTCTTAGGAAGGTCTTAGGCGGCCGCAGGGCACACTTACCCCACGCCTCTGATATTACGTTACTCCGGGTGCATGTTCACCACAGCACCCTCCTCACTTCTCCTCCGGTCCACTTCTCCGGTGCACTCAATGACCTGGCGCTCTTCACCAGTGCCTCCGGTGCACCCTGCATGTCCGAGACTCACTCCACTTCCGATGCACATGTTGACCAGGCGTTCCTCACCAATGCCTCCTGTGCACCACGACACGCACCCTGCGCATCCGAATCTCACTTCCCCTCCGATGCACATGCTGACCAGGCGCTCTTTACCAACACCTGCGGTGCACCACGACACGCACCCAGTGCGTCCGAGACTCACTTCACCTTCAATGCACACGTTGACCAGGCACTCTTCACCAACGCCTCCTGTGCACCCGACACACACCCAGCGCATCCGAGTCTCACGTCTCCTCCGTGTGTCCAAGGTCACAGGGCACACCTTCCGAGGGTCTCAAGCTGCCACAACACGCACCCACCGCTTTGCTTGAAACTTCTCCGGAAACTTTTATGTTCCTGTGTTTCCAAACAGGGAGCCAGCTCACCTCGGCCCTTGGGGTAACACGACACAGCACAAAGCACAGTCTTCTTCAAGCAGGGGGACCCAGCGCACAAAGCACAGTCCCAACTGCCTCTTCCTTGGTTAAAACAGCAAACTGCTGACCAGCCCCCAATCACGAAGCAAGGGTCGGCCCTTCCCAGCAGTCTCTTCAGTTGTTCCTTCCTTAGCAGATGTTCCACTTGACCACAAAATGCGTCTAAGCCTTTTCAGTCTCAATCCATTTCTATTCCAACATTCAGGGGTCTCCGCTCTCATAGTTATACCCCTAAATGTCTTTGAAGTTCGTTGTGCTCAGGGGTCCCTGACTCCTGCCTAAATCAGTTCTGGGTGTCTCCCTCCCAGTGTCACCTTTCTCCCTTTGATACTGGGGGTCTGGATCCTTAATCACTCATCAGGAGACGGGTCAATTGTTTTATAGTAGCAACCCAGGCCTCTTCACCTCCCGGGGCTTTTCCTCCGCCTACTCTCCAGATGCAGGTCAGCCTGGTGCCATCTCAACCCCTCGCTGGGTCAAGACCTCCCCCATCTCCTCTCACCTCTCAGATCCAGACAGTCAAACCACCTTCAGCAGAGACACACAGAAATGCTTAAAGCACAAAACTCAGCCACTTTCTAAAAGAGTGGTTTCTGAACACACAGTGACAAAACCACTTTCATAGAAAGTTGTGTTATGACACTGTGAGTTCATACATACTAAACTTCACTTCTCCATTTAAACTTATGGGAAACTAGGCTAACAAACACAATACCCTCCCTCCTCATTCTGTCCTAAGGGCAGGATGGTCTTTCACCAGTGAAAAAACGAAATGGAGTGTTTTTCACTGTCAGGACATAGCACACACCTCAGTATATATCCTGCCTTTTACTTACACTGCACCCTGCCCAGGGGTTACCCGGGACCTATCACAGGGGTGCCCACTGTGTACGCAAAAGGGAAAGTAAGGCCTGACAAGTTGTTGCACTTGTCAGGACAACATGCTAACTTAACAAACTGCGCGCAGGCCCTACACTGCAGGCCTGAGTTCCCTCCGCGCACCTTTGCATTACTAGCCCTGGCACACACAGTGCACATCACTAGGGATTTTACTAGTAACGCAAACATACCAATCATGGCCAACCAATTACCATTACACTTTACACAGGGAACACTTGTACTTTGACACTGATCAGCAGTGGCAAAGTACACAAAGCATCTAAATTGGCAACTCTATGTCAGGAAAACGGTCTAGGGAGAAAGCAAAAAGTTCAGGGAACTTTTGCCAAAAAGCCCAAGTCCTACATCAGCTTAAATTAGTAACATTGATTACTTTAATTTCTCATGAAAATACAAGAAAACAAAATACATTTTCCCTGATGAGCAAACAAATGTGGCAAAATTTGAACGACACGAAAGTTATTTATGCAAGTCTCAACATCTGGTGCTTCAAAAATTATTTTAAAGCGATCAATAATTATGATATAGTGTTAGAAATTGGGTCTCTGGTTGGCAGAGGTATGCAACCCATCCAAGCAGGAACCACAATCCTAGTCAGGGTAAGTCAGATACACACCCTAAATTAACCTGTGCTCACCCTCTGGTAGCTTGGCACAGCACAATCAGGCTTAATTTAAGAGGCAATGTGGAAAGTATTTGTACAACAGTTCAAACAGTAAAACTGTGAAAACACCACACTAAAAGATACCACACCTGGTTAGAAAAATATAGCTTAATGTAATGAACAAAACAAGCCCGAACAAGCCCAACATGACAAAAATCCAATAAGTATAACCGAAATTATGAATATATAAAGAATAAACTGAAATGTTGTGCTTAAAATCATAAAGTGCCAACTGGGGCTATCTGGGTGTGCTAGACCGGGTCAAATGCAAAAGTTCAGACCGACCGCGATAGAGAGCTGGACCAGCCTTGGCCTGCTGCAAAGTACTTAAGTTGCATCGTTGACGGAGCAGAGATGCCTGATGCAAGGACGTGATGAGTCATCGTCAGAGCGGGGATGAGAGAAGCAAAGAGGCGATGCATCGTTGTCAAACCCCAGGATGCATGTGATGTGTTGACTCCGAGCCTCACAAAGTCAAAGATGCATCGGGAATGGAGGCGATGCGCCGCACGGTCGGCAATGTGGTGTACTCAATCCTGGCGGCAGCAGTAATACGTCACTGTCGATAGAGATGTGCCGCTTCCGAGCAGCGCAATGGTGTCGATGCATGGATTTCTGTTAGAGCAGCACTTTATATCCACTTCCAAGGACCCAGGACTGTATTGGCACCACTTGGAAAGGCAGGAGTCTGAGATGGCAGAGTCCAGGTGCTGTAGCAGGGTGAGTTGGAAGTCTTTGATGTCCGTGAGACTTCAAAACAAGAGGCAAGCCAACAAACCCTAGGAGTCACTCTGGTTCTGGGTTGGAGAGATGCACGTCCAGTCCTTCTCACTCCCAGGTAAGAAGGGCAGCAGGCATCAGCACAGCAGAGCAGGAGTCTAGCAGAGTAGTAGTCCTGCAGAGTGGCAGTCCTTCCCGAATCACAGTAGTCCTTCTTCCTAGCAGAGTATCCACAGGTCCAGTAGTGTACTGAAGTGGTGGTGTCTGAGGTCCAGTACTTATACCCAGTTGTGTCTTTTAAGTGGGGGAGACCTCTAAGAGAGGCCTTTGAAGTGTACAGAGTCCCTGCTTTTCCTGCCCTGGCTCAACACTCACTACAGGGAGGTATGCTGCCCTTAGTGTGGGGACAGAACACAGCCTGTTCCGGTGTAAGTGCCAGCTCCTCCCTCCCATCCTGCCCAGGACGGCCCATCAGGATGTGGATGGCCCATCAGTCACACCTAAGCTCCCTTCGTGTGTGGCTGTCTAGAGGGAATGCACAAAGCCTAGCTGTCACCCACCCTAGACATGTATTCAGAGACAGGCAGAAGGCACCAAATGGCTAAAGTAAGAAAATGGCAAGTTTCTAAAAGTGGCATTTTCAGAATTACAACTTAAAAGCTTCTCCATAAGTTGGGATTTTACATTGTGATTCCAGAGACACCAAATGTGGGGGTTCATCTCTTCCCAATTGGAAATTACACTTCTAAAATGTAATAAGGTAATCCCAATGTTAACTTATGGGAGAGACAGGCCTTGTAGTAGTGAAAAATGAATGTAAGCGTTTTTTACTACCAGGACATGTAAAACTAAAAAGTACATGTTCTACTTTTTTTAATACACTGCACCCTGCCCTTGGGTTGTCCAGGGTCTACCTTAGGGTGGCTTATATGTATTGAAAAGGAAGGTTTAGGCCTGGCAAGAGGGTTAATATGCCAGGTCGACATGGCAGTTTAAAACTGAACATACAGGTTCTGCAATGGCAAGCATGAGACATCTTTAAAGGGCTGCTTAAGTGGGCAGCACAATCATTGTTGCAGGCCCACTAGTAGCATATCATCTACAGGTCCTGGGCACATATAATGCATTTTACTGGGGAGTTACAAGTAAATTAAATATGCCAATTGTGAATAAGCTGATGTTACCATGTTTAAAGTGGAGAAACATGCACTTTAGCACTATTTAGCAGTGGTAGGCTGCCCAGAGTCCTAAAGTCACAAACACGAAGTCAGAAAAACCGGAGATCAGAAAGCAAAAAAGTCAGGGGAAACCATGCCAAGGATGCCAGGTCTAACATATAGTAAGCACAAGCCCAAATTTTAATTGAGAGGTAAAGAGCACAAACACTGAAAGTACCTTTGTACAAAGAGGTGTACTGCCTAATGGTGCGACTCAACTTATGTACTTATATGGGGATGAATAGAGGGGTAGAATAGAAGGCTCAGGTTATCTAGTCCATATTCATTTATTTGGAATCCTTGGTGGGTCAATGGCAACAAAACCTGGTGTTTGGAGTTTCATTGCCATAGATCAAGCAAGGATGTAACATCACCTTAATTACACCATTAGGACGCACACCCGTTTGTACAAAAAAGACATTTTAAGGAGCACCTTAAATTGGGAACATTGCAGGTGACATTTGCTGAGTGTTCTCTGGTCTTCTCGGTTACATTTGGCATCAGGGGAAATGGCACCTAATGCAGAGGAAGCATCCAGTCCACTGAGAAGGCATCTTAACAGAACAAAATGACTGCATTTATTGTTGAGTTCAGACCTGCGATTAAAAGGTCCACTTTTGGTGTCCTTTATCCTGGAACTATGAGCACCTGATGGAGGAGTTTCCACTTGTGATTCTCCTTGCATAGCGCCCTTGCAGAATACGCCTTCAGAATCATAGTTCCTATGACATATGTAGGTGATTGCCTAATTCCAAAGTAGTAGATCTAGAGCTTCAGCGCAGAGTACTTTTTGACCGACAACCATATTTTGTATTTGGGAGAGAACATCATGATAATGTCTGTGAGATGTGAAAATCTGAACCCGAATCAGATGTGAGATCAGAGGGAAGGCTTCGAATGCAAGTGGCTCTGAGTTGAGACTCAAATTAAAAAATGTCATATTTAGACTACAGAGGTTATCGACTGATCTGTACACCAGCTGCACTGCGATCCATTCCAGGAGAGCTGCATCATTACCAGGAGCTGGGAAATTAAGAGGACAAAATGGCAAAATAAGGGACAAAATGATTAGCAAACAGCAGTTGTTCAACCACAGCAGACGGTAGATTTTGTCCCATACCTTGAAGCAAAACTAGTTCCATCTGCCAAAGTAACGGTATCGTGATTTGAGATGTCTGGGAATCAGAACGCTGGACAACGCTATAAATCCAACCTGCCTATGAAGGGAACAGCCTGCCTGGAGTGGAATCAAGGAAACTGATTGGCCATGTCCATAATATCCCAAACCCTCCGTTGCTGATTCTGAAGCACTTGAAGAACCCACTGAATGGTCAGGGTTTGAATCTCTATTTTCCAAGAATCCTCTTTAGTAATCGAAGGTGAAGTATTGGTCGTAGACTTCTATCTTTCTTATAAGCCAGGAGCCTGATTTAGTAACATTTCATGCAACACAGCGCAGCTAGGCTACTTGCTGAGGTGCGTTGCATGAAAGAGAGACATCAGAAATGCACCATAGTTAGAAAGACATGGTGTATTTCTGCTTCCTCCTTACACTGACAGTCTGGGTACTGACCGGCTCAATGCAGACACCCTTGCACCATGGTGAAAGGGTGCCTGTATTACAGGCCGGATTGTTTTCTTTTTGTAGGCATGGTGACCTTCCTACCCATTTTTCTATGTGCAAGATATGCCTTTAAGGATTGTTTGTGTCCAGAAAGGAATCCCTTCCTGCACTAAAGCAATCCTGCTGATAATGCAGGTTCCCTTGCACCATGGCGCAAGGGTGCCTGCATTCTTGCTTGGGAACCACAACTGCGCCAGCTCATAGAGGGAGCTGAACAGTGCTATATCTTGGTAAATATGGCACTGTTCAGCTCTCTCCCGTCTTGCCTTGCTGCACTGTGTTGCATAAACTATTAGTAAATATGCTCCAAAGTATCTGGAAGGCTTACTGATCCAAGGTAATCTTCCCCCATATGTGTAAGAAGTCCCTCAGCTCTTATCTTGTGAACTAAGACAATTCCTTGCCATCATCCAAGAAGTGAGTGATGGCTTGGATGATTCCAGTGCATGAAGATGGAGACCACATGGGCCCAGAGCTGAAGCCAATGGCATTGATATTGGGCGTCTTGGAGCCAAAAAATGTGATTGCATAGTGGGAGCTCCGGAGGGTGCACCAGAGATGTTAGGTTTTGCACTAAATATATCAAACATTGCTCTTTGAAAGGGCTTTATCCTTCATGAGAAAGATCTAGGGGTGTAAAATGTACCTGAGGAAGTGCACGCTTTTCAAAAATGTTTTCTGGCTCTGATGATAATGTATATAAAGGCTCCTCCTTGGCCATTTTTCTGTCTTCCTGGGGTATGAGGATGAGGAAGAGAGCTTATGATTTTTCAGAGTGGAGACCTTTCTGATATGGGGACCCTGGAGAACAAAGTCCTATCAGCGTAAGATGTACATTTCGCAGTTCCTTCAATGAGGCCAGGAAAAAGGCGGTCTCCCTCAAACAAATTGCCTTAGGGTACAGGAGGCCACAAAGGTTGCACTTGTAGACAATGAGCAACAGAATACCGAAGAATGTGGAGGTATTGTGGGGGATTGTCTGGTACAACTGGGACAATTTTTAAATACTAAAGATTTTTGAAGAGATGCCACATATAGACAAAATGCGAAATTTGAGAATAAAATGGAGAGTTCTTGATTTTGGTCAAGAAAAAAATTGAGCGTCCTTGATTTTTGTGAGATGTGACATTAAAGAATTTAGCTTCACCAGCATCTATGGTTGCCACCCTTTTCGAAGCAAAATACTAGCCATTTGTGCATCTGTAGCGGTTCTAGCGGGACAGGAACTTGTGCTCCAATAACAAATCCTCTGTATTCTCTTTTAAGCACAGTAATTTGTTTGCTTTAAAATCATCTGTTTGCGTTAAAGTCTATCGAGGAATAGTTTAGAGAGCAATACAGTTTTGGGAGATTTTTTTTCATCTTGTATTTGTTGCTTTCAGTTTACATTTCAAAAAGGAAAGCATCGTATATTAATGATACGCCTCGTGTGTTTACTTGTCTTGGCATGAAAATACCGACCAGGTTGGTAAAAAGCTGGTCAGGTGGCCACTCTACCCGCACTCTATGGTGCCTTTACTGGTCAGCTTTGTTTCTCTATGGCATGACGTCACACAGATCGACAGCTGTCCATGCAACAGTGCCACTTGGAGATGGGAGACAGCAGAACATCTTTAGGATTCAGCATGAGAACTTGTTTAAGAAAAATAATCGATGATAAGGTACATCCATGAGAAGAAGGCGGTTTCAACTTTGAATCATTCCGATTCTCGATTAACGAGTTTTGCTATTATGTTACTTTTCATGTGAAAAATGTTCAAAGCCTGGTAGGAGCACCAAAAACGTTCCAAGGCTTCCCAGACTCAAATCACGTTTTCTGTCTTTGGCATTCATGTGTTTTTTATTCCTCTCACTTTTCTAAACACATCAACCCAAAATGTACCTGAAAACGTTAGATAACTTGCTTATTTACCATACAAATCACCCATGGTTAACAAGACTTCGAAAAATGTGTCATATTTGGGATACATTTTATTTTTTTATTGTCCTTCTCGGTTGAAAGTCCCTTGTTGAGCATTTTAACTGTTGGCCCAGAAACAGAAAAGGAAGATGCGGGTCTGCATTTTAATCCCAATCCAATTAGTGGATTGAAATCCTGCCATTTTATTTTTGCAATCAAAAATCAAGGACATTTTAAAGGCATAAAAAGGAAGACACACGCTTGCATGGAGGAGATAAACAACGAGTGAATTAACAGGTGAAACACTCAAAGAATATACAATTACCACCATCCACCTGTCGTTCACATATAGCCATACTGCACAGCGGGCGCATTCTACATCAACTCAAATGGACTCAAAAACTAAAATTGGGATATTATGCAATACATTATGGAATACATAGAAAGAAGAATCGGTTAATCTACCGCATAACTCCAAAATAAGAATACATCTTTTTTTTCATCTCAAAAAGTTCAAATACACAGCATGGATGATGCTAAAACTAATTATATTGGAAATCATATTCAGGACAGAACGTTCCTAATACCGCGTACCAACACATTAGAATAGTGGCTTAAGCTGAATGTCCTTGCATCAGAGTTATTTGGTACATCCTCCTTCACTGATAACAAGAGAACAGATCACAGCCCTTATACATAGAATAGATTGTTCACAAACTCTATATAACATGAGCTCTTAGAAGATGGAGGAGAGTGAACAATGCCCCAAGGAGGTATGTTTACACGCCTTCAGGCGAGCAAAAACATGAAAGAAGGTAGGTAAATGTGCCAGGGACTGGACTACAAAAATATGACGATTCTGGGCTCCCAACCACACCCCTGTTAGTTCGGGTGCAGAAACATCAGACCACCCAAATTTGCAATCAGTGATCTCTCGCACTCCCAGGGGTACTACTCAGGGGCAACAGTTATTCAGGTCCATAGTATTGGATTTTCCTTTCTCTCATAGGACAATGTGCAGTACTGGGCTAGAGACTGACGTCACAGGTTTGTGCACAGTCCAGCTCTGAAACCTGCCAACAGTCATCCTTTTGACTGGACATGCCCCTCACCGCCCTCCTAGCTTGCCTGCTCTGATTTGGGGATGTGCAAAATTACATAAATACAGGTGAATATTGAGGGTGCGGTGTGGGACTGCTACAGTCTGTGCTTAAGGCAGTGGGGGAAAAAGGCAGTGGTGCCTGCAGGTTGCGACTATCTACAGATAGCCGCAGCAACAGCGGGTGTACACAACGCTCATTGGCTCACATCTGGGCAGTGCTTAATTTGAGCAGGTGGTTTCCGGTGCTCGTTACCGTCACTTAAATGTCAACACCGGCACTTATGACAGCTGCACATGGTGGCGCTGCTTGTGTAAATTAGAGATGAGCAGAACAGTTGTTTATTAATTTAATATACATTAAAAACAACTAAGTAGCCCAAGCCATTCTTATAGCTTTGGTGCCCTCAAACAGTCTGACTTGTCACACTTGTAGGTGTGTGAAGATGAGCAGTTAGGTTGGTACTGTCATTGGCAGCGCTGGCAGGGCAATGGGTGAAGTAAACTCCTGATGAGGGCCCTATTTTGTACAAATTACGCACTGGTGTGCTGCGTGGTTCAGCTTACACGTCTGAAACCTAGGTCTTCACCTTACAGAGTAAGGCCCCATTCTCTTTGGTTGGACATCCTGTTAGCAACTTACACAACACCAGTCAAGCAGCCTGGCCTCCGCCTGGTGAAATAACAGTAACAAGGGAGAAAAGCTGCGGGTGGTGTAGCGGGGCTTTGCTTGCTTGAGCAATGTGTAACTGACCTGGTATCATGGGTCGGGGCCCTAGGCCCCCATGCAGTTATAATGACCACACAGACACAGTGGCATACATTCTGGAACTGGTTTAGGGCACGTGCGTCCCGCCCCTTTAATTGGCAGGGTCCCCAGACTGGTGACACCTGTGATAGATGGGTGTGGGGTGAGTGTTGAAGCCAGCCCTCTAGGAGTGGGTGGTAGAAGCACATTACTTTACAAAGAGTAGAACGTGTCCAGCCAGTCACTACATGGGGCTTCATAGTGATACTGAAACAACGTGGATACTGACTTGGTTGCGGTGCTCTACACATGCCTGAGATTACGCCATTATCCCATGTTGCATAATTGAGACTTCATCCTGGTGAAAATCGTTTCGTGGGAGCATGTGAGGAATGCTGACAAAGTGCACAAGAGTGGCTGCTCGCTTCACGCGCGATTCCACACTTTATTTGAAGCATAATGTGCATCCTTATATAACAAATGGATGCGAGGAGTATTTTGCACTAAAATAGTGCATATTGCCAAAGCTGGCATTTCACATAAAACAGCATAATTTTGGGTGTTTTTTTAGGCATTTCGTGAAATTTCCACAAAGGAAATTAAGTACATTTTGCCCAAGCTTCCTTTACCTACTGGGGAAATGCTATCATGCTGATTGTTCATTCTTCAACACTGCAATCAATAGTCAAAGTTTTCCCTCCTCATTAGGAAGGTGTGAATTCCTGCAACCTCAGAAGGCATGTCTGCCCTGAAGTGCCCTCAACCTGCCACTGTAAGCAGACTTACTCATAGGAAAAATCAGATTATACTGGTGTTACTTGACATGGTAGCAAATACATTTACTTGTGTAAATTCACGTTTTGTGAATTACCTCGGTGAGTGCACCCTTTTAAATTTTCACAGACCTCACCTAGAAAAGAGGGGAGAAAAGAATACACCAGCCCATTTGTAACCTGCACTAATTTCACGATAGACATACAAAAGTAGAACAACAATTCTTTTAAATACTTTTAAATTTAATAGGCCCAAACACCAGCAGGGAAGGCCTTATTAAACCATAGAATTTCTATGTACTCCCTTTTTCTAGAAAGACACTTAAGTAACACTTAATTAGACACATTTACATGTGCTTTGATACTAACTATAGAGCTCTAAGAAACGTTTTTTTAAACTCATCTCAGGTTGAGCCCTTGAGATAAATAAGGGAAAATACTGAGAATTTTTTCTTCATAATATGACCCAACAGTACTCTCATGAACATCCATTTGATTGGGGGCACTTCAGTGCCCATACTGCTGTCTACCCAGCCTAGCTAAGAACCCAGCTGAGAGAAAGAGGGCGGATTGCTGCTGGAAGTGCTACTTAGGGTGCTCACTTTCCACACTGCGGGGTACGCTCCTCCCAGCGGCAGCTCCTTGCTAAGGGGAGGAGTGTTGTCCCACTCCTTTTCAGCAGTGCAAAATGATAATAGCAAAGGTTCTTATCATGTTATTTTTCCTCGCTCACTTCCTGCAGCTGAGCTGAGGGCGGGCCGGCCTTCCATTCTGACACGACACAGCTGCAGGAAAAAGGAGCAGTGGTGGCACTGCTTCAAGTGCGCATGACACTGCCCTTTCTGTAGGCCCCATGGACTCCGCAGACTCACCAGGAAAGAACAAAACTAAACTAAGAACTGAACCTCTGTGTTCCCCACCAGCAAAAAAGAAAAATGATTTAGGGTGACTGCTGAGTAAGAAATGAATAACAGTGCATGTCACTAGCCATTTTTCTGGAAATTTGGGATTCAGACAATTAGGAAAGGGTAGTGACATTACATTACCTCATATTAATGTAGATAAGTTGAAATATTGGATCTCTAAGTTTTATCTACCAGATTAAAAAATGGAGGAATTCATTGCAGGTTTCGGAGTTATTGCAGCCTACTAAGGATGCCTCAGCCATTACTTTTAATGACCTGACATGCTTTACACCTGGACTTAATCCACTATGATCACCCCGTTTGCCCAGGTAGCTCAACCCTTAAGTTGCTATACACTGCACCACAGTCTCTTCCACCTTGTGAGAAAGTGCCCCCTTTCTGCCTGGTTGCCCCCACTTTTTGCTAAATTGCTGATGTGCTTTGACTGAGTGTGCCCTGGGCTCCTGCTACCTGCTAATCAGGTACCCAGGGCCTATGTTCTTTCCCTAAAACTGCATCGAAGCCTAAACCCAATTGGCATCTCTGGCCACAGGTCAGCCCCTGGTAAATAGTACCACAGGTACCCAGGGCACTGTGACCAGATAAGGCCTCTAAGGGCTGCAGCACTTATTGTGCCACCCTTAGAGGTCCTGTACCCTTACACACACACACTGCCTTTGCAGGCTGCATGTTTTGGTGCAGAACAAAGTGAAGAGTGAACATGGCACACATCTCTGTGTGCCATGCCTACAACCCACTGCCCTGGCATAGATCAGTCACTCCTCTAGCTGGGTGCACTATGCCAGTGGTGAGGGTACAGGTGCATGAGCCCTGTACGCTTACAGTGTCTAAGTCCATTCTTAGACATTGTAAGTGCAGTGCTGCCATTAAGAGTATATGGTGCTGGGAGGTTGTCATTACAAACTCCACAGTACCATAATGGCTACACTGAACACTGAGAAATTTGGAATCAAACTTCTCAGCTCATTAAACCCACACTGATGCCAGTGTGGCATTTAATGAAAAATGCACACAGAGGGCATCTTAGAGATGCACCCTAAAAACTAACCCATGTCTAGTGTCCACTCTAGCTGAGTGGCTGCTTTCAGCTGCCACCACCAGACATGTATCTGGACCCCTGGGTCGAGAGCCTGCTGCTCTCTGGGGTCTGAAACAATGCACATCCTGGGACGAGGTGCCAAGCCTTTTTGAGCTTCCTCAGGCCACTTGCTGCTCTCAGCAACTGGTCCCCACTGGTCCTGACCCCCACTTTGTGCAGGAGAACTGGCGGGAAAAACAAGTGAGGAAGAGAGTTGTGCCCACCTCTGCCAACTCCACCCCTCAGGTGGGGGAGGCACCCAACACCCCACGGCCTTGTGCCCAAATCAACCCCTAACATCCCAACTTACCTCTCGAAGTGGTGGTGACACCCAGAAGTCCTTCGTTCCCGAGCCTGCAGTGTCTTTCCAAACCGGAGGTTCTCCATTGAAACCAACAGGGCGCCCGACGTCGAAGCAGCACCCTGCACCCGGCCACCCTAGTGCTGCTGAGGGTGCATCATTGGTGCTAATTTGTTTCCCCATTTGCCCTGAGCTAAAGTCCAGGAGCTTTGCTCCCACAACCCAGTGGCCTGCTTGCCAGCAGCCACCAACCGGAGGCCCCGTATTCCCCATTGGATAACATTGGGCATTAGCACTCTGCACCCAGCCGCCCTTGTGCCACTGGGGGTGTAATGAGAGTGCATCCTTGACCCTGAGGGAATCCTTGTTCTAACCCCAGAAGCTCAACTCCAAAGACCGATTACTTACCTGGTAACCGTTAACTTCATTTCTCTCCATAGGAATCCATTGGCTGTTTTTCGAAGTGTGGAGTTGATTTGTATGCAAACCAGAAAAAGAACAATTGTGCAAAACTGATTTTACTTACCCTTTCTCTAGGAAATGTCCAGTGTGATATCTAGGCATATCACATTGAGTAGAAAAAGTAATCTCAAAAGTAATCTCAAAAGTAACATAAAAGTAACTTATCTGTAATTTTCATTGCAAAGTCGATATACGAAGTATATGTACAGCATTTCACAGTATTGCATTACCAGTAATTCAAACTGTAACCATTCAAAGTACATTTACAATTGCATATCAAACTGTATATTTACTATAACGTATTAATCAACTTACCTGTGTCAGGCTTGCTTGGCTCTAGAAAATAAAATAACTAAAAGAATATTTTTATACAAAACCAATTGGTCTGAAGTTCAGTCTGTGAGTGTGTGAAATCCTTTGCTGATTGAGCAGATACAACAAGTGCTTAACACTGTCCTCTGATAATGCCTTACTGTTTGACCACACTACCACAAATAGAGAGTAAGGTTCTATCTAACTTTGCCTCTGCCTACCTTTGGGGTTCCACTGGACTATGTGCACACTATACCTCACTTTGGGATAGTATATACAGAGCCAGCTTCCTACACACCTCAGCCTAATGCTACTAAAATGTATTCTTTTAGCATCAGAGGGAAATATATCCTGTATTCTTTCCACTGGAAGCTACACCTTTCGTTACTGCACGTGAGGGAGTACCACTGATTAGACCATCACAGAGTGAGAAACATGACCAACTTGTAAATGAGGTCACCCATTGGATGAAAGGGAGAGCGGGTGAAACTCATCCATTGCAAAATGAGATAAACATGGTTCACAGTGAAAGAGCGTTGACATTTCCTATGAAATTTAGCATCACTAATGACAAACCTGACTTGAGCTTCAAAAATAAAATTGCATTTAAAAAGTGACACGCAGGTGCTTTAAAACGAAAACATGAGGCTTTGATGTTCACAGGCTTTAGTCAGACACTAAAACATTGCACAATTAATTTATAGCTTTAATTTAATATGGCTAGTTTAGACTTTGTTCTCACTATGGAATGTAATTTTAATTTGTAAAAATGTTAAATGTGTGCATTAGCAGAATATACATTGCATTAGAATTAACACAACATTTTAAAATGTAGAAAAAAACAGAAACAGTTCATGATTCAGCTCTTTCTCTGAAAGCTCCAGTTGACATTCGAGATAAGCAAAGGAATGTCTCCATGTGGAGGAAGAACCCTTGGCATAATTCACAGTATGTAACTTCGGAGCCTTATGTATTTAGTTGCTGGAAATGTTTAAACAAAGAATCATTTGATTATTTGCTTTAGAGAGAATAGAAAACAGAGATATTTGAAAAGTGCATTACCAGGTTATGCTTAATGTTTCTTGTTTAATTAACCCCCTTTGAGCTGGACTCGTCATAGCACACAGTGGTCGTCATGAAGCATCGTCATGAAGCATCGCGTGGGAAATCCCTCTGGTGCGTCATTTTAGTGAAACCGAAACTGAAATGCTCCAAGAGGCTCATTTCAGTTTCAGCTTCTACGTGCTCAGGGGGCTATCTCAGCCCCCTGAGCACGTAGAAACTCAGGAGAGGTATCGTTGGAAAGGGGAGAATCTCCCTTTTCCAATGGTACCCCTCCCTAGTGGATCCCTGCTGCGATCCCCAAGCAGGGATCCACCCACTAGGCACCAGGGAGGGGGGAGCGGTCCCTTGGGCAAGGGCCTTTGCTCCCCCCAAAATTATTTTAGCACCATTAGTCTTTCTGCCCCCCCTGGGGGGTAGATAGGGCAGAAAGCCCACTAAACGCCAGGGATTTTGTTTTTTCACCAATTTCTTTTTTAGGGTGGGGGCTGCCCGAAATGGGCACCCCAATGCCCCCACACCCCACCACCATTACAGCCTTTCTGCCCCCCCTGGGGGGTAGATGGGCCAGTAGCCCTCAATCTGCCCCCCGGGGGGTTAGAAAGCCCACTAGACACCAGGGATTTTCTTATGGGGTATTTATAAGGGGGGGGACTACCCAAAACGGGCATGCTTATGCCACCGGCCACAAAAGTACAGTTTTTTTGCCCCCCTGGGGGGCGTCCCAATCTGTCCCCCCGGGGGGGGGCAGAAAGCCCACTAAACGCCAGGGATTTTATTTTTTCACCAATTTCTTTTTTAGGGTGGGGTCTGCCCAAAACGGGCACCCCAAGGCCCCCACTCCCCACCACCATTACAGCCTTTCTGCCCCCCCTGGGAGGTAGATGGGGGCAGTAGCCCTCAATCTGCTGCCCTGGGGGGGGGGGTAGAAGCCCACTAGACACCAGGGATTTTCTTATGAGGTATTTATAAGGGGGGGACTACCCAAAACGGGCATGCTTATGCCCCCACCCCCTGGCCACAAAAGGCCCCAATCTGTCCCCCCGGGGGGGCAGAAAGCCCACTAATGGCCAGGGATTTTGTTTTTGCACCATTTTATTTTAGGGTGGGGGCTGCCCGAAATGGGCATGCCAATGCCCCCACCCCCACCACCATTACAGCCTTTCTGCCCCCCCGGGGGGTAAAAAGCCCACTAGACGCAAGGGTTAGTATGGGGCAAATTTGAAATTAGGGCATGCCCATGCCCCCACCCTCTCCCCCGCAAAAATTACCACCTTCCTGCCCCCCCTGGGGGCAGATGGGGCAGTAACCCCCAATCTGCCCCCGGGGGGGGGCAAAAAGCCCATTAGACACCAGGGATTTTTTTTCCCAACCCCCACCGTAATTAAAATGATCCCAAAAAAAATCCCTGGCGTCTAGTAGGCTTTCTGCTCCCCCTGGGAGGCAGATGGGGGCATTAGCCCCCAATCTGCACCCCCGGGGCCCAAAAAGCCCATTAGTCGTCAGGGATTTTTGTTAGGCAAATTTGAATTAGGGTGAGAGCTGCCCAAAACAGGCATGCCCATGCCCCCACCCCCGCCCCCGCAAAAATGACAGCCTTCCTGCCCCAACTGGGGGGCAGATGGGGGCATTAGCCCCAATATGCCCCCCGGGGGGCAAAAAGCACAGTAGAGGGCAAGGATTTTTTGGGCAAATTTTAATTAGGGTGGGGGCATTGGCATGCCCGTTTTGGGCAGCCCCCACCCTAATTAAAATTTGCCCAAAAAACTCCCTGGTGTCTAGTTGACTTTTAGCCCCTCTGGGGGGCAGATGGGGCATTAGCCCCCAATCTACCCCGCCGGGGAGGGGCAAAAAGCCCTCTAGATGCCAGGGTTTTTTTGGGGGCAAATTTGAATTAGAGTGGGGCAGCACAAAACGGGCATGCCCATGCCCCCTCCCCTGCAAAAATTACAGCCTTCCTGCCCCCCTGGGGGCAGATGGGGCAGTAACCCCCAATCTGCCCCCCCCGCGGGGGCAAAAAGCCCATTAGATGCCAGGGATTTTTTGGGGCACATTTTTATTAGGGTGGGGGCATTGGCATGCCCATTTTTGGCAACCCCCACCCTAAGTAAAATGTGCTAAAAACATCCTTGGTGTCTAGTAGGCTTTCTGCCCCCCCCGGGGGGAAGATGGGGGCATTAGCCCCAATCTGCTCCCCCACGGGGTGCAAAAAGCACACTAGTAGCCAGGGATTTTTTTGGGCAAATTTGAATTAGAGTGGGGCAGCCCAAAACAGGCATGCCCATTCCCCCTCCCCCACAAAAATTACAGCCTTCCTGCCCCCCCTGGGGCAGATGGGGCAGTAACTCCCAATATGCCCCCCCAGGGGGGGCAAAAAGCCCATTTGACGCCAGGGATTTTTTTGGGCACATTTTTATTAGGGCGGGGGCATTGGCATGCCCGCTTTTGGCAACCCCCACCCTAAGTAAAATTTGCTCAAAAAAATCCCTGTTGTCTAGTAGGCTTTCTGCCCCACCTGGGGGGCAGATGGGGGCATTAGCGATTAGTGATTTTTTACAGCTAAAATTGAGGTTTGCAAGGGATTCTGGGTAAGGAAACGTTGGGGATCCACGCAAGCCATACCTCCCTCGAAGCCCCCGGGTGTCTAGTTTTCACAAATGTGTGGGTTTGGTAGGTTTCCCTAGATGGCCGCCGAGCAAAGTGCCAAAAACCCAGGTGACCCCCCTTGGAATACCCGGTGGTTTTCAGATAGGCAATTTTGATGTCGCCTCGCTACGTTTTGGGACCTTGCCTGTCGCGGGTACTTGGGCCTCCCACACAAGTGAGGCACCATTTTTATTGAGAGACCTGGGGGAATGATGGGTGGTAGGAAATTTGTGTGAGCCCGGTGATACCACACTTTCCCACACAAAAATGTGTGAAAAAAGTGATTGTTTCAGCTAAAATTGAAGTTTGCAAGGGATTCTGGGTAAGGAAACGTTGGGGGATCCACGCAAGCCATACCTCCCTGGAAGCCCCCGGGTGTCTAGTTTTCAGAAATGTATGGGTTTGGTAGGTTTCCCTAGATGGCCGCCGAGCACGGGGCCAAAAACTCAGGTGACCCCCCACAGAAAACAAGGTGGTTTTCAGATAGGCAATTTTGATGTTGCCTCACTATGTTTTGGGCCCTTGCCTGTCGCGGGTACTTGGGCCTCCCACACAAGTGAGGCACCATTTTTATCGGGAGACCTGGGAGAATGCTGAGTGGTAGGAAATTTGTGTGAGCCGGTGATGCCACACTTTCCCACACAAAAATGTGTGAAAAAAGTGATTTTGTTCTGCTAAAATTGAGGTTTGCAGGGGATTCTGGGTAAGGAAACGTTGGGGGATCCACACAAGCCAAACCTCCCTGGAAGCCCCCGGGTGTCTACTTTTCAGAAATGTGTGGGTTTGGTAGGTTCCCTACGTGCCGGCAGAGCTAGGGTTCAAAAACTGCTGCTAAGCACTTTGCCAAAAAAGGGTCATTTTTCACTGCGAAATTGAGGTGTGATCACATTGAGTTTTGCGCCGTTTCCTGTCACGGGCACTAGGCCGACCCACACAAGTGAGCTACCATTTTTCTCGGAAGACTTTGGGGAACGCGGGGGAGGGAATTTGTGGATCCACGCAGATTCCAGAACTTTCCACCACAGAAATGTGGGGAAAATGTGTTATTTTTGACAATTTTTTTAGGTTTGCAAGGGATTCTGGGTAACAGAACCTGGTGGGAGGCAGTCAAGTCACCCCATCCTGGATTCCCCAGGGTGTCTAGTTTTCAAAAATGTATATGTTTTCTAGGTTTCCCTAGGTGCCGGCAGAGCTAGGGTTCAAAAACTAAAGCTAGGCACTTTGCCAAAAAAGGTTCATTTTTCACATCTAAATTGAGGTGTGACCACGTTGCATTTTGCGCCGTTTCCTGTCGCGGGCACTAGGCTGACCCACACAAGTGAGGTACCATTTTTCTGGGAAGACTTTGGGGAACGCGGGGTGGGTGGAAATTTGTGGATCCACGCAGTTTCCAGAACTTTCTACCACAGAAATGTGTGGTTTGCAAGGGATTCTGGGTAACAGAACCTGGTAGGAGGCAGTCAAGTCACCCCATCCTGGATTCCCCTGGGTGTCTAGTTTTCAAAAATGTATAGGTTTGCTAGGTTTCCCTAGGTGCCGGCAGAGCTAGTATTCAAAAACTACAGCTAGACACTTTGCAAAAAAAGGGTAAATTTTCCTTCTTAAAATGTGGTGTATTCACTTTGGGTTTTGAGACATTTCCTGTCGTGGGCACTATGCCTACCCACACAAGTGAGGTACCATTTTTATCAGGAGACTTAGGGTAATTCAGATTTGTAAAGCAACTGTTATTACCTATTGATTTTTGATGCATTTCTGCCTTCCAAATGAAAGACATTGTGTAAAAAAGAAGTCATTTTGAAAAATGACCGATAATTCTCATGCTAGTGTGAGTATTCCCAATTTCGAAAATGTGCAAAAGTGTACTGTTTCTAAACTCTATAATTTGTTCCCATTTCAGAAATACATAGGTGTCTTTCATACAGATTTTTCCATGTATACATTTTCCCACAATAATTGCTATATACCCGGTACATAATAAAAAGGCATTGCAAATTGCTGCTCAGTTTTTGACTCTGGGTTTGTCGGGTTCTTGGTGAAACTACAAGTCCTATATATCCCCACAACCAGAAAGGTCCAGCGGATATAACTGTATATTGCTTTCAAAGAGCTGTCATAATTAGAAGACGTTACAGGTGAAAACGTTGACACACAAGGCTGTTTTTGCAACTAAATTTCAATTTTTCCTATATTTAACTGTTAGTTTCTATAAAGAAACATTTGCAGGGAAAAACCCAGACGCTTTCATTTGCAGCCCTTTTTTCCCATTTTTCCCCCAAAAAACACAATTTAGCTGTATTTTGGCTAATTTCTGGGGGCCCTCCAGGGCAATCCACAAACCCTGGGTACCTTTACAATCCCCATGATGTTGGGAGAAAAGGACGCAAATTTGGCATGGATACCTTATGTGGTCAAAAAGTTACAGGTGCCTAAGCGCGCACTACCCCAAATAGCCAAAAAAAAGGCTTAGCACAGGGGGGGAAAAGGCCTAGCAGTGAAGGGGTTAATAAGTTCTTTTGCAGCTAATGTAATGTGTTAGAATGAAATGTTTCTTTGAAAGAAGGTTAGGAGATAAAGTCAGGATGTGTTGTGAGAAGAATTTTTGCCTGCCTGATTATTGACGTGCGCAGACAGCAGAGGGTTGGAGGTGTCCTTTGGAAAATCTATTTGGATGAAGACTAAGCTCATGCCACCTTCTTTGTAACATTATTTTTCATATAAGCGCGTTCCTAGTTTAGTAGTTTCAGAAACCTTGCAGAGACCTTTGCGAGATACAGTCTCAGACAGATTTAGATTTGGGAGGCTGCAGAGGAGTTTTAGACTTCGATGCAGAACTGAAGGGAGCAGAGCAGATGTGAGGTGATAGATACACTAGCGCCCATGTCAAACCAGCTCGGCAATACTAGGAAAAAAAAAAGTGAAGAATGGTACACTGATGTATTACGCAGTGAAAAATCCAGGAGCAAAAACCTAGAAAAGTCTTGGTGTAAATCCCAGTTGGAAACTGATAAATTAAGATTCAAACTGGCCGTTACTAACTATTATCAGAACCTAAAAAAGGCACGTAAAGACCATTTTATAACCAAACTTGACCAGGCAGGCAATACATCAAAAGACCTTTATACAACTCTTAAAACCCTTATCCATCCTACTGCATGTGTACAGTTGAGCACCCCTTCGCAGGGGCTTTGTGACAATCTAGCCACATATTTTGATGACAAAATCAATTTGATCTATAAACAATTTCCCCAAGAAATGGACCAGGAGCTACCTGTCAATTCTGAATTAGTACTGAGATTGGACTCAGGAGATGGTCTAAAACAGTTTAAACATTTTGATGTTTCACAAGTGGAAACCATGCTAAAAAAGGCTAAATCTGGATCTCCCTTGGATATTATGCCTGCACATACGCTTGCCCTTTTAGCCCCTTCTCTGGCTGCCCCCATTGCTGAGATCTTAAACTCATCACTATATGAAGGCAGCGTGCCTTTAGACTGGAAGGCCGCTCAAGTAATACCCATTAAGAAGAAAAATCAGGTGTCCGCTGAAGTTCTCTCCAACTACCGCACCTTTTCGCTTCTTCCTTTAATGGGTAAAATGGCGGAGAGCCATGTTAACACGCAGTTAATGGATTACTTTGAGATTAACGGCATCCTTGACCCTTCACAGTCTGGATTTAGATCTAACTACTCAACGGAGACAACCCTCATTGGGGTCACGGACTATATTAAAATGTCCTTAGATGACAATAAAGGAGTGATGCTGGTCCTATTGGACCTAAGCGCAGCCTTTGAAACAGTCTCTCATCAGAAATTGATACTCCGGTCTGCAGGAGCTGGTGCTTAAATAGCTTGTTAGTTTTCTGGATCAGCGCACGCGAACTGTCAATCTGGGCCCACTCCGCTCACGAACTGTGAAGCTTAGTAAGGGGGTGCCCCAGGGCTCTTGCTTGAGCCCGACCTTATTCAATACCTACGCGGCCCCCTTGCTAAAGTCATCCAAAAGTATGGCTTCATGCCATTCTCTTACGCAGACGATACTCCATTACTCCTATCCTTTGATAAGGATATGGAGTCAGTTGATCAGCGTTTTGCTGAAGGCATGTCTGCCATAGCTGACTGGATGACTGATCATTTCCTGTAGTTACATGCGGACAAAACCGAAATCTTGTTGTTTGGTCCTGCACTTACCTCCTGGTCGCCTGCATGGTGGCCAACGGTGTTAGGCCCCACCCTCTCTCCTACCTTGGTGGCAAAAAATCTAGTCCAGTTGGATGCACGGCTATCAATGAAAGATCAAATAATGACCACCGCTGGGACCTGTTATCGCACCCTGAGCCTTTTGCGCAGAGTGTTCATTTGGATGCCTCTCGTAGTATGTAGAACCCTAGTTCAGGCTCTGATTATAGGTCGCCTTGACTATTGTAATGCCCTACTGGCATCTGCAAATGAGGGCCTTCTTAGCAGATTACAGATCGTTCAAAATGTGGCCGCACGCTTAGTCCTTAATAAACCACCTCGTACCTCCTCCGGGCCTCTACTGAAGTCGCTTCATTGGCTTCCTATTCGCCAGAGAATAAAGTTTAAGCTCTGCTGCTTTGCCCATGGAGCTGTTTTTGCCCGAGTTATATGGCAGATAAGTTTAAATTGTATTGCCCGAACCAGTGTCTTAGATCAGAAAGCAAAGGGCTGCTGGCGGTCCGGCGTTTTAAGAAAATTCGAACTGGAGGTAAAACAGTTGCCTTCCTTTATTTCTCCTTTTGGAAATTCCTCAATTATTAATTATTGATTTAATGTCATGCTAATCTCACTCTTGTTTTAATTTAATAAGGGAGGCAGAGCCCTCTCTGTCCTGCTCCCTCAGCTTTGGAATAAACTACCAGATGACCTCCGTAAGGAATGCGCTCTGCTCCCTTTCAGGAAACGCCTCAAAACGCACCTGTTCAGGGAGGCACTAGATTCCAGCTAAATCATCGCGTGCTCTTGGGGACTGCAGTTGTTTTTGGGTAGTAGACTACTCTCTCAAAGCGCTAAGAGACCTGATGGTGATTATGCGCTATAGAAGCAGCAGTTAACATAACAACATTTGAATTCTTCATGAGTTCTTACTGACATAATTTGTGCCTCATTTTCTCAGAATAGGGATTCTTTCCTTTATGGAATGCGCTGTATAGAAATTTATGATATGCTCTGTACTAACTTTATTTTTCTATTATCAATTCTGTAAACTGATTGATACCTGACTAATGAATGAAGCATCAGAGAATCTTAAATATTGGTTAGAAAATAAAACCCTTGGAAATTACTCACAACTCTCATTATTGGCTAAAATGTTTGTTTGCATTTGATTATTTGCCCATGTTTATGAAGGAGCTCTTTTGGTCAAAATACGGAGGCCAAGATCCATCACCTTGAGGGGAAAAAAGGATAATGTTAATTAAAGGTAATGGTGCCACATTTCCTAAATTTTGAAAAAAGAGAGATAACTGTGAGATTTCCGTGTTGTCAACAGAATAACATGGGTTAGAAATGGACCAAAATGAATATCAACAAATGTGTTGTCATCACCTTTAGGCATTTAAGTGTTGAATTTGATCTTCTTAATAGTCTCAGTTCCTCTTTCTTGAGCCCAACCAAAATTCAGGCGCTTCCTTTGGGGTATTTTTATAGACCCAATTATTCTACAACTGAGAAAGCCCAATATAACCCTAGAATAATGACCCCTTCATCGTATGTCGTGCCAGTCAGAAATAAATATGCTGTGCTGGCACAACATGACATCATAAATTGGTAAAATACCTTTCATTCTTGATATTTTTCATTCACATTTTCTTATCCCAGATGTTGCCCAGACTCAGACATTGATACCCAATTTTATACCTATTGAATTTGTGTTTTTACTTCATGTTCGATAACTTCAAACAATGAGGTTTCCACAATGACGTCCCCGCCTTCAACTTACAAATTTGATTCATGTAATGTAGTGGAGTAGTGCACTAAATTGAATAATACTGATTCTTTGGGACTAATAAAATGATTTGATTTAATCATTTGCCAAGAAACTTGGGCCATACATCCCCAGTATATAAATGTTTTTTAGATCGTCTCATTCCCCTGTAATTGCAGTAAACTCTGGCGGATCAAATGTAGGGCTGCTCACTCTGGTGTCTGTAACATTTCCAGGAAAAATTACTAGATCTTTTTTACATCCATCGCATTTTCAACATTTTTGTTGGAGCATTATTCGAAAGACTTTTTATTTGTCAATTTTTATAATAGTAATTTTGATAATCATAATGTAAATATAATTATTTCACTGAGCAGGTAGATTAAAGCTCTTTTTAATATGTATAAAGAGTAAGTTTCAATAGTTTGGGTGGGGGAATTCAATATTCAATATTGTCTGTTGTTAAACATTCCATCCTGTAAATTTTTTTATTATTCAGGGGACTCATTAACATATTTTGCCATACTGATTATGGTGAGGCTTTAAACTTGGTTGTTATGAGGTACCGCCAACCTTTTAACCACTAACCTGTACCCAGGCCAACTATTTCTGGTAGGGGTCAATTGAGTACCATTTATTTTATCTTACTCTCAACATATTTAATTAACTGTTTTATTTACTTTTCTATAGTAGAAAATGTGTTTAGCAATCACAATCTATTGTCAATTTCATATTGTGTGGTCTTCCCCCTTGCTCACATACAATTGACACACAGCCCTTTGATGAAAAAGAGAAATAAGGGTATTCAGATGAAATAGAAGCATGTGGTTAATTCATGCTTGTTGGCCGAACTACTGACCAGAAATAATGCAGACTTTATGCAATGACTGGATGGGGATATCCGGAGAGAGAGTACACTGTTAAATCCCGTGGTAATATATGTAGTTCGATGAAGGAACTTTTGACTGTCCCTTTACGATACCACAGAGTGAAACCTGCAAGATGGTTTGAATCATATTACTCCAAAGCACATAGAGATTTCATGCATGCACTTAAAACTATATACCAAGGAATATAGAAGATGCACGTCTCTTAGGAAGCCATATGAGGGCTATTGAACTTCGGAAGAAAGTTATAAGAGAATATTCTTTGGAATCTCTGTTGATTGCTAGTGCTTTAAGAGGTAGCCTTGCTTTTGGCATATTGTTAACTTTCCATTCTTCAAGTATTCCACTAAGTGTGGCATAAATACTTTGATTCCTCCTGATAAGTGGGTGAGACACTTCTTAGAGGTACATTCATGCTTTCTGCCTATTGATGAGTCTTCAACATGGAAAGGGGAAGCCACCATTAATTTTGAGCTTTCAGAAGTGGAGGATGCCATGCATAGATGTCTTATGAGCAAGGCCCCTGATCCAGATGAGGATCCAGTTGTCCATTTTAAGGATATTTCTCTCTAGGTTCGTTTAGTGACTGATGTGCTGAGAAGGAGGGGGGCTTACTGCAATCTTGGTCCTTTGCCACTTTTGTTCCAATATATATTCAATAGCAAAAATTGCTGTTCGGATTTTGGTGGAATGCCATGCGTAATGGGCCCATACAATACACATTTTTCAGACCTACAGTATGGTTTTCTTGCTGGTCTTGGTACAATCGAACAATGTCTTAAGCTTTGCCTTTAATTAATAAATCAATACACAAGAGCCAAAAAAGGTCATTTTTATTTAGCTTTTATTGATGTATGTTCCTGTGTTTAATCACATAAACTGATCTGAATTGTGGACTATTATGACTAATCAGGGGGTAGACAAACACAAAATTTGTCTTTTGAGACAACTACACAACAAGGTGTTGCCTGTGTAAGATAGGCCCCCAATGGTGAAACGACAGTACCTTTTTTACTTAATAGGGGAAGATGAAGCCAAGAAAAGAACTTGTGACAGTACATACTACCAAATGTCTCTCAATTGCCGTTTATGGTGCGAGGAAATTACTGTAATATCCATAAACTTGAGAATGCATTCCTGAGGAGGGTGCTGCCAGTTCTAGCTAGCACTTGAACTTATATTTTGCCATGCAGAACTGGAGAATAATTATATTTCTAATCGTATTAAATTGTGACCTCTCATGCCACGGCTATCAATGTGCAATCAGCAGGAAATACGTTTCATCGTATGGTCTTACTTGACTATTTGAAAGTAGACAAGATTGCAAAAATCCCTCGGTTGGCATACATAAAAAAGTGTGCACATTTATGGGAATGACTGAACTATACAGCAATCATGAGCCCATTTCAATTTCTACCAGGATATTGTCAAATCCTTTTACTCTGTGTGCGATGGTGTAGGAGAAGCACAGTGTTTGATTATGTAATGATCCTTAGGATGCAAGGTATAGAACCTTACTTGGGCCTTAAATGCACAGCATCAAAACTTCCTCACCTCAGGTAGAAGACTGATGATTTCCTGGTTGCCTTCGAAAAGTCAGGAACTGATGTTGCTAACATTCCTTCATATCCTTGAGATTCCTTATATTCTTCTTAGGAAGTGTTTTTTGATTCCAATCTTGCGATCTGCTAATTTTAGACAATTTAGACTTGCCTTACTGTACTTACAGTTTCTCTCTGGCAATTGTGAAATATACTTAATGTTAAATTAGACTTAGACGCTCTGTATAAAGGGACCGATGTAATATGTGTTTTTTATTAGTTTAGGATGCATCCATTGTATTCAATTGTTTGATGCCCCAGCTTGTGGAATTATTGTGGTGTTTTAACTGGGAACTGTTCTGTGCTAATTTGTTTTGTGACCTTTTTTTTTAATTGTATTTTAATGGTTTTAATGTTTCGTGTATTGCATTGAACTGTGGATATTCTAAATTGTTTCTTTTCTGGGTATTTATTTTAACCGAATAAAGAATATTTAGTTGGATAGACTTAACAATGTTTTTCCTTTGTAGTGCTATTGATTTATGTTTTAGCGTTGCAAACGCAATAGTTGAAAAATTGTTACTTGTACAAACAAATGTTTTTGTTTTCTTCGAATGTATTTTTGCTTTCCATGCCTTTTATGAAAAGTCACACCTTTAATTTTTTATTACTTTATTTTTAAGCTGTGTTTAATATAATGATACTGTATCATGTATTACTATTTTGCATGAACCGCAGCATGTATGTGCTACTCAAGCCTGCTGGTTATATGTTAAGAAAGCAGTCTGCTGTCGTTCATGTAATTCAGTTTTGTTTTTTATGGCTTTATCGGTTTTAAAACCTATGTTTATTTTAGTATTGGTCTGTATATTGACATTATAGGTGATTATGATTAGAATTAATCATTCAATAAATTAAATGCATTTTGACTTTATATTGCATGGTATAGTAGGTTTAGTTATATGGCACTTTACATTTCTCACGCGAGGCTTCAAGTGCTATTCAGGTTTTTGAAGCAGTAGTTACTATGCAAGTATGTGTGTATAATTAATGTAGCGCTTTCTAGCCCTGGGAGGTCAATGGAGCAATTTAGTTTTGAATAAAACACAGAGGAGGCATCTTTTCAGTGTCATTGCAGGCTGTGTAAATGCTTACTATGATTACAAAATACAGACAACTTCAGATTGACAGAAGTCGCAGTGTTTTTCTTCTTAAGAAGGTCAAGGGCTGAGCAAACAGTTGTTGTGACCCACAAGGAGATTCGTTTATTAGACACATGTTTAAGGAAGTTTATTTTTCAGTGCAGTGTGAATATTTTTAACATGAGATTAGAGCAAGTGTTGCAGGAGCTGGCTATCAGTGACATCTTGGGGAATATAAAGAGCAAACAGAAACCAAGAACAAACATCCATACTGCACTTTCATCATTAGTTTCTCCCTTTGAGTCAAAGAGGGCCATTGCAACTTCTACAGGAATTTCACAACCTATAATGTTTTGAATCTACTACATTAGGTTTACAAAATACCCCACTGATTTGAATGTGTTGATAACTGTTTCTATGCACTTGGTCCAGTTCCTCACAAGGTGGGTCAAATTGATTTGACCCAGTTAGGAAGTTGGTTTTGACCCACTTAAATTCCCCCACTCCATTTTTTTTATTTTTTTGGACCACCTGTTTATGAATCTTTGCCCTGAATGAAATACCAACCGCTGTAAGCCACTGTTAAAATTAATTTGCGTGACAGCCACCAGTGTCTGCTTTTCAAAATAAGGCTTGCTGCTACGCAGCTGAGGTAAGAGGTTCTCTGCTTGTTAGACATGAACATGTATGAACTCGTTTTGTAGGGGCGAGCGAGGAATACTACAGTTTGACTCAGCCTGGTATCTTTGGGCAGGTAGACTGTTGCAGATGGAACCCTGAATAAATTGATTGTGGCTTGTGCAGGCCTTATAATTTAGTTGGCCATCCAAAACCAAAAAGAAAAGCACCCTTGCAAGTCTGTAGTGCTTCACTAGGTTAACACTTTGAGTGAGAACTGCACAAAATTAAAACTGCCCATAATATAATTGTAGATTAGCTGTAGAAAAATTATTAAAATGGTTTTTACTATGTTTAAAATGTCTAAATGGTATATAAAATATGAATGTCCCTTTATGTACCCTCAGTTAGGATTTTTGTGTTTTTTTAAATAATGAAATTCAGGTTATGAACTACCAACCAGGGCCAGGTTACTTACTCTGCTGACCACACCACTGGTGGACAACAAATCCATTTGGGTAGGATTACCTTTCTCTGGTAGAGGAAGTAAGCAGGAGAGAAACTGCATAGGATGCTTAGCAGGCACTGACAAGCCTTGTAATGCACTTCTCAAAAGGGAAACAGGCAGAATGTTGGCATTATTTACACCAGGGGTTCCGTTTGAGTCTTGGATGGAGGGAACTAGTTTTAAAGTGTCACTTAGGGGCTGAGCTGGGCACAGGAAAAGCTTTTTCAGACCACAGCTTGAATCTGACATTTTGAAAGCACCCAAAATGCTGTGCATGTTGGTGGGCCAGTGTGCTGGCTGTTCTGAAAAAGTGTTTATCAGAGGCAGGGGGATGATGTGGCTCTTCTGGATTGGGAGAGGTGCCGCCTTCTACTATCCTACACCTCTACATTTAAACCCTTTCACAAGGGAGAGTCTTTAAGGGAACTACAGAAGAGTATGGATGGACCCACAGTGTGGGAAACCCCCTGCCTGGAGTGTACTCTGTGAAATCCAGATGCAAAGGCCTCTCCAATCCCTCTGGGGAATACAAGAGGGTGGACTTGCTTGGGACCCTGAGGAAGGGTTCTATTGGACTTCTGTTGACAGTTCCTGTGGTAGGTACCCATGGAGGGTGTCGGAACACTTTTCAGAGGCCATGCGGCAAGATGGAGCTACCTAGCCCAAATGTGGAGGTTTGAGGCCTTTTACTCCCTATGTTCCATGGCCCGACCTATTATAGGTCCTGAAGAACTAGGCCAAGCACCCCTTCAGCACTTGACTCTCAAAGGTAGTGTGGGTCGAGGAGTCCAAGGCTTCTCGAGGAGGAGGCAGATGCAGCAGATGAACACAGGCTCACAACTCAAAATACTTTCAGTAGCAGCAGAAAATGACTGTCCAGTCAAATACTTGCTTTTCTTGAGGTCAGTCCTCTAGTGTCAGATAGGGAGGTTCCTGAGTCCCACTTTCCTCTCTTAGTTATTCCCCATTCACAATACGCAACACTAATGTTAGGGCCTGCCCAGTACGGGTCTGAATCTTAGGAGTTCCACTTAAACTCTTGCAAAGTAAAACGTATTCCCTGACCACAGTACTATGAGGCAGAACAAATTCCTCTGGGCCCTTTGTCCCTGTGATCAGTCTAATCTCTCCCACGGGGTTGCTCTACTGGACTCCTAGTGGGGAGCAGCACTTTTGGCTTTGTGGGGGCAGCAGCTGGTTGTCTGTGGCACTTCCTCCAATGACATGGTAAGTTCCAATGATCTCTCTCACAGGTAGGGGGACGACTGTTCGGTTCAGATGCTTCAGTGGGAACTTGGGCACTTGCAGTTCAACATAAAGGCCTTCCCTCTCTGCATTAGCAATACCATGCAATGACCCTTAATCTTTACGGAGGCCACACCCCCACACACCTCCAGATTATGGGGTCACCGACTGATTGAGAGCACAGTAATGCACACCTCATGGTGGCCCCCTCTGGCATATGGGGTCACCAACTTTACTCAGCAAACGGGCTATGTCCCAATCAAAATGGCAGTAATGCACTTTCAAGTCGGCCCATACTGGGCTGCCAACTTTAACCTGCATCTGGGGACAGCCTGATCGGTGCAGCAACTGCTAACTTCACGGTGGCACCCTCTATTATCTGGGGTTACCAACTTGAGTCAGCACACAAGCGACAGCCTGATTGGTGCTGCAGCTGCTTCCTGGCACCTCATTATGGCGGTCTACTTGCCAGGATCCTCCACTAGAACTCGCTCCCTGAAATATGGAAACATCTCTGTCATCACTCTCTGCTGCGAATAGAAATGAAACTATTGCTTCAACAATACACTTGATTTTACTTTGATTTTTGTTACTGTCCGAGTTCTCTCCAATTGCACCCATAGAATTAGCCCACCCCTTGTTCATTTATTCTGAAGGTGCAATAGTATATAGATCTTATAGACTTAGTCAACATTCAAGCACAGTGCACTCACACAATTAATGTCAATGCATCCAGCCATTTCCTTAAGCATAAAAATGTATTTTCTCACAATGCTGTACCATGGAAGGTCAATTGTTTTTCCTTTTTCCGTTACTGAAAATATTTGTCAACAGTTTTAAAAAAATATTTAAACAGATATGGACACCGTAACAAAAGTAAAGCTAAGAGTAGTTATGAAGTACTTCATATTTGTCATACAAATCATGAACATTTACCATAGAAAAGAAAATATGAATTCATATTATGTACCTGATAAATAATAACTTAATCAGAAACTCTAATTAGGAGATTGGTTTCGAATGGAAATCTGAGTCATATTTTAAGAAATTAATTATGAAAAATATTGGTTACATGCCACTTGACTATACACCAAATTTATACACTGTATACACAAGGCTGTTTTCAATTTTTGCCTTCAAACCAATATTGTCCCTACTATTAAGTACGACTTTTGAGTTGAAAGAATACAGTATGTTGAAAAGCACAACTCTGAAAGGTTTCTTAAAGGGTAACTGAGCCAGCAAGAATAGTGGGCAGCTGTAAAGAATCAAAATCACCAGATAATTTGAATTGTATGTTACATTCCGTGCTGGAAAGCTACATTCACAAACACAGGCAAATATGCCACTTTTGGCTGCATGTGACAATGTTATATCCCACAGGTGTCTATGTTTAAAGGATAACCTTTGAGAGAAAAAATGCAAACTACAGAAAACATTATTCAGAGCAGCCGTGGACCATGCAGGTAAGAGTGGTGTGGCAGTGGGGCGGGGATGGGGAGGATTTCAACAGACGACGAGGAGGGAAAATTAATTATTTATTTAATTTTCCTTCATGGTCATCTGCTGAATCCCCCCACCCCGCAACCTGGCCCCACCGCTCTTATCTTAAATGGCCGCGTATGATTATGAGGCGCCTGCTTCCCGTTCCTCAATCCACGCCTGCTTCTATCTCTTATAGCGAATTAAGAGATATCTATTTATTGAGGATATTATAAAGGAAGCGCCTATTCTGCTGTGGCACTCGATTTGGACAGAGCCAGAAGCAGCACTGAATGGGGATGGCATGTTCCATTACCTCTCCTTCGACCACCCGCTTGAGATACCCTGGCTGAATTATATCTTAGATAAAGCCAGAGGCAGCACTGAATGGGGATGTCATATTCCATTACCTCTCCTTCGACCACCCGCTTGAGATACCCTGGCTGAATTATATCTTAGATAAAGCCAGAGGCAGCACTGAATGGGGATGGCATGTTCCATTACCTCTCCTTCGACCACCCGCTTGAGATACCCTGGCTGAATTATATCTTAGATAAAGCCAGAGGCAGCACTGAATGGGGATGTCATATTCCATTACCTCTCCTTCGACCACCCGCTTGAGATACCCTGGCTGAATTATATCTTAGATAAAGCCAGAGGCAGCACTGAATGGGGATGTCATATTCCATTACCTCTCCTTCGACCACCCGCTTGAGATACCCTGGCTGAATTATATCTTAGATAAAGCCAGAGGCAGCACTGAATGGGGATGTCATATTCCATTACCTCTCCTTCGACCACCCGCTTAAAATACCCTGGCTGAATTATATCAGGAAGGCATATTAATCTTTGAATATTCCTTTTATCTTCACTGAGGGGTGTTTCAACTTTGTTTGCTCGAAAGTAGAATTAAAGGTCAGATTATGTGGGGTGGCGCGCGTTGCGAGTGATCGATATGACCTGTTGAGGAGCTCTTTGGTCTCATTTATCTACTCCCCCAGTGTGCGACTTGCAGCCATATCAGAGTGACATTATATCTACCCACCATAGGTTACATTTAACCAGTATTTAGTCTTAATTTAGTCCATATGATGGTGGCGTAACTATTGAGAGCAGAGAAAGAATGGTCGTTCCTTAGATGGACAGTCTGTCCAATGCACGATACACTTTGTTTTCTTTTTTACTTTTTATCGCCCTATTAGAGAGTGATTTGTAAGACCATGTCTTAAATTCTAGGCAGGGTGGGCAGGTCTTGCGGTTTCTTCAATCTGTTTCCAATGAGCTAATAGCCCTATCTATTGTAAATTTTATTTCGGCTAAGGGGTAGATCAGGATTTCCAAGTTGCGAATTTCAATTAACTCAAACGTGAAAACATTTTAACATGCATACATATAACCGTCTCACAACTACACATGATAACTGTTTTTTCTCCATAAATAATATGCCTGATCCAAGAGAAAGCAATTCTTTAACACTTCTGACAGTTTTGGTGCGTTTGCCCCCGAAAACGGATTTACCCTTTCCACTTGACAGGAGTACATTTCCTGCAGTATCAATGATGGGAACATGCCTGCCAAAAGTTTTAAAATTCTCCCAAACTCGAACTGGTGTAATATTACCTTTGAGAAAATATGTTCAAAAGTGTAAATTTGCATATTTTTGACCACTAAAAAGCAACTTACTTCACACCAAAAATGGATATAGAAGCATAATTGTTTTGTGGATCAGGCCCACTGTGTTCCAGAAACAAAAATACAAGGAAGAGAGCCACAAGCATACAAGAAAATGCTAATGCAAGGCAAGCAGCATGGCCCAGGCTATATGTTCTTGCTCCCTTAATTAGCCCTTGTATTGCAAGGGGACTTTTGAGTCCCTGCCCAAACTACTTAATATTTGGGATTTCAAGATTCATGGTTTATTGGATCTGTATGGGTGTTAATAAGCCGCATGTCTTTTTAATACTTAAGCATGCTTCAAAAACATCGAAAATATCTAAATTATATACTTTGTGATACATTGGAACTACTGCAGAAGAACAACTCGTTGTATAAATTAAACTATTGTAGCAGAAAAGAACAACACTATAGATGAACCCATATCACATTACAAAATTCCCTTTAGCTGCCAGTAGGAGTAAATTAATACTGAAACTCACATACAATCCCAGCATGCTGTCAATTATTTATGTATCGTTTTCATACGTTGTCACTCACTCAAGCGATTATAGTTTGAAATAGTACATGGTATTTATTTTACGTTGTTTCTTACACGCTGTAATATTATCCTTAGTAAAATCCAGCCATTGGAGTATACATGATCAGAGCAGCAGAAACCCAATGAATATAATAATAATGGCGCCAGTCACACTTTGCATGCAAAGGGCCATTTCCTTTGAATGAGCTTTTACACACCTGGGCATGCGTAGGGCGGTGACCCAGAAGCAACTCAGCAAACATTCGGAGTGGGATGGCTAAATGCCATGGTCTTCTTGCTACCTGGTAGACAGTGTAATTTATGACAGGTATCAAAATAACCACAACATTGTGGAGGGAAACGTCTGAGGGGGGATTGTGTAACTGGAATGTTCATAACCACCAAAGTGGAAGGCCAAGGTGTGTATCACATTCCAATTTATGAATTAAACTACACTTGTTAAGTGTACTTCTATCTAGGAACAGGGTGTCGAAGTGCATTATTCTAGTTAGCTTTTCCCCCGTCATCATTTTTAGGACATAAGTTAGAGTTGTGTAGATGGGAAGGGGTATTACGATGGTAGGAAGGTGGGCGGGGGGGGGGGGAGGGCAAAAAACACCCTGGAGAGGGTTACTGTTCAGAAGCTGTGAGCCCCCCCGAGATGAGGAGCTGGGGTCGTAGACATGGAAGTAAGAAGCAGCGGTGGTTGCTCAGGAAACATATAGGTTTGCAGCTGGGATGGAGAGAGTTTCTTTGTGGCAGTGGAAGACATCGGAAGGGGATATGTGCCGCTTTACTTTCATCATTAATTTTAGCCTTTTCCCTTTGCATGGCAAAATTAATAAATCCTCAGTCATTTTATTTTGACTCTGAGGCTGTGTACCTTATTTCCATATGGAATGTTGTGTATTGTAATGTGTGAATGCTAAATATAGATTATTAATGGAATGCATTATAGTCATTAAATCGTATATGTTAGATTTGAGACCAGTGCCGGATTTTGCACATCTCTATGAAGTAGTTGGCCAAAAGCTGCGCACTCTTTTATAATAAGGACATACTATCGCATGCATTAAGATTCTAAGGCACTCTTAAATCCCCGAATTTCCATGAACTGGAGTTATGTGAAGATATGCTGCCTGAAAAGTGAAAGAGGCAATTCTGAACTGTTTATTAAGGTGTGGATGTTATATATGCCAATTACTATTAAAGCTGTAAATATTTCCTTTTCAATGAGGTACATTTTCTGATGCAACTGGGCAAACTTAACTGTGCCCTCTTCCTTTACAATCATTTTGCTTTAAATGGGGTTCCTTCACATGTATGTGCTCATTTCACCACGCCGCCATGTGCAAAATAGGCAGCACCTTCACTAATTGGGCATTGTTTTGGAAAAACAAACATTTTGGGTTATTAAATCTGCATTGATAGGAACAACATTTAAGAGGCAAACCGAAAGTCTATTTTTGGATCTGCATTCACGATTTTCCCTCATATTCACATAAATCTACCAATGGCAGCTAATGGCAAAATAAAAAAAATGTAAACCAGGTATGACAGTTAATGTGATCATAACATTTTCATAAAGTTTATTTTCTTAAAATATATTTAGAACACATTTCCAGGATGGTAGAAATTGTGGAAAAAACACGATGCAGCGAGTTCTGTGATTTTTGCAGTAAAAAGAACATAAACAGTTTCTGCTCTCTGCTCCTCACTACTAGAATAAATGAGAAATTAAATATACAATCACATCTGTTGTTTTTGTTAATCATTGATGTGCTTTTTTGCAGAGTACACCTCTTTATTTACTGTGCCAATGTTTCTTTAATACAACAACAAAATATGCAGGCAAAACATACTTATTCTGTGTTAAAATACAACCCTTATTTCTTGAGGAGCAGAACAGATATAGCTTTCTTTTTGCCCCCTTCTACAGTTTCTTTTTTGCCATTTATTCTTCCTCTTGACAAGGACACATTTTGCTTGATTTCTCTCCCTTGTTTCTTGCTTGTTGAGGTTACTAAAGGTCACCGGCCTTCCATTGGTCCATGCCAGGTTTCCATTAACATCAGCTTCCCTCAAACCTGAAATGGGAAATATAGAATACATTACTCAAAGAGTATCGATATTACTTAATCAGAAAAACAGTTCTGTTCATAAAACTCTGTAGTGTTCTACTTTATACAAGTGCATTATTGTTGTGCATAAATGCAAGATTCTTTAGGGGACTGGCTCACTGGTGAGCCAATGGAGATGTGCTATTGACACTACCTCCAAGTGTTTATAATCAAGATGTTGAAGTCACCAAAGGGTTTGGCAACCACATAGAATGATAATATTAAGGCATATATCCGAGTGTCATTACACAGTCCTCGAACTCCTTGAAAAATCCTCATTACAAACATTTGAGGCATTTTATTAGTTATCATATACGATCCTTCAAATACGTTATATGTAAAAATGCAAATTTACAATCTGCACATGCCTACTTTGTTACAAGAGATTTCAAAAATATAAAGGGTACAGTAGTTTAGTTATGGTGCCATCATCTTTAAACAAGGGAATAAAATGTATGCACCTGTTAATTAGTAAAAGACAAACCATAATACTGGGGAGTGGGTCCCTTCAATCACTATTCCCTGGTGCCTTTCCACCTAATGCTAGTCAAATGTGTCTACAGAGATGCATTAGACATTAAGAAGAAGGTGGTCTTTAGTTTTTTGAAAAGTGCAGCTAACAATCTGTGTTTACATACTAAGCACAAAATGAGCATTTTCAGACAAAAGTTGTTATGTGGCAAAACATGCTTGTAGAGGGCAATTAGAGCTGCTCCTCGGGTCTGCCATAGAAATGTCATCACAGACAGTGTACACATTTACTAGAATGTTCTTTTTTGACAGATAAAGTACTATTCTAGATGAACCCATGCTAAGAGTCTCGGGAAGGGAATGAAAGAAAAGAGAGTTTTGGGCAGAGGGTGGTGTGATGGTCGTCTTATTTTCAGTCTGTCCTGCTGGTATCACCAATAACCTGCAACAAAGTACAAGTAAATAGCAATGTGTCCTTATATGAAAAGTGATTTCTGATTTCATAAAACATTAGAAAATATGTGATTTGTCTGAAAAGAAAAAATACATTGGCCTATGCAATATAAATATCAGTTATGTGGCAAGAACTGAATCCTTTACTTGCCGCACAAAGTCCAAAGCTTTCAACTGGAAGATATCAGAAGCAGGGTTAATTTTGACCCCCCTCACCCCAAAAAAGACAAAACGAAATGTCAAAACTGCACATGCCTACTACCAGGGCTCGAGTCGGGGTGCCACGCGGGTGGACGGCGTCCCCACACTTATTTTACCGGGAGCTCGATAGCTGGAGCAAATGGAGTCACACATTCACTCTTTGGCCTCTTTGAGGCGAGATCGGAGCTCATTCAGAACGCTGCTCACGTGCTGGCTTCTCTGATGCAATCGCATCTAAGGGCTGAGCGAGGGGAGGCAATAAGTCTGATGGTGCAAGCCACCTTTCGTGACGCCACTTCCTATCATGACGTCAGCGTCCCCCCACTTCATTTTTTCAGGACTTGGGCCCTGCCTACTACATTTGTATATGTTGCAAAAAAGCACTCACTTGCAAATGATCACCATCATACCACTACTGCTAAATGTACCGGTGTTGCACAGATCTCCCAAATGCAGACCCCTTTAAAAACATACTACAAATTTTCAAATATTCATCAGAAGGACGATGTGCCTTTTTGACTCTGCAGAGTAGGAAACTAAGTGCAAATTTTGGTGACTGTACATTATCATACCAAGGTTCTAAAATGTGGTAATTACTATAGCAGAATGTTAATTTTTGCCCAGGCACTTCTTTGAAGATATGAATGATTCTCTGCAATGTTATGACAGAGCCACTATATATATTTTTTTTAATTTATCATTCCAACGCAGCTTTGTAAAACAGGTAATTTTAAATAAAAAAACTGGTAATTTTAAAGAAATAAATATGTGGGAAAGCTTAGTTTGAGGAAGGTGTGGCCCAGCAGAAAACTGCAATATCTAGTAACTCAAAAATCAAAAAATACATTAATTAATAAATAATAAGCATAATGTAGCAGGTAGAGAGGGCAGATTTAGGAGGAAAGTAAATGTGGCTGAGAGAAGGGTGGTGGTACAATTGAGGGGCAGTTTATTAAACAAACGATTTAAAGAGAGAGAGTAGGAAACCCCAGCCATTCTCTTGGAATGCTGAAAATAAAAGAAAAAGTAGAATCCCAGCAATGTCAGAAGTGGAAAGGTATCAGTCAATTAATCATAGAAATGGGATATCAAAATTCTCAGGAGAGGGACAAACATAACAACAGGGAGGAAAGGCATCAATTCAAGATCAGGGAAGAGAGACATGCAACAAATCCCTATAGCCATGTGCAAGGGACTGACCAAAAGCCCACTCTATGTATATTGAAAAAATAGGTCTGGCCAACAGACAGCTAAAGCTGTCTGCAGCTGAGACCTAAAAGGGATGCATTCTGGGTTGCTTACCATCCACTCTGGTGTCATCTTCTTGGGCAAATACCTTAGGAGCTAAACCACTTTTTTGACCCAAATACCACTCACTGCACAAAATAATAATTTTTTGGGTGGATATTCTATCTAAAAATGGATTTCTCTCCATTAGAATACTGCACGGTGGCCAGCCTGGATCTGGAAACTTTTCTTCAGCAGTGGTCCTGCATGCTGCTAGTTAGTATTGTGTGACTCCGGACTGGCTTCATACTGCCCAGGATGTGATGGAACGGAGCACACAGAAGCAGCATTCTTACATGCTGATGGCAGTTTCTTTTTTTTTAACCCCTTTCTGTGCCCTCAGACACAGAGCATCAACAAATGTTGTTACCAGTGTGCTGAATACTAACTTTGGCCATTATACCAAAGCAGTACCTCCCCACTTGAAGGGTCTCTGGAGTGGACACCTATCAAAACGTCCTGTTGGACAGAGTAGGCAAAGTGTCCTTCCTGCTGGACCTGACTGTCAAGGCAGTAGTGCTTCATGAATGTATACATGATGCTTATGTAGTGGCTTGGCAGGTGTCAAGGACAGGCACTCCAAGAGCAAAAATAGTAGAAGCACCCTTAGCCCTGGTAAAATTCGCTCTCAGACCTTCCGGTGGTCGTTTCTTGGTCAGTGTGTAGCAGATGTTGATGTGATAGACTATCCACCTCAACTGGGCTCGCTTTCAAAAAACCTTCAATTTCTTTCCCCTGAAAACCCCACAATAAGCAGAGTGCTAATGTGTATTCTTTGGTACAGTCAATGTAAAAGCTTTAAACCCTTTTGGGGTGCAGCCCATAGAGCCTCTCCTTTTCTTTTGAGGATTAAGGGGGAGAAAAGAAAGCTGGCAGGGCGATGGATTTCCCAATGTGAAAGTGAGTCAAAACTTTTGACAAGAATGCCATAAAAGCCCTCAGCACCATCTGTCCGGGGAAAAAAGGCAGTGTATGGCAGTTGCATTGAAAGTGTCTGGGGTTCCGACGTAATTGTGATGTGGAAGACAGTCTTCAAAGTCAGTAGACTCAGTGAGCAACTATGCATCGGTTCAAAGGGCTTAAATATGAGAAACATCAAGACTATGTTAAAGTCCCACTGTGGCATCACAAATGGTTTGGGAGAAAACCTGTTTGTCAAACCTTTAATACATCTCAACAGAACTGGTGATGTCAACAAGGATGGTTGAGCCAATGAACATAGAAAGGCAGTAAGGGCTGACAAATACCCTTAAATAGTGCCCACTGAAAAGTTTTGCTGGGCCAAAGAAAAAACAAACAAAAAGATGCCCAACAGCTTTGCTTGTAAGAGATCAGTCTTCCGAGCACCACACCAGTCCACAAATTTCTCCCAGTGCCCTGCATAATTTGATTTAGTGGAAGAGCACCTAGCGGCATTCACCCCATCAGGTGGCAGATCAAAAGTAGTCAGTTGCTGCCCCTCTATCGCCTTGCATGCAGGTGTAGATTATGCAGATTGGGATGGAGTACTCTGTCCTGTTGCAAAAGAATATCCTTGAACAGTGGTAGCCTAATCGGAGGACAGATGCTCATAAAGGGCATCTCTCTCTCTCCTAGCCCAGTCCAGAGCCACTCAGATGAATTGGGCCCATTCAGCAAAGGGATTTTGTGCATTTTTAAAAACACCCCTATGCATTACAATAGATGGCTAGAAATGTACTCTCTTGTCTTCCAAAATTATTTTTCATGCCATTAGGTAAAAGGTCATATTCCTATGTTAAAATCAGAGGATCCTAGTGTGTCTTATGTCATTTCTATTCTCACTGGTTGTATAGTGTAACCACCTACACCTGCCATAAATGTGGGGAGGGATTTTAGCTCAGAATATTGGTTAACTGCAACACACTCTTCAAAGACAAGGGTCTATGAAGCAATTACTGGTGACATAGTTGACCTCCACTTTCTATATTGTGTATTATTGTGTCTTTGGTCTATGGTCTATGGTCAAGCTTGATTAAACACACATCCCTTCTGATGTATGCAAAATATTATTCCAAATCCTAATGGACTTTGAGCCTAATTTTGATGAATTCCCTTTTCTATGTACAAGGATTTTACCCACGAGGCTATGGTGGACAGATGCAATATTCTTAATGTGAGCAAAGACTGAGATACAAAAGAACATCCAATAAAGGGCTCCCCAAAAAATAACTTAAGACTCTGGAATGGGGGACACAACACATCAAACACTGGTATATTACAGTATAATTCCTACATGGGGCTAATCCTAAATAAACACTGACCCAACAATATCTTCAATCAGTTTTATTTAATGTCTTCATTTAATTATAGTTTTTTTTAGAAATTGTAGAGCTGATGTTTTTTACCTGTGATTTCTCATAGTGATGGTTTGGAGCAGGATTCTTGTGAAGACATTGAACATGTGATTAGCTTAAATGACAGGGTGTTTATTGCTGATAAGGTGATCTTGCTTCAGGAATGGAACGACAATCCGAAACATTGTGTGTGTCAGCGCATGCTTGAGAAATTATTGTCCAAGGGAGTCCAAGAGCTCTATTACTCGAAAGGTTAATTCCCTTTTCAAGGTAAAGGATGAAGTGAGTGTGGAAGGGGTATTTCTTATTAGATATCACTTGTTGATTACTCCAGAAGGCTTGAGAGGGTCACTGATCACAATTGCTCACCACGGCCATGTGGGGATGACAATTACCATGAAACAAACTGAGGTTGCATTATTGGTGGCTTGGTATGGCAACGTGGAGGTGTTTGTGAGTGGCTGTAGAGTATGCCGAGCGATGCGTCGGTGTCAATCCTGCAATTGAGGAGAAAGGTTGGTTTTCTCAACACAATGATGGTGATGTGCGGTTCTGAAGACGAAGCACCAGTTTCGAGATGAGTTGGTTCCGAGGTCTCTGCACCGGGATCCTCTATGCAGTCGATCATCCTTCCGCAGTGGCGGTGACGTGCTGGCTCCGATGCGGCTATTCTAATGGAGACGTGCCGGTCCTCTCCCTGCAACAGCGGCAAGGCATTGGTTCTGTTATACCCAGTGGTGTCTTTGAAGCGGGGAGACTTCAAAGAGGGGCTTTGAAATGCGGTACTGCATTTTCTGCACTGGCTCCAGACTCACTACAGGGGGTTAAGCAGTCCTTTGTGTGGGGACAGGACACAGCTCATTCAGGAATGAGACAGTGCTCAGCTCCACCCCTCCATCAAGCCAGTTAATGGCCCATTAAAGCCCATCAAGTCACACATAAGCTCCCATTGTGTGTGGCTGTCTAGACGGAATGCACAAAGCCCAGCTGTCACCCACCTCAGACGTGTATTGGGGAGAGCTAAAAGTAGAAAAATGCCAACTTTCTAACAGTAGCAATACAATGAGAAACCCCCTCCACCACAGATTTTTCCATAGTTCCAGAGGCCATGCAATTACTCCGATCCTACACTTTCAAACAATACATTTCATATTCTTTGAAAAATAATTTTGATACTATCCCATATCTGTGCAAAGAGCAAAAATATACTCTTGACATCTATTTATGAGCACAACAAATTGACAAATTAGAGACAAAAACATTATAAACAATTATTTTAAAAAATACATTACTTAAACTTGCTTTTAAACATATAGTATATGCACAAAGGGCTTACTGTTGCTCACAAATGATTATGAAACTAGAACAAACATTTAACATCAATCCACAAAACTAACATTTATGCTATTAATATGTGCCCATGTAACAAAAATAAGTGTCCAAAATAAATTGCATCAACATAGGCGATACAAGCTTGTCCGCCTTATGTTTGTCACAATTCCAAGAAATGACCCTTTGGATTTGGGGCACAATGTTCCATCCTTAGCCATTGCTTTAAGTGGCTTAACTTTTCATGAATCCAATCCTCTGCCTTCTATTAGCCTTTATGTGGGTGTGCCTTTAACGTCACCGAATTATGCCAACATGTTTAGATCTTCTGACTAATCTAGTAATGAAAGATGCAGCGAAATGGGTGTGGTTTTCTACTTAACAAGAACAATCTCAATCCAAATCTATTCTTCAGAAAATTCTTTTAAACAGAACTTTTTTGACAAGCCTTCAATTGAGCGTCATCTTGTATTGATGCATCCTGTAACACCAATCTAAATATGAGATATAGAAAATTAGAGACCACTGCTCTCTTTCTCTTGACAGCTCTCCATTCCAACAAGAATACATTTATTTCCTGAAAAGATATGTCAGACACTAAGAAAGTCTTCTTACTATCATACTGTGAATCTCATTGCAGGCTCATCTGTTCTCTTTCTATGAAAAGATGCAAGAAATAAATGGCACAAACAACAGAACAAAGGGGTTACCTATAGGAGAAGAGACAATTTAGATCACAAAAAAATAATTCAGAAGGAAAATCTGATGATGGAAATCCCAGTAAAATGCAGGTTATGAATCTCAGATTTTTTTTTTAAAGCTGAAGGCGTCAAACATGAAACTTCGCTAATCTGAGCATTTACCACAGTCCAAATAGGAACAGTTTGGGGTTTATATGTAAAATCATATGGGATTGGGAGACCCTAATTGAGAATGTGATTAATTCAAGTTTTAGGCAATGCTTAACCTCTGTTGGAGCAGTGTCGATTTCAACATTTGATGTTTACTTTATTGCACAAATGGCACTTGGCAAAACAAAAACAAAGGTTGTGCTGTTGACCTCTGATGGGGATTGAAGAAGGTTTAAGGAGAGACACAATCATTAACATATGATAGTAGTGGCTTGATGATCCAAACGTATTAGATCATGTTTAAATAGTAATTCAAATGATTCAAATAATAAAGTTGATTCAATCATCCTGACATATGCAAGTATGTCAGAAAATTTAATTTGAAGCCAGAATATTATCACAAGGTGTCTGCACCATAACTATTATAGAGGAAGAAAAACGACCCTGTCTTAACAATACCAACATGTATATTATGATATTGTGTGGCACCAAGTTACATTCTGTTGACATTGCATGGTCCTCAACCTTGAGTTAAAAAACAGAGAATGTGGGTGGAATTTTAGACTCAATCCTCAAATTCACACCTCCTGTCATCAATAATACCAAGGACATTCATTTTGAACTTTCCACACTCTGTACATCTAGTCATTCCAATAAACCTACTATGAAGCGGCCCCCTGACTCTTGCATGTTTGCAACAGAACAATCATCAAATGTTCCAAAATAGCACAGGGATGTTACAGGTTAAATTGTAAATTTCTATGCATCATCTCATGTAGATGTTAAGAATTGAATAGGCAAAGCGAAGAAGGGTTATTCAAGGGATCAGTGTTGAAAATTGATTCATCTATGTGAAGGTGCAAAGGGATGTCTGAATTAGCTAATTAAAGCTTTAGTCCATCCACCTGCTAGCAGGTCAGCAACCACACATCAAGAGAGAAGTTATAAACAATTGAGGCTATGAGACTTTGCTGTGAACAACTTACTTCCAGAACAGAGAATAATTGATGAGAAAAGACATCCTCAGTTAGATGTGCGTCCTCAATAGTAAGCAGAATTGGAATAGGAAAATACCTGGGTTATATATTCTGCTTGTTGAAACAGTTTGCACAAGTGCAGTGAAGTGGAGACTGGTGTTAGTTCCATAATTGGTTCCACTAAGTGCCTACATTGGTATTGGCTGTTTCAGGCGCAATCACAGTAAGAACCAATATGCAACAAACTTCTTCTATTCTCCTACACTTTCACAAAAACACCGGCCTCATACTAGTCTCTGCATTGCTAGAGGACATTTCCCTATTGACCTTCTAATTTGTTGCTAACTTATGCTCTGTAATGGTCAGCTGAGCTTCCAATAGCATGAAATAGCAGTTGAAAAGTGATTAAGTCAGGCAACGTCATATCACAGCCCACCAACATGGCATCAGTAATGTCTGTATTGTATGAATGAAAATGGTCACTATAAGAAATTGTTTACTGGTTCAGGGAGGGTAAAACCCTACTTGAGGAGAAACCAGACTCCTTATCAGGGTGAAGTAACAAGCAAACCCCGAAATAACCTGTGGTCATACCCTTTGTAGCTAGGCACAGAGCAGTCAAGCATAACTTAGAGGTAATGTGTAAAGTATTTGTGCAACACTACAAACAGTAACACAGTGAAAGCACACCACAAAAGATATCAACTCCAGTTTAGAAAAATAAAGTAATAATTATTAAATAAAAAAAGACCAACGCAAAAAAGTCCAATCAGTATAACTAGAGACATACAGGTTTAAAGATTTTAGTGAAAATAGGGCCAAAAATCACAAAGTGCCAACTGTGAATAACTGGTCAGGACGGACCGGGGCAAAGTCACAAGTTTAGGCCAACCACAATGGAGTGTGGGCCGACTACAGGGACTCAGTTAGGCCAGCTGAACAAAGTACCTTAGGTCCTAGTTGCAGAGCGTTGCAGGGCTGAGGATGCGTCACGCAGCTGAGTTGATGCGTCGGTTCCGCCGTGCTGTAAAGCTGTGATGCGAGGTCCTGTGTCGCTGTCATCTAGGATCCCTTCAACATGGTCTTGGGATGTGAAGTCCAGCATCGAGGATACATCACACAGTCAAGGCGATGCGTTGGTTCTGAGGAGCTGTGAGGCTGCAATGTGAGAACCTGCAGCGTCGTTGAGACTGCCGTCGATGAGAAATGCAAGGGCCTGCATTAGGAAAGCTTTGCATAGGCGGCAGATCTGATGAGGGCTGCGAGGTTGGTGCGAAGTCCTTTGCATTGGGAGAATCCTCACAGCAGAGGCAATGTGTTGGTTCTACTCGGGATTGCACGTTGCAGCAGAGGAGATGCTCAGTTCTGCTGGATCCACGATGGGCTGGCACAGCACCATGAGGTCCAATTCCAGGGGGCCAGGACTGGTGTGGCACTGCTTGGCAGGGTACGACTCACAGATGGCAGAGTACATGTGCTGGGTTCCAGGTTTTTGTGAGCTGCCCGTTCCTGAGACTCTAGCCAGGAGGCCAGCCAACTAGCTCTTAGAGTCAGTTTGACCTCCTGGTTTTATTAGCTGCAGGTCAAGTCCTTCTCACCCAGGCAGGACGACAGCAGGTCAGCACAGGGCCTCAGTTCCTTCAAAGCAACAGTCCAGCAGAGTGGCAGTCCTTTCAGCAGCACAGCAGTCCTTCTTCCTGTATCCATTGGTCCAGAAAGTGTACTGAAGAGGTGGTGTCTAAGGTCCAATATGTATACCTGGTGCCGCCCCTCTGGAAGGTGAGAGGAGCTTCTAGAGGTTTAACTTTGAATTCCCCAGGCATCCTGCCTTCCCTGTCCTGGCTCCAGACTAAGTACAGGGAGTATGCAGCCATTCGTGTGGAGGCAGGAGACAGCATATTCAAGTTTAAGTAGGATTGTTCCCAGCTCCATCCTTCTATCATGTCAGTGATGGCCCATCCAGGCACACCGAAACTTTCTATTCTGTGTAGCTATCTAGGAGAAATACGCAAAGCCCAACTGTCAGCTACACATGTCATGTGCCCCAGGGACAGGGTACAGACACTAAATGGCTAAGGCAGGAAAACACCAACTTTGTAACAGTGACCTTTTCAAAATTGCAATTTAAAATCTGACTTCAATACGAGAGAGGATTTTCCATTACAATTCCAAAGACACCAAACATGAACTGGTTACCTGCTCCCATTTAGAATCTACAGCTTATTAAATGTAATAAGGTAACTCCAATGTTATCCTCTGGGAGCGATAGGCCTTGCAGTAGTGAAAAACAAATTCAAGAGTTTTTCACTACCAGGACATGTAAAACAAAAAAGAACATGTCCCACACTATAAAGACACTGCAACTTGCCCTATGACCATTTAGGGCCTACTGTAGGGGTGACATATATGTAATAAAAAAGGCAAAAGGTTTATTTTGCTAGGTTAAACTGGCAGCATAAAACTGCATGCATAGGCTGCAATGAAAGCATGAGACATGTTTAAAGGGCTACTTAAGTGCGAGGCACAATAAGTGTTGTATGCTCACTAGCAGCATTTTGTTTACATGCCCTGGGTACATTTAGTACCACTTCACTAGGGCCTTACAAGTAACCTAAATAAGCCAATTGAGTGTAAGCCAAGTTTACCATGTTTTACGGAGAGAGCACAAGCACTTTAGCACTGGTTAGCAGTGGTCAAGAACTCAGAGTCCAAAGGCCAACAAAAACAAAGTCAGCAAAAAGTGAAGGTTAAATGCAAAAAGTTTGGGGTGACCCTGCAGAAAGGTCTAGGTCCAACAGTCACAAATGGGGCCTGGCAGGAACTCCACCAGTAGTCATGAGAGACCTCTGTTTGCTTGTGATTTAAAAGAAAACTCTCATAAATTGATGGCTCTGACTACCTTGATATATTGGTTCATTCTGTACAGCGGTTTTGCATGAATTTTTATTTCTCCAACTGTAGCCGGCAAGAGGCTAAGTTTTATCCTACCTTCCAAGCTGAGACTTGTAGCTAGGTAGCTAGTTATATTGACTTACAGAGAAATGCTCAACAATTACCTCGAAGATAGAACAGTTAGAGGGTTCTCAGCCTCTCAACTCCTCAAACTCCTTCCAACGAGGTATACTTTTCACATCTATCTTTTATTAAAGTGATTATGGAGGATTTTTCTGAATGCAACATTTGTAGAAAAACAGGAAAGCATCTTTCGCACAGTGGCAGAAGTGCTTAAAAATGTGTTCAGTATCTGTGCGGATGTAGGCAAGACAGTTATAGAATACATTATTTCCCAGGTTTGCATCAGAAATTGGATCTCTAAAATTTTTCAATGTCTTATGGATTTAATTGATTTGCTTCTTGAGAGCACTCAAGTGATAGTTAACATTTTCTGAGGAAATAAGGAGTCCATACAGCAATGCCTCAAACGTTGAATATATCCCTTGCATCATGAGATAGGCCCTTCAAACGTTGCTTCTCTATAATGTTTTGGTATTTCTCCTCCTAATTCTAGACTTAGTAAACACTTTCTTTTTGAACAACTATTGGGACTTAAGCAATGCATTGTCATATAAAATAGTAAAGGTTATCGCATTTCGGAAACATTTACTGAAGATGCCGCAAATATCTAAGAGATCTGATCCCTTGAAATTCCCAAAATATGAAATGCCAAAATATTTTACTGATTTTTGTATTGTGTTTGACCATGTACATTGTAATAATAATTACATTCCAAGCCCAGTGCACTTAACATTTAAATGAATCCACCTGTTCCAAGTCCCACATGTTTATCATTCCTTTGGGTCCTTCTACATCTGGCTACAGACATTAGATGTCTAGCAGACATTTTGCCATTATATTTCTAAGTAAATGGAAAGGACCTCGGATGAGTATCTCTCATTCACTGCCATTCTATTGGCTTTTCGGTGCATTATGCTGCCTTTTAGGGAATGCTTCCTTGTCAGTGCTTGAGGAGCACTGTTTTCAAGGAAAGCAGCAGCTGGCTGGGAGTGTTTGCTGGCCAGACAGGCCATCTTGTAAAGAAGACGACTTTCTCAACTAAGGGCCACACATTCCGATTGATAAACAAATCCATACTTGGAAAATTATGTAAATAACTATGGAAATGCGGTGCAATATTTATCAGTGATACTTATGAAGGAAATAATTTTTGTGTGAAAATGTTACATAAAAATCGAAAACAAATGATTGCATGCTTCTGTGGCAATTTCCTTGTTTCAAGATGGCATCTTCCATCAAGGAGGTGGGTTATTGCAAAAATGGCAAATAACAATAGCCTTTTAGGTAAGAATAATTTAGCAATGTGAATGTGCAAGCATCCTATGAAGGACACTGACCCCTTGTGTTGACCTTTGAAACTGCCCCACCTCAGGGAACAACCATTAGCACTGCTGATAGATCACCACCACAGGGCCAATGGTTATAAAGAGAGTTGGACACTTAAAATCATGCATCTTTACATGATCACTTTGATGAATGGGTTGATTTTCACAAGCATGAGGGGGCATGTTTTCTTACCTGCTCGATCAAATACACCTCAAGCAAGTCAGGCCAATTGGCTTTGCCAATGTCTCTTTTCTATGGACGTATGGCCCCATGCATTTAGTCGAACCACTTGGGTTCTTACACAATATGTGAATAGAATTATATAGAGAATACCACAGGTTTTCATGGTTTGCTTAGCTTCTTAGCTAATTTGATTCAGACTTATTTTAGGTTAAACAGCATTCTACTAAAGTCCAGAATACCATGGTGCATGAGATAGAAAATGCACTTCGAAAAATCGAAATGCCCCTTTATAAAGTGTTATGGACTTAGGCAATTAACTAGACATGGATGTTTTTATATTCACTTGTGAAGGGTTTCCACCACTGTAACAATAGTTCATAGCTATGAGTAAAAAGTAGGTAGGAAGTCATGATAGATGCAGAGGTCAATGATGAGGGCTCCAATAGACAAGGAAGCTCCCAAACCCTCCTAGAAGCACGAAAATATTACTTGAGATAGCGGAACAGAGGGTGAGTACTTCAGAAGAATTAGCCTTGAAATATACAGGTGGCTCCAAAGTGTTTATATAATAGTTGGAGGATAGCCAGCTACTTTTGAGTAAAAACACTTATACATTGGTTAGCTGATACTAAACTTGTGTTTAAAATGTATGGCTATCAAGAACAAATCTGAAGTTAAGATAATGTAGCAATTCCACTCTGAGAATCTTTGGGGGCCTTACAGACTAGAGATCCTATACAAACTTAATTTCAATAAGTGACTTAAGCGAACAGATGTTCAACTCTTTGGAACAAAGGACCTTCTATGAGTACAATATACTCAGTACTACCAAGGCTGTTCATTGGTCAAATGCACAATAATTCCATCAACAACCCTGTTAACAAAATTGAATGACTACGTCTCAGTTGAAGGCAGAAATCAGTTTGGAGTACATACAGTTTACGTACCAAGTTACGATCCTGAAAGACTTTATGATCGCACCTGTGTTGACAACAGCTACACAGACGTTTATGGTTAACAAGTCGCAGTCTACCAAATGACTAGCCAAGGGGAGACTGGCCATCCAGCTCAAAAGTGCATCACAAACATTAAAGATTAGATTGATGCCAGCAAAATGAAAGTAAAGATATCTGTGACACAAATACTTTTCTTGGCCTCTTCCATAGTCACAAGAAGAGCTCCAATGCTTTCCACTGGATACAGGACAGACTAGGCCACGATCCTTCTTGTGCTGCAGGCAATGGATTCATTAGAGGACTTTCTTAAACTGCAAATGCAGAAAGATTTATCCAATCTCTTAGCTCACAAAATACTTTGTAGCATTTAATGAGCAGATAACTTTTGAACAGGGTTATGGCGCTACTAGACTGTACAGGTTCAGATGAGCAAAGTAATCATAATAATGATGACATTTTTTGAAAACACATATGCTCAGATGTCCAACAACGTGTGCCAAGTTCGGAGATAGCACAGAAGCTTTTTTTCGGTGGAATGTTTTATTTGCAATAATCTTTGGAAGGCTACCAGTGCTTCTGCAGCAAGAATAGTAATTATGACAAAAATGCTAAATCCCCAAATTGCAGATTTCAAATTCTAAAGTTTGTAGTTGACGATTTTCGTCAAAATAAAAAATAAAGGAAACATGATCCAGGTGCTCATGTAACTTTAAAAGCTAAAGATATCCAGTAAATGGTCATCAGCTTGAGACGTTCTTACATGACTTTCATTCTCATCAAACCTTTCCTTCAACCACATATTAGACCTGCTAAAAGTGGCTTAAAACTAAACTGAGAGCAGAATTATGCAAATGCCAGAAACACAAGTCTGGCGACGCCCTTGAGATTTACAAGCAAGCCCTTGATACGCTCTGTAATGCTCTGGACAAAGCCAAATCTTTATTTCCAGGCCCTTATCACCTCACTTCAACCTCAACACCAGTGCCTGGTGTGCAGCCTCAGCTCTTTTTTCTCTTCACCATCTTCACATATCAAGATCCTGTCATTATCTTCTAATTAATTTTCCAGGTACTTCTCTCCAAAGATTAACAATATTATGAACAATTTGATCACACTACGTAAGATCCCACCACTATCACCTTACTGTCACATCTCGCCCCAAGCCTACACAACCACATTGTCACAATATAGCACAACGTCCCTAACCTAACTCATTCTTCTCATTAAAGCAGCTAGGCCGCCCTGTAACTCCTCTCACTCTTGAAGTTCCACTATCTTTCAATGTGTGGCTCATTCATCTAACACTTTACTCTGTGTTTCATATTTTCCATCAACACTGGCTCCTTTCCCTCATATCTCAAATCCGCAGTGGTCCTTCCTCTCATGAAGAAACCGAATGCTTACACCACCAGGTATTCACCGGGATAGAGGTGAACACAGAATTTTTTTTATTCCTGGTTATAGTGTAGCTGTAGTTGGACAGGTCAGACTTAAACCAATTAAATTGTCTCCCACTGATAGCTATTAAGTTGAGGTAGGAGAGTAGTGTGGGGTGAACAACAGTATTAAAGGGCACAGAGAGTTCTAGGAGTATGAGAATAAAGGAGAGGTCAATGTGGTATACATTGTGTATGCAGTTGGAGAATTTGGTGAGCCCAGTTTCGGTAGAATGAAGGGGCACAGTCCAGATTATTGGTCAGGGTTAGGGGGGCTGTTAGAATTTTTTTGTCCGTGGGTTTAAATAGCGCAAACTTGACCCGGAGGTATCAAAGCACTTTACATGTTGCGTTACACAAGGACACATTCATTTTTTGTAGGCACAGGGAGTTTAAGTGATTTGCCCACAATCACAGGATGTTGAGCGTCATTGCCGAGAACCCTTTTCCCCAGATTAGAGATCGACCGCTCTAGCTGTTAGGCTGCATCCTCTCTCCAACGATGATCAGTAGTCAGTGAGGCCATTAAATACAAGGTATTCAAATAGTTTTGAGAAATAAGTAAGAATGGATACTGGGCAATGGTTGGCAGGAATAGAAGGGTACACACAAACTGCCTCTCTACAACCTACCATGGGGTGGCACTGTGATCCTTGATCCTAGAAAATGAAAGTCCTGTCATAAAATGCTCCCTCCCGTCTCATGAATGCTGTTCTCATTCTGCCAGTCTCGTTATTTTTCACCCATTCAGTTTGATACATCCATGAAGCAGGAGGTACTTTTCTCTGCTACAGCTTAAACAGCAAGATTTCAACTGCTAATTATTTGTAAGATCCTTGTGCTGTTACACAGGAGCACTGCTAAAACATCCATCGACTTCCTGGTGTTCAGCAGTATTGATTACTATATCAGTTTGGTGGTCGCCCTTCCAAACCTTTGCTCCAGTTTTACTTGATACACCTTTTCTTTTTGTAGCATCCTCCCCAGCTCGGATACTCGCCAAGGACTACACCACTCACGAAGCTTAGTATAACACTTCTTTATTCTTCTGCGTGTAACCGTGAACTCAATATTCTAAGCCTGCATTCACTTCACTCCGTTCTAATGCTTACGGCCCAGTTCTATGGAGTCCATCAGGTGTCATAAGGGTTTCACTTTTAATTTCAACCAGCCAACACCTACCAATCTTACCCAGACAGCCCTGTGTCAATTCCAGAGTCAGGTCTTTCTATCCAGCCCATTTCACTGAAACTCCTCACCACCTGGTAATCATGTCTGCTCTTCCTTATCAGACTTTGAAGTTTCCCTAAAAATCATCTGTTCAGTAATGAGTAACGTAATACTCAATCTCCTGTATAGAAGCACGTATGTGATACCATATTTTCACTACCCCTAGTATGTCTCCCTCACAATGGCGTAGCTAGACCTTTCGACACCCGTGGCGGTGAGGGAGTTTGCCGCCCCGCGGCAGCCGAAGGTGAGAGTGGGAGGGTTGGAGGGGTGGTGATGGTCCCTGCGTTTGCCGTCCATGACAGCTGCAGGTAAGAGCGGTGGGGAGGTCCGCTGTCCCCAAAACTCATGCCACCCAGGGCGGACCACCCCCTCCACCCCCCTTGCTATGCCACTCCTCCTTCATTGTTCGGTGAACGTATCAATTCCTGCCGCTGCCACCCTGGAATCCTCAATGGCATGATTCATCAAGAACATTCTAGTTTAGTTTTTTTAGTTTTATCCATTTATAGAGCGCATGGTTACACCGAGCCGGTGTGTCCCCGCGCTAAGACATCTGAGAGTGAGTTGTTCTAAGGGCGAGAGCTAAGGTCATAAGACTAAGGGACTTCTGACTTTCTATAAAGCCAGGTTTTCAGGTGTTTGCGGAAAACTGTCTCAGATGTCTCTGCTCTTAAGTGTATCGGCAGAGTGTTCCAAGTTTTAGCCGCCCTATATCTGAAAGAGCGAGCTCCTAGTCTGGCCTTGAATATCCTAGGAACTGTAACCAAGGCCTTGCCTAAAGACCGCAGGTTCCGGTCCGGAGTGTATTCTGTTAGTAGAGATTGAAGGTATTTTGGGCTGGTCTTCCTAAGGATACGGTGGCCGTAACATAAAGTCTTAAAAATGATCCTCTCCTCCACTGGCAACCAATGAAGTTTTTTTAGGGCATTCCTTGAATTCGCTCTTCTAGGTAAACCAAGTACAAGTCGAGCAGCAGCATTCTGTATCCGCTGTAGCTTGACTAGTCCCTCTTTGGTGGTACCTAGGTAGAGGATATTGCCATAGTCTATTTGAGAGGTTATAGTAGCGTGGACAATAGTCTTTCTGGCATCAGAAGGTAAAAGGTCTAGGATCTTGCGTAGGATTTTAATTGTTCCATAGCATTTACCAGCTACCCTGTAGATCTGGTTAGTAAAGTTTAGTTCGGAGTCAAAATAGATTCCTAAGTTATTAACTTCTGTTTTTGGGTTAGGCAATTGTCCTAAGGAATCTGGCCACCAGGCAGAGGACCAGATGGTAGGTGACCTGCCCACAATCATGACCTCAGTTTTATTACAATTTAACTTGAGGCAGTGGTTGGACATCCAGGTCGCTACTTCTGATAGGCAATTAGAAAAACGGGAAGATGCGGAGTTATCCTTTTGTGACAGTAGGACAATTAGTTGTGTATCATCCGCGTATGATACAATAGATACATTATGTTTTTCTACAAGTATTGCCAATGGACTTACGTATAGGTTAAAAAGGGTAGGGCTCAATATAGAGCCTTGCGGAACTCCCTGGGTGAGGGGCATGCTTTTGGATAGATAGGGTGTTTGAGCCACTCTGAAACTGCGTCCCGAAAGAAAGGAGACCATCCATTTCAAGGCTTCATTCCTCACTCCACAAGATTGTAACCTATGTAGGAGCAACTGATGCGATACAGTGTCAAAAGCCGCACTGAGGTCAAGGAGAATTAGTGCGGTCGTATTGCCCTCATCGGCATGTTTCCTTAGAGCTTCAGTGGTGTACAGTAGTGCTGATTCGGTAGAGTGGGCACTTCTGAAACCAGACTGTGAGGAATGTAGTAAGTCATGTTTATTTATGTGATCGGTTAGTTGTCTGTTCACTATTTTCTCTGCTATCTTAGCTACAAAAGGTAGTAGCGAGATTGGGCGAAGGTTTTCTAGAACTATACTTTTAATCTGAGTATTCTTTTTCAAAGGTTTAACGATAGCCTGTTTCCATTTTTCAGGGACTATGCCTTCCTTGAAAGAGCGGGAGATGATATCCAGGACGTGCGGCATAATGGGAATTGCTCCTTCCATAATTATATCTGGTCTTGCGCTGTCTGCAGGAGAACCAGATTTAATTCCTTTGGCTATATCCGTGAGTAGCTCTAGGTTATTAGTGGTAAATGAGTCAAGTGTCCCTTCTATGTGGGGAGTATTTATAGAGTTACTATAGTTAGTGCCTAGTCTGGCTTCTATCGGGAATGATTCGTAAATGTTCTTTACTTTAGTGGCAAAGAACTCAGCTATCGTGTCACAGCTTTCCCTGGAGGAAGGTTGTTCATTTGTCTCTTTATGTGATTTGAGTGACTTTAGTATAGTGAATAATTCTTTGGGGGCATTTCTAGCTTTTTCGATTCTTTCGGTGTAGAAAGTGCCTCTGACTCTTTTAATTAGTGAGTGATATTGTCTAAGTTCATGTTTATACTCTTCTCTAGTATAGTTGCAATATTCCTTCCTCCATTTTCGTTCCAACTTTTTACATGTTTTTTTGGCCTTCGCTAATTCACTGTTGAACCAAGGTGCGGTAGCACTTTGCCTTTTAGGGATCCTCGTACTCCAAGGTGCTATCTCATTCAGGGTTTCAGTGATCCATAGATCCAGTTGGTCATTGGCACGGTTAATGTCATTGTCCAATCTTGGTTCACTATTCATTAGTGCTTGCGAAAAGGATGTGGAGTTGAATTTGTTCCAGTTCCTAGTAGTGGTCGCTTTCCTAGGTTGTTTACACAACTTTGTGTTAGAAGGTATTGAGAAAGGGATTAAGTAGTGATCAGACCAGGGGATAGGGCATGGTATGTCCACAGTTAATTCTTCAAAATTAGAGAAAATTGGATCCAGTATATGGCCCTTCGTGTGTGTTTGAGTGGTTACCCTTTGCTCCAAGTTTAGGGTCCGCAAGTCATGATATAGAGTGTTTACTTGGTGGTTCTGCAATTTATCACAGTGAATATTCAGGTCACCAAGCAGTATAAATTTATTATGTCTGAGGGCTAGTTCTACTATTTTATCCTCCAGACATGTTATAAATTTATTAGCTGGGCCAGGTGGTCTATAAATCAGAGCCCCCGCCGATATTGTGCCTTTTATCGTGGAGAGAGTAAATGAGAAGGCTTCACAGTTCTCTATGTCAATACGATTGACCTCACAGTTCATATTAGCCTTGTAGATTATGGCGATGCCTCCTCCAACTCGGTCAATACGATCCTGCCTCACTATCTTATAGTCATCGGTGATGGAATCTAGGACATCAGGGGTGGAGCTCTCGTTTAACCATGTTTCTGTCAAGAAAAGAGCATCTAAAGATCTCTCTATTAGCAGTTCCCTGATTTCATATCTATGTTTGGCTAGTGATTCTAGTACGTTCAGCCTTCACTGCCATTCCTATCTGTTCTTGTCTTTTGAACTGCTTATGTTGCCTTGTAAGACAAATGCTGTTGTCCGTATAAAAAATAAAAAAAACATACATACATAAATAAAATCAGCAAGCACAAAATCATACTTGTACCATCCTCTCGTTTTAGTACACAGTGTTCTAGAATCTCAAGACACTCACTCACTTGTTTTTCGTTCCTTACCTATCCAAAAGGGCTGGTTATTAGCAAATTTCCAAAGCCAGTCCATTTCACTTTTCGAGTGAACACTGGTCAAGTGACTGGAGTACCTAAAAGCAAATATAAAGGTAAAATATTGTAATTCGTATGCGTTAGGTTACAAGAAGAGTAGTGGATTAAAGAAAATGTATATGCTTATATTTCAATAAAGTAATATGATTTCACCAATAGTACCGCTTCCTCCAAATGTCCTTGTTAAACGTGGCTGAGGGCTCACATTCTGATGCCTTTTGTGATACTCATACTAGGTCCATCCATATGAATGAGTTGCAATGCTTCATATTTACGAACATCCATGAAGTTACGACAAAAAGGTTCCTTGGGCCCTTCAGAAGGGCGATGGGAGTGGTAGGGGTCATTATTCCTCAGGCCCTGAGTATTTGATAGCCATGCAGTCGTGTGTCAAATACTTATTTATAGATTTTTTTTAAAAAGAGCTTATTTATTAATGACAAGGACGCTTCTGTGTCTCATTTCACCAAGGGCATCATATGATGAAGCTGTAGTATTTTTACTTTCCCTACAGGACATTTAGTTTATACTTCAACTTAGAAACAGATCCTCCTGCCATGAAGTGGAAATTTGATTCGTGGACGCCAGCCCGCCAAAGCCTATGACTTGCTTGAAGTTACTACCAAGAGGCACATCTACTGTGCATCGTATTGCCATGAACACACCCCCAGTGAGGTTTACTTTTTGAAATCCATTTGGATTTCATGTTTGTTTAATGCAAGGCTCTCCAAAGTCGGTCCTAGAGGGCTGGATCCATGCCAGATTTTTAGCATATACCCATTTAGATAAATGTAGTTATCTTAACAATCTGCCATGAATCCTGCCCTCCAAGACCGACTTTGGAGACCCCTGGTTTAATGTATAGCACACAGGAGACTCGCACATATACTGGGAATACACAGAAATACATTAAACTACTGTGAATCATGGTCAATACATGCCAATTTACATGGCACCATTTTCCTGTTATGTAGACTACATACACAATAAAAACATGTGATTCTGTCCTAATTTATTTATCACTGCGGTTTGCCTACAGTTTAAATAATTTATGAAAATATAACCTCATATTTTATATCCTAGTTCACAGCCAAAGCATTTAATTTACCTGCACTTTATTTAATTTAAATTGTCATTGACAGTGCCCTCTGTCAGAGGAGGAACCCAATACTCACAGATTTTTTTCCTGCTATCCTGTGAAATTCCAATACTATATAAAACTATCATAATAACTATTTGGGAGTATTTTTACGCATATCTTCTGTGCATACAGTTTGTCCTAGATTTAGCAACATTGCCGGACTGGCCATACCGGGCTTCAGTCGTTTTCGTGAGAGGCTGGAAGGGTAGGGGCCAGTTTTGAAGCCGTGGGGGCAGGCTTTGCAACAGTGTTGCAATATCACCCTCCCACCCACACCCCGTAACAAAAGCAGCAAGCAAGTGTTTCCAGGCTCCCGGGGCCAGGCAGTGCTTCTCCAGGGCCAGGTACGAGAAAAATGCCAGGAATGCTTTGGGTTCCCAGTCTAGACCTGTCTGGCAAAGTGTCATGTGTCCTAATGTCTGGCATTTTCCTAGTATATTTCTGCTCCTGCACTGGGTACTGGCATAAACAAGTCAACGCTTGATATCTGTTCCATGATCTTCAATGTTTTCCCTGACCAGAAAGGTAAGTAATAAGTCAAATCTACTAAAATCCATAGAAAGACTGCTGCAAATAATAAAGCCAGTGACGGTTTATAAGCTAAATGTGATATATACATTTTCATACATTCATATTAATTACATCTAATCAGTCACAACAGGATACATAACAGATAAGGCTGCTATTGGCAGTAGTAGATGATCCCTACTGCTGATGCTACACCCCCACCAAAATACGCATTCTGTATCACCCATTGTGAGATAAACCAGGTTTTCATTGAACAACAATGGCACTCATCACTGAACAATCTCTTTTGTCCACCAACATCTTTGTAAGTGACTTCAACCTTCACTGGACCAACTCTACGGACTCTCAGGTTTCCCACCCAAGTACCTTGTTGAGCACCAATTACCTGGCAAATATCTGCAAAGGCCCAAGCCATGTGAAAGGATACACTCTTGATCTACTGTTCGCAAAGGAAGGGGTCCTATTGATAGAAAGGCTGCTACCATTCAGCTGGCTGAAGCACTACCTTGTTCTTTTCTCCCTCAACTCAGAAAGCTGTAACTAGAGATCAAGTTAGTGGCCCAAAACAATAGGCTAAAGATGTAAGACTAATCACACCCATGAGCTTACCTCAAAGTGTCACAACTCCGTCACCACAGCAACCCACATGTCTAATCACTACAATGAAACCAACTTCAATAGGATGAAGTAGCACCAACAAAATTAAAGAGGCAAAAGTGAAAGACCAAAAATTCCTCCAAATGGTACAACAGAGAACTAAACTAAGGGAGGAGACAAACTCTACTAGTTGAAATGAAATGGTAAAAAAAACCTCAACTTTGAATCTGACCAATCTTCACACCAAAATGAAAAGGTTCATAGGAAACATCTTAGATGCCAAAATGTGTTTCTTCACATCTAAGACCAAGTGAAAACCAACCTAGTAGGCTGTTTGATATTATCAAACAACATACCATTCAACCACGAAGATTGACATCAACACCTCTATAGAAAAGATGAGTAAGATTTAACTAACGCAACTTAGAATCTCTGTAGAATATCCAACCCTCCCTCCAGTGCCTAAGAGCAATATGGGCAGGAATTATTTCAGGGAAATGTTATGTTGTTGTTTGATATGTTATGTGGATTTGTCTAGAGTGGCTAATCACCTGTGAGGGTAAGCATGAGGCTGTCTGTTTTGGAAGTCTGCCTTGTTTCGTTAGTTGAAGAGCCAGGTCTTCAGCTTCTTTCAGAATTCAAGAAGTGAGGAGAAGGCTCTCATGTGCTGCGGGAGGTCATTCCAGGTCTTAGGTGCGATGTAGGTGAATGCTAGACCTCCCATTCTGCTTTTGCAGATGCAGGGGGGGTTATGAGTAAGAGTGAGAAGAGTGAGGCGAAGCGCAGGTGTCTGGTGGGTTGGTGGAAGTGAAGGTGGTTGTTCAGGTATGTTGGTCTAATGTTGTTATGTGTTTTGTATGCATGTGTGAAGAGTTTGAATTGGCTGAGTTTGTGTATAGGGAGCCAGCACAGCTCTCTGAGGTGTGGTGTGATGTGGGTGCATCGTGGGAGGTTAAGGATGAGTCTCGATGCAGTGTTCTGGATGATATGGAATAAGTGGAGGAGATGGTTGGAGATAACAGCATAGAATGCATTGCTGTAGTCTAATCTCACTGTGATGAGGGCATCCATGATGGGGCCTACGGTGTTACGGGGTAGCCATTTGAAGATCTTGCAGAGCATGCTGGGAATATGGAAACAGGAGGAGCTGATTGTGTTGACCTGTGCTGTCATGTTGAGCTTGTCATCCAGAATGACTCTCAGGTTCCTGCCGTGGTTAGGTTTGGGTCTGGGTCCGAGCTCTGATGGCCTCCAGGTGGAGTCTCAGGGAGAGTTCTTGTTCCTGGAAATCAGCACTTCCATTTTGTCTGAATTGACTTTCATGGATGAAAGCACCCTCATTAAGATAATAGCTAAAGCAAGATCAACCTCAGGCTTCTCTGATTGCCTCCACCTTAATAAAACAGCTCAGCACTCACATCCCTACCTACTGGATTTAGGAAATCAACTTCTCAGACAATGGTACAGAATGTGACAAGTTAGACCACCCCTAACACAAACAGGAGAAGACTTGGAAGACATGAACAACTTTCACTCAGTTACTAATCTCCCTTTCCTGGCAGAGATCCTAGAAAACTGAGTTTCAACTCACCTCGAACAATATATGGAAGACTACAACCTACTAGAAAATATTTAGCCAGTTAGTTTTAGCACAAAAATAGTGATCCTTCAGATCATGGGAGATGCTCTCTGTTTACTGGACAAAGGAGACTTCTGTCTACTCATCCTCCTTGACCAATTCACAGTTTTAGGCATGGTTAATCAGTCCGAGCTTCACAATACACTCAAGGAAAGAATGGGGCTGAGTGGGAAAGTCCTATGTTGGCTCTGCTTATAGTCAGAAAACTGATCTCAACCAAAAAGCCGAATATGTCTCCATCAGAACCAACTCCTATAGCTCAAGGTGTTCTGCAAGCCTAAATTCTATCCCCTACTCTCTCTAACCTATACCTGGAAACTCTCGCCACAAACCTAAAACACTCAAACTTCTCATATTATCTCAATGCAGATGACAAGTATCTCTAACAGTGTCATCTCAAGAGGATACACTCCTTTTAGACCAAACGCTAAAGGACATTCAAATCGCTGTCCTTCAACCACCTGATATTAAACCTGCTAAAGACAGAGTTCCACCCTTATCTCCCCCACCTCAAAGGTTGACCCTGATCCAAGAATGGCTGGAATCACTAAATATACCAGGCTGCAAACCCCAAAATATTGACTACGCCAAATCTCTCTGCAGCACTTTCAATAAGTTTGTGATCCTACAAGTGCAGTGCAATTATAAACGCCATATCAAATAGTGCACAGCACCAACTAAGTCTTCTCAGAAACATCAAGCCCTTCATTATGAAAGCAGATTTTAAAACAGTGGTATAAGATCTAGTCACCTCAAGACACACCTAGATACACCTGGATTTCAAGAAAACAACCCTAAATGATCCAGTGGGACAGATCAAAGTCATGAGATGTTTCCAGCATATCACGCTAGTGCCTATCACCCTGAAAGCATTTTCAAAGAGGCCTATATTACTGGCAAACCATAGTACAGTTGCACCCTGATGTACCTGAAACAAAAATCCCCCCCCCCCTCCGGGGATAGCCAATGTTGAAAATAAGCGTGAATAAAGGGACACCTATTTTGCATCCTACCAGACGGGTTGCATTTTGCAAGTATGCGCTGTTTTAAAAAATTTACATCTGATCAAATGTGCAAATAAAGAAAAGAAAATGGAGAGGCAAAATATTTCACCACCACCTGAATAAAATCACATTCTCTCATACTTTTCATGTCCATAGCTAAAGATATGGCTGCTGCTCATATATCAAGAAAGAGGTCTTCGAATTGCACTCTAGACCTAGTAAAGGTGGGCACGGCATTCAATGCCGAACACGAATATGAATGTTTAAACTCTCGTTTGGAGGTAGTAGTGTCATAAGCGTGGAACGATCAAGCACCAGACAGGCAAGAACACTAGCATAATCCCTACTTGGTACGCAAGTAGACGTGATCTGGCGTCATTGTGGTGGAGGTGCAAGAATAGCAGAAGTAATTACCGGACGAGAGAGGGACTACTTGTCCCAAGAGTCTCGGTGGAGCCTCCACGCCTTAGGAAACGCCATCGAAAACTTTGCATAGCAGAGGATTGTTTGAGTCCCGGCATCGGCAGAACCAACGGTCAGGAAAGGGTGCATTTCGCACCAAACTTCACTTGATCCGGATTGGATGTGAAAGCATTGGCTTTTCTTTGCTCATTGTCACTTGGGGCCCCGTCTTTCCTCCGTTGGTGAGCTTCGTTCAGAATGCTTATGTGGAGGGAAAGACTAAGGGCGCCATTAATATGGCAGGCGGACTTTGTCCCCCCGCCATACCCTCGGGAAACAGGACCGCCCGCTGAGGGTGCGGCGGTCCCGCACTCCCAATTAGTTTGCGCCCGCCACACTGGCGGGCGCATGGCGAATCTGCAACATGGCTATGGGCGGTGCAGAGAGCCACGTTGTACATTGAAATGGTACCCCCTATGTGCACCCCCCATCCCCCAGAATCCCTGGGGGCCCACTACGGGCCCCCAATTGCAAAAAACGCCTGCCGCCATGGAAAGGCATGTCCCCACTTACATGCTAATATGGACGGCGGTGTCTCTCAGACAACGCCACCATGTTAGCAGGTTTTCCACCCAGTCGACCCTTCGACCTGGCGGAAAACCTGCAGACGGTATTTCCGTCCGCCGGGGTCCCCCCCGCCATGGTAATGTGGCGGGGAAAATTCAAAGTGGGCGGAGGTTTTTAGCGGGTGGATCGCCACTGCCATACGGGCGGTGGCGATCCGCCCGCTATACTAATGACCCCCTAAGTATCTACCATCACAAGCAGAGTTGGAAAGTCCGGCGAAATTAAGACACATGTTTGGTTACTGGAAAGGATTCCAGAGATACGTATTCAGAAGCAATATTCTGGTGACATTGGATATACTACAAATGCGAAAGTCCTAAGAACCCATTAAGGTTCTTCACACTGTTTTCTTTATGACTCATCCTAGTCATTGTCCTCAGTTAAGGAGATATATATATCTATATCTATATCTATATATATCTATATATATATATATATATATATATATATATATATATTATCTACTGGCGGTCGCCAGTAGATAGTTATAGTTAGGACCCTGTTTCCATAGGAAAACTGCAACATTCTATTTGGAATAACTTTGGCGCCGGTCGACGAATCCTCGCAAAATTTTCAAAATAGGTGGGGCGCTATGCTCCGCTCCTACCCTGAAAGTCTCGGGGGGATTCGTCAAGCGGGGGCTGAGAAAAAAGGGGGGTCCCAAAACGCGTTTTTCCCATGCATTTTTCCATAGGACCTTTAGACACAGCTACAGCCCGAACGGCTGAACAGAGTTACTTGAAATTTGGCAGAGAGGTAGTCTACAGGTCAATGAAGTGCCTTTTGTAGGTTTGGTGTAAATCTGTTCAGTAGATCCTGAGAAAATAGCATTTAAATCAATATATATATCTGTGGCAGCTTACGGTGCGCTTACCGTGCGCTTACGGTAAGCTTACCGTACGCGTGCGGTAAGCTTACCGTACGCGTACGGTGCCGTGCGCGAGCGCGATTTTGATTGGCTGTTAGATCTTAGTAAACATTCGAATCGGTCGAAACCAGGAAGCGGCGTCCGCCATTTTCTCTCTCGCACTCTGAGGGGGGGAGGAAAAACAAAGTCAAAAAACATGTAAAGGGGCTGTTTAGACAGCTCCTAACAACCAACCATTGATGAAGGTGTCCCCAAAGAACCCCCATGGGCAAAAATGTAATTTAAAATTTTTTCGAAAAATTGCTGATTACGCTTACCGTACGCGTACGGTAAAAATTTTTAAAAATAAAACAATTTTCCACACTCACCCCACCCCGTGTGCAAATGGTGCCCGAAGGGCACCATTTGTGCATGCCATATATAGTACCTTCAAAAAGTAAAAAAAAATCCCTTTCTGAACGAAGCGCATAATATGTTCTCCATGTGCTCACGGTGCGTGAAGCGCATCGTGCGCACATGGCCCATCCAGCGTAACGTGAGCACGCGGTGCGCGTAGCGCACCGCGTGCCCACCGTGCGTGCACGGCACTAACTGCGTAAAGTGGGCGCGCGGTGCGCGAAGCGCACCGCGTGCTCACTGTGCGCACACGGTGCGCGAAGCACACCGTGCACGCACGGAACGAACTGCGTTAAGTAACTTAGCATTTAAAAAACCGTACAAATTCACTGAAAAAACCATAGGTTTCACACACGTTATAGTTAGGAATTAGCATTTAAAAAACCTTGCAAATTCACTGAAAAAACCATAGGTTTCACACATGTTATAGTTAGCTGGACATTTTACTGATAAAAAACCAATGAAATTCCCCCGTTATAGTTAGTGCAGGCAACTATAACTCACGCGACCGCAATCCTCTGCTGATGACATATGTGTCTTTATGAAAAAAAAATATTTGTAATATATGTATAGCTAAAATTTAATGGAAGAAGACATGGGCAAATAAGTGTCTAAATACAGTATTAGCATCAGCAGAGGATTGCGGTCGCGTGAGTTATAGTTGCCTGCACTAACTATAACGGGGGAATTTCATTGGTTTTTTATCAGTAAAATGTCCAGCTAACTATAACATGTGCGAAACCTATGGTTTTTTCAGTGAATTTGCAAGGTTTTTTAAATGCTAATTCCTAACTATAACGTGTGTGAAACCTATGGTTTTTTCAGTGAATATATATATATCTATCTATCTATCTATCTATATTACCTACTGGCGGTCGCCAGTAGGTAGTTATAGTTAGGACCACGTTTCCATAGGAAATCCGCAACATTCTATTTTGAATAACTTTGGCGCCGGTCGACGAATCCTCGCGAATTTTTCAAAATAGGTGGGGCGCTCCGCTCCGCTCCTACCCTGAAAGTCTCGGGGGGATTCGTCAAGCGGGGGCTGAGATAAAAGGGGGGTCCCAAAATGCGTTTTTCCCATGCATTTTTCCATAGGACCTTTAGACAGGGCTACAGCCCGAACGGCTGAACAGAATTACTTGAAATTTGGCAGAGAGGTAGTCCTCAGGTCAAGGAAGTGCCTTTTGTAGGTTTGGTGTAAATCTGTTCAGTAGATTCTGAGAAAATAGCCTTTAAATCAATATATATATCTGAGCCAGCTTACGGTGCGCTTACGGTACGCTTACCGTACGCGTACGGTGGCGTGCGCGAGCGCGATTCTGATTGGCTCTTAGATCTTAGTAAACATTCGAATCGGCCGAAACCAGGAAGCGGCGGCCGCCAGTTTCTCTCTCGCACTGAGAGTGATGATGAAAATACAAAGCACAAAAACATCTTAAGGGGCTATTTAGACAGCTCCCACACACATAGCCATGTTGAGGGAGTCCCCAAAGATCCCCCAAGGCCAAAAACGGAATTTTTTTTTTTTTGCTAATTTAGCCGATTACGCTTACCGTACGCGTACGGTAAAAAATGATTAAAAAAAAAAAATTATCCCCACTCTCCCCACCCCGTGTGCAATTGGTGGCCGAAGGTCACCATTTGGGCATGGCTTTTAACAGATGAGATAAACTATAATATTTTAAAAAAAAAAAATAAAAAAAAAAATTATCCACACTCTGTCCACCCCGTGTGCAAATGGTGCCCGAAGGGCACCATTTGTGCATGGCTTATAAAAATTACGAAAAATTAAAATATTACCTTTCAAAACGAAGTGCATCATATGTCCTCCATGTGCGCACGGTGCGCGAAGCGCATCGTGCGTACATGGCCCATCTAGCGTAACGTGGGCACGCGGTGCGCATAGCGCACCGCGTGCCCACCGTGCGTGCACGGCACTAACTGTGTAAAGTGGGCACGCGGTGCGCGAAGCGCACCGCGTACTTACTGTGCGCGCACGGTGCGCGAAGCGCACCGTGCGCGCACGGAACGAACTGCGTTAAGTGGGCGCGCACGCCACGAATGGCGTAAAGTAACTTAGCATTTAAAAAACCGTACAAATTCACTGAAAAAACCATAGGTTTCACACACGTTATAGTTAGGAATTAGCATTTAAAAAACCTTGCAAATTCACTGAAAAAACCATAGGTTTCACACATGTTATAGTTAGCGGAAATTTTACTGATAAAAAACCAATGAAATTCCCCCGTTATAGTTAGTGCAGGCAACTATAACTCACGCGACCGCAATCTTCTGCTGATGACATATGTGTCTTTATGAAAAAAAAATATTTGTAATATATGTATAGCTAAAAATGTATGGAAGAAGACATGGGCAAATAAGTGTCTAAATACAGTATTAGCATCAGCAGAGGATTGCGGTCGCGTGAGTTATAGTTGCCTGCACTAACTATAACGGGGGAATTTCATTGGTTTTTTATCAGTAAAATTTCCGCTAACTATAACATGTGTGAAACCTATGGTTTTTTCAGTGAATATATATATATATATACACATACATATATATAAACAGAGTAGTAGAGAGTAGTATAGTGAGTTGTAGAGAGTGAGTAGTAGAGAGAGAGTAGTAGAGAGTGAGTAGTGGAGAGTAGTAGAGAGTGAGTAGTAGAGAGTGAGTAGTATAGAGTAGTAGAGTAGTAGAGAGTGAGTAGTAGAGAGTAGTAGAGTGAGTAGTAGAGAGTGAGTAGTAGAGAGAGAGTAATAGATAGTAGTAGAGAGTGAGTAGTATAGAGTGAATAGTAGAGAGTTGTAGAGAGTGAGTAGTAGAGAGTGAGTAGTAGAGAGAGAGTAGTAGAGAGTAGTAGAGTAGTAGAGCGTGAGTAGTAGAGAGTGAGTAGTAGAGAGTAGTGGAGTAGTAGAGAGTGAGTAGTAGAGAGTAGTAGAGAGTGAGTATTACAGTGAGTACTAGAGAGTAGTAGAGAGCGAATAGCAGAGAGCAAGTAGTAGAGAGTGTGTAGTAGAGAGTGAGTAGTAGAGAGTGAGTAGTAGAGAGAGTAGTAGATAGTGAGAAGTAGAGAGAGTAGTAGAGTAGTAGAGAGTGAGTAGTAGAGTGAGTAGTAGAGAGTAGTTGAGAGCGAGTAGTAGAGAATCAGTAGTGGAGAGTAAGCAGTAGAGAGTAGTAGAGAGTGAGTAGTACAGAGTGAGTAGTACAGAGTGAGTAGTAGAGAGTAGTACAGAGTGAGTAGTATAGAGTATTAGAGTGAGTAGTAGAGAGTGAGTAGTAGAGAGAGAGTAGTAGAGAGTGAGTAGTAGAGTAGTAGAGAGTGAGTGGTAGAGAGTAGGAGAGAGTAGTAGAGTGAGTAGTAGAGAATAGTAGAGAGTGAGTAGTAGAGAGATTAGTAGAGAGTAGTAGAGTAGTAGAGAGTGAGTAGTAGAGAGTGAGTAGCAGAGAGAGTAGTAGAGAGTAGTAGAGAGTGAGTAGAAGAGAGTAGTAGAGAGCGAGTAGTAGAGAGTGAGTAGTGGAGAGTGAGTAGTAGAGAGCGAGTAGTAGAGAGTGAGTAGTAGAGAGAGAGTAGTAGAGAGTGAGTAGTAGAGAGTAGGAGAGTGAGTAGTAGAGAGTGAGTAGTAGAGAGTAGTAGAGAGTAGTAGAGAGAGAGTAGTAGAGAGTGAGTAGTAGAGAGAGAGTAGTAGAGTAGTAGAGAGTGAGTGCTAGAGAGCAGCAGAGAGTAGAGTGAGTAGTAGAGAGTAGTAGAGAGTGAGTAGTAGAGAGTGAATAGTAGAGAGTAGTAGAGAGTAGTAGAGAGAGAGAGTAGTAGAGAGTGTAGTAGAGAGTGAGTAGTAAAGAGTAGTAGCGAGTGAGTAGTAGAGAGTGGTAGAGAGTGAGTAGTAGAGAGTAGTAGCGAGTGAGTGGTAGAGAGTAGTAGAAAGTAGTAGAGCGAGTAGTAGAGAGTGAGTAGTAGAGAGTGAATAGTAGAGAGTAGTAGAGAGTGAGTAGTAGAGTAGTAGAGCGTGAGTAGTAGAGAGTGAGTTGTAGAGAGTGAGTAGTAGAGAGTAGTAGCGAGTGAGTAGTAGAGAGTGAGTAGTAGAGTAGTAGAGAGTGAGTAGTTGAGAGTGAGTAGTAGAGAGTGAGTAGTGGAGAGTAGTAGAGTAGTAGAGAGTGAGTAGTAGAGAGTAGTAGAGAGTGAGTAGTAGAGAGTGAGTAGTAGAGAGAGAGTAGTAGGGAGTCAGTAGTAGAGTAGTAGAGATTAGTCAGTCAGTGTCAGTCAATGTCAGTCAATGTCAGTCAATGTCAGTCAGTCAGTGTCAGTCAGTCAGTGTCAGTCAATGTCAGTCAATGTCAGTCAGTCAGTGTCAGTCAATCAGTGTCAGTCAGTGTCAGTCAATCAGTGTCAGTCAGTCAGTGTCAGTCAATCAGTGTCAGTCAATCAGTGTCAGTCAGTCACTGTCAGTCAATCAGTGTCAGTCAGTGTCAATCAGTGTCAGTCAGTGTCAGTCAGTCAGTGTCAGTCAGTCAGTGTCAGCTAGAGCAGCTCTGCTGACCTGGTTCTCTGGCTCTAAAGCAGCTCTGCTAACCTGGTTCTCTCTCTCTAAAGCAGCTCTGCTGACCTGGTTTCTCTGGCTCTACAGCAGGTCTGCTGACCTGGTTCTCTGGCTCTAGAGCAGCTCTGCTGACCTAGTTCTCTGGCTCTACAACAGCTCTGCAGACCTGGTTCTCTGCCTCTAAAGCAGCTCCGTTGACCCAGTTCTATGGCTCTGAAGCAGTTCTGCTGACATGGTTCTCTGGCTCTATAGAAGCTCTGCTGACCTGGTTCTCTCCCTCTAAAGCAGCTCTACTGACCTGGTTTCTCTGGCTCTGCAGCAGCTCTGCTGACCTGGTTCTTAGGCTCTAGAGCAGCTCTACTGACCTGGTTCTCTGGCTCTAAAGCAGCTCTGCTGACCTGGTTCTATGGCTCTAAAGCAGCTCTGCTGATTTGGTTCTCTGGCTCTAGAGTAGCTCTGCTGACCTGGTTCTCTGGCTCTTAAGCAGCTCTGCTAACCTGGTTCTCTGGCTCTAAAGCTGCTCTGCTGGCCTGGTTCTCTGGCTCTAAAGCAGCTCTGCTGACCTGGTTCTCTCCCTCTAAAGCAGCTCTGCTGACCTGGTTTCTCTGGCTCTACAGCAGCTCTGCTGACCTGGTTCTCTGACTCTAGAGCAGCTCTGCTGACCTAGTTTTTAGGCTCTAGAGCAGCTCTGCTGACCTGGTTCTCTGGCTCTACAGCAGCTCTGCTGACCTGGTTTTCTGCACTCACGACGCACGCACCCGACTTCGCGAAAATATATTTAAAAATAATAAAAGTTTCTTATAAGTACAAATATATTATTTTGATGACTATCTTACATAATCTCCTGCCTTAATATGTATATTAAAGACACATACATATCATTTTGGAACATAAATTTTTTTTGCGGGAGTCGCGCACCCAGCGCGCTCCAGCACGTATATGATGTCACGTGGGACCCGCAAGCGCGCAAACATCTCGTACCGTAATGCGCATGTGTCGCGAATGCACGGGAGCAGGAGTCGCAGACTGGTCGCATACCAATCGCGCATATCACGTGATATTAAATGTATATGATGTAACTGAAAAACACGCAGCCGTCGCACACCATACACGGATCCTTCATGACTTTTCTAAAATGGCGGCTAGAATGCGCGCACCCACAGTGATGTGTACACTTTGAGTGCGCGACTGCGAAAAAAATTTGAATTTTTTTTTTAAAGAAAATGATATAAATATATTAAAATAAAAAATGAAAACAAGAAAATTAATCAATATTTCAGTTTTAATTAAAAAATGTTTTTTTGCAATTTTCAGAAAAATATATGTTATTTAATGAATAAAATATTTATAAATAAACAGTTAATAAACTGTAGAAAATCAGTACAAAAAAATAGATATAACTACTATCACACTTAAATGTTAGTATTTAAAAAACCTTTGAAATTCACTGAAAAAAAACATAGGTTTCAGAGACGTTATAGTTAGAAATTAGCATTTAAAAAACCTCAGAAATTCACAGAAAAAACCATAGGTTTCAGGGGTGTTATAGTTAGCTGCCCATTTCACTCGTACAAAACCATAGAAATTCCTCCGTTATAGTTAGTTCTGCTAACTATAACTCGCGCCCCCGCAATGCACTGCTGATGACGTCAAATATTATATCACTCATGACATGGTGAGTGACATCACTGATGACATCACTGATGACATCTCAAATGACATCACTGATGACATCACTGATGACGTCATCCATTGAGTATGTGTTTCTGAACAGTTTTATTATGTTTAATATATATAGGGAAAGGCCCGCAATGCACTGCTGATGATGTCACATATTGCATCATTCATGACATGGTCAGTGACATCACTGATGACATCTCAATTGACATCACTGATGACATCATCCACTTGACAATCCGATACACCACATCATACACTAGTATAACCTTTCATCACTCACTGTAAAATACAGAGTACCATATTTGAAACCATTGACACACCAATACCAGTTACTACATACCCACTCACTGATTCCTAAGTCTACACACACAACTACCCATTCAACAACAGAATCATCTATACATGCAGTCATTAATTAATAGAACACTATCAAATGCACTTATACACATATATAGACATTGACACATCAGCAGTCATCTTAGTCGGTTATGCAGTCATCCTACTCACTCATGAAAAAAATGTATCGCACTTAAATTTACTCACTTACACAATTATCCAATGATACCTCATTTATTCAAACACATAGTAACTCATCGTTAATATGTTAAAAAAGCACCATTACAATTATACACTCATTCATATATTTACTCTCACAATCACTGACTCTTACACAAACGTATTTATATACACCAACTCTCACATACAATGCCTTTTATTTGTTTACTTTGTTGAAGATGTACAACTAAAACATATATTCGCTCACCAACACACAAATAAATACACTCAGTCACCCAAACAACTGTTTGCACATGCACTCTTAAACCCATATACCTAGTCAATCAACCATTCACACATCTATGCATAGAGTTACACACACCCCATCCAACCACACACAAACTCAGTGTCCCATACAAATACTCACCCAACTAATCAATAACTAATATACACACTCATGTAGTTAGTGACCAACTGAGGCAGCATGTTATACAACAACAGAGACAGTGCTGCACACATTCACATAGTTTAGTTACTAATCCATGTATTAAGTGAGACACTTTTAATTACTCACTTAAAAAGACAGTCAGACTGCTACTAAATCCTATATTCAGACAGTTATATATCCACTCAATCTTCAATACAGATTGGTATATATATAATACATATTTAAATTTCAAACTAAACCACATTCAGTGGATGATGTCATCAGTGATGTCATCAGTGATGTCATTTGAGATGTCATCAGTGATGTCATCAGTGATGTCACTGACCATCTCATGAATGATGCAATATGTGACATCATCAGCAGTGCATTGCGGGCGCGTGAGTTATAGTTAGCAGAACTAACTATAACGGAGGAATTTCTGTGGTTTTGTACGAGTGAAATGGGCAGCTAACTATAACACCCCTGAAACCTATGGTTTTTTCTGTGAATATATATATATATATATATATATATATATATATATATATATATATATATATATATATATATATATATATATATATATATAATACAGTTTTGCATGCCACAAGCTCTCACCCTGACTACCTTATACAGAGTATCCCTTATGGAGAATTGTTAAGAATCAGGAGGATTTGTAGTGATGAGGCAGATTTGGCAACAAAACAACAGCAAAGCAAGGAGAGATTTTTGGCAAGGGGCTACAAGACGCAAACTACAGATGCCGCCATAAGAACATCAAAATTAAGATCTCCTTGAATGTCCCATCAATAAAAGAAGTAATGAGAGTGGGGTAAACAGTACACCACAGAAGAACCTACAAGATTAATTTTAATGTATACCAAGCAGGAAAAACAACTCAGGGGCAAAATTAAACGTAATTGGCCTATGGTATGATATTATATGATCCAGTAATAGGCCACCTGCTACCCAAAACACCTTCCATCTCCTATAGAAAGACAGCTTCCATGGGAAACGCCCTAGTAAAAAGTAGCCTAAAAGATATACGAACAGGCTCATGGTTGATTGCAAGAAAAGGGTTTTATAAATGTGCCACTTGCTAAGCTTGCAAATATGGTATTAAAAACCACATACCATACAGCATTTAGTGACAAAATGCAGGTCATTAAGAAACATCGAACTTGTAAAACAGTACACGTGGTTTACATACTGGAGTGCAGTTGCAGCCTCCAGTATGTAGGAAGCATTAAATTGCAAGCACATAAAAGGATCTTGCAACATACTAGGGCCATAATTAATATGGATCCCAGTTGCCCGGTGGCAAGACATTTGAGAGAAATCCATAACAGCATTTTAAATATTTTTTAATTGATGTGGTCTTTGCACACAAGAGAGGAGGAAACCGGGATGAGAAGTTGAGGAGATTGGAAACTAGGTATATTTTAGAATTAGATACGAGGTTACCAAGTGGATTGAATACAAGTGAGGACCTACATACATATTTGTGAACAAAAATGCGTTTTAATGAATTGGAGTATTTCAACCGACAGGAGAATTGCCTAGTAATCATGCTAAAATATCCTCAGAAAGAATTTATCTATTTTGTGTATCTATATCTAAAAAGGTTTTAGGATTTTAAGGTTTTGCAATAGTGTTTGTATTGTCAATTTTATAACAACTTGTATTAACAAATTTGAACGTTTTATATATATATATATATATTTATATGTATATTCCATCTTTATGCACTACCGCCACCTTAAATCCTTGATACAAACAGGAATTCAATCTTTGTACTAGATTATATGCACTTTATATTGGCGAATTGGGGAATACATCTATCGTGGATCCCTGTATGAATCCACTCAGACATAGGTGAAATTTTAAATCTGCAGCTGCGTTTATTTTGCACAAATTAAGCACTTTAAGCATTATACACTTTATGAATCCTGGCTTGGAAGGATTTTATATTTATTAGGCACATATACACTTAATAGATTAGCACATTAATTATGCTGAGCTATGCAATATAGGCAACAGGTATGACTATAAACAATACAACTATTTAAGGTAATTTAATGTCCATCCTGATAGCCTTGCAAGGTATGACAATTAGTTGAGATCAAAGGTGCATTGGATATTAAAAAGTATTTATACAATTAATTTATTCTGAGAAATACACTGTAAATCAACTACTCTCATACTCATAGTCGGCAATCAATTCGTATTTTTATATTATTTAAGGGAATAATAGGAGGACAAATCCTGACTGTGAAGGATTGGATGACCAAAACATTAATATTGTTTATTTATGCACATATAACAATGTTTGATCACATATGGTTAATGAGAAGTGTGAAATTAAATAACTGCATTATGCTAAAAAATGTATTTAAACAACGATGTTGTGCAGTAAGAAGAGTATTTATCGGTCTTTTCTCTATATTCATTAACCACATGTGGAGCACTGAGCATTTTAAATTGTGGATTGTCTCTTATAACGTTGTCATGTGATCAAGGCCGGTAAACAGCTGAAATGCGTTATGGCAGCAATAATTCGAAAAGACTAAAAATAAAAGAATTACACTTACTGGTGGTCTGCACTCGTTATTCAGGAGAAGATGCGGCGAGAGTTGGAAAAAAAAAATATATATATATGTATATATATATATATATATATATATATATATATATATATATATACTTGAAGATGAAGGATCACAAGAAAACAACAGCCAGCCAGGGCAAAAATCTGGATCCCAAAGGATAAAATGAGTCACAAAGAAATAAAATATCCAAGAAAGAAGTGACTCAAACAGATAGATTCACCAAAGAACAAAAATATATTTCCACTACAACATTTCAGCTTCCGCCTTCCTCAGGTAGTACAAGATGGTTTGCTCTGTGGCTGCACAGATGACAGCTGAATTTTCAAAAAGCATCATGAGTGAAGATTCTATTTGGAATGTGGAATCAATGCAGTCCTGAGAGCTCTTGAGATATGCAGTAATCAGGCTGTGTTGTCAGTAATGTTCAGTCCATCTGGATGCAGTGATTTTAAACGGTAGATCCAGAAGTTTTCCCTGGAGTCCAGTAGTTCTTCCTTTGAAACATGTTCCACGGGGAAAATCTTCAAATCTGATAGTGAATGATCCACAAGGTTAAAATGATTGGCTACAGGCTGGTCAATTTTCTTATTAATTATTGCAGATTTGTGGTTCCTGAATCGTGTACGGAGGCCATTCACTGTTTGGCCTACATATTGCATTTTACAGCTTTGCCGTTGGCACTGAATCACATAAATAATGCATGTTGAGCGACATGTAAGATGCTGCCTTATTGCATAGGTCCTTCTCGTAACAGAAATAGTTACAGATGATGTTTGTAAGAGATATTCACACGTGATGCACCTTTTAGAGTCACAGCAATGAACCCCTGCATTTGTTACAGCTTGCTTGAGTTCAGCTCTCACAATAAGAGATCGTAAATTTGGAGCTCTGCGGTAAGCAATGACTGGTGGTTTTGGAAAAACCTTTTGCAATTTTTCACAAGTGGACAGTAAGGGAAATGTTTTTTGCATTATATTTCTGTAGTTAGGAGCTGATGGATGATAGCCAACTACAAATGGAGTTCTGTCACTTTTGTTTCTGCCGTTGGTATTCCAAATAAGTGTTTCTCTGGGTAACTGCAAAGACTTGTCAATTTGTTGCTGTATGATATGCAGAGGATAGCCTCGCCTTTTAAATAATGTAGCAAGCTCCTGTAGATGGTCTTTACAGGTTTCCTCATTGCTGCAGATGCGTCTTATTCTGAGTGCTTGGCTGTAGATGATGCTCAGTTTAGTGTGGTGTGGGTGACATGAAGTCCAGTTTAGATACAAATGAGCATCTGTAGGCTTGTGGTACAGATCAGTTGTAATTTTGTGTTCATGAATGGTGAGTAGCACATCCAGAAAAGGGAGATGAGGATTCTGTTTAGTATTGTTGCTGGTAAATTTGATGGTAGGATGGATATTGTTGATATAAGCTGTAAATTGTTCCAATGTTCTACTTCCTGAATTCCATATTATAAATATGTCATCAATGTATCTTAGCCATACCAGTGGTTTGATGCTAGAAGTAGCAAGTATACAGTTCTCTAGTTTGCCCATGAAGATATTTGCATAGGATGGAGCCATCCGAGTACCCATGGAAGTCCCTTGTATCTGCAGATAGTGTTTACCATTGAAAGTAAAATTGTTGGATTTAAGGATAACTCTTGCAAAGTTGGTAAGCACATTTGTTGATGGCTTTTTCACAGTTCTTTTATTAAGAGCTTCAGATAATGCCATAAGCTCATCCTCATGTGGTATATTGGTGTATAATGATGTAACATCAAATGTAGCCAGAAGACTATCATCATCAAATGTGTAGGTTTGTTTTAATTTTTCAATAATCTGAAGGAAGTGACTGGTATCTTTAACAAATGATGGAAATTCCTGTACAATGGGCTGGAGATGCAGGTCGACAAATAAAGATAGTCTCTCAGTGGCTGTGTCATTGCCAGAGATGATGGGACGGCCAGGATTGTTCATTTTGTGAATTTAGGGAAGCATATAAAATCTCCCAGGTCTTGGTTTGGAATGAACAAGTATATCTGCTGTTGTTTCATCAATGAGGTTTAAGCTCCTGTATCCTACAACCATGTTCTTAATTTCTTTGTTCAAGTCTTCTGTGGGATCAGTTTCTAAAGGTTTGTAAGTGTTGGTATCCATTAGTTGTCTCATTCCTTCCTCAATATAATCACTTACCTTCATGGCAACCACTGCACCACCTTTGTCTGCCGGTTTTATAATGACATCCATTCTCTGTTGAATGAGGTGGAGAGCTTTTCTTTCTTCTCGGGTGATGTTATCAAAAATCCTTTTAGGTGTTGATTCCTTGATGAGTTTCTTGATGGATAAAATGTATGTATCAAGGACAGGATTTCTACCACATTGAGGAGTCCATGATTTGGGATGGCGGAACTTCTTAAATGGATCTGGATGGTAGCTTGGCAGATCAACATTAGAATTATTGTAAAAGTATTCTGCAAGTCTGCATCTTCTCTCGAAGGTTTTTAGGTCTCTCATCATGTTGGCAGTATTATGGTCCTTCGGTACAGGACAGAAATAGAGGCCTTTGCTCAAGAGGTTCAATTCGCCTGGTGATAGGAGCCCTCCAGTAAAGTCAATAACTGGGTCGGATGTCTGCAAGGGTTGTAGCTGACTGATGCTATGCAGCCTTTTTTGTCTTATAAATCTTCTATTCTTTTTATGCTGTTTACTCACAGGGCTTTCACTGACAAGAAAATCTCCAAAAACAGAATGATTTATGAAGTGGTGAGTTGGAAGAGGAGGTATATGAAATCTTAACATATCTCTTTTTAGTTTTGCAGATTTAATTTCAATAGCTTTCCTGGCAGTCATCTTTTTTTACTACTGCAATCCTCTGTAGTATGTGTGCCACTTCAGAGTCACTTTTTGTGTTCTTTAAAAGTTCCAGTTCTTTTTGTAGCTTGGCTTTAAGCATCTGCATTTTTTGAATGGTTACTTTAATAGATACCAATAGTAGGGCCATTGATGAGTTATGCAGTAAAATATTCCATGTAGCGGACCATTCACAACTAGTTAGTTTAAAAGGTGGCTTAGACTTAACCTCCAACCCCATAGGATAGATGTTACGTTTTTTATAGATTTGTAAATGTGCTATTGTAAATTGGCACTTACTGATTTTGTCCTGGATGAACAGCGCATATCTAGGATGTAGATTTGTTCTTGACATGGTGGTTGCTTCTGGCTTGAGTATCGGATCCAGGAAGGATACAGGTTTGTAATCCCAAAAACAGTATACTTGAAGATGAAGGATCACAAGAAAACAACAGCCAGCCAGGGCAAAAATCTGGATCACAAAGGATACAATGAGTCACAAAGAAATAAAATATCCAAGAAAGAAGTGACTCAAACAGATAGATTCACCAAAGAACAAAAATATATTTCCACTACAACTTTTCAGCTTCCGCCTTCCTCAGGTAGTACAAGATGGTTTGCTCTGTGGCTGCACAGATGACAGCTGAATTTTCAAAAAGCATCATGAGTGAAGATTTCATTGGGAATGTGGAATCAATGCAGTCCTGAGAGCTCTTGAGATATGCAGTAATCAGGCTGTGTTGTCAGTAAAGTTCAGTCCATCTGGATGCAGTGATTTTAAACGGTACATCCAGAAGTTTTCCCTGGAGTCCAGTAGTTCTTCCTTTGAAACATGTTCCATGGGGAAAATCTTCAAATCTGATAGTGAATGATCCACAAGGTTAAAATGATTGGCTACAGGCTGGTCAATTTTCTTATTAATTATTGCAGATTTGTGGTTCCTGAATCGTGTACGGAGGTCATTCACTGTTTGGCCTACATATTGCTTTTTACAGCTTTGCCGTTGGCACTGAATCACATAAATAATGCATGTTGAGCGACATGTAAGATGCTACCTTATTGCATAGGTCCTTCTCGTAACAGAACTAGTTACAGATGATGTTTGTAAAAGATATTCACACGTGATGCACCTTTTAGAGTCACAGCAATGAACCCCTGCATTTGTTACAGCTTGCTTGAGTTCAGCTCTCACAATAAGAGATCGTAAATTTGGAGCTCTGCGGTAAGCAATGACTGGTGGTTTTGGAAAAACCTTTTGCAATTTTTCACAAGTGGACAGTAAGGGAAATGTTTTTTGCATTATATTTCTGTAGTTAGGAGCTGATGGATGATAGTCAACTACAAATGGAGTTCTGTCACTTTTGTTTCTGCCGTTGGTATTCCAAATAAGTGTTTCTCTGGGTAACTGCAAAGACTTGTCAATTTGTTGCTGTACGATATGCAGAGGATAGCCTCGCCTTTTAAATAATGTAGCAAGCTCCTGTAGATGGTCTTTACAGGTTTCCTCATTGCTGCAGATGCGTCTTATTCTGAGTGCTTGGCTGTAGATGATGCTCAGTTTAGTGTGGTGTGTGTGACATGAAGTCCAGTTTAGATACAAATGAGCATCTGTAGGCTTGTGGTACAGATCAGTTGTAATTTTGTGTTCATGAATGGTGAGTAGCACATCCAGAAAAGGGAGACGAGGATTCTGTTTAGTATTGTTGCTGGTAAATTTGATGGTAGGATGGATATTGTTGATATAAGCTGTAAATTGTTCCAATGTTCTACTTCCTGAATTCCATATTATAAATATGTCATCAATGTATCTTAGCCATACCAGTGGTTTGATGCTAGAAGTAGCAAGTATACAGTTCTCTAGTTTGCCCGTGAAGATATTTGCATAGGATGGAGCCATCCGAGTACCCATGGAAGTCCCTTGTATCTGCAGATAGTGTTTACCATTGAATGTAAAATTGTTGGATTTAAGGATAACTCTTGCAAAGTTGGTAAGCACATTTGTTGATGGCTTTTTCACAGTTCTTTTATTAAGAGCTTCAGATAATGCCATAAGCCCATCCTCATGTGGTATATTGGTGTATAATGATGTAACATCAAATGTAGCCAGAAGAGTATCATCATCAAATGTGTAGGTTTGGTTTAAATTTTCAATAATCTAAAGGAAGTGACTGCTATCTTTAACAAATGATGGAAGTTCATGTACAATGGGCTGGAGGTGCAGGTCGACAAATAAAGATAGTCTCTCAGTGGCTGTGTCATTGCCAGAGATGATGGGACGGCCAGGATTGTTCATTTTGTGAATTTTGGGACGCATATAAAATCTCCCAGGTCTTGGTATGGGATGAACAAGTATATCTGCTGTTGTTTCATCAATGAGGTTTAAGCTCCTGTATCTTACAACCATGTTCTTAATTTCTTTGTTCAAGTCTTCTATGGGATCAGTTTCTAAAGGTTTGTAAGTGTTGGTATCCATTAGTTGTCTCATTCCTTCCTCAATATAATCACTTACTTTCATGGCAACCACTGCACCACCTTTGTCTGCCGGTTTTATAATGACATCCATTCTCTGTTGAATGAGGTGGAGAGCTTTTCTTTCTTCTCGGGTGATGTTATCAAAAATCCTTTTAGGTGTTGATTCCTTGATGAGTTTCTTGATGGATAAAATGTATGTATCAAGGACAGGATTTCGCCAAGGGTGTGTGCTCGCTCCCACTTTGTTTTCATTATTCATTAATAGGGTCATAAATTATTTTTCCAATAACCCTACCGATGCCCCCACCCTGGCTGGAATGAAGATTCCCCTACTCATGTTCGCAGATGACACCCTTTTGATCTCGAAGACGAGACAGGGTCTGCAGCTCGCCCTGTCTCGCTTCGAGATCTTTTGTAGCGAACATGAGTTGGAAATCAATGTTGGGAAAACCAAGTTTATGGTTTTTCGTGGTCCCCGGCGTATTAAGGCGCAGGTATGTCTGGGTGGTGTCAACTTGGCCCAAACGGCTGTCTTTACCTATCTAGGGGTTACCTTTAGCGAGACCTGCAGCTGGTCTCATCAGCTGGATCTTCTAGCTCTTAAACATGCCCAATTGGGTGGTGCCTTGTTGAAAGAGCATAAACATTCCCTAACCAAACCACTAGCCCCCCTAATGAAGATTTATGGCTCCAAGATTCTACCTGCCATCTTTTATGGTGCCGAGATCTGGGGATTTAGTAACCTGTCCAAGCTGAAGACCGCCCAGAATAAATTTCTTAGGTCAGCTATTGGGCTTCCCCAATCTACTCCGCGCATCCCCTTATTGTACGATCTGGGAATCCAGCCTATAGAGGACTGGGCAGGGTATAGACCTTTGGCATTTTGGCGTCGCCTGTGGACTACCCCTGAACTAGCGATCTATGCAAAAGCCCTCTTGGAGGTCAAAGGGATGGAGGGTTCGCACAGGATTCCCTGGTTGTCCAGTATTAAAACCCTGTTGATTGACCTTGGGATGGGCTAACCCTGATTTCGTGGTTTTTCCGTCGAAAAATGTCCTTAAGGATGCTTACTGGTGCTTTATCAAGAACAGGAGATGTGCTTCCCTTATAGGCACCACGATGACTGCCACATTCCTAGTTCTTAAGGACGAGTCTGCTTATGAAAATTACTGGGATACTATTTTGAAGTATTTTGATCGCAAATTGTATCACCAGTTTAGAGTGGGCGCCCTACCACTGCGAGGACTCACCAAAAGCTGGAGTCCTCTTGGTAGTGACAAGTGCCCCTTCTGCGTAGACAAGACAGAAACCTTGGACCATTTCCTTTTTGGTTGCCCAATTTACCATCTCCCTCGACGCGTTTGGCTTCGCCCTGTTTGCAGATTAATGAGTACTCGTTCAGCACAGGTTGCCAGTAGAATCTTGAAAACAGATACCTCAAAACCAATAGTAATAGGTGTTGCCAAATTTATTAGTTGGGCATGGATTCTTAGGGCACGGAAACTTAAGTTGTGATTTGTGTCCTGCTAGTTACTATTACTAGTACCTTAATATGGATTATTAGGTCAACTGACGTGTCCCTCACTGTATCTCATTGTATTCTATTATGCTTGTGATTATTTTTAATCTACTGTTTTTATGTAATATTTTAAAGGTTTAGAAGTTTTATCTTGTATTATAACATGAATTGTATTATATATGAATTGCTTTTACTTGTGTAGAATGTCTTTTATGATGTGAATCGAATAAAGACCTACTGACTGACTGACTGACTGGCATATCTCAAGAGCTCTCAGGACTGCATTGATTCCACATTCCAAATGGAATCTTCACTCATGATGCTTTTTGAAAATTCAGCTGTCATCTGTGCAGCCACAGAGCAAACCATCTTGTACTACCTGAGGAAGGCGGAAGCTGAAACGTTGTAGTGGAAATATATTTTTGTTCTTTGGTGAATCTATCTGTTTGAGTCACTTCTTTCTTGGATATTTTATTTCTTCGTGACTCATTGTATCCTTTGGGATCCAGATTTTTGCCCTGGCTGGCTGTTGTTTTCTTATGATCCTTCATCTTCAAGTATACTGTTTTTGGGATTACAAACCTGTATCCTTCCTGGATCCGATACTCAAGCCAGAAGCAACCACTATGTCAAGAACAAATCTACATCCTAGATATGCGCTGGTTATCCAGGAGAAAATCAGTAAGTGCCAATTTACAATAGCACATTTACAAATCTATAAAAAACGTAACATCTATCCTATGGGGTTGGAGGTTAAGTCTAAGCCACCTTTTAAACTAACTAGTTGTGAATGGTCCGCTACATGGAATATTTTACTGCATAACTCATCAATGGCCCTACTATTGGTATCTATTAAAGTAACCATTCAAAAAATGCAGATGCTTAAAGCCAAGCTACAAAAAGAACTGGAACTTTTAAAGAACACAAAAAGTGACTCTGAAGTGGCACACATACTACAGAGGATTGCAGTAGTAAAAAAGATGACTGCCAGGAAAGCTATTGAAATTAAATCTGCAAAACTAAAAAGAGATATGTTAAGATTTCATATACCTCCTCTTCCAACTCACCACTTCATAAATCATTCTGTTTTTGGAGATTTTCTTGTCAGTGAAAGCCCTGTGAGTAAACAGCATAAAAAGAATAGAAGATTTATAAGACAAAAAAGGCTGCATAGCATCAGTCAGCTACAACCCTTGCAGACATCCGACCCAGTTATTGACTTAACTGGAGGGCTCCTATCACCAGGCGAATTGAACCTCTTGAGCAAAGGCCTCTATTTCTGTCCTGTACCGAAGGACCATAATACTGCCAACATGATGAGAGACCTAAAAACCTTCGAGAGAAGATGCAGACTTGCAGAATACTTTTACAATAATTCTAATGTTGATCTGCCAAGCTACCATCCAGATCCATTTAAGAAGTTCCGCCATCCCAAATCATGGACTCCTCAATGTGGTAGAAATCCTGTCCTTGATACATACATTTTATCCATCAAGAAACTCATCAAGGAATCAACACCTAAAAGGATTTTTGATAACATCATCCGAGAAGAAAGAAAAGCTCTCCACCTCATTCAACAGAGAATGGATGTCATTATAAAACCGGCAGACAAAGGTGGTGCAGTGGTTGCCATGAAAGTAAGTGATTATATTGAGGAAGGAATGAGACAACTAATGGATACCAACACTTACAAACCTTTAGAAACTGATCCCACAGAAGACTTGAACAAAGAAATTAAGAACATGGTTGTAAGATACAGGAGCTTCAACCTCATTGATGAAACAACAGCAGATATACTTGTTCATTCCAAACCAAGACCTGGGAGATTTTATATGCTTCCCAAAATTCACAAAATGAACAATCCTGGCCGTCCCATCATCTCTGGCAATGACACAGCCACTGAGAGACTATCTTTATTTGTCGACCTGCACCTCCAGCCCATTGTACAGGAACTTCCATCATTTGTTAAAGATACCAGTCACTTCCTTCAGATTATTGAAAAATTAAACCAAACCTACACATTTGATGATGATACTCTTCTGGCTACATTTGATGTTACATCATTATACACCAATATACCACATGAGGATGGGCTTATGGCATTATCTGAAGCTCTTAATGAAAGAACTGTGAAAAAGCCATCAACAAATGTGCTTACCAACTTTGCAAGAGTTATCCTTAAACCCAACAATTTTACATTCAATGGTAAACACTATCTGCAGATACAAGGGACTTCCATGGGTACTCGGATGGCTCCATCCTATGCAAATATCTTCATGGGCAAACTAGAGAACTGTATACTTGCTACTTCTAGCATCAAACCACTGGTATGGCTAAGATTCATTGATGACATATTTATAATATGGAATTCAGGAAGTAGAACATTGGAACAATTTACAGCTTATATCAACAATATCCATCCTACCATCAAATTTACCAGCAACAATACTAAACAGAATCCTCATCTCCCTTTTCTGGATGTGCTACTCACCATTCATGAACACAAAATTACAACTGATCTGTACCACAAGCCTACAGATGCTCATTTGTATCTAAACTGGACTTCATGTCACCCACACCACACTAAACTGAGCATCATCTACAGCCAAGCACTCAGAATAAGACGCATCTGCAGCAATGAGGAAACCTGTAAAGACCATCTACAGGAGCTTGCTACATTATTTAAAAGGCGAGGCTATCCTCTGCATATCATACAGCAACAAATTGACAAGTCTTTGCAGTTACCCTGAGAAACACTTATTTGGAATACCAACGGCAAAAACAAAAGTGACAGAACTCCATTTGTAGTTGACTATCATCCATCAGCTCCTAACTACAGAACTATAATGCAAAAAACATTTCCCTTACTGTCCACTTGTGAAAAATTGCAAAAGGTTTTTCCAAAACCACCAGTCATTGCTTACCGCAGAGCTCCAAATTTACGATCTCTTATTGTGAGAGCTGAACTCAAGCAAGCTGTAACAAATGCAGGGGTTCATTGCTGTGACTCTAAAAGGTGCATCACGTGTGAATATCTTTTACAAACATCATCTGTAACTAGTTCTGTTACGAGAAGGACCTATGCAATAAGGCAGCATCTTACATGTCGCTCAACATGCATTATTTATGTGATTCAGTGCCAACGGCAAAGCTGTAAAAAGCAATATGTAGGCCAAACAGTGAATGACCTCCGTACTAGATTCAGGAACCACAAACCTGCAATAATTAATAAGAAAATTGACCAGCCTGTAGCCAATCATTTTAACTTTGTGGATCATTCACTATCAGATTTGAAGATTTTCCCCGTGGAACATGTTTCAAAGGAAGAACTACTGGACTCCAGGGAAAACCTCTGGATGTACCGTTTAAAATCACTGCATCCAGATGGACTGAACATTACTGACAACACAGCCTGATTACTGCATATCTCAAAAGCTCTCAGGACTGCATTGATTCCACATTCCAAATGGAATCTTCACTCATGATGCTTTTTGAAAATTCAGCTGTCATCTGTGCAGCCACAGAGCAAACCATCTTGTACTACCTGAGGAAGGCGGAAGCTGAAACGTTGTAGTGGAAATATATTTTTGTTGTTTGGTGAATCTATCTGTTTGAGTCACTTCTTTCTCGGATATATATATATATATATATATATATATATATATATATATATATATATATATAATCTACTGGCGGTCGCCAGTGGATAGTTATAGTTAGGACCGTGTTTCCATAGGAAATCCGCAACATTCTATTTGGAATAACTTTGGCGCCGGTCGACGAATCCTCGCGAAATTTTCAAAACTAATGGGGCGCTACGCTCCGCTCCTACCCTTAAAGTCTCGGGGGGATTCGTCAAGCGGGGGCTGAGAAAAAAGGGGGGTCCCAAAATGCGCTTTCCCCATGCATTTTCCCATAGGACCTTTAGTCCGAGCTACAGCCCGAACGGCTGAACAGAATTACTTGAAATTTGGCAGAGAGGTAGTCCTCAGGTCAAGGATGTGCCTTTTGTAGGTCTGGTGTAAATCTGTTCAGTAGGTCCTGAGAAAATAGCATTTAAATCAATATATATATCTGTAAGCGCGCTCCGTGCGCTTACCGTAAGCTTACCGTACGCGTACGGTGCCGGTGCCGTGCGCGAGCTCAATTCTGATTGGTGGTTACATGACTGTAAACATTCGAATCGGTCGAAATCAGGAAGTGTCGGCCGCCATTTTCTGTCTCTCGCACTGAGAAACAAAGGTGGGGAACGTGAAAAGGGGGCAACGAAGAGAGTTGCAGACCCCCTAGTGTTTGTCAGGGGGTCCAAGAAGGACCCAAAAGTACGAAAAATACATTTAATAATTTTAAAAAAAAATCACGGAGTGCGCGTACGGTAAGCTTACCGTACGCGCACGGGAAAAAAAAATAAAAAATAAAATAAAGAAGTAACAATCACATTTATTAAATAAATTAAAGGACCCACAAGGGAGAAAAAAACAAATGTTACTGTGTAAAAAAAGGCGAGGCGCGCACGGCATGGACGCGCACAGAGCGCCCACAGCGCGCGCGCGCACGGTGCGCGAAGCGCACTGTGCGCGCAGGGTGTGCGCACAGTGAAAAACCAGAAAAAAAAATAAAAAATAAATACATAACTTAGCATTTAAAAAACCGTACAAATTCACTGAAAAAACCATAGGTTTCACACACGTTATAGTTAGGAATTATCATTTACAAAACCTTGCAAATTCACTTAAAAAACCATAGGTTTCACACATGTTATAGTTAGCTGTACATTTCACTCGTAAAAAACCAATGAAATTCCACGTTATAGTTAGATCAGGTAACTATAACTAGCGCGACCGCAATCCACAATGTGTAATTTCAGATGTCATCATTGATGTCATGAGTGATGTCACTGACCATGTCATGAGTGATGTAATATGTGACGTCATCAGCAGTTTATTGTGGGCGCGCAAGTTATAGTTACCTGATCTAACTATAACGTGGAATTTCATTGGTTTTTTACGAGTGAAATGTACAGCTAACTATAACATGTGTGAAACCTATGGTTTTTTAAGTGAATATATATATATATATATATATTCTTTTGCACACTCTTGCGCATACCTATCCTTGTCTTTCTTTGTGGCTTTTAACAGGTGTGACCGAGAAACTGTTAAGAGAGTTACACTACACTCCTGTGATGTTAGGCAGACGCAAGAATGGGTAGGTCATATGGTACGGAATGTAAAATACTTATGTCTGTAGTGTAGAGTAAGGGAGTTTGTGAATTTTTTATGTGCTTTTTCTTGTTACAGCAGAATGTAAAGAAATTATTTAAGTGTGTTTAACATTGGAACCACAGTCTGAATGTGGAAGCAGTACTTCTCATTTCCTTTACAGGTAGAAAGCAATCATGAGATGATATATCTATATATGCCTGTATAGTACATTCAGTGAGAGCAAGGGACAAGAGTGTTCATTATCTCTTCCTTGTTTCATTACAGATCACCTTCACAGCAGTTCCCTTCCTATGCTTTCCTCACTTGATCATCTCACTTATCTGCGCTATTATAGCTTTACAGACTTCGGACTATCAAGGGGTGGACCATTCTGAGCATCAAACTGATCCTGAGGATTTACCACCTTGACAAGTAGTCAACTAGCTGCAAAAACAGAGAAAAAATATGAAAGACCATAAATATCCCACTAAATAAATTAGGGTTCGAATTCTCCAGTATTTAGTTTGTACCTATAGTGAGGAAATTATTAAAGCCCTACACAGGTTTAGTTAATTCTCTAGTCTTTAATTGGCACCTTCTGCAGCAAAATTATTAAACTACTGCACTGTATCTGCTGTTAAGCAGACTATTAACGGCATTGTTCTTTATACAATGTGGTCATTCGACTAATCGGTAACTCTACTACATTAAAACATTATTAAATATTATATAATAAATGCAATAGTTGGTAATACCTAAAGAAGGATTGAAAATCACAGTCCATAAACAGGTTGCACCTGATATGTAGCATGCTCATGTGAGGTCAACTTAGCACTCCAGAATATTATGTTTCCACAATATGTGACTCACACGTACACTTTGGGTAACCTGACCATTGTACTTTTCCAGTACAGATCTGTGAAATTCTGCTCACATAATGAGGCTGACAAACACAAATTGACATCATAGCCCCATAGCCGTAATTCTCAAGCACAATTACCATGTAAATTACACACCAGAAATCTGACTGTGTGCAAGAGGTTCAGCATCTCAGCAAAGTAAAGAGGTCACATGCGACCATCTCCCTACTAGGCAGGCTCAATATTACTGTAACAGAGCAGACAAACACATCTTGATACTGCATGTTTGAGGACAAGATGTATGGATTACTTGCCACGTTAGTGCTTACATTACTTTTAGGGGCAGGAGTCATCTCTCTTACTCTTTGGTCCCCAGTTAGGCCACAATTCCAGACACTAACCACTGTTCACTAGTGTTCACTGCATAAATATGCAAACGTCTCAAAGGGCTGTCTCACTTGGTGAAGCTTTATTCTGAAATAGAAACATCTCACTAAGGTCTATCACGCTTGTCACCAAGACAAGTGGATTCCCATTAAACATACAAACTATGAACAGCAAATAGCCTCCAATAACACACTGCAGTGAAAGAACACAGCGTCATCCCCTTTGCGTCAGCCAACCAATATACCCTCTTTCAGGCTAGAGCCAATCCACTGACCCTTTGATGAAGCACAACTCTACAAAGTGGTAATTAAGTAAGTAAGCAAATCAGAAATTGTTCAACTTGATCACTTTCAGTGATGACCTTGTGTCAGATACTGCTCTCATTATGTCTTGCTGATGACCCTGCATGTTGTCCCAATTACGCATACATTTATGATGCTGAGGACAGCCCATCATTGAAGATAAGGTAGAGTCTGCATTCAGTCTATGGTGCCCTTTGCCTCTGTTGCGGATACTGCCTATTCTTACTGTTGCATATTGTGTCCACACGAATGAACTAATAAACTTACTTACTAAAGTACAGCCATGATGATGGATTCAAGAGCATCTTATGTCAACCAACTAATCAGAGCAAAGTGCAAACTTCCCTGGTTTCTGTACTTGCTCCAAAGGTCTCAGGGACAACCCTGACTAGGGCTTGCTTCTTCACTAGAACATGCTGCCATGCACTTCTCTCTTTCACATATGTCCACAGGAGAAGTTGTCATGGCAGAAAATCTGTGATGGACCTCTCATCAGCATGCTAGATTTCACCTCATATATTATTATTACACTAGTAATAGGGCCACGATTGTGGACGGCTTCGAAAAGGGTGCAATATTTACTACATTCAAAATATTCTGGCTTAGTTGGTATAAGAATTCCTACAGTGTGGTAAATACCACCTAGCTGCGATTACTGCCCTCAAAATTGGACATATTTATATTTATATTTATTTATATTGGACATAACATGCAGATTGTTATCCTTATTGCATGTCTTGTTATTTACTGTGCATTTTTCCCTAGGTACACTTCAGCAGAGTTGGCCTGCCGAAATTTACCATGGGATAAAATGTGTGTGAGAGTGTGGGTCTGCTTGTACTACATGAAATTGTGATATGTGTGGTGACAGGCGGTACCACACATAACGCACTTAATTGGCCCACTGTAACTGGGGGTTAAGGCACCATTTAAAGCACCAACAGTCACTTAAGTGGTCCCCAGGCACCCAGGCTATAATTTTTAATTATCTGGTCCATAGAAAATAATAATAATGCGTTTAAGAGCAATAAAACATGGAATGCTTTTGTGCAAATAAAGGTGGTCATGATGACAGATTGACATGTACTCACATTTGTCGGCAGGCTCTTTCAGCCGCCTCCCAGGTAGCATTCCGTAGTGAGGTTAGAAAGTAGCAGTGCTTATCTTTAAGAGTCCATCCCAGGGGGCATTTTGGTGCATGTGTGCCCTTTGAAAAAAATAAGGTTGACAATAAAACACCACAATATTCCATAAACATACAACTGATTCAACAGCTGTCTATCGGTGGATTAGATCATGAGTCCCAAATGTTGCCTGGGGAAGCCAGTCCCCTGGGGTTCGCAGTGCTAAAGCGGTAATAACCATGAGGCATACAGATATAGAGTTGTGCCATGACGACAGCCAACCCTGTTTGAAGCAAGTCACACACTAGGACAGGTCTGGTTTTTTTCTGAAAGCCCATAGTTGGTATTGCATAACTTTAACATAAACAATTTTGACATTTCTGGATAACATACAATGCAATAGTGTAATTTTGCATTGACAAGTGCGCTCATATTTCGAATGAATGTAATTTTTCACTTTTCAGGTAGCGCATATGTTGAAGCAAAATTACACCAGCATCAGGGGAATGTTTGCAATCTTCACAATAATGCAAAATGTACATAGTACAGCCTCAAGTTTTAGCTCTTTTCAAGCACACAATTTGAGAGACAATGTTAGTAATACAGAATTTAGATGCCGACTCGAAGTGATCATTTGCTTCAAAAGTAATGGACACATGATATATCTGATTTGCAGTTTTCGTAGGAGTGCTGCTGAACCTTTACAGCCTGGTAGATTCACTATGTCCAGATAAAACCGGATGTATAATTTATTAAAATGTTGCCATTTTTTTGCCAAATCACATTAGCTTCTAATGTTGCAGTCTATGTGAAATTAGATAAGGTGTTGGATTTAGCCGCCATGTTAGAACTGTATGATGCAAAATGACCGGAGGAAGGGAGAAATTACTCCTAAGAACAATAAACAACACTTCAATGCAGTATATATTTTTCAGTCCCAGGAAGTATTTTGAAAGAATGGAAGAAGACTCTTTAGACCTCTTTAAGTCTCTGATTTCAAAATGTGTGTATCCATAAACACAAATGGCACAACCCAATGTACAGAATGTACATTTTCTTAGTTACAAGACTAATTTACTCCGAAGGGTCCCGTGCAAAGAGCAATTGGAAGTGAACGAAAGCTGTCCTTTGAGTGTGGTGCAGTGGCTTGAGTCATTTCTGTATAAGGTTTATTAAATGTTATTCATAATTACTTAATTTTTTTATGGTTTTATTCTAATTTATTCTAATTCACTGTGACCAATATAACATAGGATCTCTCCATAAGGAAAATCTGCAAGTTTATGTAGGTGTTCTGCATGAAACTTTCTAGTTTTCATCTTATGCATGCAGTAACAATCCTTCAAGAAGTTCAATTATTTGTGCACAAACAGTTTTGGTCGCCAATGTTGGCACTATATCAAATTTATTGTACACAGGCACAGAGTGTGGCCTACACCGTGTACAGCTAGAACAAACAACCTTAATTTTTGACATAGAGGAGGCTCTGTTTACCATCTTGCCGTCGCTGGGTAGTTGGGTCTCTCCATTTCCCATGCTGGAGTCTCGCAGTGGACGGTCACGCCGAGTGTTCCCGTGCACTGGTTGGAACAGCGGGGACCAGCTGTCAGCTGTCCGCGTGTGCGACTGTGATAGAAACTGCACTTCAACCCTCATTGGGATAATTCCATGGTACTAAAGGAATGGACAATCAGGGATTAGTCAAATCAGTTCTCCACAATCAGTTTAAATGGCGCCAATCATCATTTGCGCTAATCAGCTGCTATTTTTAGCACCAGAGATGTAAAGTACCTCATTAATATTCGTGGTGGTGGTGCAGCATATTCTTTCAGTTCCCACCGATTCATTAACCACTATTTATCACATTAAAGTCATTGAAGAGTTTGAATGGTCTAAGAGGGCACAGGCTAAAAGACATCTTTCTAAATGTAGACCAGCTACTTGTGCCTAATCTGTTCAAACCATGCAATATTATCAGATCAATAGTGTGAGAGAAAGTAGAAAAAAATGAAAGTTTGCAGTTTCTTAGTTCTCAATGCATCCGTATTCCTGTTTATGCTGTAATGTAGTGGAATAGCAAACATGATTTAAAATGTACTAGATAAACAGCACGCAATCTATCTGCTATTTCCGAAGAACCACTTGAATAAGGTTATGAAAAGTGCATGCATACACAAACCCCTAAAGTGTCCCTCACAGGTACTGAGCATTCAGAAATAGATGCACTTGTTGTAACCTGGAGAGATAAATCCTCTAAGCCTGATAATAATGTTAATGATAGTAACACTGTTTTCATAGATGTTCCACCACTACACTGACCTCACTACATCAGTGGGTCACTGCAGAACATGCTATCGATCGAGGTAAGTACTGCATGCAGGATCTCGGTGAAAAGAAATGTGGCCCAATGAAATGTTATTTACAGCAAGTGTACCAAAAACACATATTCACATAATATTACAGGGCAAAGTTCAACTTCCAGTTTATTATTACAGTAGAGTGTAACTTACATGAGAACAATCTTTCACTCATTTAATACAAGAGTGCAAAGGTCGAATTGCATGTTACTGCCACAGTACCGTATAAATGACTTTTGGAAACAATACATAATAATATCTCATAGATTTCATTTCGGAATCAGTTTATGGAAGAAAACGCGGAGGTCACACTCACCTATTTGTGATTCTATCATACTGCACAGATTTAACCCCATGTGTTCTGATTATAGTCCAATGCATGTGTTTAGAAGTATTTGACAAAAAACAATACAATAAACCATAGAGGCAAATGCACAGATTGTAAGACACTATTTATTACCGTTGTTCATAGAGGGTTTCAACATCACAACCTACATCATGACCTGTTTGGTGCTTTGCTTCTTGTGAATCATGGCCCCATCCACACTCAACAATTGTAATGATTAGCATATTACACTCCGCACATCTCTAATCTATGTATATACGTATATACTTTTATAGTTTTTCTTCTCACACAAGTGTGCAAAAGGCAACACATGTCAATACACTTTGGCATTTGTCCGCCTTTGAAATGGCTTTTTTGTTTCTTTGTTAGATTCTCATTAAACAGATGCATTTATTCTCGTCACAAAAATAACATTTTGATGATTTGGATAGCCTCGTTTTCTTGCAGATAGCCAGAAAGCCGCAAGGGCAGAATGTAGCAGTTTTTGGAGATTTAGTGGAAGTTATGGTATAGCAGTAAACATGATATAAGTAATAAGGCGATAAGATGAATCAGCCCTTTTTCTGCTGTAACATGGTCAATAATAAGGTAACAAGATGATGAGATGAATCAGCCCTTTTTCTGCTGTAAGGTGGTCAATAATAAGGTAAGTAACAAGATGATGAGATGAATCAGCCCTTTTTCTGCTGTAAGGTGGTCAATAATAAGGTAAGTAACAAGATGATGAGATGAATCAGCCCTTTTTCTGCTGTAAGGTGGTCAATAATAAGGTAAGTAACAAGATGATGAGATGAATCAGCCCTTTTTCTGCTGTAAGGTGGTCAATAATAAGGTAAGTAACAAGATGATGAGATGAATCAGTCCTTTTTCTACTGTCAGGTGGTCAATAATAAGGTCTGTAGATAAAGGCCTTTGTTGATTCTAAAGAGATTCTTGATCCCTTCCAAGCAGGCTTTTGATACGACTGACCATAACATCCTACATACATTGAAAGGGTGCAGTATCATCGGTCCAGCATTAGCTTGGTTAATAGACTTTCTAACCCAACGTCAGCAGATGATCATGCTTCATCCTTTTTCTTCTGAGCAAACAAATATTGAATTTTAACCTTCCCCAGAATTCAGACAAAAGGACTTAACTGGCTATGGTTCTTCGACCCACCTCGTATTGCTGCCCCACAAGTCTGCAATCTTGGAATTTATATTTATTCACATCTCATAAATCCCACATATCTAATGTGTCCAAAACCTGTTTCTTTCATTTAAAAAACTTTTAAAAAACCTTCTCATTTTTAAATAGGGATCTCAGAGCTCAGGATGGTATCCCGAACGGACTACGGGAATATCGCACACCTGGATGCTCCTAAAAGCCTTAATCTCCTGTTTGCAGTTTATTCAAAATGCTGGCTATAACTGAAAATAAATTGGGGTTCCCCTGGGGAGGAATGACGTTCCTAAGTCAGGGACAAATAGATAAGTTGTACTAAAGAAATTCATGGGCAACTATGCATGTTATTATCATTGACATATATCACTACTAAATGAGGGGACTCTTAATATATTACCAAAAAAAACCAAAATGTATTCAAATGTCGTATATTTATTATATGGAAAAACAATGGATAAATATATACATATCAATCCATATATAAAATATATTCTGTGTCCCTTCTAAAACATACCATCCAAACCAATACTCGTATAGAACTCAATCTTACAGTCATACATCCTCGTTCATTCCTCTTTACTACATAATGAGACATCAAAATAAATTATCCCAATATACATGTATAATGATAACATGCTTTTCTATTTTCAATAGAGTTCAAAACTTGGTAAACTAATCAGGAAATTTCTTGTATATGAGGTTGACGTCGTTCTGCAATAAACAATATTGAAATTGTAGGGAATTTTACATTCATTTATTATTTATCATGGTTGTGTTGTCTCATTATGTAGTAAAAAGGAATGAATGAGGATGTATGACTGTATGATTGCGTTAATGCCAGATATGTGTGGAGCCATTAAGTTGATTGGGTCCATCTGGATGTCCAGCTTATTGGACTGCCAATTAAGGGCATCAATTGAAGCTTGCAAAGTTGTGAACAGCAATTCATAAAGAACCAGGAAATTATCAGCTTTTGGACTTGAGTTGTCATGAGACAAGTTGTTTGCCTCAGTCAGCATAGTGCACTTCCGTCCCATTGAGGCTCTATTCACACAGCCCGCACCCTGACGCTTAGCCGGATCCTCGCAAGCTCCTCAGGTGAGACACACTCGCTCGTTTCCTTCAATTCCCCTATATTACTCGCCCATCCTCACCCAATTCCCTCCCTCCACCCCACAGGTTATCGCGTTATTATACGGATTGCATCCGAACCATCGACATTCTTCTACGCTTACATTTCCCGGGCTACCGCCCCACGGTGAGTTTATTTCCTCGTGTCCCGTTACCATCACTCATCCCCTCACCCCCTCCTTGCTCACTATCCCTCCCTTCTCCTCACAGGCTGTATTTTTCCGAACGCATCGAAAAGCCCGGTCGGGCTGCCTCGGAACTCCCATCGGTTTTCAGCACAGACCTGGCTCGCAACTAACGGACCACTTTTGACCTCTCCCCTTGATTCACCTTTACCCTGGTAAGACCTAGTCCGCCGGTCTCCCCCTATCTATACATTCAGGTACTTCCTCACCCTCTCCTAACCCTCCTTTTCCCCTGCAGGCTCACTTTTCCGCCCACACGGAATTGCAACATCCTTCGAGCCCCGGTCTGAGACAATTTCTGACGGGCCGATTTTTCCATTCAGTGTCTCGCCTAATTCTGGTAAGCCTTAGCCCGACTCTCTTCCACTTGCACCCTGCGCTCCCGCACTCCTCCCTCGCCTTGACTCTCCCTCTCCCCCACAGGCTCTAATTCCCGCCTACACCTCTTTCCACGGATTCCGGACTTCAACATTAACAATCCCTAGTGTTGGTTTTGACGCGGCTGCGCATCACACACTAGCCTTATTGTTTCATCTTCTTCCCGTTCCGGGCACTGTAAGTCTCCTCCACCTTGATGAATTTATTCTCTGCACCACCCTTTTGACACTTCTCTCTTCTCGCATAATACTTTCTTAATCTACTCTCCCTTCGCCTTCTTTTACTCTTCCTATACTCTCTTCCTAACTTTGCATATTGTTATTTTTCTCCCCGTCCCCACTAGGCTACCTCCCAGGCAATTAATTGTCATTCTTTTGTCCTGAAGAGATCCCACTACTCGTTAAGGGATCGAAACGTCGTCGACAACCATTTCTAAACTCCAGTGTATTGCAAATTGAAATGTCGGAGTATGAAATGTTTTACTGACTTTTTGTTAACAAATTACCTTTGAGCACCAAAAAGTCACCTCTTAAATCACTTGCCTGGGTACCGGAAATCGGCTGATTTCCTATTACCCTGCCACCAACTCACTCACTGTTTTACTTTTCTCACTATTTACTGTAATTTTCTAGTTATTTCTGCATTGTTTTCAAACATAAAACCCAATTTTTCATTGTACTAATTGTGGCACTTTAATCTACTCGAATTGAATGGGACCACTGTTCCTTTATAATAATGTTTACACCCTTGGTCCCTTCTGACTCTTAGGGTCTCCTTGTTCCTTATAATCAGTCAGCATAGTGGCTGTTGACCCATTTTTGTTCCTTCTAATACGATTAGAAGGAACAGTACCTTCAATAGACTTCAGAGGTTAATGTGTTGATGTCCTTAATATGGAGACTACTATTTTTGAAGGTTCTTCATGCATCACTTGAAATGTAGTGTTTGTTGAGTTACTTGAATAGCGCTCAGGATCCTTGGTGGTGGTGGCCAGGTTTATCGTCTTCACTTCCATTGCCTGTGCTAAATCCATATAATTAAACATTGAGATTGAGTGCATCCAGGAAATATCCTCCTGTTCTTTGCCATCCATGGTAATATGGTAGATTTCATGTTGCATTTCTTGGTTCAAGCTGTTTTTAGATATAATCGAGGGGTGGAGTGAGATTGATTAGGGACATGAACATGGGCTTTTACTGTGATGGAGTTTGAGTCCAGAGCATTCTTTTATATTGCGTTGACTTGTATTCTGCCATTGGTTTTTGGATGCTCTGCAGTCCTTGTTGCCTTGCTGGTTCCGTTTTTTGAGAAGTTAGTGGATTTGGTAGGCCTGGTAAATCCTCTGGCATTAAATAAATCCCCAATATCGGGTCAGGAAGATAAATTTGTGGCTTAAATTCACTTACCAAAGTATTTTACTATTCGTGATGTCAGCGGGCTGCTTTGAGATATGCTGGATTTAGATGGTTTAGTTGATTTGATTACTTTATTGTTTCTCTTCCTGTTTGATTGTTTCTGGACTGATCATCCCTGATCTCATTTTCACCGAGTTTTCACTGAATATTATGCAGTTTAGAGGTAGCAGGCTGCTGCCTGTAGGGAGTAACAAGGATCAGTACTATGAGTACAAACATGCCCTTTTATCTTGTCTAGTTGGCTAATGGACGGAGAGACCCCTGGGTGGGGCCGGCTGCACAGGACCACCCCGGCAATAACCTTGATTTGCGGCTGCTAATACCGCTATGACGTCCTACCAGCTTGTGATGCTGGAGTTGTTGTGGTGCGGTATAGCGAATGTAGAAACCAAATTATTTATATTAAACTGGTCCAGTTGAGTCTCTGTGAAGCCGCTTGCCTTTTCCTGCGAGCGGCTCCATGTATCAAAAGACCTAATTGGCGTGGCGCATAGCAGAGAGAGGTGGCAGGCGAGCAGAATGATAATTGGGCAAACGGGCCGGGGATAGTGTCGCCGTAGTGCTGCCGGTTGCAGAGTGCTTTATGAGTGATGTAATATGTGGTGTAGAAAGTGGTGCATGGCGAGGGTCTGACTTCTAGTTACCTAGCGGCCCCGCTCCCTGAGTCTTATTAGGCCCCTCAAACCCCATCCCCCAGGGTGGAATGCCGTATAAAAGGGAAGGGGGTTGCGCAACCCCCTTCCAAGCCTTATGAGCCACCGGCGATTCCATCCACCGGGGCTGCATGACATTAACAAGGGGAGGGTGTCAAGCAGCCCCCCCTCACCGAGTCTTATTAGACCCAGGAAACCCCATCCCCAGGGCCACTTAACATAGTAAAGACCAGAGGGGCTGCACGGCCCTACTCCCTGAGCCTACTGTGGCTCTGGAGACCCCATTCCCCGGGGTCCATTTTAATTATCAGTGGATGCCCCGGGGATGTCCAGAGCATCCGCCAAGCAGCCCTTTGGGGCTCCAGGGGGGAAATGCAGGCCCCCACAGCCTCAGCCAGTTCCCTGCGTCATATGGGAGTAATTTCTGTTTTCCTACCTGCAGGAGCATAGGCAGAGAAACAGAAGTCTACTCCCACCCGGAGAGAGCATTTTTCAATCTCTCGCTGCCTGGGAGCAGACATGCCTTTCCTGCTCGCACTCCTGCAGGCAGGTAAGGCATGTGTGCTTCCACCCAGAAGGAGATTAAAAAATGCTCCTGCCAGGCAGGAGCAAGAATATGTTCCTCTGTCTGCGCTCCTGATGTAGGGAAACCACTCTGTCCCAGGGGTGTGCTTCCCAGGACAGAGAAATTGAGCTGGCCCTGGGGTATTGTGACCCTGGGGCCTTTTGAGGTTTGGGAACAGTGTTGTAACAACGGCCCCTGCAGCCCCCGCAGTGAGGGGGCCCCAAGCTCCAGGGGGCCCCTCAGCGCAGTATCCTGGCCTGAGAGCTCCTGAGTAAGTCTGGAAAGGGGCCCCTCCATGTACATTGCAAGGTGGCCCCCTCACTGCAGTTTCCTGGCCCAAGAGCTCCTGATTAATTGCGAAAGGGGGCCTCTCCATGTACTTTGCAAGGGGCCCCCCTCAAGTTTCATTATCTCACTGCTTGGAAAGGGTGGCTGGGCAGCCCCCCTCTCCTTCATTTAAATCTTGCCCCGGGGATGGGTTCCTGGGGCCTTTTAGAGGTTTGGGGAGGGGCTATATATATAAGTATAATCTATATTGTTCAATGATTCGGACAGTATTCATGTTAATCAAAATGGAGAACGCTCTATGCATACAAATACACAATTGAGCTTAAGTCAAAAAACAAAAAAAATGGAAAAACTAAATACAATAGGGATGCATATTGAATGGGAACGGGATAACATAGTAGCCTCAAAAGAAATGCTAAGAAGTTTGGCAAAATATGCAATTATTGACTGGGAGAAAGTACTAAAAGAAATTGAGAACTTGAATAAGAATTGGCAAAATAGTCTGGCAAAGAATCCGTGGAGAAAATTTGCAACATAAAATAGAATAATAAATAGAAAATATAAAAAATAAAATTATATATATAAACAAACAGTGAGATAAGGGTTAGGTAACATAAATAAAAACATAATCAGTACAAATTATCGAGAATTCAAGCACACATATGGACATATTTTACACTGGTACCTATTCTTTTGGTTGTCTCTAGTAAAATAAAGGGAAACATCCTTAATTATTTAGTTACAAATGTAGAAATTTAGAAACAAACATCATTTGCTTTGTTAGAGTCAGAGAGAAATGTTTTATGCAGTTCTCTGAAAGGTACAGTTAAGCACTGCACTAATCAGAATTAAGAATGTTCAAGTTACCAAGTTAATGCCCCAAGTGTGGGGCTCTGATGCTACATATTATCAACTGTTAAGGGAGTGCCCTAAAACTGCTGCATACTGGTGAGAGGCGGGAGATGACCCCCCCTCCCCCCCCAGCATGTTTAGTAGGTATTGATGTCATAAAACCCTAAATACAAAACTAAGAAAAGATTTGTACAGCTTACACTACTGCTAGAGAAGTGCAATGTGGTGATCCACTGGCTGAGCACAAAATTCCCAAGGTTCTAAAGCTGGATACATGATGTGACAGAATGGACTACAGCATAGGAAATCAGAATGTGACTGACTAGAACTGACGATCAGTTACAGAACGATCCTGAGCTGTACAAAACATTGTCAAATGCCTTGGGTTAACACACCGCCCCCCCCCCCCCAGACGAACACCCTCCTTGAAACCCTGTGCACCTCATACCATTGTATTCTGTAAAAATGAAGATCCCTGTCCTCTGGATGGGGCTGCATATTATAATGTGACCAAATTGTCTTGAATGCTGTGTTAATATATGTATGTTGTGTTATAAAACCCAATTAAAAAATGTACAAACAAAATAATGTTCAGGTTTTGTTTAATTTCAAGGTAAGAATTGTGATTTGTACAACCATAAAGCTGTGCAAAGGATTATCACTAAGGTAATGAAGCCTATATATCACAGGGACTTAGAAATACATGTCATACTGCACTGATCTCTGTGACATATGCATTTTTATACCACTGCATTTTTGTACAATAATAGTACCGAAACATGTTGTGCGTATATATATCATGCAGTGGTCTAGAAACCCAGGCACAATATTTATATCAAATGCACCAAACGTGGTATAAATATATAGAGCTTTACACTTTAGTTTAGTGTAAATGCATGTAACAGTGTTTGAGATATCGACATTACAAAACAATAGCACCAGAGGAGCTTGAAAATTTTAATTATTTGCATGTTTGCACTGGTACGTTCACAAACACTCCATAAATCTTTGATTTGCGAATCATGTTTAAACTACAATACATTTTATTATAAATCTGATTAGGTAAAAGTACAACTTTTCCAATCATGCTGTTTGCTGTTCACAAACCATCCAGGAACATCGAGTAGCTTGCAAACTGTTCTCAAACCACTGTGATCTGACTGACTGAAACAACTTGAACTTGTTTTGCTGCCACCATTGCATGATACAAGGTGATTCATGAGCGTTCATGAATGTAGAATCAATGAGAACAAATCTTACCAGGCAGGGTAGTAGAGGACGGACATGCGCAACCCCAGGGTGAATCAGTGGTCATTTGCTCACCATCATTTCATAATAATGCTCCTTGCCAATTGCTTGTGGCCTGTGACAGGTTCCCAAGCTTCAACCAAGGTGGGCAACCTAGTTTATACAGCCCTCCTTTGACCCGTGGTGGCTCCTCCACTAAGGCAGAGGAGTGTGCCCTACTGCATTTTTGCTGAGACACAAAGGGAAAATAAAAGGATATTAACTTATGTTATTATCATTTTATTTTCTCCTACTTCTGCCCACTTGTTGTTGGGGGCAGGGGAGGAGTGTTAGCACCTTTCTAAAGTGCGCAGTGACTGCTTGGCAGGCCCCCTAGGGCCGCTCAAAACGGTCTAGTGCACCTTGCATGTTCTCCATGCAGGCTTCATTACAGCCTACATGGAGAACATGCCCAGGCACCCAGTCAGCATCTGAGTGCCGAAACACGGCTCACAGACCAATCACAACACTGCTAAGGCAGCATTGTGTTTGGCTGACTGGTAGCCTGGATGTGCTTCTGGTAAGGCCAAGCGAGGGAGGACTACGGAGTTGAGGAAGCAGCAAGAAGGTACGTTTTTATTTAATTTTTTTTATTCCCGCTTTTCCCCGTGTCCTGCCCCCACCCTCCTACCTGCCACATCCTAGCCCCCTCCTGCCCCTGCCCCCTACCTCTGATCAGTGCCGGCAGCTGCCCTCCTTTGACACAGTTCAACAACAGACTCCATGTCTGGCCACCATGGGTGAGTGGCTCTGAGCCCAATTGACTTGGCATTTGAGGAACTAAGTTTGACTTAAGCACATAAATATGTATGTGTATGCGACATACCTTCAGTTACAGAATAAAATCCCAGCGCCGATCTAAAGAAGGAAGGATGCAACTTTGCACTCATAAACAGGAGATACCAAACATACATTTTGGCTGAGATGGCAGGATTTCTATAAAAACAAACTTGCTCTTGGAGCTTGTTTGTGGGTGCTCCTACATATGTTATCCTGGTACCGATTCAATCCTTTTTCTCCAACATCAGCCAAAAACAGATGGATTGGGTTAAATAAGTTGATCTCACGATATATGGGCATCCCGGCACAGGTCGCTAAACAGTATCAAGAGGGCTTCCAAATGTATGCTGATGACACCCAAATTCAGTTTTGGCTGCAAATAGATGAGATCATTTTGCCAATACCACCTCATGACTGGTCCATGTGCACCACTGAGTAAAGAACAGCTTCCTCTGGATTAAAAGAACCAAAACTAAAATACTTGTACTGTGCAGAGTTTAACTCAATACTTTTTTAACACTATCCTTGGAATGCCTCCATCTAACTCATTCAAAGTATAACCTGAGAGTACTTTCGACTGAGGGCTTCCTTTCACTCCCCACATCCAAGCAGTGATTAAAGGTGTGAATCTGCATCCATTCTTACTACAGAAAATATTTTCACTAATTCCAAACTGAACATCATATTGAACAAAGAGAGGCCTCATCATGGCACACTTCCAGTACTGCAACATCATTAAAACAGAACTCCCAAGAAAACTCACCAATAGTTTGAAATGAATACAAAGTTGAGCAGCCAAAATGGTCCTCAACCTCCGTAAGCATGACATCGTAATTGTCCTTACTGCACTGGCTCCTGCTGGATGCAAAGATCAAGTTGAAGCTATCGTCACGGTCCCAAAATACCTACAGAGCCGGCACATGTGTATGCCCTGTCTAAAAAGCTAAGGGACAGCTGTATCATCTTTGCAGTTTGCGAGTCCTTAATAGCGAATGTTAGCAATTCGCTATTAAGGACTCGCAAAATGCAATGTATGTAGGTTTCGCAATAATAATTGCGATTCCTACATATTCCTTAATTGCGAATTGCAAATTGCGAGTCGCAATTAAGGAATACCTTCCCATTCATTCCTATGGGCCTAAGGGCCTAGAGGCCCATAGGATTGAATGGGAAGATATTCGCAATTTGCGAGCACCCAATAGGCACACGCAAATTGCGAATGCAATTTCAAGGGTGCAAGGGTGCCAGAAGGACATCCTGTTGCATCCCTGAAATATGCATGTGTGCACATGTGGCGCATATACATGCCCTAAGGGCATGTATGTGCGCCACATGGCACTTTGAAAAATAAAAAAAAGTGAATTTTTCAAGGAAATCGCAAATTACCACCAACTTGAAGTTGGTGGTAATTTGTGATTTCTTAAGGCAAAATCGCACAACTTGGGTGCTTCCAGAATTGCATTTAAGGAATCACAATTTGTGATTCCTTAAATGCATTCGCAAATTAGGAAATCGCAAATTTTGCGTTTCCCTATTTTGTGAGGGCCTTTTGGGATGATCCATCCCAAAAGGCTTTTTCCCGTTCGCAAACGGGACGATTCTGAGAATCAGAACATTTGCGAACGGGGAAAATTGCTTCAAACATCTGGCCCTTAGCTGAGCAAGTGCACATCTAAAAGAAACCTAAAACAATTAGTGGCAGATTCCAGTGTGTGCAATGACCTAGGCTATGGAATGTCCTAAACCTAGACCAGGAAGCAGAAATGTAGCAAATGGGTTCTTCCCATTTAAATCCCCCTTTTGACTACCAGATTTTTGGACTTTTACCATGAGCGAGTCTCACCAACTGAGCCTCACTCACAGAAAATGCATGCTAATTGGACTAAGAGGGCTAACTGCCAGTGTCCACCTTGTAAGATAAGTCTCTGCTGTGCAGCTAGGGTAAGAGGTGCTGGGCTGGTGACAAGAATACATGAGCACATACATATGCAGGCTACATATGTGAGCAACTGTCACACACAGCCTAGTATCTGTGCACAGGCAGCGTGTCGCAGAAGAGACCATTCACGGATTGGTACTAACCTGGGGTTGGCCTTAATGTGAGTGGTCATTCATAGTATATGTTCTGTAATGCTTACTGAAGGTTTGTTGTGCTTACAATGTATTATACATTATAGGACAAATCTGCTATAAAGTACAGTTCTACTCTACTACATGGTCAACGAGGTATCAATGTAGGGGTAACCATGCATCCCAAGTGTAGATTGGTACTCCCTGACATCATACATATACTCCTTAGGTCACTTTAAAAATGGTCATATTTCCCTGCCTTGGCTTCCAGTTATTTACTTTGCTCTCCAGCACGAGAATTGAAGGCCTCTGACAAAATAGAGCAATTAACAGTGCTTCATCGAGTTCCTGGGAAAGGAAGGAGTGGGTAGGAAATCTGCATCTGTTAATTGGCTTGTCCACTTTATCTGGGCTGGGACATCCTTGATCTATAGAATAGAAAGAGTGAGGGCCATATCACTGGAGCCAACACAAGAGAAGCTTGCCTTTTTAATAGGAAGGAATCAGGCATCTGCATCAGCTAGGGTCAAATCTAAGGCTCTCAGAAAAGACCACAGACAACTTGAAGTTGCGAGATTGGATTGTCCCAGAATGCTGTTCAGGAGGGTTGGGACTGGGGTAGAATGATCATGTGGCACCCGAGGATTGGTCAGGGTTGCCTGGCTTCTAGAAATGTCTTCTGCCTCCTTAAAAACCAGTGCATAATTGAGAGACAGATGAGAAGACACTGGACCTGGTAGCGATGACAGTGAAAGAATGCTTAGCAGGAAGGAGAAGCCACCTAATGTCCCTGCAAGGATGTATTTTGACTCCAACTTATCCCCTCAAAACTAGGATTTGTCTCTCGAGGGCAAGTGGTGCTGGGCTACTTATGCCACCAGAGGAACAGTTGAGGATAAAGACCTGCAGAGGAACCTTGGAGTGTTTCCCTGGGGCTTCTGTGGACTGGTCCCTGGCTCCATTACTGACACACAGGTGCCTTGAAAGATGCCCAGAAGGGCTTGGGGAGTGTGTCAAGAAAGGTGTTCTGCCTGCTGGCTATTGAGGGGCTGTAAAGGATGCCTTCCAAGCAGGAAAGAACCTCAGGAGGATAGGACTGGTGCAGGAAGCCCTGATATCAAGCTCCCCATCTAAAGCAACCTTTGAAGGTAAGGTGGCCTGAAGAAAATGCTCTAGTTGGCTAGGGCTAAATGAACTCAACATTTGGCAGACTGACCATACAGTCTAAGATACAGCCTGGTCCTATGGGGGGGTTTCAAGTAGAGAATGGCTTATGTGGCGTTTTGCTATCTTTCCTGCAAAATGTCCCCGGGGAGGACTAAGCTTCTGGGGGGGAGGGGTCAGCACACATTCATTAAGTTGTTTTTAATGGAAGAGCAGCACAATTTTACCACAGGACCGCCATCTCACCCAGGGGTCTTTAATCAAAAGCAGGCCCTGAGGACCTCATCCGTAAGGACCACAATGAAATACCCTGTGCCTGGGTGGGTGGAGACTGCCAGACTCTTATCTCCCTGCCCACGAGGAGCACGGACCGGGGGAGTGCACTGCTCCCTCCCATGGGCAGGAGCAGAAGAGAAACATCTTCCCCCGGGGAGTGGGGAGAAGGGGCAGAACAAGAGATGTGCCGGCTCTCATATACCGCACAGGAGGTGTGCTCACTCACAGGGAGTTGGCTGGGACTATGGGGGCCTTGGGGCTCTCCCCCGGAGTCCCTAACAACAACCCAGGCTTTGGATGTCCCAGGTGGGACCAGAATACCCAAAAAGTAAAAAAGGAAGAGAAAAATGTTACACGGCGTGTCTGCATTAAAGAGACTTTTTCTGCTCATCAAGAATTCAAGCCCTGGTACATAGAGCTAGCCTGAATTCCCATATAATGGGGTTAACATTTGCATATTTCATTATGGTGGCCCCAGAATGACCAAGGGCCTCACCAATGTGTTTGAACTGTGCTGTGGGAGGCTCCAGCGAGTGCAGCATCCCCAAGAAGTTGCTTTTAATAACAACCCCAGCATTCTTAGGGGATTGAATACTTGACTCCTGGAGAGGTTTGCTTTCACTTCAAACCAATTCTGGAGATTGGGCTCATGGGCTCGGGAGTGCAGGAACTCCTCGAATAGGACTACAGCTGCAGTAGCAGAATAGTACAAGTAAAAAAAGATTTTAAGATGTATGCTTTTAATGTCAGTGCTTTATTGACAATGTGGATGGCTGACAATGCAAGTATTTACAGAATAACGAATGTTGTTGACTGTTAGTACTGCTCCTGTTGATTTCATTGGTATCTTATAACATGTATTGGACATTGGTACTGTTCCCATTGATTTTAATGATCTTGCAATTGTGAAATATAACATGTTGCAGTGTTTCTTATGTGGTGAAACCCTGAGAAAGCTAGTAGGCCTGCCTTATTGATAATGACACCTGCTTTTATTGTGATGTTACATCTAGTATATTAGGTGGGGGCTATTGTGGTTATAGGCTTCATGACCCACTGAGCGTGTATCGGTGTATGAGGGTGCCACTAAATGTATTTCCATCTACCTGATTGTTTGTAGTTTAATAGAGAGAGAGAGAGAGAGAGAGAGAGAGAGAGAGAGAGAGAGAGAGAGAGAGAGAGAGAGAGAGAGAGAGAGAGGCGGGAGAGTGTGTGTGTGTGTATATATATATATATATCCTAAAAGTACTTTTCCTTTTTTTTTTAAAACACGCTGACTGAACAATGATTTATTGATTGTTTTTGCACACAAGTGATCTGGGGTTACTAGCTCGCATCACCTCTCCTGAGTAGACCTTGGCATGCTCTGCTTCGCTACTCTGAGAGAGTCAAGTGCTACAATGGGATACTTGGTTACAAGTAAAAAGAAAATTGCTTACTTATTACTTGTGAAAATAAAAAAGGAAGAGAAAAATGTTACAGAGTGTGTGGCTGTATTAAAGAGACTTTTGCCGCTCATCAAGTATTCAAGCCCTGGTACATAGAGCTACCCATAATTCCCATGTGATGAGGCTAAAATTTGCATATTTTCACTATGGTGCCCCAGAACAATCAAGGGTACCACCAATGTGTTTTAACTGTGTTGTGGAAGGCTACAGAGAGACTCACCTCCTTCACAACTAATAACCAATGAACCAGTCATTTAGAAAACACCTGAAAACTAAATTATTCAAATGCAACTTCAACTGATCTTAACACATGTGAGATTTTTGGCTGAAGAACACACAATATGATTCACAACTATACATTACATGTTGATGAACACCCACAATTTCGAGTTTGTTTGTGTTCACTAAATGTTTGCAACTATTTTCCCAATATGAAGAGTGATGCTCCTGTAAAGAGCAGGGGAAATCTGTTTTCACAGTGGGATAATGGAAGGACCTCCACAATATTGGCTGAAGACTTGGGCTAGAGGTTTCTCCGAAGGTAAAAACACTGTCCCCTGGGAAAAGCTAGTGCTCTTCAGCCATGACATTTCTACATGCAGAGATGTATATTGTATAAGTGGAAATTGCTGCCCATGTTAATTCTCCCAGGAAATTGAGACAGCCACAACTCCCCAGGAGTACTTGCACCCAATACGCAGCCGCGGTAAGGGTATGAGCGTAAAATTCCATTTCAGCCAGGAATTTTGAGAATAAGGGTCTCTGCAGAAAGGTAAAATCTATTACACTATCTTAAAAACAATGTTTTGTTTACTAAGTGTTGGCTCCGTTTAACGATCTAAGATCCATCCTGGAAACTTTTATGCAGATTGTGAAGTAGATTGGAATATTTGCACTCTATTTTAAACTAAAGGACAAAATCACACACTAGTTTTCATGGTGAAATAACCAGTCTAACTTAAGTTTGTGTTATTGGCTCACCCGAAATTTCCTCAGTAGTTTTAAGACACCTGACAACTTTTAAAGACAATGTATCACCGTTTGTGAGTTGGACCACAACCTGAAATTTGAATCTAAACTCAAGGCGGATAGGCTGAGCCCTTTTACTTCTGTTGATCTTTTCGCTGCTCATGAACCAACTGTTCTGTTTCACTTCTCACTGTGAACAAACATTTTCCGAGGACACGGTGGGGTGTGATGAGCAGTACCGCGGGGAGCCAGAGAAAACATAGGAGAAGTAAAAATGCCTTACTAACCAAAGTAAAAGTATAAACCAAGTTTTTAAAACTACCGAACCACTGTTTTTGCATATTGTAAATCTGTTTTCATACTTAAAGTGCCAAAATAGCACTTATAGAGTTACAAGAAAACTACAAAATGTCATCTAAAAGCCATCTCAGGGAGTAACGGGAAGAGGGTACAGCTGAAGGGACTTTACGGTTGCAATCCAACACCTAAAATAGAACTGGCATTCCCCAGATATTATTTGATCTCAACTTCTGACACAGGGTAAGGTAACTGAAAGCAAAGCAAATGCACCACTAGAACTGTGAGATTCCAAAAAGAATCAGACTGGAGTCTAGTGCAGGTCCGCCCCCACCACAAGTGAAGAGAAGAGGGCAGGGAAATGGATGCTGTAGGTTCCCATGTCAGCTCTGCATGGGAAGATGCACTATACAGATGAGCACGGTTTTAGCAAGTAGACCATTCCCAGGATCAACCAGAAGTTAGTGACTCCTCCAGGATCAAAAGATGGATGCAGCAAATTTAGCTTTGAGCCCGATGCTATGGAAAATGGTGTTGTGCATTGTGAGTCAATGGTGCACCATACAGGGTGTATCCTGCATAGGAACTGAATGGCAGCCCTGAATGCAGTGCCCTGGTTCTATTTTTACCCACTTTACCAATATGCCTGAGAGGGCGCTGCTCTGGACAAAGCTGGACCCCAGCAAAGAATACATTCAGCAAGAACACTTTGCAGATCACCCAAAGAGCAAGTGCTGCCTTAACATATTCTGTAATACGTCATAAATCAGTTGAAGTACAATCTAATGTTGGAACTGCAGGCCTTGTGTGCGCCTGCTCCACATCTGCCCTACTCCTTCAAGATAGTGCCAATGCTTCCATGGTTTCGGTGCTATTCTTCATCAGAAGGCAAAGGAAAATTGATTGCACCCCCTTACTGGGCACAAAAGTCACCCCCCAAAGATTTGTGCTGGGTGAACTCTTGCACAGATAAAGAGCAGCATCCCCAGACCTTGCTCCTGATTGGTTACAAGGGATGTCTGAGTCACCTATAGACGAAGACCACTGCTCCTTTGTCCCAGTCCCTTGAGGATGGGCTCCTAAGCAGATAGCAAGTTCAGTTGCGGCTGCTGATGAATTAAACTGGTGGGCAAACATATGAGGCTAGTTTAAAATAAAGAAAAGATTCACTTACCTCTGCCCTCGGTACTCGCAGCTATTCCATCTCCTCGTCGGTGGCTCCAACTCCCCTCTTCCAATCAAGGTGCTGCTCTCATGCTGCAAAGGCAGCATGGCAGAAGCACCTGGATTGGCTGGTGCGGACTGGCTCCATGCTCACTGAGGGACTGGGGGCCTCTGCTTGCTATCCACCTGGCTGTCTTAGACAGCCAGGTGGCGAGGTTTACACTGCGCATGTTGTGCTTGCCGTTTCTAGACGGTCCGCCAAAGTGACCTGTGCAGTGTAAACTGGTGGAGTGAGCACCACTCCCCTGCTGCCAGTCAGCAGTGGCCCCGCCCCCAAACACCGCTGGGGATGGGGAAAGGGACAAATAAAATGGTAATAAATTTATTTTATTAACATTTTATTTTTCACTTTTTACGACACTAGCAGCAGTGGGGCGATGATCCCCTGCCCTATTAGAGGGCCTGCCCTCAGGAAACATGTTTGTATACCACTTATGGATGGTTTTGAAAGTTTAGTTGCCTTGGAAGCAGTGTTTACCATGGAGCATGTTTATAATGGCACACGCACCTGTCACGACCAGACCAGGGGCATTAGGACCATGGGGCAGAGGACACCGGACACCAGGTCCAGTGAGGGGAGGGGACAAACGGGGACAAGGGGCAGTCGAGGACACGAGGGGACGGAGAAGGACGTGGGAACAAGAGTGCTGTACAGGAAGCTAATAAAGAAACGTTACACACCATACCTGACTCCTGTGGTCCATGTAGAACACGACAACTGGCGATTGAAGGTGGGATGTATGAACGACAGGAAGCAGCTGCGACGAACCAGGAGCCCAGCGACGATCAGCGATCATCGCGCCAAGTTCCCTGAACTGAAAAGCCAGGAGCCCACCCCGGCCGCAGAAGAAGTGCAGAGCCGTAAGAGCGCGAGCAGCAAGGCAAAGGAAATAAATGAAGCGCACCGCCTATAAAGCAAAGAGCACGAAGCACCGAAGCGTGCAGGAACAGAACTGAAATTAAATAGACAAGCGCAAGGGATTCAAATAAACTCTTGCGAGGTTACGGCGGCCATCTTAAAGTCAGGCAAAACGGGCCAATAGGAAGAAAAGAACAACGGGCGGCCATTTTTAAGTCAGGCAGCACCCTGATTGGAGGAAAAGAATCACAAGACCACCGGCGGCCATTTTGAAATCAGGCAAAACAGACCAATAGGAAGACAGAACAGCGCGACGGCCATTTTGAGGCCAGGCAAAGAAAAAGTGCCAAATAGAACACCAAAAGGAGAAAACAAGCATTGGCAAAGAGAAATAAGGGGCCAGGAGTGACAAAACAAGCATTGGCAAAGACAAAAAGAAAAAAGAAAAAAAAAAGACGGCCAGGAGCGACTAAACAAGCATTGGCAAAGAGAAATAAGGGGCCAGAAGTGACAAAACAAGCATTGGCAAAGTAAAAAAAAAAAAAAAAGAGGCAACAACAAAAGAAAAGGATGGCAGAAAGACAAAGTGTGCAATATCGCAGACCATTACCATTCAACTTATCAGAGCCACAAGCAGGAATACGGTGGGAGAAGTGGATCAGGCGTTTTGAAAGATACACGGAAGCGACCGATGTGACAGCAGAGAAGCAACTAGGCCTATTTCTAAACCTAGTAGGAGATGAGGTTGAAGACCTACCGACAGCACCATGGGAGCCTTTCCTCTTTTGTCTGTAAAAGAGCCCATGCCAATGAGAGGACGATCTCATGCATTCATGGGCACTCCAAGAGCATGGTCCCTGAGGGCCTGCAGAGCATAGGGATAAGAGAAGCATACAAACAAAAATCAAACTTCACGTGTTTGCTTAGACATATGAAGTTTCAGCCTTTAGAGCGCAGCGTACAGAGGCAGAACTCTGTTTGAGATGAGACCGGTATCAAACAGGCCTTGTAACTGTCTAATAGAACACTGTCTGTTGACATAGCTGACGTCACACGTATAGTGGATGACAACGCGGGGATCAATTAGGCGCTGCTCAGTAATGACAGTTAATAAACTATACATGTGGGGTCAGACATGTCAATGAGACGGACAAGTGACATAGGTCTGTGCAAGAGCATCAGAGCCCATAGAAATACTCAGAAGGCTGGTAATTACGCTAGAGCGAGGCCTCCCAGTTCTGGCAGCAGCAGAATGGTAAGTATGTAAAGAAGAAAGAACCGCCAGTTTTGTGTGCGCCTTCTACGACCCTCACCCTCAACATCAACATCAACCCAGATACTCCATTGTGAGCTCAAGACACTGGCCTCCGAGTGTGTTGATGGTAGGTGGGGTCATGACTGGTCAAAACCTCTTTCATGAGAAACACACACACCCCTGCAGTCCTTCAACATGCACCCACAATTGGAGCTCAAGATGGGAACTCTGCATGTCCCTAACACTGCTGCAAACTCCATTCTGTGAGTAGGAAGCAAGCACCCACAGAGCCTCAGTGCAAACACTGTAAACAATTGAGATTCTTACGTTTAATATGAAAATGATCCATGTTTTACAGATTAAGGAAGAGTGTGCTGCGACAGAGGCATACATAGGCATACATTCCTACAACGTGAATGTTAGTGGCTGGTTGGTCGTCCTGCAGAGCGAGGAATTTTAACAGTAATAAAAGCTGAGCTGGTTTAAAGTCAGCTGCATGGATCTGCTGTGAAACCTGTCGATCACAGATTATAATCACAGTAAGACAATTGAATGTGCTAATGTGCTGACTTTCCAGATATTCTAACTAGTAGACCACTAGCTACGATTCTGACCAAGAAAGCTCTGTGGAGTCATGCATTTGATACCGATATTTATGGACAATTTGCAGGTCACTAGTTCAGATCCTGCTTCAATTTTAAACTTTTCTAAGGCATAATACCTCACTTGTATACAGGCCAAAAGCTTTCCCTCCATTTTCAATAATTCCTGAATTTGCTCTTTTGCAATGATAGAAGAGTTGCGTGATAGTAATTTAGCAGCAAGTATCACAATGCCCCTTATGATTGTGTACCTGTGACACTCTGCTACTTCCTCAATGGACTAGCTGTAATTACACCTGATGCCTGATTCATGTTATCCTACCATCCACCTATTAGCCTTGGGCCAGTGGCGTAACGAAAGTTCAAGGGGCCCCCCTGCAATATAAACAGAGGGGCCCCCCTCCGGATTTATTCCGGAGCCACAGGCAGAAGTACTGTGCCGAGGGGGCCCCCTGCAGCTCAGAGGCCTCCCCACACCGTGGGGGATGCGGGTGCCTGTGTTATGCCCCTGCCTTGGGCTCATTGAATCCAAATTCTAACAGACTTTTTTCTGACCTTCTGGGATTTTGCAGATGAACCCTCCCTTGTTTAGACGTCTACCGCTGGTGAGGCATAGCTCCAAACCCACTCGTGCAGTTTTACAGCTTTTTAGGTCGAGCTTTGCGGCAGCACGCATGCTGTGCTCGAACTGCGAGCCATGCTGTATTAGGGTATGCACTAGCATCCCCGTCCACTCTCCGCACATATTTGTCATTGGGTTTGTGTCATTGTCCTTCTTAAATGGTGGCTTCTTATTCGTAAATGGGCTTGTTAGTCCCATCTTGGTATCGCATTGTCTCCATTTGTTGCCGCCCATAACGACTGGACCTTTTAACCCCTTCCATGCTCATGACGGAACGGTTCCGTCATGAGCCACGGTTGAGCTGTGCTCATGACGGAACCGTTCCGTCATGAGCCCGCCCGCGCTCGAACCCTTCAGCACCGCGGCGGAATTCGCCCAGCGCTGAAGGGGTTAATTGTCTCGTTACACGGCCTGCTTTATCTAGGAGGTGATCACAATTTTTGTTATTATTGACACTGATGGGGACAATGGCGGCTGCTTTTTTTAGTATTTCCATAATGAGCGCGGCGCCCGCTTTGTGGACACCGCGAACATTTTAAATTGTAATTTTATTTAAGTTTCATGTTGAGCGCGGCGTCCACTTCTGGGACACCGCGCTTTAAAAAAAAAACTTTTACACGGCGCGCGGCGCCCGCTTCAAGGACACTGTGCTCAGTGTTAAAGTAAAAAAAAAAAAAAACTAGGGCGGTGTCCTTGAACCGGTGTCGCACTCAGTTTTAAACTTAAACAAGCATTTGCAATGCAATAGATCTTGCATTTAGGTGAGTTTAAGCTATTGGAATTGTAAATGATAATGTCTTTTATTTATGTTTTAAATTTGGATATATCTGTAATATTGTTGAATTTATGGTGAAAAGTAACAATTTTTATTCTTTGTGGTTTGTGTATGTTTCTCTCTTCTGGAAAGCTTTGTATATACATATTTATGTTGTCTTGTGTTCTTTTGACAATTCCGTGTTCACTAGTGATCTTCCCTTGAACCTCAAGAAATTAGCTTGTGCTATCACAAATGTATTAATAAGTCACAATTCTTCTTGGAGCTATATTTTGTCTGGTTCACTTGTATATTATAATATTTGTCTGTTTATTTGTTGTAAATAGTGTTCTGTTTGTTTGTATATATTTTAGCCCTGAAGAAGTCCGTATGAGAACAAAACGCATCGGCGATCTTGAATTTTAAGAATTTGTCTATGAATAAAGAATAAAGGAACTTTTTGCACCTACAATCAAAATCTACCAGTGATTTTTTGGGAAGATCTTGAGTGACTGCTTTTTCTTGCATTGCAATTATGGTTTATTAGTAACCTCTACTTATAATTTACTTGTTTGTGTGCAGGGCCACCCATTGTTCAATAAAGTGCATATGTGTAATGCCGAATTTCTCCAAGATGCTACATGGCCAACATACAGGACAAGTCGGAAACACCTCGGTTTCCAAGGTGTTCTGTCTGTAGCACATGCACAGCCTGGTGAAATCCCGTAATATATATGTGTGTGAGACATTGTAAATGCATAAAAAGGTGCTCAGGTCTGCATTGGACCAGCACAAGGCTCTACATTTGAGACGGAGATCTGTAAAAATCCCAACTGGCCGGTTGATAGTACGTTTCTGCTGGATGTGGTGCACCTTGTTATCTTTGTCTGCTTATGAATGGAACGTCAAATAGGCAGCGGAAAAAAGATAGAAAAGTCAACCTGTTTATTAACATTTCAACAAAAAAATATGTGATATTAAAAACCTGTATTCTATGCGCAACTGTAATTACGTTGATTTTCTACTATGAACGTTGTAGTTTTTTTTGATTGGGCAGACTACGTCCATTAAAAGAATTAAAATGCACATGCATGGTGCATAAAAGCAGGGTACGAACTGACTTTCCAGGCTTGTGCATCCATTGGGGTGATTAATTGTACAAGTAGTTTAAAATGTAGAAATCCCCATTTGTTGGTTAATGTTACAAATTGGACAGATTCATTTCTTTTGAAACGGTGTTTAAAATAGCATGGTGTGTTTGAATTCTATACAGCCATAAACACAGACAAATTGAAATGTATCAGCACATTGTGTTCTGGTTCAATTCCTGCCAAGCGCCTTAATAGAAGCATTCACTCTGTGCATCCAATGAGCTTCGACGTAGGCGTGATGTCATACTTCTACTGACAAGGATTGGCTATGGGCTAAGGTACAGAAGAACAGAAATTCTTGAAACAATCTTACTTAAAAAGTTTCTGCATTCTAGGGAGCATTAAGATTAATGTTCTCAAAGCATGGAAGTCTGTTTGTCTCTTACGTCAGTGTGTGTGTGTGAAGGTCCTGTGTGTATTAGTTAATGTGTACGTGTGTATTTATGTGGTAGCTTAGCTTTGTGTGTGTGTCGGTGTACCTTTGTGAGTTGGGTGTATCTCTCAGAGTGTATGAGTTAATTTTTGTTTGTCAGAGCAAGAGTATGTGCATTTGTAGAAATGCCCTAATGTGCGTGCAATATCCCTGATAGTGCGCAGTGATATTCTGGAAATTGTAGGGGTACATCATATTCACGAATAGTCCGTACCCGCATATATTCTTATGTGTGTTAACTTTAGTTAGTAATTTGTGTTGTAATAATCAATGGTAATTGAAATGTTAGAATGAGTTGTGCCATTCAAGAAACGTGAAATGGCATTTAGAGGGAATCTTGTAATTTTCAATGTCCATTGCAAACGCTGAATGTAGTGGCTCATGTGTAATGTAATGCATTACATGCAAACGTGCACCATAAAGTCTACACATGTAGAAATTATTAATTGTGCTTTAAATGTGATGAAATGTAGAGCTTGCAGATGCAACGTTTATAAATGCGTGTTTAATTTGATGTCAAAGGCCTAGATGGAGTAGTTGCTCTTTCGTGCTATGAAAGGCCTATTCGTATTTCTTATGTTAGCTGGTCCGTGTAGGCCTGAAATGCATTTTCCCCTGGTAAATCTCTCATTTGAAGGCAGTCAGCGAAATTCATGTGCGTGCAAAGTTGTTCTGTTCTCATGATTCTGTTGCAGGACACCATCTTCGTTAGTTAGACTAACGCCTTTGTTTTAGGAGTTAGGTATGGAGGAGACCTGTTACAAAGTACTCGAAATGCCGATAATTGGGAGCCGATGTTTTTTCTTGCTGAAGAAGCTTGGGACCCAAGGACACATCAACCGTTGCTGGACCGAGTACAAGTTTGGGTGGAAAATTACCTACGAGAGGTGCCTGGCCAGAGGAGGTGTTTCAGGGGCGTGATCTATTGTTTGTGCATTTTGTATTAGGGACAGTGCCCCGAGGGATGAGTTAGCAGAGAGCCATTAAAGGGGCAGAAGGAAGGGATCGATTCTTAGAAGGAAGACTTAGAACGAACTCTGTAGTGTTGGCTACTGACCCTTAGAACGTGAGTGCACTTCTTAGGAAGTCTTCACAAGCTGACACCTTTTCTTGATCTTGCCTGGAAAATGCTAAGTAGGGATGCCACCTTAGTGATAGTGTAGGGATAGATTAACGGATTTCTTTTACAGCCACTGATGAAGACTAATATCGATGTTGGTGCAGTTATTGCCTGTTTAATGTTTTTTGAATTGTTTATCCTTTTTATGCTGCACCGGATTAGACTGATTCGTAGAGAGGGTTTTGTATTAGTACCTATTTATTTTTATAACCTCGTCATGAGTATATGTCCAGTTATTTTTGGCTTTTTAATAAAACCCCTAAATTGAAATTCTGAGTCAGTAATCTTTTCTAAGTTGTACTATTTGATCCATGCTAGTTGTCCTGGATGTATGGTTTCTATCCTTTACACTTCTCAGCAGGTATTAAAGGTCCAATCGACCGAGGATTCTCAGTAAACTTTTATAGTAGAATCCAGTGTCATCATCCCTCACACTCATACATTCTCCATGCTATACAGTTAATTATTTCATAAACAAACTTCAGCCGGGCAACGTGTTTCCTGGATTTTTCAATATATCAAAGGAAGAGGGCTACCTGAAAACATACAAATGAGCATGCCTTAATTATGCAAAGTGTCGGCCTCTACCAGTTCAATCCAGGCCACCATGTGCAAGATTACCAGCAATGATAACCTTAATTCATGAGGCAGGGATGCCATCAGCAATTAAACAAGCATTGGCAAAGCTAATAGGTCTCGGCAATCTGAGAGCTGTAGGCATTGGCAATGTTAATGCATTTGTGTATATAAATCAAAACAGCTCCAGAGATATACAATAATGCATCTACATTGCCAACGCCTATAGTTCTCCGATTGCCAAGACCTAATGACTTTGCCAATGCTTGTTTTACATTACTGCTGGAAATCCTGCAGATGCACTGAGGTGATCACTGCGGGCAATTTTACATGGGGGCCACTAATGTAATTTTATCTGATGTCACTATTACAATACCAATTATGTTAACATGTCAGAATTATTTTGATCATAAGTAGCACTTATTACAGAAAAGGTTGGAGACCCAATAGAGAAAGTGGAAGTCAGGTGGGGAGGCGATGGGGGAAAGGCAGTAAATGATGTAAAATATGTTCTAAAATTCACTATTTCAACATTATTTTCGATACATTATTGGGGAGAGCACCCCTCCAAACAACCTTGGCAATGATCGCACGCACTCATTTTGTGCACTCGTTTCACGTAGTATGGGGTCGGGCCAGGCACAACTTGCCAGGGCTATTTTTGGTTCCCAGTTCGGCCCTGGCTATTATGTGCCCCGCACATGGTGTGTTAATTGGGTCTGAGCTTCTAATGCTTTCCATGAGGGAGATCATTTTTACATACGACTTATATTATAGCACGCAAACTACAACTACGTATGCCCTACAGACAGCAATCACTCGCACGGCCCATCTCAACACTAATCACCCCTCTTTAACATAGTTCTACCATCACACTCTTCGCTGGTGCCATTTTGTCTCCTCACCCAGGAATATTTAACTCATAGCTTTCATGTAGCACATGTGAGGGTTTTTAGCGTTATGTCTGGGTGATGCTTGCTTACAGTAGTAAACTGTGCCCTATATTTACAGCCAGCTGTCATTTAAACACATACACGGTGATTGATGACTACCTAAATCAAAATCACTAAATCAACTGGGAGAACCGTCTGACCAAAGATGTGGAAAACATGACACTTTCTTCCTAAAGGAGTGCACGTAATGCAGGCTTGTAATATGGGCTGTCCCAGAAGCTGTGTTAATTTTGTAAAATTTACCGTATATTTCATTACAATAAGTGTGTTCAGCGGAGGAAGCCAATAGTTCAGCCTGAGTTTGCTAGTACATGACTTTGTTTACCAATTACCGAGGGTGGGAAGTCAGGGGAAGGGCTGCTGGGAAGGCATTCAAGCAGCCACTAGAAAATCCAGACGACAAAGAGGGCCCCCGCCAAATGTGTCTGGTAAACACATTATGTATGTAAATGTGCACCAGAATTAAAAATGTAAAGAGTGATCCGCTGAGAACGGATCAAGGCCCCTTTCACTAACTAGTTATCTGCCAAGGGCAGGTGTTTGCCACAAACACAGCTTGTGACATTTCTGACACGTATCATCATAGTGTGTCACATCAAATTACGCTAGATTGCTTCAGGATGCAGAACATGCTTCCTGGGCACGGCACAACAGATTCAAAGCAGCGCTTTGTTGTCTGGCTCAGGAGAAGGGGCATGGAAAGCAGGGAGGGAGGGGGGCCTGCCCCACGCCAGCCAATCACATTCTGCGACCAACATTAGGAGCTAAAACTTTTTCAAACACAGCCAATAGCTTTTAAACTTAGACAAACATGTTGTCATCTGTGCGATCTGGCACAACTTGAGTCATGTTTTAAAGGCAATCTGTAAGGAGTCTGGCTAGGAAAGGGGAGTTTTATCAACACCCTCCGGCAAAGGCAAATCTTCACAGGGTCCCTCAGGTATTCTGAATTGTGAAAAATATCCCCCCTTGCTTGATATGATGATTACTGTTATTCAGAGAAATGACATAGTATAGGAGGATCGACAGACTGCAAATTTCTCAAACCACAATGATGTATGTGCCATCCCCATTCACAGCCTCCGCGTCACATGAGCACCAGTTGCGACTGGGCAGCTGGAACAGAGAAAAAGCTTCGATCTGAAAGGACGGATGCCCTAAAATTCCAAACACGGGAACAGAATCTGCTCTTCCTGACTGCTCGCGGCCTAGGACTTGTTCTACTTGCTTGAGCGGTCAGCAACTGACAAACAACCACTGGCAAAGGCAGCAGGTCTGGCTATGTTAGTTTATACGTGATGGTGTTTCATCATTCACTGACAAGATGGTATGTGTCGTGTGGCTCAAAATGAGAATTTCGAAACACTTGGATAGATGAGTGACTGGATGCATGGATGATTAAAGAGTAAGTGCATAGATGGATGGTTGAAAGGGGGTGCGTATATGAATGCTGAAATAACTGAGTGCATGAGTGTATGTCTAAAATCTTAAAATGACAGGGCATCGCAAAGAAACCACGGGAGGTGTGAGAACATGAAATGTGTTACATACCCTCAGATCCCACTGACTACAGACATTCCGAATTGTTATGTTGTTTTTTTATGTGTGTGTTTTTCCATCAATACCCTAATGCATGTCTGTGTGACACGAGTTTGCTGTAATGTGAACACACAAGCATTTAGCAAGCAAAACAGACTTCCATGTGCCATATGACGGGCATTTAAGACTGCGCGATCAGAGAAAAACAAAGTCACAAGGAAATCCGACCCCCCTTTTTACACATGGTTTGTTCTTAAAGACCAAAAATAAGTATGAATGAAGAAGAGTTAAATACATTTTGTAACCACAAACAAGATGTGTGCTTCCTTTCAAACCTGCTTCTCCGAGGACACTACAGCTATGAATGCCCGTCCCAAACCACTCGGCAGCCGCAATACCGCACGATAATCTTTTTTTTTAATATATAGATAGATAGATATATCTTTTCAGCAGGTTTGCCATGGCATATAGGTTTCTGTTTGCTGCCAGGAGAGGTGAGATCGGATCCTTGACTTAGTGCTACAACTATTCTTGATAAACAGGCATTAAGAAACGGCGGGAAGATTAACCTTGGTTAAAAAACACGAAATACTGGTAATATTATTTCATAACAGGAAAAGGAGCTTGTTTATGTTTGCTGGCACACACTTTGCCCAACAGCAAGATATGAAGATGCGAACACTTCTACAAAAGGCTCCCGTGGGAAAACAGTACATGGCGCCAATTGTAGAGACATTTAAGTAACACTGTTTGGAGTTACATTGAGTAATTATGCTAGAATTTACTATATTAATGTGCTAGTGCTTTCGCTATTTAATTGAAATATAAAGCTGTTGATTTGGAAAAGTACAAAAGGAAACTGGCCAGCGTCGCGTGCTTTGAGCACAGGTTTGGGCCAGGCGCAGCTGAAGCGGCAGCCCATCACCAGTGACCGGATTTCAACTCGTGCTGTTACAACGGCGCCTACATTTTCTCTGGCCCTTGATTTAATTTACGCAAAACAACAAGTAGGCAACTCAACAGTAGCCAGGATCCTCGGTGCAGAGGAAGGCGGCGATTTTCTTTTGCTTCACCTCTGTTTACACGAATAAGGAGCCACCTTTTCACTAGCTAGGTGCTTCACTTTTCACACCACGATAGACTCAAGCGTCCGGTGCCGTAGACAGGAATACAGAGCTCTGATGAAAAAAATATACAATACAAAAACCCTCAGGCACAGTCCTGAGTACTTGAAGGCAAAGGTGTTTGATATTTCAGAGGGGGTTCTATGTCCAACCTAAGAGAGTGTTAGAAATGGGATTTCTGGTTGGCTAGGGCTTGCGCCAAAGCCAGACAGAAACCACCACTCTAGTCAGGGCTGGGGAGTTACACGCCAAAGATAACCCCTGCTCACCCCCTTGGTAGCTTGGCACGAGCAGACAGGCTTATCCCTGAGGCGATGTGTAAAGCGTTTGCGCACGCACCCAGCAACAACACCCAAGGCCCACCACAAAGGAAACTCCACACAAGGTATTCTATAAAAATAACCTTTGTATTATACACAACACATTAGATAAAAACACACACTTTACAATGTGCCAACAGGCACGGGCAGAATTTACAAGGGATTATATATACAGGGGACAGGGCCACATGGACCACTGTCAGGAATTAGCACTCTTTAGAAATAGCACTTAGAACGTAGGAATAATATTTTAGAACGTAGCACATACAATCACTGTAGCACTAAAAATAGAACATATAGCACACAACCAGTAACTACTGGTAACCAGAAAGTACCACCTACGCAACCCTAACCACCTTTAGGAATATCACGCAGGAACTAGGACCTTACTAGTACCACCTGTACTAAGGAGAAAACAACCACCTAAGTATCACTCTACCTGTAGGGGTCTAAGCACATAAACACAGGATGCATAAAATACATTTAGAGGTGTAAAGCACATGACGCATAAACACATTCAGAGGTGCAGGAAAGGTACAATGGCGCAAAAACTCACATTAGCCACTATCTGTGGCAGTCCCTAGGCCAACTGGCCGTGAAGGGGCAAGGGCGCCCAGTGTTCAACAGAGTTAGGGCGCGCCGGCTGCGCAAACCATGTGCACAACGCACAACCTACACGTAGCAGTTGCCCACTAAGTGCTGGGCAACTGGAGAAATGCTGGGGCCAACGTTGGAGCCTCCCAGGGCTCTGAAACACTGAAAATGCCCCCTAGAGCCTCGCAGGCTCTAAATAATAATGTGCCGTCGTTGGAGTCCCTCGGGACTCTGAACTACTGATGGCCCCGCTGGAGCCTCAGGGCTCTGGAGTAATGCTGCCCTCACGTTGGAGTCCCGCTTCGGGGACTCGTGAGCCTCGCAGGCTCTGGAAACAATGGGCCCCCTTGTTGGAGCCTCGGCGGCTCAATACACCAATGCGGCCCGCGTTGGAGCCTGTGGGGCTCTGAAAACGAATACTTGACCCCAGAAGCTGGAGTCCCTCGGGACTCGGGGGAATTTTGACGGACGCTGATGCCCCCCCCTGAGCCCTGCCGGCTCCGAAATAGCTGGGGGGGTCGCGTTGGAGCGCACACGCGCTCAGCAAACACCTAGGCTGCCTTGCACACCCTCCCGGCCGGAGCCCCACTTACCGGGAAGGAGGCGCCGGTCTCTGGTCGCGGCGGGAGGCTCTCTGCTCCCTGCCGGCGATGCTGCTCCAGTCCTCTTCTCGGGCCAGGGCACCGGGGCGCAGGGTCGGCTCCTGCCTGCTCCCGGGGCCCAGAAAACAGCCGTGAGTCCTTTGGAAGGAGGCGGGGTAGGCTCCCGCCCTCCTACTTCCGGTTGTCCCGGAGTCCCGCCTGCAGCCTGCCTGACTTCCTGTGAGCCCGGCCGCGGCGGTGATTTCAGAACTCGGCAATAAGAGGGGTAGGCTCCCTCGTTACAGTGGATGTACGGCGGGGTGGGCACCCGCCGTAAAATTAACAAATAAGCGGGGTGGGCACCCGCCAACGAGCACGGCAAGGTCCCTGGCAGGGTGGGCACCTGCCAGGGGATTTCAGGATCTGAAAAGACGGGGCAAACGCCGGGTGGGCACCGGCTTTCAGAAATAAAGCGCTCCGGCGCTAAACAGCAAATAAAAGCGCTTCCAGGCGCTTGAGATACACAAAGCGCTCCCAGCGCTTAGGCATAAAAATAAAACACCACAAAGTCCAGCAAAGTTCTTCCCTGCATGCAGCAGGGCAGGGGTGGGGGGCAAGGCTGGACCCAGAGCCAGCTCACTGGGCCTCCAGGCAGGGAGGTAGTCCAAGTGGCGGTCCTCTGGTCCAGCAGCAGCAGCAGCAGCCCCCCTCAGGTAAGATCCTGGCAGAGAACAGTTTCTGTGGGGACACAGCCCCATTTTTATACAGGCAAAACCCTTTGTTCTGGGTTCAGGGTGAGGGGGAAAACCAGTCGCAGCTGGTTGGGGAGCACCCTTGATGTGCTCAGCCCCTCACTCTATTCACTGGAAGGGCTAGGGTCGTCAGTCGCACCACAGGGGGCGGGGCCAGCATTGTGTTTGGAAAACCCTGTCCTATTCAGGACCCAGGTGGACTCCTCCCACCCATCTAGCTGCTGATCTCCCCATTCACCACTGGGTGACTCATCCTGACACTGGGGAATCCCTAGCCCGTCACATGACATGACCAGCCAATCACGCGACAGACACACTGCACACAGAAGTGCCCACTTCTAGAAGTGGCACTTCCACACTAGGTACATACACGCCGCACACATCATCGCGCAGCATTCACTCCCACGAGTCCGCACATACCAAACTCGGGCCTGCACACCCCACGCATCAGGAACTACTAGGGACACATACATTCCCCATGCATTCCTATGGGAGGGCAGGCCTATCTCACCACATGCACTCAGAGCACGCACGCACTTTACCCTGGGACACAGGGAAAGTGCGCAGGAAACCAAAAAATCACCACACCAAGTCATCAGTAAAAAGAAAAAAAGTTCAGGGGTGAACCTGCCAGAAGGGCCAAGTCCAACACAACCCCCTTCCAGCCAAAACGCAGGGCAGCCCAATCACCACCGTGATGGACTGTCCTGCTTGGGGCGATAGAACACGGACGCGGGCCCGCAACTGCAGGGACACCCTCCGGTTCTACGCCACGGTGAACCCATGGAATTCTTTCTAACACCACTGTCTGGACCAACTGGGCTACCCCACTGGTACTCCCAAGCTGTCCGCGGCCAAGACCAGGCCCTAGGCCACCCAGGTGCCACTGGTCTTTGCCTAACCACAGAGTGGGGGGTAGTAACCCCTGGCACATAGCGGCCATTCTCCACTCTTCCTCTCTGAAAGACAGGACCAGACTGCCACTGGTTCTCCAGCCTAGGGTCTACACCCTCAGGCGGACCAGGAGTCTCAGGGAAGGCTCTCCTCCCCCTACCTCTTCTCCTAGGGTTCCTCCTCCTCTGGCGAGGGGTACACCTAGAACGCCATTCCAACCCAGGGTTTAACCCCTCAGGTTGTACCGGGGGCAGAGGTGGGCTCTCCCACCCTCTGCACCCCCTTCCAGAACCCTGCTCCCTACCAACTGGGGCGGTACCTCTGGAAGAAGAACTGGTCGGGACGCTGATTACAGACGTCCCACCCTTCAGGTCAGGCTGATCCCGAACCTGGCCTTCCAACCTCCGGCCTAGAACCTTTGGTGGAATAATTGCCTGGCACTCCAGGACTTCTGGGGATCTCCACTCCATCCCCCTGAGGCTATCAAATGACACGTATGTCGAGCGACTGTCTGTCTGGCGCTGATCTCCCGTCCCCTGTCCACCTGACAGTGCGCGGAGATCCCCCAGAACAGAAGTGGTGTCACCCTGGTCACTACACGGGAACCTAGCCCAACTGGGAAGTCCCTGACCCACCGGCTCTTCCACTGGGGAACTCATCCCCCAATCACTCACGCTGGACTCCTGTACCCTCCCTACCGGAGCGGTACCGCCAGACTCCAGAACCACAGGAGCCCTGGTTACAGGTGCCCCAGGTCCTCCACTCACTAAGAGATCTTCCTCAAGTGGACTAACAGGACAGCCTAGGTCCCCAACTTGGTGTTCCCTCATGAAACCATCCAAGTCCTGAGGCAGGGTTTCGGGCGTCTGGGGACCCTCGGTCACCCTCTCACTCCTGCTCCACTGAGCCAGGCAGTGAGCCCCTACACCCTCCTCGCTATCCTGGGACCTAGCTGGGCTACACTGAGCCTCCTCCACCACGCTGGGCTGGAGGATCTCTGACCCACTATTGTTGGAATCACTCACTAATGACACTAGAGAACCTCTGGCCCTTTCCCAGCGGTCTGCTTCCTCTGCAAGTTCAAATGGACAAAAAGAGTTATACCTCAACAGGTGTTGGCGCAACCCTGGAGAACAACTACTGAGCATCTGCTCCTTGATAATCATATTTAGTACTCCATCCAAATCCTGCTCCGGGTTAAACACCAACCAGTCCACCAGGGCATCATGACATTCCTCCACAGCCTCCTCCCAAGACTGGTGAGACAGCTTCTTACTGCCCCTGAACTTCAACCTACATTCCTCCTCTCGGGAACAAGGTACCACACTCGGGGAACTGGGACTGGGACTCTCTATACTGCACTTTATATTGCTGCCCCCCCTGGACTCCACCCTCACTGGGGAATCCAGAAAACTACCACTGCGCTCAGGGGACAGGGAAAGGGATGAGGCGCTATCTTCTACGCTGGACCCAGCAAGGGACTCCCTACCTACGGGGTCCTCACTCTCTACTGGCGTCCAGGTACTGTCATCTTCTTCTGAGTCTTCAGGGCTCCCCACAGACCCACCACCCTCCAGGTGTGAGGCCCGGGCCCTTTCTTCCTCACTGCGCTCACGTTTCCATTCATCTGCTTGCCATCCAATCATGTAGTTCCTCAATTCGTACACCGTGTCTGACTCTCTCACCCCTATGTTTCTCTCTCTACAGAACCTTTCCAACTCCTGCATACTGTAATAAACTAGATCACTGAGATCAAAAGCAGGCTCCATTCTGGCAGACGTTCTGGAGAAAAGATCACACAGGGAACCTAGGGGTCTGAGTTTAACAGGAGTACACAATTCACAAAAAGATTCAGCACGCTCTCTAACCCAGAGAACTCACACTCACTTGCCTAGTGCCACTCACCACTCATCCACACACAACCCTCCCCTCGGACTGGTAAGGCAGTTTCTACCACCCCTGATTCCTCAACCTGACCACCACGTGACTCAGGTACCAACTCTGGGCGCAGGGCGGGGGACAAATGTACAGGACACTATTACGCTGCCACCACTGGATCCCACCCTCTGGTGAATCCAGAAAACACAATGCACTAAGGGGGATGATCTACCCTCCCGAGCTAGGGACACCTAACTCACAGTGCACAAAAACACATTTCCAAGGAAATGACAATTAAAAACAATTTTAAAACAATAATCCCTATACCATGTGATTTATCTAAATGCAGAGTTTTGTAGTGCGGCCAGTTGCCGCTGCGGTACAGCGCAAACGCAAGTCCAAATCCCACCGCTGATCACCAATGTTAGAAATGGGATTTCTGGTTGGCTAGGGCTTGCGCCAAAGCCAGACAGAAACCACCACTCTAGTCAGGGCTGGGGAGTTACACGCCAAAGATAACCCCTGCTCACCCCCTTGGTAGCTTGGCACGAGCAGACAGGCTTATCCCTGAGGCGATGTGTAAAGCGTTTGCGCACGCACCCAGCAACAACACCCAAGGCCCACCACAAAGGAAACTCCACACAAGGTATTCTATAAAAATAACCTTTGTATTATACACAACACATTAGATAAAAACACACACTTTACAATGTGCCAACAGGCACGGGCAGAATTTACAAGGGATTATATATACAGGGGACAGGGCCACATGGACCACTGTCAGGAATTAGCACTCTTTAGAAATAGCACTTAGAACGTAGGAATAATATTTTAGAACGTAGCACATACAATCACTGTAGCACTAAAAATAGAACATATAGCACACAACCAGTAACTACTGGTAACCAGAAAGTACCACCTACGCAACCCTAACCACCTTTAGGAATATCACGCAGGAACTAGGACCTTACTAGTACCACCTGTACTAAGGAGAAAACAACCACCTAAGTATCACTCTACCTGTAGGGGTCTAAGCACATAAACACAGGATGCATAAAATACATTTAGAGGTGTAAAGCACATGACGCATAAACACATTCAGAGGTGCAGGAAAGGTACAATGGCGCAAAAACTCACATTAGCCACTATCTGTGGCAGTCCCTAGGCCAACTGGCCGTGAAGGGGCAAGGGCGCCCAGTGTTCAACAGAGTTAGGGCGCGCCGGCTGCGCAAACCATGTGCACAACGCACAACCTACACGTAGCAGTTGCCCACTAAGTGCTGGGCAACTGGAGAAATGCTGGGGCCAACGTTGGAGCCTCCCAGGGCTCTGAAACACTGAAAATGCCCCCTAGAGCCTCGCAGGCTCTAAATAATAATGTGCCGTCGTTGGAGTCCCTCGGGACTCTGAACTACTGATGGCCCCACTGGAGCCTCAGGGCTCTGGAGTAATGCTGCCCTCACGTTGGAGTCCCGCTTCGGGGACTCGTGAGCCTCGCAGGCTCTGGAAACAATGGGCCCCCTTGTTGGAGCCTCGGCGGCTCAATACACCAATGCGGCCCGCGTTGGAGCCTGTGGGGCTCTGAAAACGAATACTTGCCCCCAGAAGCTGGAGTCCCTCGGGACTCGGGGGAATCTTGACGGACGCTGATGCCCCCCCCCTGAGCCCTGCCGGCTCCGAAATAGCTGGGGGGGTCGCGTTGGAGCGCACACGCGCTCAGCAAACACCTAGGCTGCCTTGCACACCCTCCCGGCCGGAGCCCCACTTACCGGGAAGGAGGCGCCGGTCTCTGGTCGCGGCGGGAGGCTCTCTGCTCCCTGCCGGCGATGCTGCTCCAGTCCTCTTCTCGGGCCAGGGCACCGGGGCGCAGGGTCGGCTCCTGCCTGCTCCCGGGGCCCAGAAAACAGCCGTGAGTCCTTTGGAAGGAGGCGGGGTAGGCTCCCGCCCTCCTACTTCCGGTTGTCCCGGAGTCCCGCCTGCAGCCTGCCTGACTTCCTGTGAGCCCGGCCGCGGCGGTGATTTCAGAACTCGGCAATAAGAGGGGTAGGCTCCCTCGTTACAGTGGATGTACGGCGGGGTGGGCACCCGCCGTAAAATAAACAAATAAGCGGGGTGGGCACCCGCCAACGAGCACGGCAAGGTCCCTGGCAGGGTGGGCACCTGCCAGGGGATTTCAGGATCTGAAAAGACGGGGCAAACGCCGGGTGGGCACCGGCTTTCAGAAATAAAGCGCTCCGGCGCTAAACGGCAAATAAAAGCGCTTCCAGGCGCTTGAGATACACAAAGCGCTCCCAGCGCTTAGGCATAAAAATAAAACACCACAAAGTCCAGCAAAGTTCTTCCCTGCATGCAGCAGGGCAGGGGTGGGGGGCAAGGCTGGACCCAGAGCCAGCTCACTGGGCCTCCAGGCAGGGAGGTAGTCCAAGTGGCGGTCCTCTGGTCCAGCAGCAGCAGCCCCCCTCAGGTAAGATCCTGGCAGAGAACAGTTTCTGTGGGGACACAGCCCCATTTTTATACAGGCAAAACCCTTTGTTCTGGGTTCAGGGTGAGGGGGAAAACCAGTCGCAGCTGGTTGGGGAGCACCCTTGATGTGCTCAGCCCCTCACTCTATTCACTGGAAGGGCTAGGGTCGTCAGTCGCACCACAGGGGGCGGGGCCAGCATTGTGTTTGGAAAACCCTGTCCTATTCAGGACCCAGGTGGACTCCTCCCACCCATCTAGCTGCTGATCTCCCCATTCACCACTGGGTGACTCATCCTGACACTGGGGAATCCCTAGCCCGTCACATGACATGACCAGCCAATCACGCGACAGACACACTGCACACAGAAGTGCCCACTTCTAGAAGTGGCACTTCCACACTAGGTACATACACGCCGCACACATCATCGCGCAGCATTCACTCCCACGAGTCCGCACATACCAAACTCGGGCCTGCACACCCCACGCATCAGGAACTACTAGGGACACATACATTCCCCATGCATTCCTATGGGAGGGCAGGCCTATCTCACCACATGCACTCAGAGTACGCACGCACTTTACCCTGGGACACAGGGAAAGTGCGCAGGAAACCAAAAAATCACCACACCAAGTCATCAGTAAAAAGAAAAAAAGTTCAGGGGTGAACCTGCCAGAAGGGCCAAGTCCAACAGAGAGCAATTCAATTGTGGCTTTACTGTTAAAACTGGAAAAAGGTTAAGAAACGTGTATAAAAGAGGAAAAAAAAGAAAAAAAGAAACATACATTGGGACAGCAGTCCCTGGTGCTGAAGGGGACTAGTTTTTCTGCAGATGTGCACTCTTTGGACAGGCACAGCTGCCATTACTCACAGTGGACTGACCAATGCCCGAAGTCAGCTGACCCTGTGCTCCCGGCTGCATTTGTGAATGAAGATGAAAGTGACACGAGAGAAGGTCGATGGAGGAACAAGACTTTTTGAAAATCCATGCATGTACGCATGTATGTATGTATGCATATATGTATGTATGCATGTACGCATGTATGTATGTATGTATGTATGTATGTATGTATACCAGTGCTTTAAATGGGCCGCTACTGTCCGGTACAGAGTACCAGCACTTTTTTATTTTGAGAGGGAGAGTACCGGCACTTCTCAAGAGAGGCATAATACTTTTAATCAGAGAGCACCAGCACTTCTCACAAACAAGCAGGTACTCTGTTACAGAGTACCTGCACTTCTATTTTTCCATTTCAAGCACTGATACATACATGTAGTACATAGTTTTTGAAAAATAAACGATCTTGGCTAACAACATATTTTAATATGGCGCACTTGATATAGTAAACACTCAAAGAATGCATTTATGCGACAATAAAGATTGCATTCTGCACAATTCCTGTATTCTAACGCCGAGATAATTCGATGAATGTATGCACAGAGTTAAATAAAAACAACTTCAAGGCACAGTTTAATTCCCTCCCAATTACATGTCCCACCTCCCTCCGTGTCACATCCGGAGCCCCCGCACCCACCTGTTCTATCTACATCCCTCTCGGTTCGCTCACCCTGACATGATAGAAATGTTCTCCGATAGGTGCTATGCAGCTCAAAGAAATGACATTTAGATGAATCCTATTAGCTCTTTCTCTTAATCCCCCTTGCAGACTGGTTTACAACTGTGGCTTCCTTGTCGTGCTAACTCTGCTTTTACTGAAAAGACGTTTTATCTTTGACTGCGTGAGGGATTATTATTTTTCTTGTCAGTTATTGTTCACAATTAAGTTGTGAACTGAAGCCTCTTTAGGACATGCTTGCATTGGATAGCCGCAGTCTGAAGCTTCCAACATTCTCTAAGGAGGGGCTGAGATTGAACGACAAACACCCCCAGCTCCATGGCTATCACTGCCAGAGGCCTGGTATTCCCCATTTGGATGAAAACTCCGGCTTCACTGGTTCAGGTACACGTGGTTCAGCCTTACTGCACCTGATATTCCTGGCAGCGGTAATTACTGCATGGATTTCCAGAAACATATTCAATTGCAAGAAAGTGCAGTTTAGTGTATAAAAAAGGGCCCCCTGTAAATGTTAGGTGCGCCTAGAACAGGGAAATAACTCATGAGAAAAACATTTCTAGGTAGCAACGAATATACATTTATAAATATAGATCAACATGGGAATATGATCTATGGAAATAATGTACTCTCACAAAATTAAAAATATATGGATCTTTTTATTCATTTTAGATAAAAGTCTGGCTAGATGTACATAAATATATTACACACAAGTCACGTGAGACAAACTAAACAACACAATCAAATTAACCAATCGTGATACATAAAATCAATACTTGACTATATATACAATACAACACATAATGGCTTGAAGAACAATAACGGAAGTTTTGTTCAGTAGAGTGATGTAATTTTCAAATTGCAAGAAAGTGCAACATGGCACATACACAAATATCAATTGTATATTATATTTGCATTTAGGCAGGGCGACTGGAATTATGTGGCAGGGTTGACTAAATTATGCAGCAAGAAAAAGCACTTTTTTTGTGATAGCTTTACTTCATAATTGTAACATTTTTCTGCGTCTTAACACTGTTTCATCAAACGTTTGACCTCAGATAACGGATTATGTAGCAACTACGGCAAACCCATTATTATGTGGAAAACATCATGGCAGCAGAATTGCATAATTCCAGTGATCCTGTATATAGGGTACATACATTGCAGAAAGCTAGCTGTAGAGACATGTTACAGGGTATATGAGTGAGTAGGAGGGCAACACCTGGTGTTTGGTGCTCCTGGAAGATGTGGTTCTTTAGTTCCTTCCTGAAGTGGAGGAGCAATAGTGCTTGTGAGGTCTGCACCAGGAAGGCAACATGTCAAACAAATGGCTGCAAATAACCTAACAAAAATATAATGATGATGTCGACTTGAGCACATAGCACAATCATAAGAAAAGAAACCTACTGCCTCCTCTTCTAGAATCTTGGTGCTGGACAGTGAAAATAATTTTAGACCATTTCCATGTCAATAGTCCAGAGGGTGAAGAAGTCATCAAAGGCGCGGTACTGCTGCGAGTTGGAACATCACTTTTGAGTGGCGGTGTCGCCCCTATGGATATTAATTGTTGCAAATTCAATCTGTGGTGAACTGCCAGCTCAGAGTTCACCCTAACCTAGTCCTCGTGCAGGGTTACAGTTCACCTTCTGATTGTACAGGTTACATTTACCAAACCTGGCCTCTGAGTAGCACAGTTGCCTGCCTAGTTGTTGTTGCCAAAGCACAGTTGGGTTCTCCATAAACATACTGGCGCTCATGTGACCAACTCTTGAGCCATTGCTAGCTATGCACTCCCAGATGCCTACCACAGCAGCACGTATGCCACCTACAATTTTGCTCATATCACTCTCCCATCTATGGAGGGTATGAAACCACAGAGCTAGTTACTTCTGCACAGAATACATAGGAAATCATGTCTCCTATACTGTTGGAGCAGGTAGATAGCGGATTGTACTTGGTTACCTTTTTGGCACTGATTAGGAGCGCGTCTGTTTTTGGTGGGGGATGCTGGAGCGCCAGAATACCTGATTCCGGCTGAGTCCCAGCACCAAACAATGATTACTGGATAGAATGCACTTGTAATATGGCGGACTGAATATCACGTGACACGATCCATTTAAAACCGACACAGTTGAGCGATTTCTGTTGAATACGCACGTCTCATTTTGAACACGCCCGTATTGGTGGGCATGGTCACGATTTGGTATTGGTGGATGTGAGTTTGATTTTCAGCTTTTGGCGCATCACAGACGGTTTTGGTTGTATGCAATGGTTCTTTATTTTTCAGTGAATGGAGGGTCTGTTTTAATTTGCGGGTTGTCGGGAATGTGTTTTGAAGAAAGAGAGAAGGTATGGGGTAAGGAGGACACTCACCTAACATTACATTTAAAAGTTTGGACAAACCACGTGGTTTGATGTTGGCAGGGCTTTAAGTGGGCCGGGTCTGTCTGGGTCTGAGCACCGGCAGTTATTTTCAGGGGGCCTCGAAACAGGTCTGTATCGGGCTCTATTTGCGGGCCTCGCAAAGGTAGTCCGTTTTCTTTTTTTTTTTCTTGGACTGCAGTGAGAGCATGCACATTGATGTGGGCATGCTCATTTTGCTCACTACTGAGTAGTGAAGGGCAAGGCATGATGTCATGCCAGGTGAGCCGTGTTGTAAGAGGAAGGGAAATCCTTTAAAGAGAGCCATTTTCTCTCAGGATTTCCCTTCTCTTGAAGCTGCGCAGGAGCAACGTCGTCGTGGTGCCAGCCTTGACATGGTGGGATGATTTGGAGAGACAACCACAGGCAGCCTGCTCCAGCACGACCCTGCTCGGAGCTTTCGCACTGAGCGTCAAGGCTGCAGTGTAATCCAGCAACAAGTGAAGCACAGAGAGAGGAAATAGTCTGCGTGATCCTGCCCCAGCCCTAACAGCTCCAGGAAGTTAGAAGATGAAATTGACATACACTTTGATTTGGACTCCTGCTTGCTATTTTTAGTGCTTCTCCGCCCATTCCCCATCACATTCCGCAAGATTTGTTTTTTTATTTGATTGACAGTTGCTAAGACCTATAGGTCTGTAAGCATCACTTTTGATTGCATTATACGCATTTTTTTATTTTAGTTTAGCATTCCAGCATGGCTGACGGTGATGAGGACATGGTAAAAGTACAAAATGTCCGTCATGTGTTTTGATGCTTCTATGTACACGCGTGTGATGCCTACCAGTGCATGCTGCTTCCCAGTTTTTGCACACACATCGGTCGTTTCAGAATGGTAATCAAGATGGCCATGTTGTAACAGTAGCAAAAAAGAAAACAAAACAAACTTAATTGTATGCTGAATGACAAAGCAAACTAGTGTTGGCAGAGCCATTAGGGGAGGTACTCATCTTTTAAATGTTACTAATGCTTATTTAAAAATAAAAGTTTAGCATTTGTATAGTAACCTAAATAATGTGATTTTATGTGTCATTGTGTTAGATCAGTATTCTTTGCAATATTTTATTAAATGTATCCATAAAGGCAAAATTGGAGAGGGATTTATATTTTTGCTAGTTTGGGGGGAGTGGCAGACAAATACCACAAAAAATATTCTGCACACAACAGTCGACTGGTTCCATGTCATGAGGGTAAATTCAGCCACTCTGATTTTTTTTTTTAAATGTACAACCCTCTGAAAGGTGGGACTTGCAGGCACATGTTTTATTGGCGAAAAAGCTACTACAGGTCCGGGCACGCTTTGTTCAAATTGATGAAAATCCAGCACCGGTTCAAAGTCACACTTGTAACCTGGGGCGAATCTGGCAATTTTCATGCCAAGTGTATGCTTAAGGTCACGAAGAGCCCCTGGTCAGCGCTATTGTTTTTAAAACACTTTCAGATTTCTTCGACACGGTAGCATATAAGAATTCAAAGTTAAGTTGTACCTTTGATTGGGCGACTATTCTGCTATGCCTCTTGTGGTTATTCCACCGTCACAAATTGGGTTTTGCAAACCTGGTGTATTCAAAAGAGAACCGAGCGCTTCCCAAGTTGTTCAGTGCTGTGAGGTAAAAGGATGGCAATGCCCAGGTAGCCTTATTCCAAGTAGTGAGGTAGAAGGGTAGCAATTCCTAGGAGCATTTTGTGTTCTATGTAGTGATGCAGTGAAGCAGAAGAATGGCAGTGCTGAGGGTTATCTGAGTAGTGAAGCAGTTAGGTAGAATATTACTTACACTATGCATTGATGCAGTGTGGTAGATGGATGGCAGTGCCTCAGGATATTCATTATACTGTGAAGTGATATACAAATGTATGATTTTCTTAAGCACACAATGCTAGTGATCTTGATTTAAGCCACGCCCCTTTAAGAGGTTTGCCCCGTCCCTCTAAGAGCACCCCCAGTTTTTTTCCCCACTTTAAGCCCTGGATGTCGGTGTCATTTGCATTAGCATGTTCGTGCAGGTAGTAATACAACTATGGGGCACAAAAGTAGGGTCATGTTATATTACATACAGTTTTTGGGTTGGATTGGACTAAATCATTTGTAATTGGCAGTACAAACATTCAGGATTGATTTTGCATGATAGAGCATAATTATGTACATTTTTCAAAAAATTGTTTTCATTTAGGTCAATACCCTGCAATGATTATAATTGTGAAGGTTATGTCATTGATTTGGGTTGCTGGTACTCTCATGAGTAAGTTTTCCACCCTAGTTGCTCTTGAAGAACGTCTAAAAAGCCCAAACTGCCTTGGGAATACCATCAGACGTTTAATTATATGATTTGTTAGCCTCTCATGTCCATGAGTAAAGTCTATTGGGGCACTCGTTGACCTTTTGTCAGAATTGAAGATACAAATAAGTTTAGAAAAAGCTTGGATTACTGATTGAATTAAACTGGATAAAAAAATGAATACATTGGTTGACATCTTTGGATTTTCTGGAAACATTTGCAGTGGGTTGTGGGACCTGACGAGACTCCAGCATTTTGTATGGACAGAATATCCGCCACGTTTTTGGGACAGATGAACCCTTCCCCCAAACTCTAAATCAGGGACTTAGTGTGTTTTTAATATGAAGTTGATCCGAATGAACAGGACATAATCAAAGTAAATAGTATTTATGGCTCTAACCCTTTTGCACAGCTAAACAGCTTTGATATTGCACAATTTAGTTATACTTTAGTTAATGATCTTGGAAAGACTATGGATAAATAGACATGAATATACCAAGCCGGAATCAAACTTTGACTTGCAGGTCACAGGACATATCAGCGAGGAACGCTCAGTTCACTGAACTATGTTGCCCGGAGAAAGGAAAGTCTCTAATTAAGTAAATTTGATAAAACGAACAAAAGAGCAGATTGTGAGTCCTCCACTGTGGCATGTACCATTAGCAGTAAATTGACACATCTTGTTGCCACCTTCGAAGGATGATTCTCTTTCTTCTTTTTTGGACTCAAAACTACTTGTTAACCCTGTAATTTCATGCAGCATGGTTCATGATTATTCTTGCTGTCTTGCTCTGGCATTTTATCTTCTGTGTCATTATTTGCTGGTGTTGAACAAGGCAACTACACTCCTCGTTGGGATTAGGTACAGCTAATTAATTCTCCCTTGTTTTCATTCAACGAAATATACTTTCAAGGGCAAACTAGTTCTTTTTTGTTTTGTTTATATAAGCCACAGTTTACGCCTATATTTCTTCGGTTCACACTAACCTCAAACTTCCCTTTGTAGTTCTCCGGTCACACAGATCTCCAGAGCTGGCATCTCCTTTTTTTCATCTCCTGAAATAGAGGAACCTCTTGCCACAGTCTTTGAGAACCATCTTTAATCACATGAGATTTGTAAGGAGCTGAAACAGGGCTATTTTCATCTTCCTAAATTATTGTCAAGACACTGACTATTGTAAAGATATGCTTTATAAGAATTAAATCAAATGACATCAGTGTGCATAGTATGGGCTAAAGACATCATTTAATAGTATTTATTTAAGAGTTTTATATAGCGCTAGCCAGACCTGAAGGTATCGGAGCACTTTACAGCATGATCACTCGTAAGATACATTAACATATTAGTATGTACAATGACTCATGACGCATCGCATAAAATAGTCGTAGAGAGCACAGTGTCACTCGTAGGGTATGTTGTCACAGTAGTATGCACAAAGACTTATGGCGCTTCGTGTAATGTCGTCATAGGAGCACAATGACATGTGACAAGATTAGGCCAGGGAAGGGGGATATAGGAGATAGTCATGAGGAGAGTGAGGTAGAGGTCTTAATGTCAAAGTGTCTGTGTGCTGCTGTGGGCAGGTTTCGGCGGTTAGGTTGAGGCTATCCATACGGGAAGGATCGGTTGAGGGGGAGGTCTTTGAGCTGCCTTTTGAATTTGAAGTATGAGGGGTTAGTCCTGATATGGACTGGTATTGAGTTCCAGATTTTGGGTGCATTTCCTGCGAGGGATCGAGATGCAGTTTTTTGTTTGTGAGTTCTCGGAGGGATAAGGAGTAGGGTGTTGGTTCTCCTTAGGCTTCATGTCTGACCGGCCATCTGGAGTTTGGCAGCCAGGTGGGTGGGTTTCCCTGTGTGCAGCACTTTGTGTGTGAGGCAGTGTCTGAAGTTTGCCCACACTTAGCTCTCCGAGTGTAGGGGAGGTGTGTTCATATTTCTTTACTCCGGTGACCATTCTGGCAGCTGCGTTCAGAGTTGATCTGAGGGGAGCTAGGTGAGATTTTGCTGATCCTGTGAGTGTTGCAATCCCGTAGTCCAGTCTGGACAGCACTAAGGATTGAGTAGCTTGTTTGAGGTCGTTCTGAGGGATGAAGGGTGTTCTTTGCGGTGTTCTTGATGTGTTTGCTCATGTCTAATTTAGGGTCCAGAGTGATTCCCAGCAATTTTGCAGAATCGGCTAGGGTGAGGTTGTAGTTGAGCGCATCAACAGCTTTTAGCCATTCTGTGATTTGGGGGTTCTTCTCATTGCTGGAGATGAGGAGGATTTCCGTCTTGTCTTGATTAAGTTTTAAGTGGTTGCGTGATTGCCAGTGTTGGACTTCTCTTGGAGTGCCGTTCAGTCTCTGAATGTCTTCAATGGAGGAGGTTTCCAGATAGATCTGGATATAGTCTGCATGGAGGTGGAAGGGAATGTTAGATTTTTTGAGTATGCTGGTAAGGGGTTCCATATAGATGTTGAAGAGTTGCGGGAGAGTACTGATCCTTGGGGGACACCCCTGCTCACGGGGAGTAGGTCCGATGAGAAGTTGTAGTTTTTTATACTTTGGGTGGAGTTCTGTAGAAAAGAGGTAAATCACTGTAATACCATCTCTTCTGCTCCAGCCCTTTCTTGAAGTGCCTTAATGAGTAGTTTGTGGTCAACCATGTCAAAGGCTGCCGATAGGTCCAGGAGTATGAGTAGGCAGCATTGGCCTGTATCCAGAGATTTGTGCATATCATCTATTACATTTAGGATCACTGTCTCTGTACTGCAACCTTTTCTGAAACCTGATTGGTGAGGGTCTAGGAGGTTGGTGTTGTCCAGGTGTTGAGTAAGTTGGAGGAGAACACATCTTTCCAGGATTTTCGCTAGGAGAGAGAGGTTGGAGAAGGGTCTGAAGTTATTCAGATAAATTGTGTCACAGCTCGGGTTTTTCAGTAGAGGTGTGACTTGGCAGCTTTTGAGACAATCCGGCAAGACTCCAGTACTCAAGGAGCTGTTTATGATCTTGGTCCAGTGCGGGCTAGGGAGAGTTTGAGCTTTTTGGCCAGTTGGGCAGGTATGCGGTCCAAGAATTTTGCTGAGGGTTAGGTGGTGGAAATAATTTTGATGACCTCTGCTTCAGAGCTGGGATTGAAAGGATAGGATCATCACTTATAAAGCGCGAACGAATGCCGAGGCGTCTTGGCGCTGGTCCATAGAAAGAGATCGCTCCACCTAACCCCTAGTCGTATCAAACAGCCGTGTTTTTATCAGTTTTCTGAAAGCTTGGTGATTCTCCGTAAGTTTAACAAAGCCAGGGAGCTCATTCCACAGGCAAGCCGCCTGAAAGGAAAAAGCTCTACCACCCCATCTGGCTTTTCTGACACGATTCAGTTGCAGTAAGCTTTGCGTAGATGATCTCAGTGTCCGCCCCGGGAGATATGGGCTGAAGAGCTTCTGGACTTCCAGAGCTCCCCCTCCAAAGACCGCCTTATGAACTAGGCATAACGCCTTGAACTCTATGCGCTGCTGAACTGGAAGCCAGTGAAGCGCTTCAATTCCCTTGGCCACAGACTGGTCCCTGGGTACATCCAACAGGAGTCTAGCTGCCGCATTCTGCAGGATCTGCAGTCTTTTGAGCAAGGTCTTATTCAGTCCAAGCAGTACTGCGTTACAATAGTCCATTTTGGACAGCACTAAAGCTACAACCACATTCCTGCGAAGATCTGGATTAATAAACGGGAAAATCTTCCGCAGTATCCTGATTAAGTAAAAACAGGAGGAGGCAAGGTTGTTGACCTGTGCGGAGAAATTAAGTTGGTTATCGAATATCACTCCCAGATTTCTGACCTTAAGCACAGGACAGGGACATTCACCTGCCTCCGCCGGCCACCAGGAGCTATTCCATACCGGACTTCCTGGACCAAATTCCATTATCTCCGTCTTCTCTGTGTTGATCTTAAGGAAGTTTTCTCGCATCCATCTCATGATTGCAGACATACAGCTATGAAACTTGTTAGCCGTGACATTTGATTCTTCACCAGCCGAGACTATAAGCTGTGAATCATCAGCGTAGGAGATCACAGTAAAACCCTGAGCCTTAATAAGCTTGGCCAGGGGGGCTACATAAATGTTGAAGAGCGTGGGGGACAAAGAGGAGCCTTGTGGCACACCACATGGTAACTGGAACGGGTCTGACCGCAAGCCGTCCCATAACAGACTGTTATCTCTGCCATCCAAGAAAGAGGCTAGCAGTGCCAATGCCCTACCCTGGACCCCACACTCCTGAAGCCTTCGAAGCAGCACCTTGTGATTAACGGTATCGAAGGCCGCCGAGAGGTCCAACATCACCAATACTGCTCGACCTCCGCGGTCAGCTATCGCCCGTACATTTTCTGCTGCGATCAGCAATGCTGACTCCGTGGAGTGCTGGGCACGGAAACCGTGCTGAGATGAGTCGAGCAAATCATGGGCTACCAAGTGTGCTGTAAGGGCACGATTTAGTTCTTTCTCCAGAATCTTCGCCCCCAAGGGCAGGGCAGAGATTGGACGATAGTTTTTCAGAACGAGAGGGTCTAATGTTGTTTTTTTTAATAAAGGTTTAATTATTGCCCTCTTCCAACAAGACGGATAGCGCCCAGATTGCATTGCAATGTTAATTACCTGGGACAGTTCCTCCGCTATCAAGTCAGCAGCCAAATGGACCACAGATGGGGGGCAAGGATCCAGAGGTGAACCTGAGTTTGTTGAGAGGATCAACCTCTTAGTTTCCTCCACAGTAATTGAGGCAAACTCACTGAGTTCTATGTCGTTCCTCAATTATTTAGGCATGGTGTTCAATTTACTGAAGCGTATAAGAAAGATTTATGAATACCAAGAGTCCTGGTATACATGCTTGAATTCAAGGGTTTCAAATACCGTCTACCCATTTACCTATGGGTGCAAGGCTGATTATGATGAATATGTTTACCTCTCAAATTGCAATATACTTTATAAAAGATTTCCATATGTGAGGGGGTGCTTGGGTGTGATATCTTCCGTTCCTGGGATGATTTACTGTCTGGGGGACTGCTTTGCAGGTCCAAGGAGAGTTCTATCTTGGTGATTTTGTCATTAAAGAAATTGGCAAAGTTATCACACAGGTCTTTGGAGGCCACAACTTGTATCAAAAGGGGGCGTGTGAGTTTGTTGCCTTATGAGATTAAAGAGTTCTTTAGGTCTGTTTTTAGCGTTGCCAAGGGCATTACAAAAGAAGGAAGCTTTTTCATTGTTTATGTGTTTTTTGTATTTCCCTCATACTGATTTGAGTCTAGCTCATAGGATTGTGGATGGGTTGTTTGGCCAGAGTCTTTCTGCCGCCCTTAGTTCTCTTCTTTCGGAGTTTATGTCTGTGTTGAACCACGATCTAGATGGTATGTTCCTGACTCTTTTTAGTTTCAGGGGGGCTATTTGGTTTATAATGGAAGTCATAGTAGTGTTGTAGTGGGAGGTGAGTTCTGTTGTTGAGAGCTCACGATTGAGAATATCATGAAGGCCGTTGTAAAGTGGCAGCTTCAAGAAAGAATTTGGTAAAAGGGTGAAAGCGAGGGTTGCTTCACAGACTCTTCCAACTTGACCATTCTCTATTTAGTAGTACAAGATAAACCACAACAAATAAGCATTTCTGGAATAAGCATTATTGTTGGCTATATGTACTTGACATTCAGGACAGATTACTTGCAATAATACAGAGCCAGGCATGCATAATGTATTTCTAACATGGTTTAGGTTTTATAAAACCATCTAGCTCAAAATGTTGAAGAAAGAGTAATAGTTAAGAGACTTATTAGGATACCAACTATGCTGAACTCTGTGTCCACTCTTGCATATCGAATTTGGGGAGGTATTAGAATCTGATTTTGTTTATTGTGTTCATGGAGGAGCTAATCTAAGATGCAGATGTAAATGATTTCAGTGACACACGGTCCCCAACTGAGAGTTTTCAAAGTGATCTGTAATTCACAAAGGAAGCTTACACTTTTGAATAATTGACACTTTTGAGTGAGTTTACTACTTTTTGCTCATTTGTGAAATCTGATTGTAAGTTTCTACATGGAAAAAAATCAGCAGTAAGTCCAGTGGCACACATGGCCAACCAACGGTACAACCTCTGATATAAAATAATGGAGAGAGTGAAATAACATAATACATTATAGGAAATATGTTCAATTAAAATAAATTAAATATTAATTATAATTTAATGTTAAACAATATAAAATAGTACATATTTACTAACTAATGATAACATATTTGTATACTAAATTTTGAAAGAAAAAAATAATGTAAGAATATTTTTATTAAAATATAACAACATTACCTTTAATTAATTCAATACATCACTTTTAATACTTATTGATGCATAATAAAAAACATATTTAGGTGGTAATTAACTTTTTAGTTTAAACTTCAGAAAAATAAAGATATCCTAAACTTTTAGCTTGCCTACTGAATGCTGGGTTTGTCGGCCAGGGCAGCATTGGTCCTCCTGATCTGAGACCGTCAAGATCATCCATGCTGCTGTCCAGGACCTGTTATGCCCTCCAGCAGTACCTGAGGGTATGGGTGACTACCAGTATGGCCATGCCTTACTAGAACTTTCACCTTTCATTTTCAACTTTCATAATGTGTGCTTTTCTTAAAACAAATCCCGGCAGCAAAGCAAAAATATGGAGGCCTGCCTTGCTGAATATCTAAATCCTTTAAAGTGGTACATAAAACATTTTGCAGTGTTGTGGCTGTATACTGAAATCCACTTACCTCTCTGTTGTTTTCAATAGCAGTCAGCTGTTTTCGTATGGACTTCGGTGTGACGGTATCTGTAAATGCACTTTCAGAAAACAGTCGAAGTTGATCAGTTTGAGGAACATCACCACGGAGAACTGGAACATGGTCATGCTCACTTCCAAAAGTAGGGTTTTCTACTCTTGTGACCTTTTTATCTCTATCAGTAAATTGAGATGTTGAAGGATTCACCCAAGGTTTCAAAAGAGAACTTCCTGCGTCTAGCAGTTCATGGGTACCACTTGTCCTAAAGTCCCGTGCAATACATCCACCTAAAATACGACAGACAGAAAACATTTACAAAAATCACTGAGTTACTTGATACTGCATTCTCATTACATAATTTTCATGGTCCAAAATATATGAAATGATGTACTTGTTTGATATGAAATGAGATATGTGTAACGCTTGTGATGACAATAAATGACCAAGAAAGTAGTGAACAGTCTATAAATCTTCATGATATGCTTTTCAATCTCTCGCATCAATTTATTGCTCTGGAACAGTCAGACTGATATGAGTATTAAAGTATATTGCAATTTGAGAGGTAAACATATTCATCATAATCAGCCTTGCACCCATAGGTAAATGGGTAGACGGTATTTGAAACCCTTGAATTCAAGCATGTATACCAGGACTCTTGGTATTCATAAATCTTTCTTATACGCTTCAGTAAATTGAACACCATGCCTAAATAATTTCTATTTTTGCAGCACACTTGCTATCACTTTGCAGTTATGTGGGATCAATAATGTAGGGATGGTAGAGATACTATAGCTACTAAGAAAAATCAGATAAACACACCAGAAGTGTTTACAAATGTGTGGTAAAGATCATCAAGGTGTATTGAGGCTGATATTATTCTAAGATAAGGTTCAAACCACATCTTAATTCAAGATGTCTTGTGCAGGGATGACATAGAGAGTATGAAGGCTTCAGTAAGTAGAGGCTTGACAATGGAAAGCTCTCTCAGCCAACTGCTTGTAATCTGTCGAGTACATGGCAAGCAGGTAGAGATAGGCTGACAGTTGGTGTCTGGTCAGGTGATACCCTGGAGCTTTTATTTAAGTAGATAGATTCTCTCCCATTTATCCCTGTGTGGCTGATACACAAGACACTGATTTGTTGGTTTCACTAGTAAAAACCAAAATGTGCCAAGTGCAGTGGTGAAGTTCTCATTTCTATACATATATTTTCAGGGGCAGTCAGTTACCTTTGCTTGGAGTCCTTTTACAATGTGCAAATCCATTCTCATAAACTTCACCACAAGAAGCCCAGTAATGAGCTAAAATGTTCAACAGGGACAAGACACCTCTCCCCGGAGTTGTAACATTTATGACCACATTGTGGACTTGAGGGACACACACATACCTGAATTGGTAAGACTGCTCTCAAATGGTTCAGAAACATCAGCTCATGCTTGGCCCCTTCTTTTTTAAATCTACTTCTCACTTGTGGGGAACCACAGCGACTGGAATTCACCTCCTAGCTTCTTCAGCAATTACAGTACGACACCGTTGTCATATAGTTCCTATAAACCTATATAGGATCTGCACGTTTAGATACCATACACTATACTATTGGTGTCAGACTGATTCTGACACCCCTACCGGGTATGTTAGCCTGTACACCAGCTTGCTCACAGTGCCACTAGAAACCCCTCTTACCAAGGAGAGAATAGTTTTTGGCAACTATCGAACATGACAACTCTAATCCCTCAGGATCGTGGAAACAGTGTATTACTTTTCGCTCATTCACTCGTGGTCACTTTGTCTCAGAGAGATACACAGAATAAATGGTGGGAATGTTTTTCAATAAGCACTCATTGAACCAGCATCATTCTAGTGTAAAATGGATGTGCTGAAACAACCACTAGACAGTAACAGATATAAATGATTGTAAGCACTAACAAGTAAAAGGATGCCAGATTTCTACCATCATGCTAAAACAATGAATACAGGCAAGTATATGAAATACATGACAGTAATAAATGTGTACTCCTACGATGCGACCCTAACTAGATGTACCTAAGTGTACCTGTAGGTGTAAAGCCAAGAATTCCTCTAGGATAAAGTCAACCCAATTACCTGAAGTGAGAGACTGTGGAACCCCGTATTGTTCTCGCGATGGACACCCCGCAAGGGATGTCAGACCACTGCGAGCTGGAGTGTCTGCGTGCAGGAGCCTCAGCGTCTCGCGTCAGTGTGTCGGCATGGAAGTCCTTTTCTCCTCTGACTACCTCAGCAAGATATGGTGTATATTATATCCAAAGTGCTACCCCCTGGGGATATACGTTGCTGTGTCATGTCGGACTAGGAAGACGGAAGGAATGGCCTTTATACATAGTTATTATGCTGGAGATGGTAAGCCTGCTGTCCAGCTGCGATTCCAAGAATCCTCATGCATAATGAATGAGGCTTAAGCTTTTCGGAGAAAACCCCATGTCATCTTTGGACATTACCGTAACTAGGTAAAAGGTCAGTACTAAGAATCATTATGCAGTATAATGGTAGGAGAGAATGTAGGTGAAAGGTTAGGTGACTACCTGAGCCTATATTGCGGTACCTATATGGAATATAAAACCGTATTCACAGTAAATGTGTGTTACATCTTTTTTGTAACCCTTCCTGTCCAGAGAATATTCCTCATTGAGGCCAGAGTAGGTCAGACAAGAGCAATTACATTTTCATCCACCATTGGGCAGCCAACCATATGAAGAGGGCGCATAAGTGCTTAATGGGAGCCGATGGTTGCCAGTGGGGGCCTCCGGCACTAATTTTTGGGTACAAGCACTTATTTTTCCACATCAGATATTTCCTGAGTGCAAGAGAGGGAAAACATACAAAGCAGATGGACTAAAGAAGAATAAGAGGGAAAAACGGTCAAATGGGGAAAGCAGGAACCTGCAGGAGTGAGATAAAGGGCCAAGGAGTGTCTGGCAGCAGATTAAAAAGTCATGAGATGCACTTAGGACTATGCAGCTTTAACCCTTTCGCTGCGGTGGGAATTCCGCCGCAGCGCTGGGGGGGTTTGGGGGCAGCGCGGTGGCGCTGTGCTCATGACGGAGCCACTCCATCATGAGCCACGGTTGAGCTGTGCTCATGACGGAGTGGTTCCGTCATGACTCCGCCCACTGCGCTAATCGCCCGCACAGGCGGGGAATTAGCGCCGCGTGGGCGGAGCGGCCGCCAACGGCCGCAGCATGACGGAACCATTCCGTCATGAGCACACGGCGACCGTGGCTCATGACGGAGTGGTTCCGTCATGAGCAGGGGAGGGGTTAATATTCGGTGTGCTGATGTTTAATTGCATCTACCTCACCTTCTGAGCAGAGCTTTGGGGACTGGCACTCATTCTTTTACAAATCAAGCACTGGGGCCCATCATATCTTAATAAGGCAGACTGGGTATATAAAAATGCCAGCCTGCTGCTAGGCTGTCAAAAGCAAATGAATGCTAGGTTAAAAAAGACAATAGATTCAACATGAGTGTTTTTGAAAATTAATTGGCAAGAAGTGTTTTTGATTTTTTTTTAATTAAGTCATATTTTCGAATTTTGTATTCTTAGTCATATTTTTGCATTTTGATTGTTTTATTTTGGGACATGGAGGTGGATCAGTCTGCCCTGGTTGACCTTACTATAGTGGAAATGAAGGCCTTGTGCAAAGAAAGGAACCTGCGAGTTGGCCATAATGCCCCGGGAGTGGGGAGCAAGGTATGAGAAAGCCCTCTATACCTGGGAAGAGGCCGAACAACCACAGATCATCTCAGAGGAGAATGAGGATGACGTAAAAGAGTGCAGAGTAGGTTTTTTTTTCCATCTGTGTTATCTAGATCTGGGAGCGATGTGTACTTATGCAGCTTAACCCAATGAGAGCTGGAGACCCACAAGATGGAGGACATGGAGACTGTTAAGGCCTTGTGAATAAAATTGGCCGTCCTTGCACTAGAGGAAAAATGGCTCCCCGGGCTGGAAAGGAGGCTACGGCAGCAACCACCCTTGATGCAGAAAAGAAGGCAGAAAGAACTCCGTAGGAGAAAATGACAGCAGCTTCTCTTGGGGAATTAAGACTGGCAGCTGAGGAGAATGAGACAACTATAGCCCTAGCTACTACAGAGAAGCATATAGCAGCATCCTTTGCACTGGAATAGAATGGAAGAGAAATAGGTGGTCTTGGAAGAGTGGAAGGCCACGCTGGAGGAGCTATTACAAATTGGGCATGAGGTCCAGGACAGCATAAGAGTGCAGTGAGAATCGTGGAAACACTGAGGTATACAAAAGGTGGTCATTCAAAGATTAATATTCAAAAAGATATTCTGTCTAGGTATATGGTTGGGGAGTTGCCACTTATGAATTTGTCTTGGGAATGCACAAAGTAGATAAGGAGGCTTGATGTCGTGGGATTTAGCTTGTGGTAGCATATGCCCGACTAAAGGAGAGTTGACCTATTGAACATAGAAGACTCAGAGCAGTTTCAGTACCAATCCATGATGGTTGCCCTTGTTGCAAGTGTGGTCTCACTCCTAAAGAATATCACCAGAGGTTTAAGGATGCCACAAAATAGTCACAGCAGTCTCACTGGAAGGTTGGGTTAAGGCAAGTCGAGTTAATTACAGTAATGAGCTATTAAAGGTGTTTATGTAAGAGCACACTTTGAGTCACTATTTTCTAGAGTTGTGCCAGCACCTCATCGAGTCTAAGCTCATCGAACCCAAGAAATAAGCTGATCTCTGTCTCAGCACAAGGGTACATGGAGGGACAAAACAAAGAGGGGTTTGGACCATCAACAGCAGAAGTAGGGTAATGCAAGGAGAAAGGAGTTCTCTTAAGGGCCTCAATGTTCCAAAAAGGGAGGGGAGTTCCAGTCCATTTCTGGGCAGAAGGGGGTGGGAATAAAGGAAAAGAATCTCCAGAATCTACCAATGAAAGGTTGGTAATTTGACTGTTTCCAGATAGAGCATAAGACAAGGGACTCAGCTGGCGCTAAGAAGCCCCCATGGCAGGCATTGCGCAAGGATTGCTAATGTTTGGCTGTGTGTTGAAGATGGCCCAGTGGGGACACAGGTAGTACAGAAGTTACCTTGGTTTGCATGAGTGACAGGGAAGTTAAACCCATGGCTTTTATATATGCCAACACTAAAAAAGTACAGATAGTGGCCATACATCAGTGGGGAAATGGGCTGAGGATCTGAGAGACAAAGAAACCCGCATGATAGCTGTCAAGTTGTTAGGTTTGAAAACCCCATTCTTACTATACACCCGTTCCATGTTATATTAGGTTAGCAGTGTGCGGGCAAATAGACACCATTTGTATTCACGTTATGCAACCCACTGAATTATCCATATAATGTGTAAGCTTCAGTTAGCGAGTATGACCATTTTGTATTTCGTAATCCCTATTAGGCTGTGCCTGAACTACTCCTCATTATTTGTATTGCTTGCCTCAGCAGAACACTGTATTTAGTTATTATTTTCTTTTCTGTTCAAGGCTGCTTCCCGACTTACTAACGAATTAGCCATTCTGCCCTCGCATACCTATCCAAGTGTTAGGAGACGCTGAGACCCAGCACAGTAACCTTGAGTCTGTGATAGCAGGTACCCATCTGGCAGATGGTAGCCCATCCTTCTATGCCTCCTTTGTTCATGTTAGGCCTGGGCTGGTAACTTTACACTGTGGGCGTGGTTGGAGGCTCTTGGGAGGAATGATTATGCGTTGCAGACTGTTGGGGGGCCAGTCCCTCGGCAGACATCTTAGGGTGCAGGTCACATTGGACTCTTCTGCAGAGTATTGATAATAAACAACTGTTTCTATTCTTTACTGTCTGCCTGACTCTTCATTTGTTTGGAAGGCGATCAGGTGGTTGTAAATAACCTGGGAGGCCCCTAAGGGCCACTTCCTTCAAAGTGTTAGCTGGTGCCCAAATTGCATAATATTCTCAATGTGCTCCAGGCTGTAATTCTGACAATCATGTCAGTTTCCATCCTATGGTGATAGGTTCTCTGAAGTGGGGTGGGGCCACCAGTCCTTGGAAAGTAGCAGCAATTCCTGCCATATCTGTGGCCTTTCTGCTAGACAATTACCTAGAGTATTCTGTCTGGAAGTATGTTGAGGTAAAAACCCTTGCTGAAATCTTAGGACTGTCTGAGTGGGTGTTTCTGTCCACATGGGCCAAAGTAGCCAATCAGGAGAGTCAGGAGGATCTGAAGCCTGAAAGAGTAGACCAGATTTGCATGACAGAGAAGCATGAGTCTCTGAATGTTCCACAACCTAGCAGTGGTGGCTGCTGCCGACACAAAGTGGGGGGGGCAGAGAGGGGGAAAACATTAGAAAAAAAGAAACAAAAATAGTACTTATATTCCTGCTGACGACAGTCGCTTCTACAATCATCTTCTCCTCCCGCTCCTGGCCTCTGTGCTCTTCTGCTCCAGAAACTGCAAACTGCAGTTCCCTTGAGCACAGACTCCCAGACTCGCCTGTGGACAATCCCAGCATTTCTTGAGATGCGCTGGAATTGGCGAGCTCGTTTTCTGCACCGAAGGGGACAGTCAGCCTGCGCCTGCTGTTCTCTGCACCCGGCAATGCAGATCGGATTGGGGAGATGCCAGTGTGCATGTCGGTTTGGACGTCCTGAGACTGCCAGCCAACCTAACATGCGCACTGACAGCATTGCCCAGAGCCCACCACTCCTGCTGCTGATTGCCCCGCCCCCAGGACTGGGATGACGTATGCAGTATTCTAACCGGTTCAAACAGGTAAAACAAAATGATAATAAAGCAGTTTTAATAAGTGCTTTATTGTCATTTTATTTTACGTTTTCATCTGCTGTTTCCTGCAGAGGGGCGATGCTCCTCCGCCATAACGGAGGAGCTGCCCCTGCAGCCTAGACATTATCTAACCCTGAGGGGGAGGAAAGGTCTCCTCTGCGAAACCTGTGTGAGCCTACCCGAGTTGCTTGCTGATGGATGTCCCCCTCACACTGACTTAAACAAGGTGCTTAGGGAGTGCGCTACTCTTGAAGGCCTTTGATACAGGCTGGGGCAAAGTCCAACCAATACACTGGTAAGAGGGTGTTTTGCTAAGCAAGCCTAGGGACCCTAAGCCTGGACAGGCAGCAGCCTGGTGGTGCCCCACTACTAAAGGGCCTTTCTACTGTATAGGGCTTCTGGGGCAGAACAAAAACATAGAGAGATTGATCAGAAACCTTTACTGGCCCTAGCTGGACATTAAAGGGAAAGAGGTCTGTCACTCCTTCACGGGCTGTCAATTCAGTGGTAACTTAGGGGAACTTCACAGGGCTTCTCGCATGCATGACGTGTGGTGGGGATGTCCTTTGAAATGGTAGAGGTGGACAATGTAAGGCCTTGGACCTCCTCTCCCTCAAAAGCTTCAGGCAATTGAGTCATTCTAGTTGTAGGCATTGTACCACCAGGTACCTTGATGCCATTCCTCAGGGAAAGGTTACAGTGTCCATGATGGTCAGGGCCCTGATGTGTATTTAACTTGGATTAATTAAGGACTGTGTATCAGACATGAGGGCAAACTTCATATCTGCCTGCATGAAGTCCATGTAGGATGAGTGTGAGGTTTCAAAAAACTGATTGTTAGATGCCAAAAACCAGCTATTCACATCTAAGTCTCACCATCTCGCTCAAGGCTTTAACATATTATTTAGTTTCATGGTTTAATGTGTATCCGTGTATATTTTGTAATACTGCATAGTCTATGCCAGCGATTCGTAATCTTTTTACTTCCGTGGACCTCCAATGAATCTTTACTGGAATCCGGAGACCTGAAGTGAATCATTATTGGAAGCTGGGGACCCCCAGCTTCAAGTAATTTCCCTGATTTGGACCTCAAAACAAAACACAAAAATATAAAAAACAAGTATACACCAAGCAAATGCACAATTTTTAAAAATATTTTGTGTAATTAGATATAGAAAATGTATTAGAATTGTCAATGTTGCTTCCTTATTGTATATACATTTTTATTTTTAATTGATCAATGTAAATATTTAATTTTGTAATACAGTTGCGGACCTCCTGAATAGGCCTTGTGCACCCTCCGGCGTCCTTGGACCACATGTTTAGAACCACTGTTCGGAGAACCATTGTTACCTGTAAGTGCGCTGTAACTACATTGCTGGTTGTTATACTTTGTAAATCCTTAATACAATAAAATACAATAAAAGTGCTGCATGCAAATAGACTGATGGGGAGATTCAACAAGACCCAGAAGGGTATGATCATGAGAGTATAGAAGCCCCTGCAGCATAGATGGGACATCCTGTTAACATGCCTGCTCTTTGCCTACAGAGGTACCTCGGAAGCGAGTGGCTTTCAGCCACTTTAAACTGTTGTATGGTACCTTGTGAGATGCCCTTTCAGTACTCTCAGGAAACCAACAATGTGTGGTTGGCACCAATTAACCCACAGGGAGTCAACGCCCCATTGCTTGCTAACCCCCATGGTTTTGCATCACCCAATAACCTCCTTTTTTGTGGCACTGCTGTACCACAGCACGTCCACAAATGTACACAGGGCCATTCTGAGCCTCACATTAGTAGCCACCAAAACAATGTTCTTTTTAATTTGACTCCAGGGGGTGTTCCCAGAACGACCCCCACTCCCATGGGCCAGGTGGTCAGAGTACCCACTAGTTAACCCACTTATCCATCTTTTTGTTTAGTTTCATCGACACAGAACCTTAACCCCTGAGTCATAAAATAAGGGCCACAACTTTCTCTTCATGTTGCGACCAGCTAACCAGATCACGTCTTGAGCGCGTGGTATCACATTAGTTCTCAGTACTGTCACAGTTGTGCAGTGGCGTGAAATTTCCATACATTTCTCAACCTTAATTTCTCTGAACAGATTACACCAAGTCACAAAATGCACATTTTATGCCAAATATAGTATCATTTTGTTCAGACGTTTAGGCTGAAGCTGTGTCTAATGTTCCTATGGAAAAATGAATGGGGAAACGCATTTTGGGACCCCACTTTTTTCTCTGCCCCCACTTGACAGATCACCCCAAAACTTTCTAGTTCAGGAAGAATGTTTTTTGTAAAGATTTGTCAAATGGGGAGGGCAGGGGGGGTGTGCATGTGTGTGTGTGTGTGTGTGTATACACACACACACACACATGAGGTCAATTTATTGGATTGTCCTCGTTTGCAACACGCAAGTTGCTCTATAACAATCTTTACATGAGTTGTGGCTTGCACTTACTGTTTTATTGCACACGCGGACATCTCGCACACAGGAACCGATTTTGAAACACACGAGGGTTGAACATAGTCTGTTCACCATGTTGATGTATTTTCAGTATCTGTGATGTCATGTTGTCTGTCAGCAGTAAAGTAAGGATTTACCAACAATCAGTACATGATGTAAAATGCCCTGTCATGTTGACTAACATGGAAAAAATACTTTCACTGAAAAAATACTATCACTGCCACTTGTATTTAAATGCACCATTTGCTATCAGCACGCCATGTGAACAAGGCCGCATGTCTAGCGGCCGAAACGCGTCTTCTGGACCCCTGATGTGTGATTAAACTACACTCTTCATTGAATATTGCCTATGGAGTCTGTATCCTGTGTTGCGCCGTTCCTGTGGATGGTTTTAACTCTTGGATATCGTTGTGATATATATTACCTACTGGCAGTCGCCAGTAGGTAGTTATAGTTAGGACCTATTTTCCATAGGAAATCCGCAACATTCTATTTGGAATAATGTTGGCGCCGATTGACGAATCTTCACGAAAGTTTCCAAACTTTTGGCCAGCTCCGGTCCGCTCCTATCCTGAAAATTTCACAGTGATTCGTCAAGCGGGGGCCGAGAAAAAAGGGGGGTCTCAAAACGCATTTTCCCCATGCATTTTCCCATAGGACCTGTTGACGCAGCTACCGCCCGAACTGCTGAACGGAATTACACCAAATTTGGCAAAGAGGTAGTCCTCAGTTCAGACTCATGCCTTTTGCTTAAATGGTGTAAATCCGTTCAGTAGTCCCTGAGAAAATTAGAGTTAAAAAGATAGATATATCTGGGCGGAGCCTAACCACACATCTCATCGTGAGATCTGATTGGCTGTCAGTATTTCATCCAAGAAGCGTTGGCAGCCATCTTGGGACCAATATACATGATAGCACCTCATTAAAAAGCATTGCAGTTAATAGATGGTTTTAAGACTTTAGTTACATTATAAATCATTTGTTGATGGTACCATACTCATTTTAGGAACTGTGGTGTGTTCTAAGGTGATTTTACCATGTGAAAAAGCCTTCTGCTGTGATATCATGAATCATGTTTGAGAGAAAACTATTTTCTCATGCTTTTCCCACAGAGGTTTGGAAGGTGATCTATAAGCTAAACTGAGAGCATATTTTCTGTAAATTCACATTATCTTTCTCAGTCATGTGAGAATGAAGTCTGACATTCTCAGTAAAACATGTATACCCAACAAGGGCAGAGACTGTCAGTTGATTCCTTTGTGTTCTACTGCAGCTTCCCAGAGTGTTATAAAGAACAACTAGAGCGCTAACAGTCTAACTTATGACAAAAGTATGGCACACCTGAAGCCATCTTGATTGGAATAAAGTGGTAACACTTAAAACATTTAATTTACAAAGGAACAAAATGAGGGCGTTCATTTTGCCATAGGAATTATGATTAGTGCTGCAGAAAGAAAAATTAGGGCACATTTTGACATCTCAAATCCTCTTCTATTTCATAAAAAAATTCTGACATGCAGACTGAAACATGCACTTTGAATACCAGCAGCAGACTTCCCTGGTGAGCATTAGCTTTACTACAGTGATCTAATGAGCAACTAGAGTGCTAACATTCAGAATTGATGGCAAATGTGTGATACATCTGAATGCCTTCTTGATGGAACCAAAGTAAAAAACTGAAAGTATTTCCTTCTGAGGAGAATGCAGTAAATGAGGAAATTAGGAAACTTCATAACAAATAAATCTCCCAAGATGGCCACCAGAGACAAAAGAGCCCAAATGTAGCCCAAATATCACCCAGATGTAGCCCAAGTATAGCCCAATGACAGAATGTCCCAGAGAGTTCTAACGAACAACTAGAGCGCTAACAGTCTTACTTATGACAAAAGTATGGCACACCTGAAGCCATCTTGATTGGAATAAAGTGGTAAAACTTAAAACATTTAATTTACAAAGGAACAAAATAAGGGGGTTCATTTTGCCATAGAAATTATGATTAGTGCTGCAGAAAGAAAAATTAGGGCACATTTTGACTTCTCAAATCCTCTTCTATTTCATAAAAAAATTCTGACATGCAGACTGAAACATGCACTTTGAATACCAGCAGCAGACTTCCCTGGTGAGCAGTAGCTTTACTACAGTAATCTAAAGAGCAACTAGAGTGCTAACATTCAGAATGTATGGCAAATGTGTGACACATCTGAATGCCTTCTTGATGGAACCAAAATAAAAAAACTGAAAGTATTTCCTACTGAGGAGACTGCAGTAAATGAGGAAATTAGGAAACTTCATAACAAATAAATCTTCCAAGATGGCCACCAGAGACAAAAGAGCCCAAATGTAGCCCAAATATCACCCAGATGTAGCCCAAGTATAGCCCAATGACAGAATGTACCAGAGTGTTCTTAAGAACAAGTAGAGCGCTTACTGTCTTACTTATGACAAAAGTATGGCACACCTGAAGCCATCTTGATTGGAATAAACTGGTAACACTTAAAACATTTAATTTACAAAGGAACACAATGAGGGGGTTCATTTTGCCATAGAAATTATGATTAGTGCTGAAGAAAGAAAAATTAGGGCACATTTTGAGTGAATTCTCAAATCCTCCTCTATTCATTAAAAGATTCTGATATGCAGACTGAAACATGCACTTTTAATACCAGCAGCAGACTTCCATGGTGAGCAGTAGCTATACTACAGTGATCTAATGAGCAGCTAGAGTGCTAACATTCAGAATTTATGGCAACTGTGTGACATATCTGAATACCTTCTTGATGGAATCAAAGTAAAAAACTGAAAGCATTTATCACTGAGGAGACTGCAGTAAATGAGGAAATTGGGAAACTTCATAACAAATAAATCTCCCAAGATGGCCACCAGAGGCAAAAGAGCCCAAATGCAGCACAAATATCACCCAGATGTAGCCCACATGTAGCCCAATGACAGAAGTGTGCAAAACACTGATTTTTTGTGTATTTGCAGTTTTATATAGTGCAGACTTGTCAGGTATTGGAGTGCTTTACATGAGCATTGGTTAGATCACACAAGATCAAATTAATTTTGGTTGTAGACATGGGGAGATTAAGTGATTTGACCAGAATCACAGAATGTTGAGCTGAAGCAGAAACTCCAACCTGGTTCCCCAGTTGCAAAGTCTGCAGCTCTGGAAGTAACACCACATCCTCTCCCATAGGTGCAACATTTCATCAAGTGGTCAACTGGATAAAAAAACATAAAGATTACAAATAATTTAAAAGTTCTTTGTCGCTATTTGAAAACTCAGAAAATATGTCCTCATTTTAGGTTTTTAGAGCACTAACCATAATTTTGATGCAAATAAGACCCTCTCATATATGTAATTTCTAAAGGAAATGCTCAAGGTATTACAGTTTTGATTACATCAAGATGATGTCAGGCGTTCAACACTTTTGTACTAAATATAGAATGTTAGCAATCTAGTTGTTCATTGGGATACTGTTGAGAGGCAGAAGCCAGGGGCACGGACTCTGAAAATTGAAGGCAGGTAGGAGAGTGCAGAGGCAACAATTTGACCACACTGGAGAGGCAGGAAGGGCAGTGGCAGCACAACAGACTATGGAGGGCAGTGGAAAGGGGGGCAGGGGCAACAAACCAACAATACAGGACTGGCAAGAGAGGCTTTGGCAATATAATAGACCATTGTGGGCAGAAGGAAGAGGCAGTGGTAGTACAACCATACATGCCAACAGACCAGTTTCAGCCAGGAAACGTCCAATGTTTTTAAGCTCAAATGGGCTTTATTTGATCTGTCTCCTGTCTACAATCTCCTCTTTTTCAATGTAACTCAAAGGGGAAAATCAATAACCCAGTTTTTTTTCAAAATCTCCCTCTTACCAAGTTCAAAATGTTCGCAAGTATGGTACATTGGATCATGGTAGGCAGGAGGAATTGGGGTAGGGACATGGACTCGGATAACAGAGGACAGGAGGGACATGGAGAGGTGCACGAAACTGACCCTACAGGGCAGGTATCAGGGTTTGCAGCAGCACAATACACCACACAGCGCATGCTGGACGGGAGTGCAGCACAACAATCCAAAGAAAGCAATAGGGAGGGGACAGGACCATGCACATGAACAACAGAGAACAGAGGGGAAAGAGGCAATGGTAGCTAGCTGACCATAATGGACATACAGGAGAGAAAGCTGCAGCATAACAGACCATAAAGGGCAGGAGGGACGGATCTGGGGCATTACAATGGAACAGACAAGCCAGGAGGGAGGGAATAGGGGTCTGCACATGGAAACAGAGGGCTGGGGGCAAGGGGGCAGGGCAGGAGCAGCAAGATGACCATAGAGGTCAGGCAGGATGGGCACTAGAAACAAGACACACCATGGAGAGCAACAATGAGACCATGGAGGGAAGATGGAAAGGGGCCAGGGGCAGCTAGCTGATCACACAGGGAAGGTGGGAGGGGCCATGGCAGCACAGAAGACCATGCATGGCAAGCGGGAGGGTTAGTGGCAGCACAATGGCTATGATGGGCAAGAAGGAGGGTGCAGGGGCATGCACAAAGTACCATGGAGGATAGAAGGGAGGGTCAGGACCTGGGCACAGACAAGAGAGTTCAGGGGAAGGGGCCTCACAACAGACCGCGCGGGGCAGGCAGGAGGAGCAGTTGCAGTACAACAGACCAGGGAGGGCAGAAGGGTGTGGCAGTAAAATGGGCCATGGAGGACAGGAGGAAGGGGATAGGGGCATGACATGTGGACAGGCAGGGTGGGGTGGCAGGGAAAGGTTACAGTCATCTGACAATGCTAGGCAGGTGGGAGGGGAGTGGCAGCTCAACAGAACACTCAGAGTAGATAGGAGTGGCAGGTCCATGGAACATGGTGGGCAAAAAGGATGGAGCAGAGGCATGCACAAAGACATCGGAGGGCAGGGGGGAGGAGAATAGGGGCAGCAAGCTAAGCACAGAGGCTAAGCAGGAGGTCAATGATGGGCCATAGAATTGGGCAATGGAGGGCAGGAGGAGTGGACTGGTACATCATGCTAAATGGAGGGCAGTGGCAGCACATCAGACCATACATAGCAGGAGGGAGGAGTCTAGTCCATGGATTCAGACAACAGAGGATAGGGAGGAGGTGGATGGGGCAGCAAGCTAACTGTTCAGAGAAGGTGGGTATTAGGAACTTTATTGTTTTTAAAATGTGTGTCTGTGCGAACTACTTAAAATATGAACAAGTATGCAGCATAATCTCACTTTTATTCAGGAAGAAGAGGACGTTTGTGACTGTGACTCCGGGCTCACTTGGCAGAAACACCCCCTGACCCTCCACCCCCCATCGCAAAATGTAATGCCCGTGAAAAGGGTAGGTGGACGCAGTGTTATATAGAACATAGTCCTGAGAGCACGATTGAAAATGAAAACTAGATATAGTATATGGTATAAACTATGCACCAAAAAGTGTGATATAAGATGAACCGGGGCGTGAAATATAATATGCAATACATTGTGCGCAGTGACAGATTCATTGGAGAGCGCGAGATAGCACAGGCACTAGCGTGTGCTATGCGATATGCGCCTTGGAGTGTAATATGCACAGGGCAGTATTGTGTAACCTAACTAGTCTCTAAAGTTGTAATATAAAATATGTGCAGGGGAGTGTAACGTTGCATATGCACTGTGACAAAGATATGGATCCCAGATTGTAATATGTATGGCATAGCGCTGTGCGTTATAACATAGGCATCGAGCAAGGCAAGTTAGATGGGGCAATATAACCCGTGCGAAGGCAAGTGTGGCATGACATATTCATGGGGTGGTGTTACAGTGCACATGGGCTAGAGAGTGTCATAGCATACGCACTAGCTGGTGGAATACAACACAGAGGTGTGTGGCACTCGGCGGGCACCGGTGGGTGTAACACAGCATTGGGCTCAGCCAGGAGCATGCTGTGACTCTCAAGTGAGGTTCGTCTCCTTTCCAGAGAGTAAAATAAAAAGTATTATGCATCCGGCGGTGGATGTGTGTTTTATTAACCGTGAGGGGGGTTTCTTGCATAGTTTGGTCAAATTTTTGTCGAATCCCCTTTGAATGGCTTGGTGTGCGTGTGTATTAAATGCGCCCGTCAATAGCTACCCATGTTTGTATAAATAAACGACAAGGGTGTCTACTTGGAGAGTACCCACCGGCGGGGCGCCGGGATTAGGCACGGTAGGGCATCAGACACGTCAGAGCTTCACTAGCGGTGTAAATAAATTCCACGTGAATTAATTGTATCCATAGTCGCCTTTTAATGAATATCACGCAAATCGTCATGGTGATAGGTACATACGGTTTGACCAGCATGTCCTAGGTGTTTCTATAAATATATATTTTTTTTAAATAATAAAAAACAAAGGCCGGCCCCGGGGGATGGGGTCCCTGGTGCCATAAGTGGCCTGAGGAGGGGGGCAATGCAGCCCCCTCCTAAAGAATAAAAAAAAAAAAGCCCATGACCCGGGGGTTGGGGTCCCCGGGGCCGATTAAGGCCTTGGGAGGGCCAAATTAATTTTTTTCAACAATAAAAATGAGGGTGCAGGCCCTGGGGGATGGGGTCCCCAGGGCCAATACATGAGAAAAAGAAGGCGGGCCACACAGCCCTCCTTCTTAAAAAAATAAAATAAATAAAAGACTGGCATGGCGCCGGAGGCCACGCCCCCTCCTTGCAGCACTCTGCAAACGCGCACCCTGGCCAGTTGTAAGTTGGGGAATTAATTCCCCTTCAATACTGAGGGTCCCTGAAGGCCAACTAGCCCAACAGGTATCTCCAGTATGCACCAGGGAGCTGCGTTGCAGCCAGGTGTTCTGAGGCCACCCCCCTTTTTGCACCTCTATGCAAACGCAGCTCTGTGGCGCTTACTGGAGGTACCTAGTGGGCTAGTTTGACCCTAGGGACCCTTAGGATTCAAGGTGACTTAATCTCTCAACTTAGAACGGCCACAGGGCGCGTTTACACAGTGGTGAAGGGAGGGGACGGGGCCTGAGGTGATCTGTGCAAACACGCCCTGTGGCACGTTTTAAGTTGGGGAAATAATTCCCTTTCAATACTGAGGGACCCTGGGGGCCAACTAGCCCACCAGGTGCTTCCAGTAAGCGCCACTGCTCTGCGTTGCAGAGAGGTGGTGCAGGCCGTGCCCCTTTTTACACCTCTCTGCAATGGCGCTTACTTGACGTACCTAGTGGGCTATTTTGCCCCTAGGGACCCTCAGGATTCAAGGGGACTTTATCTCCCAACTTAAAAAACGGCCACAGGGCGTGTTTACACAGTGGGGAAGGGAGGGGACGGGGCCTGAGGTGACGTATGCAAACACACCCTATGGCGCGTTTTAAGTTGGGGAAATAATTCCCCTTCAATCCTGAGGGCCCCTGGGCGCTAACTAGCCCACCAGGTGCTTCCAGTAAGCGCCACTGAGCTGCGTTGCAGAGAGGTGGTCCAGGCCGTGCCACTTTTTACACCTCTCTGTAACGCAGCTCTGTGTCGCTTACTGGAGGTACCTAGTGGGCTAGTTGGACCCTAGGGACCCTCAGGATTCAAATTAACTTAATCTCCCAACTAAAAACGGCCACAGGGCGTGTTTACACAGTGGTGAAGGGAGGGGACGGGGCCTGAGTTAACGTGTGCAAACAAGCCCTGTGGCACGTTTTAAGTTGGGGGAAATAATTCCCCTTCAATCCTGAGGGACCCTGGGGGCCAACTAACCCACCAGGTGCTTCCATTAAGCGCCACTGCGCTGCGTTGCAGAGAGGTGGTCTAGGCCGTGCCCCTTTTTGCATCTCTCTGCAACGCAGCTCTGTGGCGCTTACTGAAGGTACCTAGTGGTCTAGTTGGAACCTAGGGACCCTCAGGATTCAAGGGGACTGAATCTCCCAACTTAGAACGGCCACAGGGCGTGTTTACACAGTAGGGAAGGGAGGGGACGGGGCCTGAGGTGACGTGTGCAAACACGCCCAGTGGCGCGTTTTAAGAGGTAGTTTTAATCCCCTGCCCTATTATATACTAGGGGCTTACAGAGGAGGTCATGCTAATCACAGGGGGACCCCAACGCATAGTGTTCCCTAGTGTATGTAGGTGTTTTCACTGTATTCTGAGTGTCTTTTAATATAGCACTGGCTCTAGGACGGGTTAGTCAGACTCAGTTACCACCAGTATCCGTCTGAAAATGTTGACGGTACAGGATGATTTTGCAACAAGGCTTCTTTCTGCTCTTCTGTTTGTTCTTACTGCACGTTATCCTTCTTCCTGCACTTTTCTTCGTCTTTGAGGACTTCTGTTGCTTCTTTCTGCATTTCTTTTTTTTCTTTCTGTGCGTTTTTTCTTCATTCTTCACATGTCCTATCTCTGTAGGCATAGTTAGAAATTAGCATTTAAAAAACCTTTGAAATTCACTGAAAAAACCATAGGTTTCAGGCACATTATAGTTAGGAATTAGCATTTAAAAAAACCCTAGAAATTCACTGAAAAAAACATAGGTTTCAGGGGCGTTATAGTTAGCTGGACTTTTCACTCGTACAAAAACCATTGAAATTCCCCCGTTATAGTTAGTTCAGCTAACTATAACTCGCGCGCCCGCAATGCACTGCTGATGACGTCACATATTACATCACTCATGACATGGTCAGTGATATCACTCATGACATCACAGCTGACATCTCAAATTACATCACTGATGACATCATCCTTGTGATAGAGTGGCAGACATCCTCTCCCCCTAATATAACCTTTGATACACACATTCAAAAATAGAAACTAAAATTTTCAAAACAATGGCCATACCAATACCAGTTACAACAACCTATTTAGTAATTCTAAGATCCACATACACATCCACTCATTCACCAACAGTCCTATACAGTCACTCATACATGTACTCACTCATCATATGTACTCATACACCTATACATCCTGTTACACAACAACACCACTCATCCATAGAGTTACTCACACATAGTCACTCATGCTAATAAAGAATCAAACATCCATTTACTTGCATATACAGTTATACACACACCACCACACTAACTTCTACAGAAACTTACACATACTTAGTCTTTTAAACAATCACTTATAGAAACACATACTTATTCATACAGGAACTCTTTCAATCTCTCACTCTCACATATACTCACTTATATACACCAATAGTCACATATACTAGTTTAAAACATATGTAGTTACTCATAAAGACACTATTGAGACTGTCATTCACTCACTAACACACCCATGCACACACTCATCCACCCATATAGTCCTGCACACATGCTGTCTTCAACACATACAAACAGTGAGTCACTCATTCATGCACCTATGCACTACATAATACCCCCCACCGAACCATACAGACACTCAAACACTCATACTGATACTCAAAAAACCAACTAATAACCTATATAGACACTCATGTAGCTACTCACTAACCCATGCAGCCACTTATACACAAAGTAAGAGACTGATACAGATAATTACATATTTAAACATTACTCACTAAGCCATGTATTCACTAAGATACACTTAATCAGTCAGTTATACAATCAATTTTTCAAAAACAAATCATCCATTTAGACACTTATATACCCATTTATTCTTCCATCGACCTTGAGATATACATATATAAAACACATGTAATTTTCACAAAAACACACATTCACTGGATGATGTCATTTGAGATGTCATGAGTGATGTCACTGACCATGTCATGAGTGATGTAATATGTGACGTCATCAGCAGTGCATTGCGGGCGCGCGAGTTATAGTTAGCTGAACTAACTATAACGGGGGAATTTCAATGGTTTTGTACGAGTAAAAAGTCCAGCTAACTATAACGCCCCTAAAACCTATGGTTTTTTCAGTGAATTTCTAAGGTTTTTTAAATGCTAATTCCTACCTATAACGTGCCTGAAACCTATGGATTTTCATTGCAGAAGTTCTTCATGAAAGGCTGACTCGAAATCTAGCACAGGCCTTGTAAACAACGCATCCCATACTCATTGCATTGTGTTAAAAAGTATAATCGCACCCAGTCAAAGCAATTCTTTCAGAATAATAAGCTAAGAAGGAACAAAATGACAGATTCTTATTTTTGGGCAATTTATACAACTTTGCTTTCCTTTAAACATCCTTTTACAATTCACCAAATCGAACCTTGCCCATCAGGGACTGAATAAAAAGATTATTTGGCTACATGACTGTTCTCACAACATGTGAGGGGGCAGGGGAGGCAGGGTGAAGTTTAGGCTTTCCCTGATCACGATTAAATAGAAAACAAAGACCATAGCTATTTAGTAGTCGGCAGCGACACATGTTAAGATCAAATACAGTTTACTAAATCTGAGCATGTCGGTTTATTAGTACATTTGCTTCTAATGACAGAATTACTGAATCATGTTTATTGTCACTGGCATGGGAATATATATTATATTTGTTATCTCTGAGCCTGCCCTAAGGGGCATTATGGAGTAGAGATTAGGTTCCAGTCCAGGTAAGGGCCCAGCAGGACTTCAACAGGAAGAGTGCGTCAAATGTTGTGGCACGAAGTCTTGTTACTTGCTAAAACTGGGAGAAGTGTCTAACTGTTTGACAACAGACACTGCACCAGTGCTTAATTTGAGCCGGCGGTTTCCCGTGCTCAGCACTGGCCCTTATTTGTCAATACCTGTGCCTGTGAAAGACTGCCACAAGGTGGCACTGTCTGGCTAATTTAGAGGTGACCACAACAACAGTTAATTATTAATTCAATATACATTAAAAATGACTGTTACCTGCTGCCCAAGCCATTCTTATAGCTTTGGGGGCCTAAAATAGTCAGAATTGTCACACTTTCAGGAGTGTGATGGTTAGTTGTTGTGTTATTACTATCAGTTGCAGCATTTTAGGGGCAATGTATGATGCAAGCTGCAGTGGCCTCCTGCAGAGAGCCCTGGCACTTGTGTTTTTTTGTTTTGTTTGTTTTTTACAAATTAAGCACTGCTCTGTATCGACTGACTGGTGATTGCAAACAAAAATGCTGTTCTGCGGTTGCCGGATTGCTTTGTTTACTTTAAATTTATATCTATCAGAATGCGAGTGCTAAGGTGATCATTAATCAAGCACAGATAGGGGAATTGGCAATAAAACGAGGAACGAGGCAGGGATGCCCACTTTCCCCTTTACTTTTCACCTTTTTTATCGAACCTCTGGTTTTAAAAATTCGAAATAGTGCTGCTATTATTCCTCCAATACCTGCGATGTCTAAAGTCAAGCTATTTGCTGATGACATTATTTTATACCTAACCCCGGAAAAAGAATTTAGATCGAGTTTTTTCTGAATTCTCTCGGTTCCAACAGATCGGTGGTTACAAAATAAATGGAAAAAAAACCGGAGATACTCGTTTTCAATTCAGACCCTAACCTGTTTCCTATTAAGTTTAGGGCTCAAGCCAGGAAATTAGATCCAATAAGATATTTGGGTATTTATGTCACGAATCAGTATCATAAATTATTCAAATTAAATTATCTGAGGACTAAGCAGAAGATAAAAAGTCTATTAGAACAATGGTCTGTGCTCCCTCTTACCATTATAGGGAGAGTCTCTATGATTAAGATGTCTATCCTTCCTCTTTTAACATGTTTATTCTTAAATGTCCCTAAACGTATCAACCAAGTATATTTGAATGAATTAGACACTTTGTCTAGGGAATTCATATGGGGGAAAAAAGCCCCCAGAGTAAAATTAGCTATAGTGCAATTACCCATAATCCAAGGGGTCTAGCGCTCCCGCAGGTACGAACTTATTATGAGGCTGCTTTGTTAAATTTTGTGGTCGATATTTTATTCTACAAGCGTAACTTTGATTGTTTTTTTTTAGATAAAATGATCTTAGAAGCAGGAGTTCAATCTTCCTTTTTCCTAAAAACATCTAAATTACCGAAAAGGACCCGCTATAAGTCTCTTCGAGAATTATTATTTAGGCTTCAGGCAGTCTTTAAGAAAACAAGCTCCTCTGGTTTTCAATATGTTACATTAAGGGAGTGTAATAACATTGGTTTGCACCTTCAATCTAGACATATTGATATATGGGAAGAATGTGTTTTTTTCAACTCAAGCATTTCATTGTCCAAAATAGAGTTTTGTCCTGGCAGGAAATTACCACAAGAGCCGAGGGTCACAGAAAACCCACGTTTCTTGAATATTTACGGATAGTCCACTTTATATCTAATATGGCGGGCATTTTAAATACTCCACATAAAATTATGATAGATTCATATGCCTCTAACTGTTGTGGGTTGGGCAAGTGGTACTCTATATTGAGGAATCAAGCCCAGAACAAAGTTATATTAAATCATCTGGAAAAAATAGCTCGGGAGACTGGCTGTAGGTTTAGTCTCCAGGAGCGGGAGAAAATCTGTCTCTTGGGCTATATGTCCCTACGTGCTGCTAACTTTAAAGAATGTCCTTTCTATCAAGGTGGTTTGCTTATTGGACACCGTCCATATTACAGGAAAAATTCCCAGATTGTCCGAATAGGTGTTTTCGGTGTCAGCAGGAGGATGAAGGTGGCTGGCATCATATTTTTTACTCCTGTCCGCTACTGGACCAGTTTTGGGGAGAAATATTTAGCGATATGGGCATTGCCTTGGGTATGTGTTTTTCTCCTCAGGCTGAAATTGCATTATTTGGGGGTGCGAGGGACGAAGCTATTCTATCCAGTGCTGATAAAGCTTTTGTAGCAATCTCCTGTATGGTGGCTCGCTCCCTGATACTTCAAAATTGGAAATCGAAGGAGATACCAAACCATCTAACTTGGTTCAATAAAATGAAAAAGGTTTGTAGATTTGAAGAGGCCTATGCTAGGAGAGTTGGGGGAATAATGAAATTTGACAAAAATTGGAAGGGGTTTAGGGAACTACTTGTATTTAAGGACAGTTCCGGATCTATTTGTTCTCGATGACTCTTAGAATTTTAATGGGGTCTAATGATCAACAATTTTTAGTAATTGTTTAGATTTGTATGCTTTGATACATTGATTGGGGTAGTGTGCCTTTATTTCTTTAATTATGATTTAGAAAAGTTTTGGGGGGCGCCGTGGGAGGAAAAAGGTTTTATTCCCTTAAGGTGAATTTACATTGTATTTATTGATTGCTATCTGCACTTGCACTTTAGTGGCCTCACTCTTTGCTTTGTACTTTAGACTTAAGTACAGTATTTTTGTTGACATAATTACTTGTTGATATTGCATTTGCACTTTATGTGGAATTAATCTTCATGTGCGTTGCTAATCGTACTTTATTCCATTAAGCTATGATTTGCTGCTACTGCATTTGCACTTTATTCTGAGATTTAAAAAAAATCGTATTTTAAGACATAGCAGCGGTTTTTTCTTTTGTCTTTAACGGACTCAAGATCGACTATCTTTCAAGATATATACATGCTATGGAGTGGCTCTATATTTTGCACTGCACTTTAATATCGATTCATTGTATGATATAATAGAATGAAATGTCAATAGCTTCGATTTTTACGAATTATCTGGCATTTCCCATTTCAGTTGATTTGCGATCTTACCCTCCTTTTCTTGTTTTGCATATTTTCAGTTGCTATTTAGATGTAATGCTTGAAACCATGTACATTGCATCCTCCTTTTTCTGCTCAATAAAAAAAAAAACATTTATGATGTGATTGTATTTATGAATCCACGTGAATATTTTCACTCTCAAATCTGTTTTGGACATCTGGTTTCACATAGGGCGACTGGTAGCAAGAGGCTGGCCAAGAAAATGGACCTCGATTCAGCCAAAGCTGTATAAAATAAAAGGGCAGTTCCCATGTCCACACAAAGTAAGGACATTGCTGAACTGAAACTACAAGAGACGAAAACAATGAACTAACAAGTCTGTAACTAAATAGTATACTCTGAAGATTATGGACATCCTTCAACAGGAACATTATGAACAGGCAATAAAAGAAGTAAGTTGGTTACTTTCCTGGTGAATAGTCAGTCAAGATTCATAAAGTAGTCCATTTGGGGGCCTGGCACGGATTTAACTTTTTAACAATTATGTAGAAGGGCACCTGTTCGTGTTACTTTATTATTGTTATACATTTTATACTTTTTTTTACTCATCTATTTGAGCATTGAAACTGTTTTAATCAACTAAGCAATACATATTTCTTGTTTAGTAAGTATACTGTTAAATACTGTGTTTCACAGCAACGCATTTGGTGTTTGGCGTTTTGCAGCTTGACTATGCCCTAGAGGGACAAGTACCAAAGAGGTTTGGTAGAACTTTTCTGATCACTGGGGTGTACTAAAGATTATTCATTTTTCAGTTGTCAAAAACCACACAATACAAGCGTTATATCGTTTGTACAAAAAGTACATTAAAGAAACATTGCAAGAGGCCGCAGTGTGGCGCTGTCCACTCACGTTTCGACCAACTGCATCCACTCGGGCACCATCAAATTTCTCTCCTGGCAGTTATAATCCGTTGGTGCATATTCACTCATTCTAAAAGTGGATTTAAGTAGCCTCGCGTGTGTGACTGGCATACAGAAACGTTACCGCGTTAAATCTCAGAGAGACCTTCCGTACTTGTCAAATTGCTCCATCTACTGAGCTGTTCGCCGGGCGGAACGCCAAAACAGGGAAAGATGAACAGTTTGTTCCCACTAAAGAGTTCAGAAGGTTCGAGAGTAGACGCTAATATCCAGAACTTCACTGTTTACTCAGCTGTCTACTCCTTTATTGCATATAAGGGGGATGAACTCTGAGAGTATAATACTACATTTCTCTGTAAAAGAAAGACGATATTATGCGGGAGAACTCAGTGACTGACGCCCGCTAATTTTCCTTTCTGAAGTTATGACCACTCGAACATGGACGTCAATTCACCAAAATGTTAGGGGAAGCGGGACAGACAGCACCCGTTCTTTCACTCAAACATACACTCATTCTTCCTCTCTTACATATGGACACTCACCGGCAAGCACGCACACAACGTAAAAGGATTTCAAACGCATTTTTACCTTACTTCAGCTGCCAGATAGGGTCATATTCCAGCGACCTGTAGTCCATTTTATTTTTACTACGCAAATAGTCAATAATATGGTATTATTTACTATTAGTGTAATACAAAAACTGACTGAAAACAAGGAAAGTGGTGCTTCAACCAACATCCCATAAGAACGAGCTGCCCTTGTGTTCCTGGCACTGACTTTGCCACCTGAGGTCAGGGGTCGCAAAGGCAGTGCCAGGGGTCGCAAAGGGCAAGCCAGGAGTCGAAGCTGCAACCCCTAAATGACGTCCATGCATTCAGAGGTAGGGGGCTGCACCAAACCTAGCTGAAAAGCAGGCAGCACCCCGCTGGATTTTGGAGCAATCCTCGGTCAAATTGCAATGCTTTATGAACCTCTAGCACAGCCTCTGGAACACGAGAGTACATGGAACGGTGGGCAGCGCCCTATGCACCAATCAGGAACCTATGTTCAGCCAAAGCGTTCTGAAACAGGGCAGTACATGGAACAGTGGGCATAGCACTGCGCTCCAATCAGGAGCCTATATTCAGCAAAAGCGTTCTGGAACAGGGGTAGTACATGGAACAGTGGGCACCGCCCTGCGCTCCATTCAGGACCCACTGTTCAGCCAAAGCGTTCTGGAACAAGGGAGTAAATGGAAAGGTGGGGACGGTCCTGTGCTCCAATAAGGAACCCTTGTTCAGTAAAAGCGTTCTGGAACACGGGAGTGCATGGAACCGTGGGCGCCGCTCTGTACTCCAATCAGGAGCCTATGTTCAGCCCAAGCGTGCTGGAACAGGGGAGTAAATGGAACAGTGGGCACTACCCTGCGCTCCAATCAGGAGCCTATGTTCACCCAAAGTGTTCTGGAACACGGGAGTACATGGAACAGTGGGCACCGCCCTGCGCTCCAATCAGGACCCTATGTTCAGTCAATAGGCAGACCGTCTGTGTAACACACGGGAGTAGATCTTTTAGGAGACATGGTCAAAAGCTTGAAACGCTCTCCTTCCAGCCATGAAGCCCCAGCCAGAGTACCTAACCTGTAGGAAAATGATGAAAACTGATTTGTTAAGACAATCTCATGACATAACTACTCTCATGGTACATCAGACTGTATGTGTCGTGGTCCGGGATGGCCAAAAGGTGTCGTCTTGTCACGGTATGAAACCCTAACATATGAATGAATAAATAGGTGCATAATCAAGTCTGTTGGAAGGAACAATGCAATAGCAGAAAACTAAAGAAAGTCATTAGGTCTCGCTGAGACAGCGAAAGCTGTCTCTTTGAGACATTTTGTAAGTGGGCTTTCAAAAGTGCTACCCACATGGTTTTGCTGGCCTAGGGCTTGTTAGGTCTCGCTGAGACAGCGAAAGCTGTCTCTTTGAGACATTTTGTAAGTGGGCTTTCAAAAGTGCTACCCACATGGTTTTGCTGGCCTAGGGCTTGAGTGCACGATGGCGTGCACGTGCACAGCTGCTCCTCTGCTCCTTGCATTCCCCCTCCCTTCTCACCCAGCCCTTTGATGCTCTGCTCGATTACTTTCACTTTAGCCGCTTTGACCCTTGCATTCCCCCTCCCTTCTCACCCAACCCTTTGATGCTCTGCTCGAATACTTTCACTTTCGCCGCTTAGATGTTTGATGCAAACGCGATCACTTCCGCTTGGCATAGCCTGTACTTGTTCTCTTTGTCCTCACATATGCTCTTCCCTCTATGTTTTTCTCTCTGGTCTCACGTGTGCTATTCCCTCTGTATTTTCACTCTGCCCTCACATGTGCTTTTCCCTCTCCATTTTTCTCTCTTTCCTCACACATGCTATTCCCTCTGTATTTGTCTCTCTTCCCTCACATGTACTCTTCCCTCTGCATTTTTTCTCTATGCTCTCACATGTGCTCTTCGCTCTGTATTTTTTTCTCTGCCCTCGCATGTGTTCTTCTCTCTATATTTTTCTCTCTGCTCTCACATGCTCTCTTCCCTCTATGTTTTTATCTCCGGTCTAACATGCGCCCTACCCTCTGTATTTTTCGCTTTGCTCTCACATGAGCTCTTCCCTCTCTATTTTTCTCTATTTTTCTCTCTGCCCTCACGTGCTTTTCCCTCTGTATTTTTTTCTCTGCCCTCACATACTCTTCCCTGTATGTTTTCCTCTTTGCCCTCAAGTGCACTCTTCCCTCTGATCACATGCATACACAAGTATGCACACATACAAACACACACATGCATTTACACACACATATGAACATATACAAACACACACAGACATGCATAAACATATGCATATACATGCACACCAACACACCAACCCCACATACACATATAAACAAGCGCGCACACCAACATACTCAAACACATATACATACACACAAACATGCATACACAGACATAGGTATACACACAAACATATGTGTACACATCCTCTTTACTCTCTCTAATTCTTTTTTTGCTCCTTTTCTGTCTCTGTCCCTTCTCTCCTCTTTCTCTCCCCACCTGTCCCTTCTCTAACCCCACTCCTCTTCCTCTGCCCGCCCCCCATCCCTCTCTCTCACAGTACTGCAGCATAGGCAGCACCAGGTTTCTGATGCTTTCTCAGTGTTGGCCCTGGGGGTGGAGGAGGTAAGTCAGCCCCCCAAGTGAATCCCATTATCAACAGATAGTGAACCTCTATTTACCAACAAGTACGGAGCGGTCTCGGGTGACGGCTGATGCGAACAGTGATCTGCTCTCGGCCCCGGCAGGGCCTGTGGGGTGGGGGCGTTACCTTACACTACGAGAGGAAGTAAAAGTGATATCCTCCCCTCCCCCCACTCCACCACTGTCTCTCCTCACCCTCCACCTCTCTCTCTCCTCCACTTCTGATACTCTTCCAACTCGGTCTCTCCTTACCCTCCACCTCGGTCTCTCCTTACCCTCCACCTCGGTCTCTCCTTACCCTCCACCTCGGTCTCTCCTCACCCTCCGTCTCTCCTCACTCTCCACCTCGGTCTCTCCTCACCCTCCACCTCCGTCTCTCCTCACCCTCCACCTCCGTCTCTCCTCACCCTCCACCTCCGTCTCTCCTCACCCTCCACCTCGGTCCCTCCTCACCCTCCACCTCCGTCTCTCCTCACCCTCCACACGTGTCTCTCCTCACCCTCCACGTGTCTCTCCTCACCCTCCACACGTCTCTCCTCACCCTCCACACGTCTCTCCTCACCCTCCACACGTGTCTCTCCTCATCCTCCACACGTGTCCCTCCTCACCCTCCACACGTGTCTCTTCTCACCCTCCACATGTGTCTCTGCTCACCCTCCACGTGTCTCTCCTCACCCTCCACTCGTCTCTCCTCACCCTCCACATGTCTCTCCTCACCCTCCACACATCTCTCCTCACCCTCCACATGTCTCTCTCCTCACCCTCCACCTCACCCTCCACACGTCTCTCCTCACCCTCCACACGTGTCTCTCCTCACCCTCCACACGTGTCTCTCCTCACCCTCCACACGTGTCTCTCCTCACCCTCCACGTCTATCCTCACCCTCCACACGTGTCTCTCCTCACCCTTCACACGTGTCTCTCCTCACCCTCCACACGTGTCTCCTCACCCTCCACACGTGTCTCCTCACCCTCTGCCTCGCCCTCCACATGTGTCTCCTCCTCACCCTCCACATGTGTCTCCTCCTCACCCTCCACAGGTGTCTCCTCCTCACGCTCCACATGTGTCTCTCCTCACCCTCCACACGTGTCTCTCCTCACCCTCCACACGTGTCTCTCCTCACCCTACATGTGTCTCTCCTCACCCTACACGTGTCTCTCCTCATCCTACACGTGTCTCTCCTCACCCTCCACATATCTCTGCTGCACGCCTCACACTGCTGCACGCCACACACTGCTACACGCCTCACACTGCTGCACGCCTCACACTGCTGCACGCCTCACACTGCTGCACGCCTCACACTGCTGCACGCCACACACTGCTGCATGCTGCTGCATGCCACACACTGCTGCACGCCTCACACTGCTGCACGCCACACACTGCCACACACTGCTGCATGCCGCACACTGCTGGACGCCGCACACTGCTGCACACCGCACACTGCTGCATGCTGCACACTGCTGCACGCCACACACTGCTGCACGCCACACACTGCTACACGAAACATTGCTGCATGCCACACACTGCTGCACGGCACACACTGATGCAACCGGCACACTGCTGCACGCCACACACTGCTGCATTACTCACTGCTGCATGCTGCACGACACTGCTGCATGCAGCACACTGCTGCACGCCGCACACTGCTGCACGCCGCTGCACGCCACAGTGCTGCATGCCTCACACTGCTACACGAAACACTGCTGCACGCCGCACACTGCTGCACGCAGCACACTGCTGCACGCCGCACACTGCTGCACGCCGCTGCACGTCACAGTGCTGCATGCCTCACACTGCTACACGAAACACTGGTGCACGCCGCACACTGCTGCACGCCGCACACTGCTGCATGCCACACACTGCTGCACGCCACACACTGCTTTTATGCGAGTTTATGCTACTGACATTGTAAATGACAATGCCTTTTATTTGTTTTAAAACCAAAACATAAATAAAAGGCATTGTAATTTTACAATGCCAATAGCTCAACCTCTTATAAATGCGAGACCTATTGCATTGCAAATGCTTGTTTCAGTTTTCTATGGGGATTTAAGTCCATCATGCGTTTTGTGCTTCATAGTTCCATTCCTGCCTTTCTGATTTTGTTATAAAATATATATGCATTCTTTTGGACACGTCTTCATTTATATCTTTAGTGCTTCTAGGGCAATTTGCCCATGTCCAAACACACTTTTACGAGACTCTGGCTCAAGTAATGCATTCATAGTTGGAAATTTACATCACAAGTCAAACAATTTAATCTTTAGTGTAAGGAAATCACTGTGCACCCAAAAATACAATATAACTAATAACAGCATGCACAGGACAAATACAAGTCTCGAAAGGCACGAATGCCCATTCGAATGAGAGCACTGTTGCACACGACACATGTCCAGGTCAACAGCACAATAAGAATTAACATGATTGAACACATGCTTGTAAGGTTTTTTTCTCTTTACAGTTTTATATAGCGCGAACTTGACCCGAATCGGGTATCAGAGCGCTTTACATAGCACCAGCTGCATTACATGAGGACACATTCATTTTTTGTTAGTCTGGGGGAGGTTACGTGATTTGCCCAGAATCACAGAATGTTCAGTGTCACTGCCGAGACTCGAACCCAGTTTCTCAGATTCGAGGGCGACAGCTTTAATCGTTAGGTTGTCAGGATTTCGTTTCAACATAAACAAGGGATTAGGGTGTAGAGGAAGTCAGAGGTGCAAACGGTGGAAAAACAGGTTTATGGAAACTAAAAGGACTTGAACACTAGACCACTTAACAGACTTTGCTCACAACTCACACTCAAGTCTTGGTTCATTAGGCATTTCCGGGGCATAGAAGGTAGCGCTAGTATTTAAGGGTCTATCAAACAAGGAGTTGACGCTTAGCAACACGTCGTTTTCTGTAGCTCTTCATTCTAGTTCACAACAGTTTATGCTTGCCTTATGGTTGTTGTTTTCTTCCCTTTTGGGTCCTTCGTGCTCAGGATTTCCTTACCTTTTCCCCATTGCTGCATGTGTTATTGTCTGTGATACCTCCGGTATCCACACTTTCACATTTGCTCCTTCAGCTCGTGCCTCCTCTTTTTAGGTCTCGCGAGCCAAAGGCTCGAAGAGACATTTTGTATGTGGGATTTTCAAAGTGCTACCCAGTCTTTTGGCTGGCCTAAACCTTGAGTGCACGATCACATGCACGTGCACAGCTGCTCCCACTCCCCCCTCCCTTCCCTATAGCTTTGGCTCCTTTGTTTTTTCGCCTTTTGGGAGCACTTCAAAGGGTCCGCTCCCCGCCCCCAAGCGCTCACGCGCCACGCTCCGCCGGGCTTGTTCTCTTTCTCAGGTGTATGTGATCTTTCATTCTGCGTACTTTTCCCTGCCCTCCACGATATCACTGCCCTGCCTCTGTGAAGTCCTTTGCCTCCGGCCTAACTTTCTTTCACACACTTTCACCCGTGATATTAACCTATTCCCTGCCTCCACGATATCACTGCCCTGCCTCTGTGAAGTCCTTTGCCTCCGGCCTAACTTTCTTTCACACACTTTCACCCGTGATATTAACCTGTTCCCTGCCTCCACGATATCACTGCCCTGCCTCTGTGAAGTCGATTGCCTCCGGCCTAACTTTCTTTCACACACTTTCACCCGTAATATTAACCTGTCAAGTCACGCACACCGCCTGGCTGCCGCCACTGCCCTCTGCCCTCTCCACCCCCGAGCACTTCAAAGGGTCCTCCCCAGCCCCCAAGCGCTCGCGCGCCACGCTCCGCCCCCCCCCCCAGTTTACCCCTCACATAGTTTGCTGCACGGAGGGGCCTGCCTAATGTCCATCCATGCCGGGGTGTTTTTTGTTCTTTTTAAACTCTTCTTAGGAATGTACCAGTGTCATTCATGTCCGCGCAAAGCCAGACTGCTGTCTCCCTCTGCCCAGGGCTCTGCAACGCCAACAAAAGGCTGCAGGTCTGTGCAGAGGACAAGGTACCCTCCTCCAGAAGGGTCGGTGATGCCCGTGCAGTGCATGGAGTCTGTATCTTTGAAACCGTGCCCTCTGCCCAGGGCTCTCTAATGGCAACACGAGGCCTGGGTCTGTAGCTGGGGCATGTGCGCTCTTTTTTGTTCCAGCAACAGAATTGTATTGCTTACGTCACAAACATTAAGGGAGTCCTGCCATCTAAAGAACAGATGGGATAGGGTGAGACCGCGTTTACATGCTTAAGCCTGATAACAGATGCATCCTAAACGTTCAGCGGGGCACATAGGCTCTAACTTTAGACAGCAGTGCTATTTCTCTAGAAACGAAACTTACAGCACCTGCCATTCCACAGATCTACACATAACTTAAATAGCCTAGCTTTAAAGAAGAAGGCTATCGCTCATGTTATACAGAAGTTAAAGGCTCGGGCCTCACACAGCAGAACTATCCCTCGGGTTATAAGCAACACGAGTCAGGTCCCAGACAACAGAGCTATCGCTTAAGTTAGTCAAAGTTTACAGGCCCAGTCTTCACAGAGTAAAGCTATCCCCCGTGACACGGAAACCACAAGTTCACGTTCCGGACGGCAGAGCTATCCCATAGACACAGGCCTAAAAAGGCAGAGCCACCCTGCAGGGCACAGAGCAATAGAGTCTGCATAAGACATCAGACCTATCGCGCATATATAACAGAGTTCAAAGGCTATGACTTCAGACTGGAGAACTATCTCTCAGGTTACAAAACGATTGCAGGTGTTGGCTTAAGAAAATGGAGCTAGCCTCGAGACCATACAGGGTTAAGCCTCCGACAGCACAGCTATCTCTAGTTCTACACAGAACCTACAAGTCCAGGGCTCACATAGCCTAGCGACACCCTATGGGTCTCAGAAGTTACACGAGGAGGCCTCCGACAGCTGAGCTATCCCACGGTTCCAGAACTCAACAGCAGATCCGACAATCCAGGATTAATGCAGCAGAACAAACCCTCAAATCGCACTGTTCCTATCACATGGCAGGTAAAGGCAACACAGATCAACAGCTAGCTAGCTGCCCAGGATCACACCAAGTGTCCCCACTGTCACCGGGACCTTCTCACCTGAAACCCAGTCCGTCGCATGGGCTGTCCACTCTGCACCCTGACCGGCCTGTTCTCGGACGCTGAAACATGAAATGTCCGTTTTCAGAGCTCACTTTGGTCTTAATAGCACTGCCTTGACTGTGCAGCTGTGCGGAAGACCTATGGTCACAAATCTTTAAAATATACATTGAGTGGACTTTGGCTGTGCACCCTGGAGCATTTTTCACCTTCTGCTATTGACTGTGTGATGTACCATACCACCTACTGTGAACTGTTCGCATTACAAAGTGTAAGGGACTGTTTTACATCTCAAAAGCACACAGAACCCATTCTCCATTTTCCTACCTCATTTATTTGGCCCCGAACCTACTGCAGGGCGGATGTCACTCACCGGGACGGGCGCAGACGGGCAGCTCCACTCTTCTTTCTTCCAGTGCAGCGCTCTTGCATCCCTCACTATTTCTCAGTCACTATCTCTCTCTTTCTATCTCTCTCTTTCTTTCTCTCACAGTCACTCTTTCTCTGTCTCTCTCTCTTGCCTTTCCGGTCTCTATTTTTCTCTTTCTCAGATGCATGTGTACTCTACTCTAACCAGTTACAGTTCCTACAAATGCAATGCACATGAAACATCGGGTTGGGTAGTGGTGGAGTGGGGGTGGTGTTGGTTACAGCCCCCTTCTTTTCAAGTCACTTAACACTCACAGCCATGCTGGGGGCTTCCAGTCTCTGGGATATTGTGGTATGCGAGATTTGCTTTGGGCGAGGCTGTTGTGGGCTCACTGTTATGACGTGCGGCAGTCGTGGAGTTTACCCTCTGACCTCTGCATCTCTCCATCACCCTTTTCATTGGTACAGATGGGGAGTAGAGTGCATTAGTGATAGATACTTGGATAGCAGCGCCCCACCCCGCGCCAGCAGGCCTCCCCAAAAGAAGCAGTGTCCCATCTTTAACTCGCACCCACACTCACTGTTCAATGTGTAGGATTCTCTTTAGAGCTCTAATCCTGGAGTGCACGTAATGATGCATGGTAGAAAAGTATGCGTGGTGATGTGTAGTGCAAAACTACACCTAATGTGCAGTAGTAATATATACTGTGTCAAGAGTGCACACTGACCCATCAATGTGAAACACACACACCGAAGTGCAATAGGAAACTGTACCGTGTCAAAGTGCACACTGTGTTGTGCATTAGGACACACACTCACCAGTGTGCAACACACAGAAGTGCAGTAGGAAGGTGCGCCGTGTCAAGAGTGCACACTGGCGTGTACATTAGAACACGCATACACCAATGTGCAACACGCACACCAACGTGCGGTCGGAAGGTGCAGTGTCAATAGTGCACACTCACCAGTGTGCAAAATGCACACACCAACGTGAAGTAGAAAGGTACACCCTGGGAAGAGTGCCCACTAATACGTGCATCAGAAATGGCACACACCAATATGCCCCCTGTGAAGAATGCGCACTAAAAGGGACAATTGAACAAGCATTTGCAATGCAATAGGTCTCGCATTTACGCAGCTTTGAGCTATTGATATTGCAAATAACTATGCCTTTTATTTTTGTTTTTGTTTCTAAAACAAAGAAAAGGCATTGTCATTTTTTAATGACAATAGCTTAAACTCACGTAAATGTGAGACCTATTGCATTGCAAATGCTTGTTTTCAGTGGTATCATCCTCCCCCTGGCAGCCTGAGCTGTAGACGGTTGTCACAGCAACATCCACTGTTGAAATCGGTACGTCTCTATGCTCATATTCAACTGGTCTGTACCCCAAACTCAACTGTGGTCTCCAAAATCCCTTACAGCTGGTGCAGTGACTTGCCATACTTCCGCCAGCATAACCTACCACACCAAACCCCCCCTGTGCAGAGTCCAGCCCGAGAGTGAACTCCAGTCCAGTATTTCTGTCTGGTTACCTTCCCCGTCCGTTCACAGATTTCTACAGTGAGAGGGTAGTGATCATTTCTGAGTTGTCTAGACATCAAGGGACACCACAGGCCTTTATCGGATCTTATTACCAGGAACCTGACAGAGTCAGAGCATGACATTTATACTTGCAGACTAGTAAGCACCGTCTAACAAACACATCCCTCTTTTATCCTTTGTGAACCAATTTAACAATCTATCTCCTTTGTAACCATTGAGAGGCACCGGGCCCAGTTTTTAGGGTCCAGTCTGGAACTGAGTGGAAGGCACAGCATACATGATCATACCAAGACTGTAACGGAAAGGTAGATGACGGATGAGCTGAGAAAGAATTCATTAGGTACAGCATCTGTTGCTGGACCTTTCCAGAAGAGTATTGGCCAATATTTAATTCCTTTTTTTTTTATTATGAAGGGAGGGTCCAGGATTCTACAAACACAACACCACTCAACAAATTAACATTACATTACTTGGCACGCAACGATCATACTTTACTGTTGGCTTCTTGCCTGTTAAAATTGAATGCTAACCCAATGGCATCAGCTCTCTTCCTTTCTTCCTTAGTGATAGATGCAATTCACGATTCAGTATCTACAGAGGATTCAGTAGCACGGTGTCTGATCTGAGAATTGAAAATATAGCATGTCTCTTCTCTACGTTTACATCATTTTCCTGGGCGTAGCATACTTTGTTCAAACATTCAATGATCCCTTTTCAGTGCAGACCAAAGATATACCTTAAAAGCTTCACCCTGTTTTTTTATGCAAGTAGCAAAATATGGCTTAATAAATCCTTTTTACAATAGACAATGATATCTCTGCCATGATCAGCCATAGGGAGACAATTATTCAGGTGCCCCCAGAAAAACATGTTCCTTGTGAGGACAAGGCCCGAAGCTTAAACTCATGTCATAATTTACATTAAAGACTAACAGGTGGCTACTCCTTTGCTTGTATGTCTCTGATATCTGGTAGGCATGCTGAAGAGATGAAGCACTGACCACCAGCATGCCTATGGGCTGGGCTTTAATACAAGTCAAACAGACGCATTCAGCATAGATCACTCGTACATCACTCTCCTCCTTCTTTGGTTTTCATCTTGAAAGCAGATGCTGTTTACATTTGTATATATAGATTTATATAAATAACTCAAATCTCACCTGGCCTTAAATCCATTATTTCTATGGTGGCTTCGCTATTTTGGCCCAGCACTGCATTCTTTGGTTTACTTAAGATGATTTTAAGAATTTCGTTGTTCTCCTCAAGACCATCATTGTTAATATAGACATTCCAAGACTTTGTAGAAACACCTAAGGCAGGAAAGAAAATATTAGATAGTTCCCAAGAACATTTTTTCACTGTATGAAAAATGCAATTTGTCAGCACATCTCATAGCCAGCAAGCATAGAGTCTTCAAAGCTCAGTTGCTTTAGAACACAATGGGCACGGATATGAATAAATGCATTGCTTGCATAAAGTGGAAGGGGATTGCTCTACCCTTTCGCCCCATCGTACACTTTATGATAATCGCTGCATAATCAGACTATTTCTGAACCGGTTTTTGAGCAGTGTTCTGTATTATAAGGGAAAATCGCAACTGGCTATAAATCCTCCTATTTAGGGCCTCCATCAGGTAGGCAAAATGCAAATACATACCATCTAGTTTATGACGTTGTACAGCCATTTGTCCCACACACATTTGATTAGTATTACTTCGACATGACCAATATTTCGACCAACTATTACCTTGACTTTTTCTATTTATTTGACCTGATCTACTTTTTTGCAAAGACTTCTTTGAATTTTCAAACCGAACATGATACACAGGTGGAAAACTGCAACAAACAAAGTATAACCAAAATGTACAGCAATGTACAAAATACTTAGAGGGTTAAAACAGATACAACCGATGAATCACTGCAGGAGCATCCGGTCCATTGGGGCTGAGGGGCCACGCCCACCACCTTTCCCCGCTCATGATCAGTGTCTGTCAGGCTGCACAAAGGTCAGCCTGGCAGACACTGTTCACTTTCAGTTCAAGCAGCCAGGAGCCAGACATGCGCATTTAGCGCGAGCTTGGAGCTGAACTTTGCTGGGCTGAGGAAGTCACAGCTCCTGTGGGCGTGACGTCTTCAGCTTAGCAAAGGTCCCTGAGGCCCTTCCCTCAGTGACGTGGCGTCACTGATTGCCTCGCACCTGGGTGCTTCAGTTTTAAGCCCTGAAGCGCCCAGGGTCGAGTGCCAATCAGTGACACTTCATCACAGAGTGGGGTGGGGTGGGGTCAGCAGTCTCACTGACCCCATCCCACTCTGTGATGACGTTGAGACTGCTGCCTTCCCTCAGGTCAGCCAATGAGGAAAGGCAGCAGTCCCAAGCCTTTTGGAACCTCCGAGGCAGAGCTGGCTGCAGGTAAGTGTTTTAGTTTTAAAGTGCTTGGTGCATGCGTGTATGTATGAATGTTTGGTGAAGAGTGTTGTGAATGAATTTGTTTGTGTGCGTGTGTGTGAATACATTGCTCTAAACCACAGCCACGTTGCTAAGCTTTCATGGTGGATTTCTCCATCCAGAGATTTAGCTATTGATATTTTAATCATAGGACCGATTTCTCATTTGACTCATTTACTTTCCCTTCTGTGTTCTTACTTTTCTTCCCATTTCTCCCATTTCTCCCAAAACATAGCTTTTCTCTCTCCAGAGAACTCTTACAATCCAAGGAGTTTACTCTCCGAATTGATGATACCCACTCTATTTTTGTTGAGGGAATAGGCAGTACCCATTTTATACAAGCCTCCCTCCTTGCCAGCAACATTAACATAACATAAACAATAAAGATTTTTGTTTCTTTGATAACTTAATCCTTCCCTCTTCCACCCAAATATTACCATCGCTAGGCTTACCTTAAAATCTTTGTTTATAATCTCTTTAACCGTCTTACCCACATCCACCCAGAAGGACTCTATCAGAGGGCATCACCAAAACATGTGGACATCATCAGCCCTTTCTTCACTACACTTAGGGCATTTCTTCACCTCATGTCTCCCCAGCTTGGATAGCTTCTTTGGTGTCCAGTACACCCTGTGCACTGTGAAGAGATTACTTTTTTGAGGGGTGCAGACTTTACGGTTGACCAAAAGGTAGCCATCGATACTTGCCATAAATCTTCCAACAGCAGACTTGTCAGGTCCCTTTTCCAGCTCTCTTCCAGCATGGAATAGGGTTCTTCTCCAGCCTCGATCAACATCAGTACCATTTTGCAACCTCCTTCTTTTGAGGGGATCTTAGTTGATACTCAATATCAAAGTCCTTACTACCTTCCCCTGTTTTCCTCAAAACATTTGCCCAACTGAAAAGCTGGTAGTATTTAAACTTGGAGAGGCGTCCTTCTGTTGAACATTCTAACGTTTCCCAGGAGACTAGTCTGTTTTCCTGCAAAAGTTGACCCCATTTGTTTATCCTCTCTTGCCCTAACGGGGCTGCCAATTTGTCTACAAGACACATAGGGGTTCCTGGGGGTCCCAGATTGGGGCAGAAGCGCAGTATGAGGACATTGCCAAAGACCGTCTAATCTGGTACCATGTGTTACACACGGCCTTCAAGATCTATAGTCTCATCTTTTTGTAATATTTAGGATGACCAAATTTACATAAACAAAAGTTCATCATTTCTCTCTCGTCCGTTGTTAAGGCCTTGAAAAGTGGGGTACATAAGAGCATTTTCCAAGAGAAGAGATCTAGGTTATGTTATATAAATTTATAGCACGCACGGCTACTCATGAGTATCCCGGCGCGAAATCAAACAGGGTAAATGCAGTGGGCTTCAGGTGAATAAATGGGTTTTCAATTTCTTCTTGAACACAACTGGATGGTGCGCAGGACAAAAGGGAGAGCATTCCAAGCAACCGCCGCTTTCACTGCAAAAGAGCTACCCCCTACCCTCTGACGCTTAAAACGTGGGACCTGGGCATAGCACAGAAACGAAGAACACAGGGAGCGCGCAGTAACATAGAAGGAAAAACGCCTCTGCAAGTAAAGAGGGCCACACCCGTGAAGGGCACGGTGGGCCAAAGTCAAAATTTAAAATTTCACTCTATCCACCATGGGAAGCCAGTGGAGAGAGCGCAACTTTTGATGCACACTGTCCCTAGCCGACAGACCCAGTAGGAGTCTGGCTGCGGTGTTCTGAACCACCTGTAGCTTCTTCAGCAGGTAGCTCGGTATACCAGCATAAAGGCCATTGGCGTAATCCAGCCGAGACAAGATCAGCGCACAGGTGACCGTTTTCCTCACCACCAGAGGCAGTAGAGGAAAAAATCTTCTAAGGGTTTTAAGCAGGGCGAAGCAACAGCCGGCCAGCTTCTTGATGTGTATTGAGAAGGAAAGACCTTCATCGAACCAAACCCCCAAGTTTTTAACTGGCTTCCCTGACGAGGTAGGTAGTGCTCAGGAACTCAGGAGGCCAAAGCTGCTCTCTGAAATTGAGGGGAAATCTGACTTTTCTTCATTGCACTTACTCTGTGCCTCCGCCAGCCATTTAAAGATAGATGATAGAGAGTCCGCATCTTTGTCCCAGGTAAAAAGGAGCTGGGTGTCATCAGCATAGGCCAACACCTTAGCCCCCAACTACTCCGCCAAATAGATCAGAGGAGTAACATAGATAATAAAAAGAAGGGGACTAAAGAAGGATCCCTGAGGGACTCCTGTTGTTACTGGCTGAGGGGGAAGAGGAGGACGGTGGAATCCAAATCTGCTCCAACCGCCTTTCCAGGAAGGATCAAAACCAGCCCCACAACGGAGTGGCGCCGGCAGCATCGATCTCCGCCTCCATCTGAGATGGGCTCCCAGAGCCCTACGGGGTGATCACGTAAGATTGATCTCTTGATCTCTTGGAGGCCTCTTGGTTGGTGCCTTTGTTTATAATGTCCTGCTGAGGCCACTGTCTGACTTTCTAACTGCGAACTTCCCCGGGTCAGGGGTTGTTGGATGTCCTTTTGGGGGTGGGTCTGATAGCCTTGATGTTTCCCGGGGCTGTGGTGCTCCGGTCTCTGTACTTGATTGTTAGAAATGGGATTTCTGGTTGGCTAGGGCTTGCGCCAAAGCCAGGCAGAAACCACCACTCTAGTCAGGGCTGGGGAGTTACACGCCAAAGATAACCCCTGCTCACCCCCTTGGTAGCTTGGCACGAGCAGTCAGGCTTATCCCGGAGGCAATGTGTGTAAAGCGTTTGCGCGCGCACCCAGCAACAACACCCAAGGCCCACCACAAAGGAAACTCCACACAAGGTATTATATAAAAATAGCCTTTGTATTATACCAAAACACATTAGATAAAAACACACACTTTACAATGTGCCAACAGGCACGGGCAGAATTTACAAGGGATTATATGTACAGGGGACAGGGCCACATGGACCACTGTCAGGAATTAGCACTTTTAGAACTCAGCACTTAGAACATAGGATAGAAAATTACTGTAGCACAAAATAACTCATGTAGCACACAACCCGTAACTACTGGTAACAGGTAAGTACCACCTACGCAACCCTAACCACCTTAGGAGAATGTCACGCAGGGAACCAGGACCTCACTAGCACCACCTGTACTAGGGAGCAAAACAACCACCTAAGTATCACAATAACTATAGGGGTATAAGCACATTACACATGATGCATCACAACACATTCAGAGGTGTAGGGAAGGAAAACACATGATGCATAAAATACATTCCGCGGTGTAAAACAAGGTGCAGGTTAGGAACAATAGCGCACAACTCACATTCGCCACCACCTGTGGCAGTCCCTAGGCCAACTGGCCTTATTGGGGCTAGGATGCCATGTCCAGCAGAGTCAGGGGCCTAAACGGAGCAGCTGGGCAGCTGTAAAACAATGATGCTGGGGCCAACGTTGGAGCCTTCCAGGGCTCTGAATACCCAACACTCGTGGCCCCCTGAGCCCCTCTGGGCTCTAAACAACAAAGAAATGCCCCTGTTGGAGCCTCACAGGCTCAACACACCCAAGAAATGCCCCCGTTGGAGCCTCTCTGGCTCGGTGCAAGTAATGCTGGCCCCGTCGTTGGAGCCTCGTGGGCTCAGAACCAAAATATGTCCCCGTAACGTTGGAGCGGCCCGCTGCCTTCCGGGGCCGCTCTGCTCACCAAGAAATGCCCCCGTATGGTGGAGCCACACTGGGCTCTACATAATTAATGGCTCCCAACCGTTGGGGCGCCCCGCTGCCTTCCGCGGCCGCCCGGTACTCACTAGGCCTTCTTCGTGGGAGCGCACGAGCGCTCTAACCAAACAAGCAATGCCCCCGCTGGTCAGAGCCGTCACCGGCTCGGGACCAGAACACTCCGCCCCCTCACTCACCGGGTTGCTTCAGACCGGTGACAATCCTCCTCAGGGGACTTGGTCCGATGCTCGGCCCAGCGCGGGGTAGGCTCCCGCCTGGGTCACGAGGGTGACGCTTCTTCTCTGGACCGGCCCAGCGCGGGTAGGCTCCCGCCTGGGTCTCGAGGGGCCCAGACCAGCCGCGAGTCTTCGGAGGGAGGCGGGGTAGGCTCCCGCCCTCCTATTTCCGATTCCGGTTGTCCCGGAGGCCCGCCCCCGGCCCGCCTGACTTCCTGGTCGGGCGCCGGAGGGCGATTCGCGGACAAATGCCGGGTGGGCACCAGCACTTTTAAAATGCTATAAATCGAGGTGGGCACTCGATAGGGCGGCAATGTCCCTGGCAGGGTGGGCACCTGCCAGGGGACTCCAGGATCGGCCCAGAACGGGGCAAATGCCGGGTGGGCACCGGCTTGCAGCAATAAAGCGCTCCTAGCGTTAAGGATAAAAGGGAAAGCGCTCTCAGCGCTAGAGGCAAGTCCAGCAAAGTTCTCCCCTGCATACAGCAAGGCAGGGGTGGGGGGGGGCAAGGCTGGACCCAGAGCCAGCTCACTGGGCCTCCAGGCAGGGAGGTAGTCCAAGGGGCGGTCCTCTGGTCCAGCAGCAGCAGCAGCAGCCCCCCTCAGGCAGGATCCTGGAAGAGAACAAATTGTAAGGGGACACAGCCCCTTCTTATACTGTCAAACCCTTTGTTCCTGGTTCAGGGTGAGGGGGAAAACCAGTCGCAGCTGGTTGGGGAGCACCCTTGATGTGCTCAGCCCCTCACTCTATTCAATGGCAGGGCTAGGGTCATCAGTCGCACCACAGGGGGCGGAGCCAGCATTGTGTGGGGAAAGCCCTGCCCTATTCAGGTCCAAGGTGCACTCCTCCCCAGCCATCAGCATGCCAATCTCACACTCACCACTGGGGCAGACCCAACCAGACTCCTGGAGCCAGGCTCACCAGCCAGCTCCAGCCAATCACACGCCAGACACACTTTACACTAATATGCCAACTCCTAGAAGTGGCACTTCCGCACATGACATAATCACTCATTATACATCATTGCGAAGCATTCAATCACACGAGTCCGCACATACCAAACTCGAGCCTGCACACCCCACGCATCAGGAACTACCAGGGACACATACATTCCCCATGCATTCCTATGGGAGGGCAGGCCTATTTCACCACATGCACTCAGAGTGCGCACGCACTTTACTCTGGGACACAGGGGAAGTGCGCAGAAACCAAAAATCACTACCACCAGGTCACCAATAAAAGCAAAAAGTTCAGGGGTAAACCTGCCAGAAGGGCCAAGTCCAACACAACCCCCTTCCAGCCAAAACGCAGGGCAGACCAATCACCACCGTGATGGACTTCCCTGCTTGGGGCGATAGAACACGGACGCGGGCCCGCAACTGCAGGGACACCCTCCTGTTCTACGCCATGGTGAACCCATGGGATTCCTTCTAAAACCACTGTCCGGACCAACTGGGCTACCCCACTGGTACTCCCAAGTTGTCCGCGGCCAAGACCAGGCCCTAGGCCACCCAGGTGCCACTGGTCCTTGCCTAATCACAGAGTGGGGGGTAGTAACCCCTGGCACATAGCGGCCATTCTCCACTCTTCCTGTCTGCAAGACAGGACTAGACTGCCACTGGTTCTCCAGCCTAGGGTCTACACCCTCAGGCGGACCAGGAGTCTCAGGGAAGGCTCTCCTCCCCCTACCTCATCTCCTAGGGTTCCTCTTCCTCTGGCGAGGGGTACACCTAGAACGCCATTCTAACCCAGGGTTTAACCCCTTAGGTTGCACCGGGGTCAGAGGTGGGGTCTCCCACCCTCTGCACCCCCTTCCAGAGCCCTGCTCCCTACCAACTGGGGCGGTACCTCTGGAAGAAGAACCGGTCGGGACGCTGGTTACAGACGTCCCACCCTTCAGGTCAGGCCGATCCTGAACCTGGCCTCCCAACCTCCGGCCTAGAACCTTTGGTGGAATAATCGCCTGGCACTCCAGGACTTCTGGGGATTTACACTCCATCCCCCTGAGGCTAACAAACGACACATAAGTCGGGTGACTGTCTGTCTGGCGCGGATCTCCCGTCCCCTGTCCACTTGACAGTGCGCAAAGATCCCCCAGAACAGAAGTGGTGTCACCATGGTCACTACATGGGATCCTAGCCCAACTGGGTAGTCCCTGATCCACTGGCTCTTCCACTGGGGAACTTATCCCCCAATCACTCCTCACGCTGGACTCCGGTACCCTCCCTACCGGAGCTGTACTGCCAGACTCTAGAACCACAGGAGCCCTGTTTATAGGCGCTCCAGGTCCTCTACTCACTAGGAGATCTTCCTCAAATGGACTAACAGGACAGCCTAGGTCCCCAACTTGGTGTTCCCTCATGAAACCATCCAAGTCCTGAAGCAGGGTTTCGTGAGTCTGGGGACCCTCGGTCACCCCCTCACTCCTGCTCCACTGAGCCAGGCAGTGAGCCCCTACACCCTCCTCGCTATCCTGGGACCTAGCTGGGCTACACTGAGCCTCTTCTACCACGCTGGGCTGGAAGATACCTGACCCACTACTTTTGGAGTCACTCCCTAATGACTCTAGAGAACCTCTAGCACTTTCCCAATGGTCTGCTTTTTCTGCAAGCTCCCAAGGATCACAGTCCTTCAACCCCAACAGGTGTTGGCGCAACTCTGGCCTACAACCACTATTGAGCATTTGCTCTACGAGAAGCATATTGAGCAGTTCACCAAAGCCATATTCCGGGTCAAGCTTTACCCAATTGACCAGTGCATCATTACATTCATCCGCAAACTCCTTCCAAGACTGGTGAGACAGTTTCCTACTGCCCCTGAATTTCAACCTATCCTCCTCTTCTTGGGAAACAGGTACCATACTCTGGAAACTGGGAATGGGACATCCTGCACTGGACTCCATATCGCTGCCACCACTGGACTCTACCCTCCCTGGGGAATCCAGACAACTACAACTGCGCTCAGGGGACAACCTACCCTCCAGAGCTAGTTTCTCTCTGGCAAAGGCCCTCTCAGCCTCCGCCATCAACTTCTGAGATAAGACCCTCTCGGTCTCCAGCTTGGCATGCTCTATCCTGAGCTTCTCCATGGCCAGCTGATGCTCCCTCTCTTCCCTCCTATCTACCCACTCCTGTGGGGACAGGGAAAGGGATGAGGCGCTGCCTCCTACGCTGGACCCAGCAAGGGACTCCCTACCTATGGGGTCCTCACTCTCTACTGGTGTCCAGGTACTGTCATCTTCTTCCTCCTCTTCTGAATCCTCAGTGCTCCCCACAGACCCACCACCCTCCAGGTGTGAGGCCCAGGCCCTTTCCGTACTGCGCTCAGGATCCCAATGACCCTTTTGCCATAGGAACAGGTGGTCCCTAAGTTCGTACAGAGTGTCTGACTCTCTCACCCCTATACCTCTCTCTCTACAGGACCTTTCCAACTCCTGCCTACTGTGCCCCAACAGATCACACAGATCAAAAGCAGGCTCCATTCTGGCGGACGTTCTGGTGAAAAGATTACACAGGGAACCTAGGGGTCTGAGCTTAACAGGCGCACACAATTCACAAAGGATTCAGCAAGCTCTCTATCCCAGAGAACTCACACTCACTTGCCTAGTGCCACACACCACTCATCCACACACAACCCTCCCCTCGGACTGGTAAGGCAGTTTCTACCACCCCTGATTCCTCAACCTGACCACAAGTGACACAGGTACCAACTCTGGGCGCAGGGCGGGGGACAAATGTACTGGACACAATTATGCTGCCACCACTGGATCCCACCCTTACTGGGGAATCCAGAAACACATTTCCACAGAAATGACACTTAAAAACAAACTTAGCACAATAATCCCTATACCATGTGACTATCTAAATGCAGAGTTTTGTGGTGCAGCCAGTTGCTGCTGCGGTACAGCGCAAACGCAAATCCAAATCCCACCGCTGATCACCAATGTTAGAAATGGGATTTCTGGTTGGCTAGGGCTTATGCCAAAGCCAGGCAGAAACCACCACTCTAGTCAGGGCTGGGGAGTTACACGCCAAAGATAACCCCTGCTCACCCCCTTAGTAGCTTGGCACGAGCAGTCAGGCTTATCCCGGAGGCAATGTGTAAAGCGTTTGCGCGTGCACCCAGCAACAACACCCAAGGCCCACCACAAAGGAAACTCCACACAAGGTATTATATAAAAATAGCCTTTGTATTATACCAAAACACATTAGATAAAAACACACACTTTACAATGTGCCAACAGGCACGGGCAGAATTTACAAGGGATTATATGTACAGGGGACAGGGCCACATGGACCACTGTCATGAATTAGCACTTTTAGAACTTAGCACTTACAACATAGGATAGAAAATTACTGTAGCACAAAATAACTCATGTAGCACAAAACCCGTAACTACTAGTAACAGGTAAGTACCACCTACGCAACCCTAACCACCTTAGGAGAATGTCACGCAGGGAACCAGGACCTCACTAGCACCACCTGTACTAGGGAGAAAAACAACCACCTAAGTATCACAATACCTGTAGGGGTATAAGCACATTACACATGATGCATCACAACACATTCAGAGGTGTAGGGAAGGAAAACACATGATGCATAAAATACATTCCGCGGTGTAAAACAAGGCACATGACGCATAAAAACACATTCAGAGGTGCAGGTTAGGCACAATAGCGCAAAACTCACATTCGCCACCACCTGTGGCAGTCCCTAGGTCAACTGGCCTTATTGGGGCTAGGACGCCCTGTCCAGCAGAGTCAGGGGCCTAAACGGAGCAGCTGCCCACGAAGTGCTGGGCAGCTGTAAAACAATGATGCTGGGGCCAACGTTGGAGCCTTCCAGGCCTCTGAATACCCAACACTCATGGTCCCCTGAGCCCCTCTGGGCTCTAAACAACAAAGAAATGCCCCTGTTGGAGCCTCACAGGCTCAACACACCCAAGAAATGCCCCCGTTGGAGCCTCTCTGGCTCGGTGCAAGTAATGCTGGCCCCGTCGTTGGAGCCTCGTGGGCTCAGAACCAAAAGATGCCCCCGTAACGTTGGAGCGGCCCGCTGCCTTCCGGGGCCGCTCTGCTCACCAAGAAATGCCCCCGTATGGTGGAGCCACACTGGGCTCTACACAATTAATGGCTCCCAACTGTTGGGGCGGCCCGCTGCCTTCCGGGGCCGCCCGGTACTCACTAGGCCTTCTTCGTGGGAGCGCACGAGCGCTCTAACCAAACAAGCAATGCCCCCACTGGTCAGAGCCGTCGCCGGCTCGGGACCAGAACACTCCGCCCCCTCACTCACCGGGTTGCTTTAGACCGGTGACAATCCTCCTCAGGGGACTTGGTCCGACGCTCGGCCCAGTGCCGGGTAGGCTCCCGCCTGGGTCGCGGGGGTGACGCTTCTTCTCCGGACCGGCCCAGCGCGGTGTAGGCTCCCACCTGGGTCTCGAGGGGCCCAGACCAGCAGCGAGTCTTCGGAGGGAGGCGGGGTAGGCTCCCGCCCTCCTATTTCCGATTCCGGTTGTCCCGGAGGCCCGCCCCCGGCCCGCCTGACTTCCTGGTTGGGCGCCGGAGGGCGATTCGCGGACAAATGCCGGGTGGGCACCGGCGCTTTTAAAATGCTATAAATCGAGGTGGGCACTCGATAGGGCGGCAATGTCCCTGGCAGGGTGGGCACCTGCCAGGGGACTTCAGGATCGGCCCAGAACGGGGCAAATGCCGTGTGGGCACCGGCTTGCAGCAATAAAGCGCTCCTAGCGCTAAGGATAAAAGGGAAAGCGCTCTCAGCGCTAGAGGCAAGTCCAGCAAAGTTCTCCCCTGCATACAGCAAGGCAGGGGTGGAGGGGGCAAGGCTGGACCCAGAGCCAGCTCACTGGGCCTCCAGGCAGGGAGGTAGTCCAAGTGGCGGTCCTCTGGTCCAGCAGCAGTAGCAGCCCCCCTCAGGCAGGATCCTGGAAGAGAACAAATTGTAAGGGGACACAGCCCCTTCTTATACTGTAAAACCCTTTGTTCTTGGTTCAGGGTGAGGGGGAAAACCAGTCGCAGCTGGTTGGGGAGCACCCTTGATGTGCTCAGCCCCTCACTCTATTCACTGGCAGGGCTAGGGTCATCAGTCGCACCACAGGGGGCGGAGCCAGCATTGTGTGGGGAAAGCCCTGCCCTATTCAGGTCCAAGGTGCACTCCTCCCCAGCCATCAGCATGCTAATCTCACACTCACCACTGGGGCAGACCCAACCAGACTCCTGGAGCCAGGCTCACCAGCCAGCTCCAGCCAATCACACGCCAGACACACTTTACACTAATATGCCAACTCCTAGAAGTGGCACTTCCGCACATGACATAATCACGCATTATACATCATTGCGAAGCATTCAATCACACGAGTCCGCACATACCAAACTCGAGCCTGCACACCCCACGCATCAGGAACTACCAGGGACACATACATTCCCCATGCATTCCTATGGGAGGGCAGGCCTATCTCACCACATGCACTCAGAGTGCGCACGCACTTTACTCTGGGACACCAATAAAAGCAAAAAGTTCAGGGGTGAACCTGCCAGAAGGGCCAAGTCCAACACAACCCCCTTCCAGCCAAAACGCAGGGCAGACCAATCACCACCGTGATGGACTTCCCTGCTTGGGGCGATAGAACACGGACGCGGGCCCGCAACTGCAAGGACACCCTCCTGTTCTACGCCACGGTGTACCCATGGGATTCCTTCTAAAACCACTGTCCGGACCAACTTGGCTACCCCACTGGTACTCCCAAGTTGTCCACGGCCAAGACCAGGCCCTAGGCCACCCAGGTGCCACTGGTCCTTGCCTAATCACAGAGTGGGGGGTAGTAACCCCTGGCACATAGCGGCCATTCTCCACTCTTCCTGTCTGCAAGACAGGACTAGACTGCCACTGGTTCTCCAGCCTAGGGTCTACACCCTCAGGCGGACCAGGAGTCTCAGGGAAGGCTCTCCTCCCCCTACCTCTTCTCCTAGGGTTCCTCTTCCTCTGGCGAGGGGTACACCTAGAACGCCATTCCAACCCAGGGTTTAACCCCTTAGGTTGCACCGGGGTCAGAGGTGGGCTCTCCCACCCTCTGCACCCCCTTCCAGAGCCCTGCTCCCTACCAACTGGGGCGGTACCTCTGGAAGAAGAACCGGTCGGGACGCTGGTTACAGACGTCCCACCCTTCAGGTCAGGCCGATCCTGAACCTGGCCTCCCAACCTCCGGCCTAGAACCTTTGGTGGAATAATCGCCTGGCACTCCAGGACTTCTGGAGATTTACACTCCATCCCCCTGAGGCTAACAAACGACACATAAGTCGGGTGACTGTCTGTTTGGCGCGGATCTCCCGTCCCCTGTCCACTTGACAGTGCGCAGAGATCCCCCAGAACAGAAGTGGTGTCACCATGGTCACTACATGGGATCCTAGCCCAACTGGGTAGTCCCTGATCCACTGGCTCTTCCACTGGGGAACTCATCCCCCAATCACTCCTCACGCTGGACTCCTGTACCCTCCCTACCGGAGGTGTACTGCCAGACTCTAGAACCACAGGAGCCCTGTTTATAGGCGCTCCAGGTCCTCTACTGACTAGGAGATCTTCCTCAAATGGTCTAACAGGACAGCCTAGGTCCCCAACTTGGTGTTCCCTCATGAAACCATCCAAGTCCTGAGGCAGGGTTTCGTGAGTCTGGGGACCCTCGGTCACCCCCTCACTCCTGCTCCACTGAGCCAGGCAGTGAGCCCCTACACCCTCCTCGCTATCCTGGGACCTAGCTGGGCTACACTGAGCCTCTTCTACCACGCTGGGCTGGAAGATACCTGACCCACTACTTTTGGAGTCACTCCCTAATGACTCTAGAGAACCTCTAGCACTTTCCCAATGGTCTGCTTTTTCTGCAAGCTCCCAAGGATCACAGTCCTCCAACCCCAACAGGTGTTGGCGCAACTCTGGCCTACAACCACTATTGAGCATTTGCTCTACGAGAAGCATATTGAGCAGTTCACCAAAGCCATATTCCGGGTCAAGCTTTACCCAATTGACCAGTGCATCATTACATTCATCCGCAAACTCCTTCCAAGACTGGTGAGACAGTTTCCTACTGCCCCTGAATTTCAACCTATCCTCCTCTTCTTGGGAAACAGGTACCATACTCTGGGAACTGGGAATGGGACATCCTGCACTGGACTCCATATCGCTGCCACCACTGGACTCTACCCTCCCTGGGGAATCCAGACAACTACAACAGCGCTCAGGGGACAACCTACCCTCCAGAGCTAGTTTCTCTCTGGCAAAGGCCCTCTCAGCCTCCGCCATCTGCTTCTGAGCTAAGACCCTCTCGGTCTCCAGCTTGGCATGCTCTATCCTGAGCTTCTCCATGGCCAGCTGATGCTCCCTCTCTTCCCTCCTATCTACTCACTCCTCTGGGGACAGGGAAAGGGATGAGGCGCTGCCTCCTACGCTGGACCCAGCAAGGGACTCCCTACCTATGGGGTCCTCACTCTCTACTGGCGTCCAGGTACTGTCATCTTCTTCCTCCTCTTCTGAATCCTCAGTGCTCCCCACAGACCCACCACCCTCCAGGTGTGAGGCCCAGGCCCTTTCCGTACTGCGCTCAGGATCCCAATGACCCTTTTGCCATAGGAACAGGTGGTCCCTAAGTTCGTACAGAGTCTGACTCTCTCACCCCTATACCTCTCTCTCTACAGGACCTTTCCAACTCCTGCCTACTGTGCCCCAACAGATCACACAGATCAAAAGCAGGCTCCATTCTGGCGGACGTTCTGGTGAAAAGATTACACAGGGAACCTAGGGGCCTGAGCTTAACAGGCGCACACAATTCACAAAGGATTCAGCAAGCTCTCTATCCCAGAGAACTCACACTCACTTGCCTAGTTCCACACACCACTCATCCACACACAACCCTCCCCTCGGACTGGTAAGGCAGTTTCTACCACCCCCGATTCCTCAACCTGACCACAAGTGACACAGGTACCAACTCTGGGCGCAGGGCGGGGGACAAATGTACTGGACACAATTATGCTGCCACCACTGTATCCCACCCTTACTGGGGAATCCAGAAACACATTTCCACAGAAATGACACTTAAAAACAAACTTAGCACAATAATCCCTATACCATGTGACTATCTAAATGCAGAGTTTTGTGGTGCAGCCAGTTGCTGCTGCGGTACAGCGCAAACGCAAGTCCAAATCCCACCACTGATCACCAATGTTAGAAATGGGATTTCTGGTTGGCTAGGGCTTGCGCCAAAGCCAGGCAGAAACCACCACTCTAGTCAGGGCTGGGGAGTTACACGCCAAAGATAACCCCTGCTCACCCCCTTGGTAGCTTGGCACGAGCAGTCAGGCTTATCCCGGAGGCAATGTGTAAAGCGTTTGCGCGTGCACCCAGCAACAACACCCAAGGCCCACCACAAAGGAAACTCCACACAAGGTATTATATAAAAATAGCCTTTGTATTATACCAAAACACATTAGATAAAAACACACACTTTACAATGTGCCAACAGGCACGGGCAGAATTTACAAGGGATTATATGTACAGGGGACAGGGCCACATGGACCACTGTCATGAATTAGCACTTTTAGAACTTAGCACTTAGAACATAGGATAGAAAATTACTGTAGCACAAAATAACTCATGTATCACACAACCCGTAACTACTAGTAACAGGTAAGTACCACCTACGCAACCCTAACCACCTTAGGAGAATGTCACGCAGGGAACCAGGACCTCACTAGCACCACCTGTACTAGGGAGAAAAACAACCACCTAAGTATCACAATACCTGTAGGGGTATAAGCACATTACACATGATGCATCACAACACATTCAGAGGTGTAGGGAAGGAAAACACATGATGCATAAAATACATTCCGCGGTGTAAAACAAGGCACATGACGCATAAAAACACATTCAGAGGTGCAGGTTAGGAACAATAGCGCAAAACTCATATTCGTCACCACCTGTGGCAGTCCCTAGGTCAACTGGCCTTATTGGGGCTAGGACGCCCTGTCCAGCAGAGTCAGGGGCCTAAACGGAGCAGCTGCCCACGAAGTGCTGGGCAGCTGTAAAACAATGATGCTGGGGCTAACGTTGGAGCCTTCCAGGCCTCTGAATACCCACCACTCATGGTCCCCTGAGCCCCTCTGGGCTCTAAACAACAAAGAAATGCCCCTGTTGGAGCCTCACAGGCTCAACACACCCAAGAAATGCCCCCGTTGGAGCCTCTCTGGCTCGGTGCAAGTAATGCTGGCCCCGTCGTTGGAGCCTCGTGGGCTCAGAACCAAAAGATGCCCCCGTAACGTTGGAGCGGCCCGCTGCCTTCCGGGGCCGCTCTGCTCACCAAGAAATGCCCCCGTATGGTGGAGCCACACTGGGCTCTACACAATTAATGGCTCCCAACCGTTGGGGCGGCCCGCTGCCTTCCGGGGCCGCCCGGTACTCACTAGGCCTTCTTTGTGGGAGCGCACGAGCGCTCTAACCAAACAAGCAATGCCCCCACTGGTCAGAGCCGTCGCCGGCTCGGGACCAGAACACTCCGCCCCCTCACTCACCGGGTTGCTTCAGACCGGTGACAATCCTCCTCAGGGGACTTGGTCCGACGCTTGGCCCAGTGCCGGGTAGGCTCCCGCCTGGGTCACGGGGGTGACGCTTCTTCTCCGGACCGGCCCAGCGCGGTGTAGGCTCCCACCTGGGTCTCGAGGGGCCCAGACCAGCAGCGAGTCTTCGGAGGGAGGCGGGGTAGGCTCCCGCCCTCCTATTTCCGATTCCGGTTGTCCCGGAGGCCCGCCCCCGGCCCGCCTGACTTCCTGGTTGGGCGCCGGAGGGCGATTCGCGGACAAATGCCGGGTGGGCACCGGCGCTTTTAAAATGCTATAAATCGAGGTGGGCACTCGATAGGGCGGCAATGTCCCTGGCAGGGTGGGCACCTGCCAGGGGACTTCAGGATCGGCCCAGAACGGGGCAAATGCCGTGTGGGCACCGGCTTGCAGCAATAAAGCGCTCCTAGCGCTAAGGATAAAAGGGAAAGCGCTCTCAGCGCTAGAGGCAAGTCCAGCAAAGTTCTCCCCTGCATACAGCAAGGCAGGGGTGAGGGGGGCAAGGCTGGACCCAGAGCCAGCTCACTGGGCCTCCAGGCAGGGAGGTAGTCCAAGTGGCGGTCCTCTGGTCCAGCAGCAGTAGCAGCCCCCCTCAGGCAGGATCCTGGAAGAGAACAAATTGTAAGGGGACACAGCCCCTTCTTATACTGTAAAACCCTTTGTTCTTGGTTCAGGGTGAGGGGGAAAACCAGTCGCAGCTGGTTGGGGAGCACCCTTGATGTGCTCAGCCCCTCACTCTATTCACTGGCAGGGCTAGGGTCATCAGTCGCACCACAGGGGGCGGAGCCAGCATTGTGTGGGGAAAGCCCTGCCCTATTCAGGTCCAAGGTGCACTCCTCCCCAGCCATCAGCATGCTAATCTCACACTCACCACTGGGGCAGACCCAACCAGACTCCTGGAGCCAGGCTCACCAGCCAGCTCCAGCCAATCACACGCCAGACACACTTTACACTAATATGCCAACTCCTAGAAGTGGCACTTCCGCACATGACATAATCACGCATTATACATCATTGCGAAGCATTCAATCACACGAGTCTGCACATACCAAACTCGAGCCTGCACACCCCACGCCTCAGGAACTACCAGGGACACATACATTCCCCATGCATTCCTATGGGAGGGCAGGCCTATCTCACCACATGCACTCAGAGTGCGCACGCACTTTACTCTGGGACACAGGGGAAGTGCGCAGAAACCAAAAATCACTACCACCAGGTCACCAATAAAAGCAAAAAGTTCAGGGGTGAACCTGCCAGAAGGGCCAAGTCCAACATTGATTATCCTTCATATGTCACTTTTGGTTGAGGTATGTGATAATCTCAGGGTGTTGGGGCCGGGGGCGGAGATGTGTTCTGCTGACTATTGTTCTAGGGAGTGGGGTTGTACACGTCCCTGAAGTTGTTGAGGGTAGGCGACAGGCACTCTGCAAGTTGGGGGGGGGCGGGCGGTTACAGACCCGTTCAGCAGGGCGGAAAGGAGGATGGAGGGTTTGTTTAGTATGTTTTTTTCATGTTGGATACTGGTACATTCCAATGCTGATCTCTCCAATCTCACAAGCAGAGCAATTTTTTATGACATCGGTGACATCCCCTTTGGCCGTCTACGGCCACGATTGATAATTTGGGACTATTTGGTTCTTATTGACTTGCCGCGATGACCCAAGGTGTTAAGCTAAATGCGGCCAAGTGGAACGTTAATGGTTTGGGGGACAAAATCAAGAGGGGCGTTGTGTTGCAGTATATTAAGCGGGTTGAGCTTGATCTGGTGTTGCTACAGGAAACTCATCTGGTGGGGTACTCTTGTAAGGCCCTGAATAGGAAAGGCTACAGCCTCATGGTTCACTCCGGCTTCACCTCTGGTTCCAGAGGGGTGGGGATTTGGCTCCGGAGGGGCTGTCCCTATATCCTCCATGCCACCTGGACTGACCCTCAGGGCAGATATGCTGGAATGACGGGCTCCTGGGAAGGCCGAGTCATCAATGTTGTCTCTGTTTATGCCCCACCCGGACTTCAGCGCCAGACGTTGCGAGATGTGGGCACCCTACTGCTGGAGCTGCCATTGGGGGTGTTAATATTGGGAGGGGACTTTAATGTGATGATGGATGGTTCTTTTGACCATCTCCCGCCCTGGGGGGACCCACCAAGGGGTTCACAATTGGAATAGTATAATTTAGTATTCCAACTCCAAATTCGCGAATGCCCTGGGGGTTGTAGATCTTTGGAGGTGGTTCAACCCACTGCACACATGCTTTACGTTCCAGTCGGGAGTACACGGTAGCCAATCACGGATTGATTACATGTTCACGCATGCCCAAGATGTTCATGTTTTTACGGGATCCGGTTGTCTGTCCCGTGGGATTCCTGACCACTCGCCTGTTCTGGCGACCTTGGGATTCCACTGTACTGGTCACCCATATTCTCTCACTATACAGCCCTGGACACTCAAGATTCCACATATCAAAGAGACTCTCCGTAAGGACACAGAATATTACTTTGCTTAGAATGTGGGCTAAGTTGATTCAGCAGTGACAATGTGGGGGGCTTTTGGGGCAGTCATTAAGGGTAGGGCGTTGTCATTAGTGGTAAGGCACAGGGCGGAACGGTCTAGGAGGGCGATTGAATTAGAGGCGGATATTTCTGCTCTGGAGGAGTCGACTGCGCGAGATACTGACCCCGCATTCCTACACAGCCTCGCGATCAAGAGGCAGGATTATAAACAGCTTCTTTTTGAGGGTGCCATGGCGAGCTCTCTGGCTTCCCCATCACAGGATTTATGAGCAGGGCAAGCGCACAGGCAAGCTCTTGGCGTTGCTTGAGCGGAGGGAACAAGCTGCCAAATGGGTACATGCTATAGCTGACCCGGTGGGCACGCTTCTCACTGACCCTCAACTGATAGCCAACACCTTTGTGGCCCATTACGAGGAGGTCTATACTAGCTCACCTACAAACTCAGGCCCCATTCTCGGCTGACCTCCTAGTCACTATTGACGTTCCTACCATCTCCCCCAAGGATAAGTATATCCTGGAGGCGGACATTAAGGTAGAGGAGTTTCAGAAGGCTATACTGAGTGTCCAATCAGGTAAGGCCATGGGTCTCAATGGCCTCCCTATCGATCTTTTTAAATCCATGTCTTCACTCCTCGCACCACACCTATTGACTTTATACACTGAATGTTTCAAGTCGGGTCTCCTCCCCGCAGATATCCGGACCGCAGCCATTGTGGTCATTCACAAACCGAATAAGCCTGTCGAGGACTGTGCATCATATCACCCCATCTCTCGTCTGACGGTCGAGGCCAAGATCCTGGCTAAACTCCTGGCAAATCGACTTCTTCCTTATATAACAGACTTGGTCCATCTGGATCAGTCCGGCTTTATGCCGGGGAGAAACACGGCTCGAAATCTGAGACGGGTACATGGGGTTCTTGGTAGGATTCCCACTTTCCAAGAAGACGCGATCCTATTATCAACGGATGCCTCTATGGCATTCAATACCATCGAGTGGCATTTTCTTTTTGCCGTCTTGGCCCGCATGGGGTTTGGGCCCAAATGGATACGCTGGATCTGACTCCTGTATACCCAACCCACGGCACATGTTGTCAATAATCATCGCTCCGCCACTTTCACTCTTCATCGGGGCACGAGGCAGGGATGTCCCTTGTCCCCACTACTCTTCACTTTAGTGTTGGAACCGCTTGCGGTGTGGGTTCGGGGTGACCCAGGGATACGTGGGCTCAAGTGGACGGCAACTCATGAGGACCCGATCTCACTATGCAGATGATATTCTCTTGTATCTGGCTTTACCCACACGCTCTCTGCGGAGGGTGCTCCATATTTCCCACATCTTCGGTGCACATTCTGGATATCGTATAAACTGGTCCAAATCCCAGATGTATGCATTATGGGGTGCTCCCCCGGCCAGTCCCCAGGGCTACGAGATTTCGGTGGCCCCTCGGGGTTTTCAGTATTTAGGTATCTTCATCATCTCAGAGGTCGACCTCTTCTTTGAAAAAAACCTGCTCAGCCCTCTTCAGAGTTTTAGGTCGGATGCCCTCCATTGGCGTTCTCTCCCCCTGACTCTCCTGGGGCGGGCGTCCTTATTCAAAATGCTGACACTTCCACGCTTTCTTTATGCCTTTCAAAATACCCCGAACCCAGTTCCAGATACTTATTTTTCCCAAATAGATGGTATATTACGGGGCTTGCTGTGGGAGGACCGTACGCCACGAATTGTGATGAACAAGCTTACCATGGGATGGTATGATGGGGGTATCGGTTTACCGGATTTACGAATTTATTATCAAGCGTCCCAGTTGATCGCAATTAATAGATGGGTTTTTGGTCCTCATGATGACCCTAACTTCTGAACAGACCACTGGTTAATGGGACGGGACAGTTACAATAGAGCATTATATACTAATCCTCGTAGACTCAACTTAACCAGGCCCACGGCACGGACGGTCGAGATTTGGCATAGCGTCACCAGAAAGTTGGGATGGCATAATCGTTTGACGAAAGCGACTCCCCTATGGGAACCCGATATTCTTGGTCACCTTAGTACATGCTTGGGGTTTGACAAATGGGATACCATCGGGATCTCTGCGCTCGGGGATATTTGGGCGAAGGGGAGGCTGGCCACATTCACAGAACTACAGGGACAAATTAATGATGGAATTCACTTCTGCGTTTGCTACCTCAGCAACCGCTGCCAGTATCCTCGCAGGACAAGGGTCCGAAGGCGAGCCGGACCTAAGGCCTTTAAGAATATTGAGACATTCCAATAGGTCGACTGGCCTAAACTCCGACAAAGAACCTGTACAAACAGATTGGCACTCCAACGGTGCCTCCATACTGATGTTACGGGAGGTAAATGCTGCTTGGATAGCCAGGATCTTATCCCTGAAGCAACAGGAGAGAATGTTACACCAAGTAGGTGAAGATGACGACACACTAGTGTTAAAGTTCAGTTTGCGACGTGAACATTACCAGCGCCATTTTGTCCCTTCCTAGGCCTGTATGAGCGCGTAAGAGGCAGCTATTTTTAGACACCATGGCCTCTCCTCGCATTTCCAGCCGCCTGCACGTCTCTCTGACCTCGCTAACATCCCCCGCACCCAGGCAGCCCCCGAACTCTCCTGCTTGAGCCATAAACACACCTTCAGCGCGACCCTGCCTCAGAGCCACATCCCGTGCCGAACCCACATACCCTTTCATCCCTTTCATGCGAACGGACCCTTTTGATAACCTATTGTCCGAGCCGATCCCAGGCCATCACCTAGCCCTGCGGATGCAGTTTATTGCCCCCTACAGTAGAAACTCGCCCCTCTTCAAAGGAGCTGATCACACCACGAGCCGACCAATCGCACACATTCCTGTTCCCAGCGGAATGTCCAGCTGCGCGATAGCCATCACCTGCTGAGATTGGGGTGGGAACTTCTACTGTAGATACAAGTGGGAACGGGCCTGAAGTGGGGGATTCCAAGGATGTCTTTCCATATTTCAACGTGTCGTCAAGAATGTGTTGTGTGCAATAAAGCAATAAACCTGTGTATAAGAGGCCAGGCCACAGAGATGCGAGAGAGCACCTCGAGACGATACCCTGTTTGTCCGATCTGACGTGTTCTGCTCCGGAGCGAATTAAAAACCTGTTTCCTGCTTTCCAGTTTCCAGCGCCTGCCTCTTTATTTGATAATCATAGAATGGTTTAGAGGCGACTGACGCCAAGCAGTGTTCGAAAAGGTCACCCAGAGAAATCTGCTCTTTTACAATTGGCGTCCCAAACGTGGGGCCCATCAGCGACACGTGGATCCAGTGGGAGAGGTCCTGACGACAAAGTGAATGACTGCAACGATCGGGAAGAGCTCACGCCCGATAGACCCTCGCCTGGCAGCCGATCATCCGAACTTCACCTATTCCGAACAGACCTCTCTCAAGCGAGCTACGGTCCTGACTGGGAACCCTCAGGAGTGCCGCGGCGATTACAGAGAATAGAGGACGATCGGGCGCTGGAAGTGGAAGACGAGAAACTGTCCATACGGTCCGGGTAAGGTCGTACAGCACGACTCCTTTTTGTTTTGATTGATTGTTTGAAAAATACTAGTTAATTGATTGGATCGCTTAACCTCGGTTGTTAAACGAGATTGGTTCTTTTTGAGATATTCTCTGCCTACAAACGGTGAAGAATAGGAATATTCTCTCTCCCTTTGCAGGTAGTGAAGGATAGGTAGCGCGGACTTTTTGTCCATATCGACAAGGGCTGATAATACGTCGTGCCTATCTTCTCCCCACTGATTGTTTGGTTCTATTGGTTTTCTTGGGATATTCCCTATTTGCAAATAACGTAAAATAGAAATATTTTGTCTAGTCTTTGCAAGTAGCGAAGGATAGGTAGTGCGGACCTTTGTCCACTAGTGTTTGAAATCTTCTTTTTGACCGCTATACGTCATGCCTATCTTCTCCCCACTGATTGGTAGTTGGTTTAGCCCGGACCGTTTATTAGAGGTAGATCATCCAGCTCCACTGGAAGGCACCCCTAATAAGGACATGTTCACGAAATATGGATTAGTCGCTGTAGCCTATAGTAAGCTATGGCATAAAAATACCAAGAAAGATCGAGAAAGTCAGTGGCCACTGATAGGATCTTTTGATATAAATAAAATAGAAGCACTAGAAATAGCCATTCGTAAACAGAAAACCACGCCAACCATGCTTGATAGTCTCGGCATGTTTCGCAAAGAAGCAACGCAACGTAAAAAGAGAGCCGAAGCAAAGACAGATAAAGAGTTACGGAAGGCAGCTCACCTAGCTGGGAAAAAACTAGAAGAAGAGATCAAAGAAAGAGAGAGAATGAAGAAAGAACGAGAGTCCGAAACATCGGGCCAATGCCCTCTACCCCGAGCTGCCCCCAAAGCAAAAGGCAAACGATGATTTACTCTTAGGTCCCCCAATCATCTATATGCCCCCTCCATATGCCCCCTCCTATCCTGTAGCACAGCACCAACAACCCCCGAACCTAAACGACGGTAGTGCCAGGGCCTCGGTAGCCACGGCCTCCGCGCCGACCGAGCCTCTCGTACTAAATACCGCATCAACGGAAGCTTCAAACAAACCTGAAACCCTAGAAAAAGAAATTACGAGAGCGAGCCGCTTGAAGAGCCATGAACGAGCGGGTATCGACAAGATCGTAAAAACGTTAATAGAACGAAAAGAAACAGAGGAATACATTTCGGACATGTGCAACTCATATACCAACAGCCATAGACGACACTTTGTTGTACGCTTTTGCTACCACACCCTCACAGCCTACGAGGAGAGATACCAAGGCAAAAGACCTGAACGCCTTGCAGAATTGTACAGGAAGGTAGACATAGGAGATGAGAGCGAGTGTGATGTGACGGAACTCTTCTCGCATACGCTGGAAGTCTTTCACCACCTCACTGAACAAGAGCCAGTAACTAGAAACCCAACTCCTGTAACGACCGAACCCCCAATGGAGAAAGTGGATACCATGATGCCAATAAAGGAAGCTGCTTCCTACTGGGTCCCCCCACGAGGTCAGGGAACTAATGATGACATTAACCATCAGGACGCGAGGGGTAGGGTGGTTTATAACTGGGTATACCAACCCTGTTATCGGCAAGACATCCTGACCTTCCGAAAATCCTTACCGGATCTACGGAAGAACCCTACAGCCTTTTATACGGAACTAGGCACGGCCTTAGGATCAACAATCATGACCTTAGCAGACATCGACTTGTTTTTCGGGTTATGTCTACCAGCTGATGTGTGGAAGCAAATCCGGAAAGTCGACCACCTTGAGCTGTTTGGGCATACCTGGGTACAACTCGATGGCATGGATAAACAACGAGATCCCGGACAGAAACCCTTAAAAGCTATTTTAGAACTTCCAGACAAAATTGTTCAGAAATTGAAGACGCTAATCCCTGAGAAAAAGGTAGATTGGTCGATTGTAACAGCTTGCCTTCAGAAACCCCAAGAAGATGTCTCCGAATACTTTTCTCGATTCGAGGCGGTGTTTTCTGACTATAGTGGTCAGGACATGACCACTGCAACCGGACATCACCTGTTTGTCCAAAATTATGTTAAAGGTCTGTTGCAGGAAGTCTCACAGAAACTGCAGACCAGCGAGAGTAGTTGGGCGGCCTCCAAACCCGCAGCTATCCTTCAGATGGCCCAGTACTATGAGCTTCAAAAGAACGAAAACGATAGGGCATTGGAGAAAAAGAAGAAGGACCTCAAGGAAAGGGTTATGATTGCACAATTGCAGGGAGTGGCTATAGGAAAGGAACCCTATAAAGGAAATTACCAACCGAATGCCCCTAGAAACCCACCTCCTAAAGATAATGCACCCACATCCTACGCTGGACGTAGGGATTTGAGTGAGAATCAATGTGCGTTCTGTAAAGGACTCGGACATTGGAAATTCCAGTGCCCGATCCTGCTAGAAATGATCAAAAATAAGGAGACAAGGGACTCAGTGAACGGACCGAGAAATAGAGGACGTGGACGAGGGTACACAAACGACACTCGCAATGAAAGGCCCGGTAAAATGAACACTTTTGACCATCCCCGACAGAACCAGTGCCAACAGACTGACTACGACAACACATACAACTTTGCAAAGGACTGCCGAAGGCAAGGGAGGGATCCAGTCGAGCTCTATGTTGACCAGCAAGGCCCTTATGTCACCGCTAAGGTCCTGGGCACAAAGTCTCCATTTTTGGTAGACACAGGAGCAACACGTAGTGCTTTATCTAAACGACTGATTCCTAGGGCACCCTTGTCTGGCTCGCATATAACATCGATAGGTTTTGATGGAACGCCCTCCACCAATCCCTTGTCCACTCCGATTCCCTTCGACTTGGAAAACAACACCATTGACACGACATTTCTGCTCTCCTCCAACACCCCCGATGCTATTATGGGTCTTGACTTGTTGAAACATTTCCGAGCCACCATTAGATGTTCGCCGGACGGAGTCCGAGTCATTTTATATGACAACCCCAATCTGCTTAGACCTTGTCCCACACGACACATGTTCTCTGTGACTGACGCTGACATATCACTTCTTGACACCTTACCCCTATACTTATGGGCAAAGACCCACTCGGACGTAGGACGGATGATGATTGATCCTGTGCATATAACTGTACGACAGGATGCGACACTCCCAAAACTCCCGCAATATAGGATATCACCCGAAGGCGAGAAGGCATTGGTAGAGATTATTCAATCCTTAATGGATGCAGGAGTGGTAGAGGAGGTGGTCAGCAACGTTTGTAACAGCCCTATCTTACCGATTATCAAGAAGCAAGGAGAGGGAGATGGGAAAGCATACCGCTTCATCATCGACCTGCGGGAGGTTAATAAAGTAGTTGTGCCGCGATACCCCGTGGTCTCCGACATCACCACCATTCTGACCCTGATCCCGTCCACTGCCACCACTTTCACTGTCATTGATCTCAAAAACGCCTTCTTCTCTATCCCTATCCACCCAGACAGCAGCTACCTTTTCGGATTTACCTTAAAATCCCGCTCGTACAGATTTTGTCGAGCACCCCAAGGCTACACTGAAAGTCCCAGCATCTATAGCCAGGCCCTTAAGAGACAGTTAGACGCAGTTCAGTTGCCGGATGGAGTGGTGTTGATCCAATATGTAGATGACATCCTCCTAGCAGCTGACACCACCCCACTTGCAGTCACAACCACCATCCAGCTCCTACATTTCCTTGCAGAGAATGGTCACAAGGTCTCCAAGAAGAAATTACAGTTCTGCCAACCCCAGGTAACATACCTAGGCCACCTCTTATCCAAAGAAGGGAGGAAACTTACGCCCGATAGAATTCAGACCATTTTGGAAACTCCCGTCCCTAAAACCCAGAAGCAAGTCCGCTCTCTGGTAGGCCTCACCTCATTCTGTCGACAGTGGTTGCCAAACTTCAGCCTCATTGTTAAACCCTTGCTTTCCCTTCTGGCCAAAGATGTCCCCTTCCCACTCTCTTGGACCCCCGAATGCCAATCCTCCTTCAAAGAATTACGAGATGTCCTTTGTTCAGCTCCCGTTCTAGGAACCCCAGACTATTCCAAGCCTTTTTCCCTTTATACTCACGAAAGAGAGGGATGTGCTTTATCTGTCCTAACACAATCCATTAGCTTCAAGCAACGCCCTTGTGCCTACTTCTCTGCCACCCTTGACCCTGTAGCCAGAGCTTTGCCTGCCTGCCTTCGAGCCGTAGCTGCCGCTGCTGTCTCCATACGACAGAGTGAAGGAATTGTACTTTCTAATTCCCTCACAGTACTAGTACCCCATTCCATTGATACCCTTTTGAACCAAACCAAAACCCAACATCTGACTAGCGCACGACTGACTGGGTACGAACTGACTTTACTGGCACCCCACATAACTTTGAAAAGATGTGCCACTCTGAATCCAGCAACCTTGCTGCCCTTACCCGAGAATGACCCTAATGTTGCTCCCCTACATGACTGTGTGACCCTCACTGATGAACAGACTAGGAGCAGAGTAGACCTCCAAGATACTGCCTTCCCAAAACCTGACGGAGAACTTTGGGTGGATGGTTCATGCATTAAACTCCCCGATGGCACCACCTCCGCCGCATATGCCGTTACCACAGCCCGAACTGTCGTCGAGACAGCTCATATCACACAGCGATCCGCACAAGCAGCAGAACTGATTGCCCTCACATGAGCGTGCATCCTAGCAGCAGGGACGACCGCTAACATATACACGGAGAGCCAGTATGCCTTCGGGGTGGTTCATCACTTTGGGCTCCTTTGGAAGGAGAGGGGATTCCTGACCTCGCATGGCACACCGATCCTGCATGGAGACCTAGTCTCTGCCCTGACCAAAGCAGTTCTCCTCCCCAAACAGCTAGCTGTAATCAAGTGCCAAGCACACAAGAAAGTCACAGACATTGTAGGACAAGGAAACGCACTAGCTGACATCACTGCCCGAACCACAGCTGAGAATAGGACAACAACCCGCATGTACCTGACCAGGTCACAAGCAGAAAAATGGAAAGACGCTAGGGAGACTATAAGGGACATTCAAATGACTAGCACACCACAGGAACTGACTGAATGGGCACGGGTGGGACTAAAAGACGATGAAGGATGCTGGCGGACGAAAGACGCAAACAAATGGCTATTACCCAATTCCTATCTGATCCCCATACTGACCATGACACACTCCCCTGCACACATAGGATCTGCCCCCATGACTGAGCTCGTTTCTAGAGTTTGGCACAATGACAGAATAGCAGACGCAGCGAAACGCCTGGTCCAACAATGCCTGATATGCCTGCAACACAACCCAGGGAAAGGGACTGCAGTACCCCGGGGAGGGTTTGGGGTCCCTGACCATCCCTTCGAAGTCCTTCAAATGGACTACATTCAGCTAGAAAGGTGCCATGGTCTGAAATACGTGCTCGTCATTGTGTGTGCGTTCAGCAAATGGGTGGAAGCCTACCCCACTCGAGACAACACCGCCATCACTACTGCTAAGGTGTTGTTAAAGGAATTCTTCCCGCGCTACGGCCTTTGTCGAATTTTGTGGAGCGACAACGACCCCCACTTCGTAGCCGAAGTTATCCAACTCATACTGAAAGGGTTGGGTGTAAAACAAAAATTTCACGCAGTCTTCCACCCCCAATCTGCAGGTCTAGTAGAACGACATAACGCCACACTGAAACTCAAACTAGTGAAGATAGTTGCCACTACAGGACTGAAGTGGCCAGACGCCCTCCCACTGACATTACTATCAATGCGCTCCACTCCTACCAAGCACCGCCTAACCCCTTATGAAGTCGTTTTTGGCCGACCCATGAATATCTGGGCTGCGCCGAAACCGGCGTCCATCCATGATGTCCCGGACATCTTAATGTCTGATTACCTTCATAACTTAACAAAAACACTAACTGTTATCCACCAACAGGTGCAGCAAGCCATACCAGACGCATCCAGGGGCCCCGGGCACGACATCCAGCCCGGAGAGTTTGTCCTGATTCGAAATTTTCAAAGGACGAAAAGTCTGGAACCTAGGTGGATGGGCCCCCGGCAAGTCTTGATCACCACCCGAACTGCACTCCGAGTGGAAGGTAAACGAAATTGGCTGCATGCACATCACTGTAAAAGAATTTCACCGACTCTGACGATGAATGAAGACGTGGCCACCCAAGAAGAGCTCCTGAACAAAGACAGACCAACCCTGAGTTACTACCCTGACACGGAGACACTCGAATTGGCTGAATTTCCAGATCCCACTGTGCCATCCAGAAAAGGGTACAACTTGCGACGAAAGGAGAGTGTCTCGACCTAGCAGGCCACTAGCTAAATCGACAAATCTCAGAGCGGTAACCAACACTACAAAGGTTACCAGGAGAGAAACTAGACGAGGCGTGTGGCCCAGCCAGCCATCGAGCCTCTTGAAGGTGATGGAAGCTCCCGACATGAAGGTGATGGAAGCAACCGGACACCCGAAGATCCACCGTAAAGACCCCAAGACTGAAACGCTGCATAGCACAAAGACAATTGCCCTCTTCATTGCTTTTCTCTTCTGCCTCCTTCTCTTGGCCACCTTCTGGGTCGTGGAAGAAAGTTTACCTGCCCATAAGACTTTGATACCCACCGTGCAGCCCACCACCAAGAGAGAACACTATCTCATTTCACTTTTGCCCCAGCTCCGGGAAAGACGCAAGGAGTTCTGGAAAAACTCATTTGTACAGTTGCTGCACCAGCACAACCTTGCTGCCAATGCCACGAACTGCTAGATCTGTGGGCTGCTACCACATGCAACTGAACATTCTATCCCCTTCATCCCTTCGCCTTTTTCCGTTCATGGGTCCTGCCTTGCCTGGCTGATACTCTTGCAAGAGAGTTACAAGGACAATGCAACTTCTGGCGAAACCATTTCACACTTCTACAATGGGTTCTGGCTGAGCAAAACTCCCTTTTGCCCCTTGACATCCAACACCACCTTTCAAATGGACATTCCTACACAAGAACGAATTGAAATGCAGGTGTTTAACAATCCAGCCAGACCCACCTTCTCCTACCTCCGGAAACGAACTGATGCCACTCTGACTGTGGCCCTCTCTGTGGTGAATGTCTCAGGCCTTGTCTGCATTGAAGGCCGTGGAAAAAAATCAGTGGGTCGCAGCTCCTGCCTCATCACAAAGACTTTGGATACGGCTGATCCACCCTCCTTTGTTGCCTCCCCGAATATGTACTTCATCTGCGGAACCAAAGCCTACACCTGGCTCCCAAAGGGCTGGGAAGGCACCTGCTATATCTCTTTTATCCTTCCTCCTACATATGTGGCACCAGCAAACCATCACCGGCAAAGACGAGCAAAAGATATCGAGCGAGCAGACTCCACTGTGTCACAGTTCCTTGACGCAGCGAAGGGACTCGTTCCACTTTGGGGCCCGATGGCAAACAGCCGTGCCATCCGACATCTGGCCCAGGCAGTCGAGACAACTATGAACATCACAGCCGGCATCCTCACGAACAACACAGCCGAGCTTCAGGCGGACCGCTTGGTGGCTCTTCAAAACCGCCTTGTTCTGGACGTGGTTCTGGCGGACCGTGGAAGAGCATGCCGCATCATCGGATCTAGCTGTCGCACGTTTATTCCTGACAACTCAGTCTACAAGGCGATCGAACACCTCCACAGACTTTCCTCAGAGGTGCATCAAGAGCAAGAAGGATGGTCGCTTGGGGGCTGGTTCTGGAGTACTTTAAAGGACTGGGGTTGGAAGTTGCTAATGATTGCACTAGTACCGATTCTGATCATATGTGGTTGCTGCCTGGGTATACAATGCCTGCCTCCTCTATGCTCTCTTTTCGCGAACTGTATTTGCCCTAAGACTTTGGACTATAAAACTGAACATATGAGAGCTTTGTATGAATCAGAGATACGTAACATGATGGGGATAGATATGGAGTGACAAACTGGCTAAATAATGTTCATAGGGCGGACTGTTAAAGTTCAGTTTGCGACGTGAACATTACCAGCGCCAATTTGTCCCTTCCTAGGCCTGTATGAGCACGTAAGCGGCAGCCATTTTTAGACACCATGGCCTCTCCTCGCATTTCCAGCCACCTGCACGTCTCTCTGACCTCGCTAACATCCCCCGCGCCCAGACAGCCCCCGAACTCTCCTGCTTGAGCCATAAACACACCTTCAGCGCGACCCTGCCTCGGAGCCACATCCCGTGCCGAACCCACATACCCTTTAATCCCTTTCATGCGAACGGGCCCTTTTGATAACCTATTGTCCGAGCCGATCCCAGGCCATCACCTAGCCCTGCGGATGCAGTTTATTGCCCCCTACAGTAGAAACTCGCCCCTCTTCAAAGGAGCTGATCACACCACGAGCCGACCAATCACACACATTCCTGTTCCCAGCGGAATGTCCAGCTGCGCAATAGCCATCACCTGCTGAGATTGGGGTGGGAACTTCTACTGTAGATACAAGTGGGAACGGGCCTGAAGTGGGGGATTCCAAGGATGTCTTTCCATATTTCAACGTGTCGTCAAGAATGTGTTGTGTGCAATAAAGCAATAAACCTGTGTATAAGAGGCCAGGCCACAGAGATGCGAGAGAGCACCTCGAGACGATACCCTGTTTGTCCCGATCTGACGTGTTCTGCTCCGGAGCGAATTAAAAACCTGTTTCCTGCTTTCCAGTTTCCAGCGCCTGCCTCTTTATTTGATAATCATAGAATGGTTTAGAGGCGACTGACGCCAAGCAGTGTTCGAAAAGGTCACCCAGAGAAATCTGCTCTTTTACACTAGCTTGGGCCACAGGAGATGTAAAACTCTGGACAATGGTGAAAATTTCCTTAGAGTTGTTGCTGGCTGATTCAATGCGGGCCGAGTAAAATTGCCCTTTAGCCAGCATGATGGCTGCATAGTATATCTTCTGCTTATCTCTAAGCTTCCGTTTATCAGCCGGGCAATAACCACTCCTCCGCCAGGCCCGCTCAAGGGTTTTACAATCATGCTTCAAGGCTTTGAGAGATGGGTTGAACCAAGGTTTGGACGGAGATTCTCTAGCCAACCTAGTGGAACATAGTGGGGCCACTGTAGCAACTGCATTCGAGACCCAGCTAGAAAACTCAGCCAAACATTCCTCAAGTTCTCCTGCCAGACTAGGCCTGGAGGCAACCAAGGCATATTTAGCTCGAGGATACATTTTTACCAAAGGCTGATTTGTAGCATGGATGTGCTAAACGCTCAGTATTGGACACTTCCCACGAGAAGTGGGTTATAAAATGGTCTGACCAGGTGACCGGACAAGGGTCCCTTAATAGGATTGGGAAGTTGGTACAGATAGGGTCAAGTACATGTCTCGCTTGATGAGTAGGAAGGCTGACATGTTGGTCGAGCTGAGCCAGTTGTAAAACATCCAGCAGGTCACGCGCATCCTTACTGTCCGCTTGATCCAAATGAATATTAAAGGTCACCCAGGACCATATAATGGGCAAATCTAACCGCCCTAGTGATCACAGCATCTCCCCAAGCCTGGAGAAAAGGCCCCACTGGTCCCGAAGGACTATAGATCAGAGATCCTCCTAGTGTAAAATGAGCTGAGAGGCGAATACTGAAGTCAAAGGCTTCCCATCCTCCCCCTGAGGTAGCATCCCCCCTGCGGAGATCCCACTTATTTTTATAGATAAAGCAACCCCACCCCCACGCCCCACCGGGCGATCAGCTCTGGAGATTTTATAGCTCAAAGGTGTGGCGACGTTTAAATCCAGGAGAGAGTTATATAATTCCTGAAGTGGTTCTGGGTCATCAGTATTGAGGCCGTAATACCCTACAATTGCAAACCAATTATCATACAGTTTAACTTTAGTTATGACTCATCTCCCCTTTTTGTCTACCATGCATTCCCCCAACCACGCCCTAATAGATTTTCTTCAAAAGGATAGACACCCCTTTTGTACAACTCTCCTGATCTGTACACACATAATGCTCAACTCATTTTTGATTTTTTAAGCTCTTACTCCATTCTTTTTTCAACAAATGAGTTTCTTGTATTATTATCATTATTATTATAATTATTATTATTATTATCTCACTATTTGATAACTTCCAGTACTCCAAACATCTTTTTTTTCCTAATGACAACTGTAAGACAGTTGACATTCCAAGTTAAAATGCCAACGATCCTGTCTTTAAATATGCCAGTCATTTTCTGTCTTAGTGTGTGTGAAAGAGAAATGAAAAGTCCCGAGCTCCATGGAGTCTGCCATTTTCTTTGTCAATGAGGCCCTCATTTTTAATTTTTTTTTCCCTCATGCTGACAAATGCAAGACTTGCAAGAGCTTAAAAAGCACAATTTAAGCCCCACCTCTCTAAACCCTCTGTCATGAGTGCCGAGTAGTTCCTTCCAGTCATCCTTGAAGTATTCTTTCCGCAATCTGCTAGCCCATTTCTCCTGCAGGGATGACCACGAGTGGTGCTCCTCTAACAAAGTTTTATGCAGCCCAGACATCTCACCAGAGTAAGTGCTTTAGTGTTCAGATAGTTGTAAATCACTGAATGGGGAAAGTTCCTTGAAGTGGTCGCAATGCCTGCGGTACACAGTGGGACAATTGTGGGTAGTGCCACCGCTGCCCATCCTCCAAGTGGTATTCATCCTTCAAGGAAAATAACTATTTAAAGACCCTAATCTTTAGCAGTTGGTCAACTGTGAGAATGTATTTTTTGGACCAGCGCTCCAAGTGTATCGTCTCACCGCCTATTTGCATTGCTTTGTTATTCCAAATGGGGGCACATGGGTGTAGATATGTTTGTGTGTTATCTCCCATGCCTGTGCCGCTGACTTCAGTAGTGGGTTTGAGATACTCTCTTCTGAGGTAAGAGCTCTGTACAGCAGGAATGGGTCGGCTTGTCCACCTACAAGACTTTGCTCGAATGGTACCCAGTCTGGCCTCTCCATATCTTTCAAGAAAAAATAGTCCAGGTGTGCCAGGTGATGAGCTTTGTAGAAGAGTGACATATCAGGGAGTCGAAGACCCTCCAACACCGAGTTTCCAGTTTGGTGAGCTTGAGATGAGGTTACTGCTGATCCCATATGTAATCTTTGACCATTCTGCAGAATTTAAGATTAAATGCCTTGGTTCGGCTGCTGGGATCATATCAAATAGTAATATTGAGGCACTGTCACCATTTTTGATCATTTGGATACATCCCCATAGGGATAAGTGGAGATGGGACCATTTTCTAAACTCCAGAGCAGCTTTGGTCAGTAAAAGAGATATATATTTTGGAGCTGTGGCAAAGAGGCCAATTATTATCCCCAGATAGTTGATGATGTCATCCGACCACTGGCAAGGAGTGTCTGACAGCAGATCAGGTGGCATCTGCTGATTTAGCAGAAGAGCTTTGCACTTTTCCCAGTTGACTCTGTAGCTTTAACAGTGGCCAAAGTCAGTAACCAGCATCAGCAGGGCAGGGAAGGAGGATTCTGTCTTCATATCAAAAGCATAAGGATATCATCCGCATATAGCTACAGCTTGATTTCACAACCTAATGTATATATGTTGGGGATTTGTGGAGGCCCTCTTATTTTGGTCACCAGAGGTTCTAATGCCAAAAAAAGAGAAGGAGTGAAAGGGGGCACCCCTGTTGGGTTCCCCTGGTGATGGCAAATCAGTTTGAAAGGAAACAATTGCTGTTAATCTGAGCCATCAGGTAATTGTGTAAAGAAGCTTCATGAGTTGTATAAAGTGCTACTGGAAACCTGCCTATGTTAGTATGTGGCAAAGGTAAGTCCATTCAATCTGATCAAATGTCTTCTCGGCATCAAGAGAGATCACTTCTTTCCTTTCTCTGTCCATGTTAGCCTGCCAGCTGATGTGGGAAAGCAACCTCTTATCAATACAGGGGGACCGCCATGGGACAAAGCCCACCTGGGATCTATGAACCAACAGAGGAATGAATCTCTTAAACAAGGTGGTCAGAACTTTGGCAGGTATCTTTAAGCCTGCATTAATCAGTACAATGGACCTGTAACTACTGCAAAGCTGTGGATCTTTATCCAGCTTAGAAAGGAAAATAATGGTGGCATAATTGAATTCAGGCCGGAGGGAGGCAGTTTTGCTCATATGTTTATAAACCTTTTCCAGCAATTTGGCCAGAAACGGAACATTCATTTTATAATACTCAATGAGAAAGCCATTGTCAACCAGTGCTTTGACTGTGGGCATCCATTTTATAGCCTCCGTGGTCTCGATGGACATCACATCCAAATCCAGGGCAGAAGCTGCCTCATCCGCAAAGTAAGGTAAGGGCAAGTCATCAAGGTTGGTGAATTCAAGTTGAGTCACGTCACTCCCAGTTTTAGCCATCTATAAGTTTTTGTAAAAGGCCATTACTTTTGTCAGAGATGTAGTGAGGGTGAGTGTGCAGGCCTGTGGTGGTTGCAATGGCTCTTATGGAGCATTGGGAATTTGCTTGCTTAAGCTACTGCCCAGCCTTTTATCCAAACTCCTAATGATGCTGCTTGATCCGTGAAAGTGTGATCTCCACCAGGAAAGAATACAAGGTATTCAAGTGCATCTTAGCTTGCGTGAGACATTGAGAATTATCTTTTGTGAAGTGTGTATGGTATAGGCTCAGTGAATTGTGCTTCCTCGTGTCTGTCAGTATCTTATGCTGCTTAGCTGATTCCCTCATCAATTGGTTCCACAAGTAGCCCTTGCAGGAAGCCCAAAGCACTTGTGGTGACTCCACAGAGCCATCATTGTTGTTCATGTACTCTTGCAGATGAGTGTGTAAGGCCCCCTTTGCCTTCTGTTCCTTGATTTTCCATAATGGCATCCTCCAGGATCCACTAGGTGGGAGCACAGTTTCTAAGTCCAAGATCCCCCGATTGACAGCGTGATCAGATGCAGCGCTAACAATGTCACAGGTCTGAATTTTAGGCACCATTGATCCTGAGATGAGAAAGAAATCAATTCTTGATTCTGTAGCATGGGGATGTGAATAAAAGGTATAATACCTGTCTCTCAGGTGTGTGAGATGCCAAGGATTCAAAAGATAGTGATCATTGAGCAGGTCCATTAATGCCATTCTGTCTTTGTTCTTTTTTTATTCCAGGGGGCCTGTTCAGTTGAGGATAGAGTCCTGAGTTATGTTCCAGTCTTCACCTAAAAGAGGACTTTGGTACAGCCAGAGTTTGTGAGCAAGCGATGAAGCTGTGTGAAAAAAGTGAGCATAGAGTCATTGGGTGCATAGAAGCTCCCCACAATATTATGTTTCAATTGTATTGCCGAGTTAGCTACCACATATCTACCCTCCTTATCCAACCAGGTCCAGACAACCCAGGCAGCCAATTTTTATGTTGCAGGATAGCGGTGCCCCTTTCTTATGTGGAGTGCCAGAGGCATTGAGCGCCTTCCCCACCCAATCCCTTCGGAGTTTCAAAGATTCCTCATCAGAGAGATGAGTCTCCTGCACTAGAGCTATGTCAGAGCTGTGGGCAGCTAGGAAAGGTAGCATTTTCTTCTGCTTGACATAGCTGTTCAAGACTTGGGCATTGAGAGACAACACTTTCAGGCTGAGAGTGAGAATTGTCACTGAGGGGTCTTGTGGACATGGGAATCTGTCCCAGGTGGTTTGTGGTGTAAAAATCGCAGGATGCTCCATCCTACAGCAAGTAAGGGTCAAGGTATCTTCTAGTAGTGAAAATGATGAGGTGTAGCTTGTAGTCAGGTAAACTTTATTCAGGGTGTTTCAGCTGCACCTGACCGCAGATCAGAAGAATTAAATTCTATGGGCGCACAAGGTCAATCAATGTTTGTCAGGCAGGCCATCCCTATCTGGTGTCAGTGGGGTTCTAGATTTTTTCCTGTCTCCAAAGCAGTGTGCACGCTGCTTGCGGGGCTGAGAGGAGTATGAACGCTGGTTAGTGTGTTCCCCGGTGACTAGTTGATGGTCCTGGGAGTTACCAAGAGTGTTGAGAGAAGCGGCGTTGAACTCCAGAGGAGGGATAGTGGAAGGCTCGGCAGCAATGTCCATTGCAAGGTCACAGACCAACCAAAGAATGAAATGATCATTGTGCCCAATCCATGAGGCTGTAGTGCACACCTTCATTCTTCAATGCTGGTCGAAGTGCAAGGAATTGTTGCCAGAGAATAGTTTGAGGTGAATAATCAGCCACTGATGTGATCCTTTGTCCGTAATGAAAGTAAGGGCCATGTTGTCAGAAAAGTTGGAGAATGCTGCAGCCCTGGTCATGGTGCAGAAGGCATGCTATGATTGGTTGCGGGCTTCCTGGTGAGGGTTTGCGCTGTGCTTTCAGTCTGTCTACTCTCTGCAACTCCAGTGGTGGAGTAAATGTCGTGCGCAAAAGAGCCGGCAGCCAATCCATCAGAAAACGTTTGAATGGTTCCTTCTTCCTTCTCTGGCATCCCAAAGAGGCAGATATTGTCCCGTCGGCTTTGGCCCTCCAGGCCTATCGATCCACATTGGAGGTTTCACAGTTTTGAGCCCAAGTCTGGAGTCTGATCTAGCCATGCCTCCATGTCTGATACCCTCTCATCTACTAGTGTTAGCTTCATCTGGAAGGAGGTAAGATCGGAGTGTAGGTTTTTAATCTCTGCAGCAGCAGTTGCTGCAAACTGGTCCATAGATGTAACAGGTAGCTTGATATCTTTAAGTTCCACAAGAATTGTGTACAGTGTGGATGATTCACTGGTGGAAAGGTGATCTTGCTGGCGCTGTGCCTGATGTCTGGACACCACTTCTGAAAAAATAATTTTCTAGATAATTTTTGCATTGGATGTGGAAACAGCCCTCCAACATACAGAGATACAGCTTTGGGAGAACAAAGTCAAAGAACTGCAGCACACTGCAATAGGCAGCCTCAGGCTTGGAAATCTAATCCGGTAAATAAAGGTTTCACACTGTTAGACATGTCAGCCTTAGGGTGGTCTTCCTCTCCACTTTTTGCCTTCCTCCTCCATTTTTTCTGACCTTGTTTCTGTTGGCCTTGGGACTCTGAGCACTTTACCACTGCTGCCCAGTACTAAAGTGCATGTGCTTTCTGCTTAAAACATGGTGACACACTGGTTTATACCCAATTAGCATATACATTTTGCTTTGAATGCCTCAAGTAAAGTGCACTGCATGTTCCCAGGGCCTGTAAATTAAATGCTACTAGTGGGCCTGCAGCACTGGTTGTGGCACCCACATCAGTAGCACTTTAACATGTTTCAGGCCTGCCATTGCAGAGCCTGTATGAGTAGTTTTAACCTGCCATGTCGACCTGGCGAAATAAACCTTTTGCCAGGCCAAACCTTCCTTTTTAATACATATAAGTCACCCCTAGGGTAGGCCCTGGACAGCTATTTAAAAAGCAGTACATCTATTTTTTTTTTTATTTATTTTTTTTTAAAAAACCTTTATTCTGTAAAATCATTGACACAGCTATTCAGCCGACAACCCGGAGGTACGGCAGCTTTAAAAGCACAACACATGCTAGCGTCAACATTCCAATGACAGAAGAATCGAAGGTTCTGTTTTAAATAAACACAAATCCAAACCTAAACACAAGCAAGGCGATGAGTACCGTAAGCACCAGAAGGGGTTCTCATCAAGGGAGGCGAGCCCCATTTCGTCTAACATGCACAGGTCTGTAGTAAGGGAAGGGAGGGGAAGTCAGAGACTCAAGAAAACATACACATATCAGCAAGAAGTTCAAAGCCGGAAAGAAAGCTAAGGGGAAAGCTGTCCTCGGGCGGATCCGGGTCCGGGGGCAGGCATATGCCCCCTCTGTACTGGTTCCAGCGCCCCCATACAGAATGCCATTTCCGAGGGCGCCCTCGAGCACAATACACTGTCTTCTCCCTAAACATGCTCCAATCCATGTTTTCCATCCATGCTGTCAATGTAGGAGGCCCAGTAGAGCCCCACAGACGAGCAATGTCGCGCTTGGCAATCATGTTACCCAGGGTCACCCACTGAGTCTGTGCCGCGTCGTGGTCAGTAGGACCCCAAACATTCAGAAGACAACACCGCGCCTCAGGCTGCATGACGATGCCCGTCACCTCCCCCATCACCTCGTGGATGCGCCTCCAAAACTCCATAATCGCACCGCATTCCCAAATAATATGTAGGAAGGTGCCCACCATACCACAGCCTCTCTTACATAAGCCCTCCTCAGAGAAACCCATATGGACCAGCCTGGGCCCCGTCACGTAGACCCTATGGAGTATTTTAAGCTGCACCAACCGCAGGCGCGCGGGGATCGCGACCTCTTTGGGAGAGGAAACTGCGTACTGCCAGTCCTCGTCATCTAGTTCAAGTCCATCCCTGGTCCATTGAGCACGTAACCCTAGAAGAAGATCTGCCCGAACATTAATGAGTTTCTTATAAATGAGCGAGATCGTACTCTCTGGCATATGGCCATCCAGGATCCGGTCCTCCAACGGGGAGGACTCGGGCACCTTCTCCCCGTCTACAAGAACTGACCGCAAGGCGTGGAACACTTGAGCGTATCTGAAGAACTCCTTGCTCCCCAGCTCATACTCCTTCTGCAGCTCCTCGAATGATTTTATCCTACCCTTAACCAAGAGGTCTCCAACCCTGGATATGCCGATCAGGTCCCATTTCTGAAACCCTTTTGTGTGCCAAAGCTTACCCAGAATATCGTAGTCAAATAGAGGGGTGGCGAGGGTAAGCTTACCCTTACAACCCAGCGAATCCGTCGCAACCTTCCATACATGCACAGCAACCCTAGTGGGCCCCGTTAGGGTTAAGTCTGACGACTTCGAATACAGCGCTCTGGAGTAGTTACCCCCACGTAGCAACCATCGGTCCATGGCGAAACCAGGGCTCAGCGCCGGACCATATACACCATGGTTAATCGCACTCAACTGGGTGGCCCAATAATAACGTCGGATGTCCGGAAGCGCAATACCCCCGTCGTACCACGGAAGCGTCAACTTAGCAATCGCTATACGCGGACGCCCTTCCCACAATAGCGCGCGCTGGTGGCTTTCAACCTCGCGGAAGTAACTGGCCGGGACCCAGTCAAGAGTATTCTGCAGGGCATAGAGGAAACGGGGAAGAGACATCATCTTGAACAGAGCGGCACGGCCAAGGAGGGAAAGCGGCAACCGCCGCCAGCCCGCCACGTCCCGCCGCAGACGCGCCAAGGGAGGGAGCAAGTTCTTCTCGTACCGCAAGATGGGATCGATGGAAATATAGATCCCCAAATACAAAAAGCCCTGCTGGGCTATCTGGAGCGGGCAGTTGCGCGGGACAGGCGGGACATCACCACACAGGACATACAAGTAGGACTTCCCGCAATTAATGACAAGACCAGAGTTTCTACCAAAAGAAGTCAAGACGTCACAAACCACAATCAGAGATTTCTTAGGCGAGGCGAGGTATAGCAGAATGTCGTCGGCGTAAAGTGAAATATGGTCTTCGTGGTCAGGCGACCAGCGAATCCCACGTATGTCCGGGTGCCATCGTATCCACGCCGCCAGCGGCTCAAGAGCAAGAGCGAACAATAACGGCGACAGGGGACAACCCTGCCGGGTGCCTCTCCCGAGCTCAAACGGTGCCGACGCCCGCCCGTTCACCACGACGCTGGCGAGAGGTCCCTCATAGAGCAACCTCACCCAGCCCACAAATCCAGGCCCAAAGCCAAACTTGGCTAGCACAGCCCACAGGTACGCCCACTCCACCGTATCAAAGGCCATCGTGGCATCGAGGGACGCCACCACAGCCGGCTCCCGCATCGTGCCCGTCCTGGCAATCACACCATGAAGGCGTCGAAGATTCAGTGCAGTGTTACGGTGCGGGATAAAGCCCGACTGATCCGGGTGGATCAAGTCGCCAAGCACCCGGACCAGGCGGTTAGCAAGGAGCTTAGCAAGGATTTTCGGCTCGGCATTGAGAAGTGATATCGGCCGATAGGAGCCACACTTGTCACGGGGCTTACCATCTTTATGTATTACCACGATCGTCGCCAGCCGCTGGTCGAGCGGAAGAAACCCATTCACCCGCGCCTCCACGAACATGGCGCGCAGGTGAGGAGCCAACTTATCCGGATGAAGCTTATACAGCTCAACCGGCAAACCATTTGGGCCCGAGGCCTTACCGGAGCGCAACGCGCGGATGGCACCAGCCACTTCGTCGACAGTTATATCACCATCGAGGTCATCCCTATCAATGGCAGAAAGGCAGGGCAGAGCGATATCCCGCAACAGGTCACACGAATCCTCAGTCGGCCTATCTGAGACCGAGGTGTATACCGTGCGAAAATGGTCTGAGAAACACTGAACTATACCGTCAGGGTCAGTAACAACCTCTCCCCCATCCGTAGACAACTCCGGCACCACTCGATTGACACGCTCTTTTTTGTCCAGCCATGCCAGCAATTTCCCGGCCTTATCGCCGACATCATACAGTCGACCCTGCTGTTCCCTATGAAGGGTCTGAGCAGCGTTCGTCACCAGATCCCTATATTCCCGTTGCTTCAGACTCAAATTATGCAGTGTGGCGGGTGTAACATCCTCTTCCAAGGCCACTTCCAAGGCCGCTATCTCGTCCTCTACTTGCGTCACCTCGGCATCCCTCCGCCGCTTGGCAGCCACTACCAGGGAAAGGGCCTCCCCTCTCAACACAGTCTTAAAAGCTTCCCACAAGGACACCGCAGATTCGACTGAACCCTGATTCTCTTGAAAATAACGGTCAACTGACTTCAGCAACGCACTGCGCAGCTTGGGGTCACGAAAATACCAGGGGTTTATGGAGTACATCTATTTTTAAGTTGTACCTTCCTGGTAGTGAAAAGCTCTTAAATTCGTTTTTCACCACTGTGAGCCCTATATCTCCCATTGGGTAACATTGGGATTGCCATATAATGTGTTTTAAGTGTAATTTACAATTGGAAAGATATAACTGGTTCAAGTTTGGTGCCTCTCGAATCATAACTTATGGTGAAGTTGAATTTTACATTACAGTTCTGGAAATGCCACTTTTAGAAAGGTGGCATTTTCTTGCCTTATCCATTTAGTGCCTGCAGTCTGTCTCTGGTCTCATCACAGGGAGTAGTTGGCAGTTGGACTTTGTGTATTTCTCTTAGACGGCCACATACAATGGTAGCTTAGGTGTGTCTAAATGGGGCCAGCCTCACTTATACCTGAATAGACTGTGTCCTAGATCCACATTAAGGGCTGCATACCCCTTGTAGTTACTCTGGAGTCAGGGCAGAGAATACAGGGCATCTGTGCATTTCATAGGCATGCCACTAGAAGCATCTCCACACTTCAAAGGCAAATAATGTATAAAAGAAGGAACTCAGAGACCACCACTCCTGTACATTTCTGGACCTGTGGATACTCTGCCAGGAAGAAGGACTGCTGTGCTGCTGAAGGACTGCCATTCTGTTGGACTGCACTCTGCTGGACTCCTGCTTTGCTGTGCTGCCTTCTGTCCTTTTGTTTGGGTGAGAAAGACTGGACCTGCATCTCAAGATCCCAGAACTCAGAGGGACTCCAAGGACTAGTTGGCTGGCCTCCTAATCAAAAGCCTCTGGGACATAACAGGCTTCCAACAACCTTGCACCTGCACTTAGACTCTGCCATCTGTGAGTCTACCCTGCCAAGTGGTGCTAACTCGGTCCTGGAACCTTGGAAGTGGGCCTAAGGTGCTTGGCAGCAGAACCGACACATCTTCTCTGCTGAGCGGTGCATCCCCAAGCAGAACCGATGCATCTCCTCCACTGAGTGGCACATCCCCAAGAAAAACCGATGCATTGCGGCCGCTGCATGGATTTGCCTCGGAACCGATGCGTCGCCTCGATGGTGCGGGGCAACCACAGCACAGGTCCTCGTATCTCTAATCAAAGTCAGCCTCGACAATGGATTCAGCATTGCAGCCTTTCAGCTCCTCAGAACGGACGCATTGCCAGTTGTGCATCGCATCACTGCTGCCAGACTTTACATCATACGCCCTGTCAATGGGATCCTCGACGATGATGCAACAGGACCTCGCACCGCAGCCTCCTTGCATTTCGGAACCGATGCATCGTTCTGGATGCGGAGCAGTACAGCGCATCTTCGGTCTCTGTAGCTGACCCGTGCTTTATTGCGGCCTGCCTCAATTTGTGAATGTGTCCCTAGTTGGTGCTTTATGCTTTTAGGTGCTATTCTACAGTTTATTCTTTAAAAGATCATAACTCTCGTTCTACTGATTGAATTTTAGTCCTTTTGGTCTTGTTTTATTTGTTACAGTTACTCTATTTTCCTAAATCTGTTGTGGGCTTCTTTTGTGGTTTGTTTCCACTGTTTTACTGTTTGAAATCTTGCACACATACTTTACACATCGCCTCTGAGTTAAGCATGACTGCTCTGTGCCAAGCTACTACGGGGGAGCACAGTTTAATTTGGGGTTTGCTTGTGCCTTATGCTTAATAGGATTGTGTTTGCTGCTTGACCAGGGCTTACACCCTAGTCAACCAACAACTCATTTTCTTATACACACCTATCAGCTCTAAGGCGGGCTGGTAGTCAGTCATCTAGGAAATTCTCACTGCCTTGAGTCTTGCCCCTGAGAAGAACACTGTGAAATCAAGATATTGGTGCCTGTATGGTGCAGAGCTTTATTCTGTGGCAACAGGCCCAATCCAATATGGCCGCTTGGAACAGAGAGTGGCAAAAGCTCCCACTGGGGGGTTTCACTAAAGGCTGGGGGGGGGGGGGGTGGGGCCGACAAGCAAAGGCTGCGGTCATACTTGGGGATGCACTTCTCTGGGTGGCTGTCACCTGCACCAGTGTGGTGATGGCAGTGAGGCAGAGTGACTCCTGTGGGGTATGTGGGTGCTTAGTGTGGGTGGCCTACCAGCAGGCACCCACACCCAGCCTCTCTTCCAGTACTGTGTCAATTCCATCCACATCAGAGATCAGCAGCACCGCAGCATACAGTGCGAATAAGCACTTTATGCCTGTCACCTCCAGATGCCGTCTAGTGGGGTCACAGCAGCAGCCAGGCACGAGCAGGCTTGAGAAAGCACCTTGGGGAGCTGGTAAGATTAGGGTTTGGGATGACGCCTGGTAGGACGGTGGGAGCTCCCTTTCATAGCCGGTATTGAGTCAGGTGTAGCAGAGCTGTCCTAGAGAGCCGCCATCTCAGCCAGGGCTTAGCTCTGCCCCCTTGAACTGATCTTTAGCTCAATAGCGAAAAACGCTGCCATGGTTCTCGCACTCAAATTAGCAAGAATAGCAAGTCTACTTAGTCAAACTATTTGTTGGATCAAAATAATCGTATGGTCAAAAAATGGAAGATGAATTAACGATGTCTGAAATATTGCCATTATCTGTTTATAAATGCTTGCCAATTCTATCTAGAAATGAATTAGAATGCCACCATTGCCTGTCGTATCATGACAATGTATACTGAACACGTTTCATGTATTTCAAAAATCTTGGAGATATTTTTATTCAGGAATGCTGAAAAAAGATTCATGCATACCTATTCAGTTTGCAACATTAAGTGTCATTGCCCTCGACTCGGGGTATTCATTCTTCCTAATACCGTCTGCGGAAAGTGTTCATCACGGTTGATTATCAGGCTTTATCCTTATGTTCACCCCTCCCCCAGTGCTCTGAACTATCCGAAAAATGCTTTACAAAACGTCTTAGTAAATAAATTGGCAGCAGAAATGTTTTACAATGATTCATAAAAATGCTGAGCTTTTTTCCCTTGATTCTTGTGTCAAAGCTTGTGATTCAACACGCCGGCATTAAAGTTGATATAGAATGCTGGTATGTCACGCATGCAGTAATAGGTCTACCTGTAGGTGATTCATGAGGCAACACTTAAGACAGGAGGACTGCCTCCTAGCATCTGTAGGTGATTCATGAGGCAACACTTAAGACAGGAGGACTGCCTCCTAGCATGCAGTTTGCCGGAATCTCATCAGTGTTCTTGCCGTTTCTGTCACTCTCTGATGAACTGGCTTTTTATGGGCACCCCTGCGGCCAGCAGACTTCATCGAACATTCAAGAGCACCCCTCAGCTCCCAAATTGCATTCTCAAGGTGAATGTGAAAGGGCTGACACTACCAGGACCCACTTTTGGTCTTTAAACTAAGGGTGGGCGAAACTCACAGAGTTACATGAAAACTCTGCAAGATTCCGTGAAGTTGGGCGAATGGGCGCAACTAGGCATGCCGCGCTTCTTGCATCGATTTTTAGTGCTGGGAGTTTGTTCTGTGCTGAATCATCAGTACAAACTGGATTTTGTGGTACACCAGAGGGTGCTGCTTCTATGGATTGTCTACTAGAGCTGCAGCTTTCTGACCGCGAACAGTTGCGACTGCCCACGTTGGGGAAATCTCACCGGCTGCCCTACTAGTGACCAAAAGTCACGATAGGGGAAGTAAAATCCAACTTGTGCTCGCCAACTTACTGTTGGAGGGCCGCGCACAAGAAAAAACTACGCCACATAGCTGCTGGCGGAATTTGATCCAAAACTGCCAACTTCTCCAGCGGGGCCGAATTTATCACCCATCCCTAATTTAAACCCTAACCTGTTCATTCACCTGCTCTGCATAGTCAAGCACCTGTTCTACTTCTTAAATTAAAGGTGATTCATTATAGAACTGTAAATCTTTAGTGTTGCTTTGTTTGTGGTGCAAGTGTTTATTACTTCTCTACTTTGATTTTCGGGGGCAAAATTCAAACTGTCTGTTGATGAGAAAAGAGGGCGGACAAAATCAGGTGGGGGGTGTGTGAGATGCTCTTCTGTCGTGGAACCTAGGCTATGGAACTCTTCGCTGAACAGGATTCCCGGTGAAGGATAGCCTTTGGAATTCTGATGGTGCCTAAAGTATATGCTCACCTGACTAAGTATAGTGCTGTCCCATTGATGGCAGAGGCTAAAATAAAAATCAGCTCTTAGGGAATTTTAATTTGTGGACAGTTGTGTTAATTAGAGTTGCTGATTCAGTAATTTAGTCATTCTCTATAATTTATACATATTCCTTCATTCATGCTCTACAAACTATACCTTAGTTGAAGTTCATGAGAGCTCACAGTAACAACGTGTTCTTCACTGTCAAGGATGGCTACAAGATATTTTGCTGTGTCGATAAGTGCTGTAAGCACTCATGCGAGCACTCATGCAGCATAGTTCCGTGCCCTGTTCCATCAGATAACCCTCTTCCTTAGCCTGCTAGCAAGTTTCACCACTTGTCCAAGACGGGCGCTGAGCTCACCATGCATCACATGGACTTTGCACTTTTGCATTAAAGCACATTTTTATTTTCCACCATTTCGCTCCTTCCACTCCAACGGACACTGGGCTCTTCGGATTTCAAACATAACCGATCCATTTCCAGCACCATCCGTCTCTGCAGAGATTGTCTGGGAGAGGATAGTCCCCGGCAATCTGCCCACGGGGGTTCAGTACCAGGCCAGTACTGACTGGTCCAGACCTTGAGCCCTGAAAGGTCATGTCACTCTCCCTAGGAAGGGCCCCATCATAGGCCATGGCCTCCAGGCGTGTCATTTCCTCTTCCTCACACTGTCCCAGTTGAAAGCTCCTTTCACAGAATCGCATAAAATATCAAGTGACACAGACACCCACCTGCAGGCATCCACCTGCAAACACTGCCCCTCAAACCTCACCCAGCCCACACACGTATTGGCATTAGCACACCTGGCGTTACAGCAGGTTTCAAGTCAAATTAAACTCGAGGCTAGGTTCCCAGGCGCTTACAAACAGAAGACTTTAAACATAGATAAAGGTTTGTGTAAAATATATGTTGCTCCATTTCTGATTATTAAAGCAACTTCAGTAGAGCAAAATGAAGTTTGCCATTTTTTTTAACGCTTTAATCACAGGTTAGTCACAATATGATATAAATATAAAAGATGTGGTCCAGTCTTCGAAATTATGTTACAATGTGCTTTCTGAATTACAGAAATTGTTTACAAATGTTTATGTGATATATCAAGGACATAAATGTAATTGCTCTGTTCCTCACGGAACAAACAGCAAAATAAGGTGCACAATCAGAATTTGTTCCATTTTCCTCGTTAAATTATCCTTCCTTTTGCTGCACGCAAAAACATGTTTCCTGACTCATTACATTTCATTTATGGAGTAGAAGAGCGGTTTTTAACATTTTGAGCTCTGTGGATCCCCAATACACCATTACTGGAATTTGAGGACCCTTCCACTGAGTCATTATTGGGAGCCAAGAAACCACAGCCTAAGCAATTTCCATGGTTTGAACCTCAAAAGAATACCTCAAAATACAAAAAACAGGCACACACCAAACGAATGCTAAAATACTGAAATATTTTCTATAATTCCCAATCAAATATAGAAAAGGTTTTTACATTTTCAATTTTGCTTCTTTATTTGTATATTCTTTATTAAGTTAAATATTATTTAATGTTGACCCCATGAGTAGGACTCATGGACCCCTAGTGTACCACGGACCAGAGGTTAAAAACCTCTGGAGTAGAATATAGGCATGAAATTAGTTTTTGCTATAACACTACTTGACCCCCAAAACCTATGTTTTGACACCAAAATAAAGTATATAGGACTCATGGTTCTTGAAATATTACATCATCACTGCAACACATCCAGTATCTTAAAAAATGTTGTTCAGAAAAATTCGACCCGGATCTGCAATGTCTAGCTAAATTATTTCTCTGATGATCCAAAAACACAAATCAAAAGTGAAAATCTCTGGACAACAATTTTTTTACAGAGGTATATAAGTGGTCCTTCCCTGCCCATCAACTGCTGCTCACTATTGTTCGGTCTTTGAGCTGAGCGGGAGCTCAGTTTTCTTCTCCGGTCCCTAACTGATTCCTGGCGGTCTCTTGGGATTGCTTTTGGATGCGATCTCCTCTCCCAAGTGTTGCTTCCGATACTCTGGCCCCTGGCGGTGATTCTTGGTGTTTCGGTTGGCTTCTTGGCAGTCCGACTTGGTGTCCGGGACCATTGCAGTCTTAGCACGCGTCTCCCACTGTGTGTGCACTTTTATTGATTTCGTCCAGGGTCGGCTCATTCTGATCAGCCCCCACTGGTTAGATCTATTCATTTTGAGTAACTGCGTTTTCGTCGGCTGGTGATTTACATATTTTCAGAGTGGGTCTGACTCTGAGAGTTAAGCCGCATGTTCCCTTAATGCAGGCATGTATCTTTGTATCATACACACATGATTCTTCTTAACAACCAGCATCTCGGGCTTGAGATTGTCTAAACCATTTGATTTTTGTATTGATATAAATGCTGCACCGAAACAAAGGATTGATTATAAACCCTGATAACAAAAGCTTTTCTATACTTAAGGTATTAAGACGTTATTAATCGGCACATTTGCATACACCTTATTGCGAGTTAACAGATATTAGGATATTTTGTGTCCTATTGAGCCTTATTCAAAGGACAACCTTGATGAAACAAACATCACAACACTTTTGGCATTTAATTTGAAGAGACTTGTTACTAGAGAGTCAGTAATAGTGTGGAGAAGCCTAGAAGGCTTTATTTTGTTTTGTGTTGTTTTGCGTACATTTTTGTCTTTACAGGTCTTCCCTGCTGTCCCCTTCCCGTCCCCTTCTCCCCCATCTGACCACTCTGATCCTTGGTGCTGTAACAGCATACCAAATCAGTGGTGCCGGAAGGTGGTTCATGAGAGCATCGCACAGATCCTGAGGAAACACAAAAGGCCACATTTGACATCTTGCCAAAGGCCATAATTTTGTATTGCAACTATATGTATACTTATGGAATTCAACTTTCAGACAAGCAGCATGGTTTGCGCATGCACATACTCCCTTTGAGAATTTGCCCAAGAGCGAAGTACGCTTGTTTGTGACACTGGTGCTGAACCACCGTCTGTAAATTGATTATGAATTAGAACATTGGAATGTGGAGCACTCCATTGAAGACAACGGAGTGTTCCGTACTTCTACAGGCCGGTAAAGGCCAGCAAAGCAACATTCTCATGTTTTCACAAAAGCCTCTCGGAGCTCGAGGGGGTTTAAATCCCCTCAGGTTTCGAGAGGCCTTTGCTTTATTTGTTAGAATATTCTGCCCTCTAGTGGCAGAATGTTCCAATAGCCTTGTAGCCCTTCATAACTGGGCTATACCGGCTATTAAAGTCCTGCTCACTTGTTAAAGGCCCTCGCCGGTATAGCCCGCTACGGCGGGCTATAAGGCTAAATTTAAAAGTAGACTTTTGCTTAGTAGGAGGATAAAGGTGACGATTTATCAACAACTAGGGTTATCATACAATGTTTGCCATCTTGTAAAGGTGTTGATAATTGGTTTTTCTATAGCTCATGACAATCAAACTCAGTGTTTCAAAGTGAGTATGACAAAAGTCTGAGTCAGCCCTGCAAATATAGAATACATGACCTTCACATCACACAGATCACTGCATGTATTTCTCTGATCCACTCGGCTTTCTGCTCTGTATATACCCTGTAAATAAACCCAACCTGAAACATGGCTTCCTCTCAAACAACACTGGCTCTTTATAGCGTTATACGGGTGGGGCAGCATAAACACAGCTGATTAAACAAACATACAGTTGTAGAGAAATAACGTGGGAGGGGGAGGGTGGTGATTGAGTAGCACTTGGTAAATTACTGAATGGACAAACCCTTTTACTCATATGAAGGAGCCCTCCTTCATTTCATCACTTTCAGTGGACATAAAGTATTACTGCTTCCAGGAGTTGGCTCATGGACATAACCAAACAAGGTCAACGAGAGAAAGGGCCAAGCAATGGATGCATAACATGCGAGACGTGTTTGTTTAATGCACACTAGTAAGAATGCAAGACTTACCAGGATCGAACTGGACGAGGCTGGCGGTGCTGTGGGTGAAGTCCAATCCAAGTCTAGCTGAAGCTTCTAGGACCTTGTAAGGAAAGAAGGCACAATTGTTGTATGACTGAAGAGCTTTGTTTTAATGTGTTATTGTATAGTTATTTTTCATTTTCTATCAGAAACAATAATAACCAAAGGACATGGTTACGGTTGTATTCAGTATCTTACCTTGATGCCAACAAACGTAGGGTCTTTACTCTGACCTCTTCTTGTCAGCTTAATGGCAAGGGTTCCCACATTCTCACAGACGCGGTAAGATGTTTCTGCCAACTCAATCCTCGACCATTTAATATCTAGTCTGAAACAACAATGCACAGCATTTATTTATTCATGCACTTGCCCACCTTAATCGAAAAAGAACAACTAAAGGATGTGGAGTAATGCTGAAAGGTGGATCAGTATACAACGTATTATTTTTGTAGTCTTACAATGTGACAATCACTCTTCCCCAACTAAATGTATCTATGTCAAAAGTATGTATTAAGCCATTTCTTCAGTAATTTATCTGTGAGTAACATCATCACCCACATGATATTTTGTAGCAAACAGAGAATACTCTATTCAGAGTGAGTAGACTGTTTACTGCTTAGTACAATAATCCTTGTCTCAAAGCAATGTCAACTGTGGAAGGTAAATGCACCTCAAATCTCAGAGAAACCAAGAAATCTGGAAGTTATCTTATAGGCAGGGCCATGATCACCTCAAATTAGTTTTGTATTATCCAATATTAATATGCGACTCTCCATGCTCCATAGCATCTTGCAGTCGTTCAGTCTTCACATCTGATAGAGCTATTGAGAAATCTAGTTATAGGACACCTGGGTTATTTTCACAACATTTACACTGATCTTCCTTAGAAACTAAACAAGTCTTCAGAATCTGACAGAGTTTTGGCGTCTCAATTTGCGAAAACAAGACAACTTTACACTAGTTCTGAAAGTCCCATCCAAAGGCTCTCGCTGGAATAAAAAATCAAGTTTAAAACCCTATGCATTAACGACAGAGCATCCAGGAACAAAGGGCCAGGTTATTTACAGAAGCTGACATCCCACTGCATTACTACAAGTAACCTCTGGGTGACCACCACTTACTTGATCTAGCAATGGACTTACAAATGGATGAAGCGCAGTGGCCATTCTGATTCTGATTAGTTGACTAAAGGTTTTACCAAGCACAATGTATAAAGGGAAATGTTATTTCTCAAATGTCTTAGTCCATCTGTGAAGGTTTTGCAGTGTTTGCAGTACATTCCAAGGCTAGACACTTAAGTAAGATAATTTAACTACTACTGTCTATGCAGCTTTCATGCAGGGGGGCCAGGGAGCTTCGCCTACGTGCCAGCTGAATATCACTACTAGATATGAAGGGTAGCTCATCGCCATGTCATTTGATTCTGAGAACATCGCTCTTCTTTCCTAGCCTATCACTCCCTTTCTTCCTTCTGTTGAGTTGACTCTGTATTATATTTTCTCATCTCAGGCTGCTGTCTTTTTCTGGTCTCCTCAGATTTCCCTTCATCTCCTCTCCTGTCCAAGGGTTTCTGTTGGTTTACCTTCTCTCTCGCAGTATATGCAGGTTTTTTCTCTCCTTATGAGTTCTATGTCAGCTATAAGCTCGGTCTCAATTGCAGTGGATCACCTACCCTCTTCGCCCGTACTGGTACTGATCCACTGCAGCCCCCCCACTGGACACAACACCAAATTTGGAGGAGTCCATTTGACTCACCGTACCAGCTGAGGCGTGAATCCCACAATTGAGAGGTTTTCAAAGAGCAATACTGGAGCGTCCTGATTTAACGAGGTGGATTACCAACTGGAATAAAAATATTATTTGGAATATCAAACCTTTTTTAACACACTCACTGCACTTCACTATATCTACACCTTCACGGGCCACACACCCCCACTTCATCATATGGCAATGGAACAAAAGATCTCCGACAAAGAGCCCCTCCGTGGGTGCCCGTTGGGTATTGCAGCGCCGACCCAATGAGGAGCAGGTCCAGATAATGAAGTATGACACCTAGCTTGCTGGGTGTGTGAGGACCCTATTTCCGCAAGAGCGGGATCCCCATATCCCCTTTTTCTACCAGTATTACCCCTCCACCACCACCTACCTGTTGACGGTTGGTCCACGTACCTAAGTTAACTAGGTACCACCAGTAGAGGAACAGCATCCATTTTTGCTTAAAGGATCTGACAGGGCACCAATGCTGGACCTCTTTAAAAAGCCCCACTGTCCCTCTTTTTGACAAAAAAAAAATGTTGAGATTGACTCTGAAAGGCTAGTCACTATACCGTAAAAACTGAGACAGATTAGAAGAACTAACTCCTTGAATATAAACACACTTTGTGAATCTTGTTCATTTAGAGAGAGAGAACGTTCAAATGTCTATTCCATCATCGCATCGTTTCCTCAGAGTACTGTCTCTCACTTAGTCAAGCGTTGCTTTTGACTCTGATATCCTTGCAGGCAGTCTATTTCCGTCTCATTTTTACAGTCCTAGTGATACACAGTGTTTGCTTAGCTTCTGATGTAAAATGCTAGATGTATAGTAGTAAAAAAGAACAAGTAGGTAGAGGCCATGAGCTTTTAGTAATAGGACAACTTCACATTTTCAATGCAATCTCTTAATACCATACATTTCCCGAGGCCATAGTAGTTACCAATCATTTGTTCTTTTCTGCAGTATACTGTAGTGTTTTTAGAGACACTACCTACAAAACATCCTACTCCAACTTCTGGCTGATGCTTGTTTACACACAGCTAAACAATAATGATGAATCTCTCCATATATGGGATCTAGCTGTGCATGCACATAGAACATCTAAAGGCTTTTTGAGGTCACTTAAAGAAAGAGCAGCCATTACACACAGATGACTTGGGAAAGTTTGCACCAAGATCATTAGGGTATCTCCATTTTAGTGTGTTGGACAGAGATATTCGTTGATACCTCTACCCATCTCAGTCTGATGCAGTCAAGTAATACATTGGGGCATTTTTTGCTACACATGCACAATTCAATAGAAAGCCTAAACAAGGTAATTGACTGTTAATACAGAATGTGAGTCAGAAAAGGCTCCATGTACTTTTTTCAGTGCTTTGGGTAAGGAACTTATCAAGCATCATTATAGTGCCTGTACTGCAACGCCTAATTATGCATGGCTGCAATGCTATCATGTGTAAGCATTCAAGTAAGAAATGGGTGAACATTGTGCTATATTGCAACACTCAAGGCACACTAAATGGGCCAGACTACATGGGCTTCTCACCAATGCAGAGCACTTTGGCATCCACATTTGCACCAGCAAACATCTGTCCAAATGTCTCTTTTAGGTCTCAACTTTAGCTGTCTGTTGGGAGAAAATATGTTTTCAATACATAACATACATGAAGATAGGGCTTTGGGTCATCCCCTTGCTCATGAGTGAATGGCTTTGTTGTCCATGTCACCTCCCGGCTCCTCTATACAATGGCTTTCCTCCCATTGCTTGTATTTGCCCCACCCACAAGCATTTTGACCTCATACTGTTTGGATTGGTGGAGGTATTCTTCTACTGGTGTTGTCAGATCTTACATTTCTGAAGAGGGACTATCCTTTCACCTCTCTCCATCTACCCCCTCCTTTCCTAGCCTCTTCTTTTTCCCCTCCTACCCCATCTCCAAAGCCCTATCTATTGTCCACTTTGCTCGTCTCTAGCACTTTTTGTCTATGCCTGCTGCACTGGGAAAGACAGCCATTTTAAAATGGGTTGTAACCGGTGCAAGAGAGCTACCGGCACATGTGCATATGAGGTTGGCATCTTTAGTTATTTATTGTATATGAACAAATCTCATTCATAGATTATCACCATGAGTCCATGCACATCCACAGCTGACATCTGGAACAGCGTAGTTTTGGATCCATCCTTTCATATTTTATTTGGCCACTTATATGTATATGTATAGCCTTATGTACTTGTGTGATATAACATTATTAGTGTAATGTGGTGCACTTGAATAGTTGCAGAAAGTGCATTTACAGTGTAATCTCGACATTTATGAGTGTGTGTATATATTTATTTTACAGTAACATCGTGTTGCAGTTCTCATATATATCTGCATTTGTGTGGTTTGAATAACATTGTATTCCTTATATCTTCATGTATTTCTGAAGTAATACTCTCCATTTCAATTATAACTGAATATGTATCTGTAGTCATGCATTTGAACTGTGTATTGAAATGCTTGCCATACTAAAGTTGACCAAAGGCCTTAAGCTTTTGCAATGTTTAACTCTAATGTGAATGCTTGCTTTGGGTGCAATGTTTTTCTTTCCTCTGCAGATGTTGATGCATTAGCTAAATAGAGGTTCATTGGATGAAAGAGACAGTGAAACTCAAAAGGAGTAGCTTCTGGCAAGGATAAGAAGCTCTATTGAAGGAAGGGAGGACTACTGTCCAAGAGGAATAAGGAGAGGAAACCAAGGAAGTTTTAATGTGTAGACCGAAGGAAAGAAATCTCAAGTGTAGTTGCCAAGTTTGGTTATTTGAAGATGGGAACTAATTGGACATGTGACCTGGAATTCTCAAAGGTTCTTTTGGTGGGCATAATAGGGCATTGCACTTTAGTCTTGTTCAGATTCCCCTTTAGACTTCAGAGGTACAGACCTCCTTGTGACATCTCTGTTGTGTGACTTCATACTAAACAATATAATTTAGTTTGATAACTTCTACAGAAGTTCTGCTATGCTGAAACCTTTCTCTGCTTTCCTCACTTATTAGGGTTTCCCCGATTCCCAATTTGAATAGGGTTTAGGTGATCTTAATAGACAACTTGATTGAAACTTTCAATCTATTCACTAGACCTTATTTCTCATTCTTTGAATAGCAGCTATCAAATTCCTCATTTGCTTCTTGTTATTGAGGATTCATTTTATTAGCTGTTTCAGATATCATCTAGTGAGCCTGTATTTTATACTATGTTTCTGCGACTGATTTATATCAGCTTGGCTTTGATGTTATAATAAATCAATTCTTAATCCCACCAGTTGACTCAGTGCTTTACGGTGTGACCAAATGGGTTACACTGCAATTGGTAAATTATAGTTGATCCTAGCTCCTTTTATTCCTTGATGCACTATCACATCTTTAACCCCTTCGCCGCGGCAGGAATTCCGCAGCGGCGCTGGGGGGGGTTTGGGGGCAGCGCGATGGCGCTGTGCTCGTGACGGAACCACTCCGTCACGAGCCACGGTTGAGCTGTGCTCATGACGGAGTAGTTCCGTCACGTCTCCGCCCACTACGCTAATCGCCCGCACAGGCGGGGAATTAGCGCCGCGTGGGCGGAGCGGCCGCCAACGGCCGTAGCATGACGGAACCACTCCGTCATGAGCACACGGCGACCGTGGCTCATGACGGAGTGGTTCCGTCATGAGCGGGGAAGGGGTTAAGCAGGATTTATCCAAATATAAGAAAATGCATTCAAAGTTGGCTGCCGCAGTTGTCACTAAATGCCCCATAACGTTGATAAATGATTAATTATTTTGTGTCAGACGTAAAACCCAACATTTCACCAAACTGTTGACGTTGCCATACAACTCCATTTTGTTCTTATCTACTGATTGTCTATGATGTACAGCATTTCTGTGCGAAATGCTCCAGTCATGTCAAAGAAATATAAAAACAAAGCCCCCGATTTAAGTATGATTGAAAACTAGTATTGTTCAGTTCTAATTGTATCGGGCTCTCTCCCTTTAGCCGCAAGTTGCTGGCCAGAGGAGTAGAGAACCGCAAAATGTGCAATGAATTGTAAATTTGATCCTACTCACTTTTGGACCAGTGATTGATAATTAACGGAAAGGGATCGCTACCTTGTAACATTATTGCACATTTTGAAACTGGAGAAACAGTGATAACAGCACAGATTGCCGCGTGCCTGCACATCTGCTGCTGTCTTGTCCCTTTGTTACTCCTCATGGAAGACTAGTCTAGCACACGCCTAGCATTCTACACAATGCCAGCTTCACACATCCATCAGGTGTCGCAGAGAAACAGCTGCGAATGTAAATGTTTCTGTAAGGTGTTACGTATTATGAGAATGGGAGAGCTAAAGTTCAACATCTGGACTATGCCACAATTTGGAGTTTTTTCACTGCGTGAGATTTACGTAAAATGTCGTCAGTCTATTGAGTGCCACGTGTAGCCAGTGGCTAGAATAGGAATCTAACAAAATAAAACCTATTCCCAATAACATAGCGAAAGAATATATTTCATCATATTAGCAATACATAGAACTCCTACTGTCTGCGACAGACTTGCCGTTTTCACAGATCAAGTCCATTATAGTTTTTTTTAGATACAAGTGTTAATAGTATGGGATTGGTCCTGTTTTTAGCTTCACTTGAGCTCCAGTGGATTGTTCAGTTATAGAAAACAGTATCAGACCGATTTGTACGGAAATATTCTAGATACATTAATGTATGCTAAGAGGTTCAGTGGTGACCTGCGCTCAACTAGAAACACTTGAGTTGTCTCTGACACACTCAGAACTCCAATGGGGAAAAGACACAACAATCTATCCACGATGCAGTGGTCCACAATTGTTTGTAGAATCTTAGCGGTATGACCACCAGTAGTACAGGGAGTAAAGATGAGAGCAACAGACAGGAAGTGGGTAGAATAGATGTGATCATGCCCCCCCCCCAACCCACGCCCCCTCCCCGCCAAACTCACAAATTCAACTCTCTCCTCCTCCTTGATGTGCCAGAAACAATGTTTAACTTGAGCCGGTGGTTGCAGGTGGGGCCCGCTAACAGTACATTTTAGCGAGCGGCACTTAGTTTTCCCTCAACAACCTTTGTTCCAGAGCAGGAGAGAGAACAAACACAAACGGGGGAAGAAGGAGGAAGAGAAAGGTGGAAAAGCAGCGATAAAGGGAGAAACCAGGGGTAATAGAGATTCTGAAAGAATGAGATAAAGAGGCAGGGAATGTCTAGTGGTGGATGAAAGCGGCATGATGTGAGACCAAAACTATGTAGCTTTGGCATTCCGCACCCAGACCTTCCATAGCACTCACTGCGGGCTTCAGAACAAAACTTTGGGCCCGACAGTTACTGTTTCACAAATTAAGCACTGCCCAAAAAACACATTACCTGGTTTCTACTGATAGTTGTCTGGCCTAAATTAATTTTTCTCCCAGATACAAACAAAAATAGATTACCATTATTATGTAAAGTGTGACAGCCACAGCATAGCGGTAACTCCACTCATTGTGCAAAGGACATTAACGCTGGGCATTGTGCTCCTCTGGAGGAACTCTGCTTCCATTTGTATGGGGAATGAGATACCTTCTGAGCAAGTTCAATCCCAAGCCTCTTTTCTCCATTGTTTTCCAATCCTAGAGACTCCTGGAAAAATTTGCAGTAGTTTTGTGTGTGTCTGAATAATGCAGCAGACAAAGGCTATTGTCTCCTGCTGAGATGACACAGTGACATACAACTCCTGTCACCACGTGACTCCAAGGTTTCCACCTTCACAGCTATAAAGGAGACCAAATACAACACTTTATTAATATTAACAAGCTGATGGTGTGATGTCCCTCTTCATCATGTTTAAATATTATGGGGGGGACAATGGTGCACATGCATCAACTTCCCGAAAAGCGATTCCTTAATAGCGAAAAAGAAAGATTCGCTAATAAGGAATCGCATTTCGGAATGCATGAACAGATTCGGTAAATCTCAGCGCTTCCTTAAAAATCGCTAATATTTACCGAATACTCAATAGCGATTTCTGAAAATAACGAATAGCAATTACCGAATTCGGTATTACCGAATTCGGTATTAGCGAGTTCGGAATTTGCGAATTCGCTAATAACAGGTCGCTCTAGAAGCAGGCTGATGACATCACAACCAGGAAGTCAACCAGCCCCACCCTCATTCACTGCCCTGAGGAGCTCACAGGAGGAGGCAGAGCACAGAGGCTGAGGCAAGAGAATTTACCCACTGAAACAATCCACCCTACCTTCATCCAGGATGGAGAAGGATGCACCAACCACTGCAGACACGCCCAGGAAGAGGAAGAGAAAGTTCTCTGACAGGGAACTTGAGCACTTGATAGAGGGGGTGAGCAGCAAGCATGACAAGCTGTTTGGCAAGCTCTCACTCAAGGTGCCCAAAGCTGAGAAGAGGAAAATTTGGCTTCGCATCAGGGAGAGGGTGAATGCTGTGGGAGTGACGCACCGCAGCATCGACGACCAAAAGAAGAGGTGGTATGACCTCAGGAAGAGGGCAAAGGAAAGAATTGCCGAAAGGGTCAAGGAGGCAGCTGGCGCAGGAGGAGAGCCATCCACAGTACCTGCAAACACTGCCCTGGAGGAACTCGTCGAGGGGACCATTGAGCCAGAGGCGGTTGTCGGAGTAACGCAGATGGACACCTCCGGCGCAGCCACCACAGAACAAGGTAAGATGCATGTCTGCGCCCATACGCTGCGTATCGTATACGCATCCCCATCCCCCCAGGTCAATCACAGTGTGCAGGCAGAAGTGCATAAACCATATGCTCTCACATCAGTATTGCATCATGGGAGTCGTAGTCATGTCAGCAAAGTGTGCATGTATAGTCACAAATGCACAATAAATGAGTTCAGCAGTACGGGGCCAACAGAGAGTCAAATCATGTAATTCATTGTAGGAAATTGTTGCGGGATGAAAGGAGGCTCTGAAACAGGAGCTGTTTCTCTAGGTGCTTTATTCTTTTTAGGTACACGTTTTCTATCTTTTGAGGGTCTATAGTACGGTAAGGTGCTCTCCTCGTCGAGTTCTGGGGTCCGGCGACTGGTAGGGGGCGTCTTCCCTCTCTGACTCCGCTCCAGGATGTCGAGGTCTTCGGGACAGGGCGGTTCTCCGGTCCTCAGGGCGAGGTGAGGGAAGAAAGGACAGAAGGGAGAGGCGTATCAGTGATTTGCTCAAAAGGTAATACCGTGAGAGGACCCAGGGAGTGGAGGAGGATCACCGTGCTCAAAACTCCTAACCTATGTGGCGAAGGTAGTGAGGAAAGGGTACGGTGAGGGGTACGGCTCTTAGGTTCTAGGCACACTACGAAGACCCGCCCAACCCGCGATACGAGCCCGTACCTGCTGGTGCCACGCTTCTCCCTCGGAAACGTGGCGGGGCGAATCACGGGGTCGTTGGCCTCCTGGCTCGGCTACCGGCACCACAGCTCATCGCCTGGTTATCTCCTCGTTCTTCTCTTCCACGATACTCTCCACTCGGTCCTCTCGGTTCTCCTCTCGTTCTCCTTCTCTCTCTCTCTTCTCCGCTCCGGTGATAACACACACCTCTCGTCCTCGCCTTCCGGGATATGACGGCTCCGTCTCTGTAACGTCCTCGTCGGGGGCGGGGTCTGCTGCTAGCTCGTCCCAATTAAAGTAACAGTGTTCGTCAGGCGTCTCGGCGCTACCAAAGGCTGTAGGTCTGATCCGTGAGACCGGGTGCTGTGGGTACAGAGGGGATATGGTGGGGGACACAAAGTCAGTGTGAGAGTGGCAGACGAAGGCTCTGTCGGGGTCGGACTCACTGTTACAGAAATAAATGCAGAATGACAAACAGATGTAGTCACAAAATAAACTAACAATGCACTGTTTCATACACAGATGCATCTCCTGGGGATTCAGATGATAGTGAACGCCTCATCATCTCCGAAACACCGGCAGATACCGATGGTGACACTCCGCAGGAAGGTCAATCCCCACCACCACCAGCGGCAATACCACCACCACCACCACCACCAGCGACAATACCACCAAGACGCAGGGCACATGTCCCCTCCCTGCAGGTGATGGATGCATGCCCGAGTCCTGCACCCACAAGTGGGCAAAGTCATACAGGTGTCACACCGCCAGCACCACCACCAGCACGTGGTAGAGTCACGCAGCGGCGCAGGTCCATGCGCAGTACTGCCGAGGGAGCCGACCAGCCAAGGAACATTTATGGTGGAGTCGAGGCCCAGATGCTGCGTGTTCAGCTCCTGCAGGGGAGACAATGAACCTCAATATTTCACGACTCGCCAAACATATGTGCACTCTAACTGACGCTGTGCGGCACATGACCACAGTTGTGGCAGAGGGCAATAGGGACATTAGTCAGAACCTCCAGGAGCTTACCCGTGCCATCCAAGCAGGACAACACAGCGAGCGCCGGAGGCATAGGCAGAACTTGTTGTCCCGCCGCTCCGTGTCACTGCAGGTGGACCTCGGACATTACTGTGGTGACGTGGCGAAGTCCTTAGCCCAGGTGACCACTGCAGTGGAACACTTGCAGTCAGGGACATTCAGTGGCAGCAACTTGGGAGGGGAGGATGGCAGTGATTCTGCATCCAGTGTGAGCAGCGTGTCGGTGCTGGAGACCTGCACCAGGAGGCGCAGTTCGCGCTGCTCCACAGCCACAGAGACACAGCGTGGTGAGGTGGAGGAGACACGCGATAGGAGGCTGGGTGTTCATGGGAAGCGCCACTAGACATTCAGTCCTGCATCCCTGACCATGGTGGGGTACCCATGGCCCACTTTAATTTTGCATTAGCACTCCCGTGATGCCAACGGTCATGTTTTTGCCCACAATGTGCGGGGGAACTCTAATTTGCATGTTAGTGTAACATTACCTACATAAGTGCTCATGTGAAGTAAACAGTAGCACTCCTAATGATATCGTCATGGCTCATTCTTACCTGGCTCTGAAATGATGTTGTGTGATGTATGTCCGCCTCCTTTGACCTTCAGCTGTGTTTGGAACGTGTGACTGTCGGTGTTGTGCGGGTGGTTGATCATCCTGGTAGTTGTCATTCCTGTCCACCTCTATGGGTATCCCCCTTCTGGTTGCAATGTTGTGCATCATGGCACATACTGCTACAATCCTGCAGCAGGTGTCTGGTTTATATTGGAAAGCACCACCAGTCTTATGTAAGATCAGGAAGCGACTCTTCAGGGTCCCGAATGTCCTCTCAATCACATTTCTGGTGCTAATGTGGGCCGCGTTGTAGCGTTGTTCCTGTGGTGTAGCTGGGTTGATGTAGGGGGTGAGGATATATTCCCGCAGGGCGTATGCACTGTCACCTACAGGATGGAAGCAAAGGCTTAACGTCAGTCATGATGATACATGTGTGATACAGATGTTATGAATAGGTATGTTTACGTACCAAGCAGGAGTCCCTCTCCGAATTCTCCATTGAGCAGACGCCTGTGGATGCCACTGTGTCTGAATATATTGGAGTCGTGTGTGCTCCCTGGAAATTGTGCCACTATGTCCGTGATGATGTCCTTGGCATCGCACTCGACCTGCACGTTGATGGAGTGATAGGACTTCCTGTTACGGAAGATGTACTCATTGGCTGAGGGTGGACAGATGGGAAAACCCAAAGGAAATGATGGACGGAGTGTTGAACATTGCAAGCACTCACCCCCAGTCAACTGATCTGGGTTTAATCCATCACCGTTCTTTAGCTCACTCTGCCACCCCAGTTCAGACATGGCCATATGCAAATCAGTCTGACCCTGTGCCTCATGGGAACAGTCCAGCCCGAACTGCCAAGCCATGTCTTCCCTGGACCGGAAACAAGCTTCCTAGGACCGGTTTCTGGCATTTCAGCCGTCTTCAGCCAGGCTTGCTTGAATCCAGTGGCAAAGTGAGCAAGGGACTCACGTCTGATCATACCCTGCCAACTTATGGCGAACAAAGCAAAAACCAAAGGAAATGATGGACGGAGTGTTGACCATTGCAAGCACTCACCCCCAGTCAACTGATCTGGGTTTAATCCATCACCGTTCTTTAGCTCACTCTGCCACCCCAGTTCAGACATGGCCATATGGCCATATGCAAATCAGTCTGACCCTGTGCCTCATGGGAACAGTCCAACAGATGGGGACATGCGTGCAGTCAATGCATCCTATGACATGGGGGAATTGGGCCACCTGGTAGAATTCCTGTTTGGTGTGGTCCATCTGCTGTGGGGTTGTGGGGAAGCTGATGTGGGTATGTATCATTGTCAGCATGGCATCAATGAATTTACGGAAGAAGCGTGATAGTGCGCTTTGTGATATGCCTCCCGCTACCTCTATGACCCCCTGGAAACTTCCAGACGCCAGTAGGTGCAGGCTGCATAGGACCTGGACGTGCGCAGGAATGGCATTGGTCCGACGTGTCTGGTGCTGCAGTAGTGGTTCCAGGTCAGCAATTAGGTGCATTATCATTGCACGACTGAGACGGTACTTGTCGTATACCTCATCCTCATTTTGGCCAAGCAATGTAATGCGCACTCTGAATACTCTCTCCTGGATCCTTCTCCTGCGCTGTGCTGCAGCATTTATTCTCATCCTCCTTGCAAGCACGTAGAGGGCTGCCATTTTGTGAAAGGAAACAGGGTCTCCAGGCCCAATTTGTATGGCTTTCTCATTGATTGCATCTGTGAAACACTTGTGATTTTTTCCGGATGTTTTTTTTTTTCTGCAACTTTACCTGCTGGTTCTGATTCCCCTTAATCTGCTCATGCTAAATAGCGAATTTTGAGATTTTCGGTATTTGCGACTTTTGATGCATTCATTAGCGATTCCTTATTTTTGATTCGCTAATGCCAGGCGCTATTTGTGTTTTCAGTATTGCCAATTCTTTATTTAGCGATTCTTTATTTTTCCGGGAATTTTTTTTGCGATTCTTTATTTTAACGGGGACTTTTTTTGCGATTCTTTATTTTTTCACTATTGGTGTTGATGCATTGGGATTCGTTGTTTGCCACTCGCTAACAGGAGATTTTAGCGATACGGTATTTTTGCGAGGTGATTTTTGCTTGATGCATGTGCCAGAATGTCTCCTTAAGGGTCCACGCTGGTGTGTTATCTTTCAACACTTTGGGGAGGGGGTTCTTCTGAAACAGCTGAGGGACTACAAGAGGAGACTACACTGGATCCTTTAACTAGCAGACATTTGTTCTGTATTCTTGTATAGGTAAGTCTTGATGTAGAATTCATGCAGCTGGTGAGCACTAGAACTTTATCCTGCTACAAGTGATGGGTGCATTGGCATAATCCTGTAGAGGAAGGCTAGAATGGGGCATTTTTAGAAGTGATGCCATTACACACGTAATGCTAACGGGATTGCTAGAGTGGTATTGCATGACATGAGATGCACATTTAGATTATATCATATCAATAGGATAGAGTGGTGTGCTTCTCTATATGAAGCTGGTCTGTTCCAGTTGGTGGAATCAAATCTCCACCTACAGGTGAGAGTTAGAATATTACCCTGCCTTAGGTTAGAAACCACAGGTTCTTAACCTCACTAGAAGTAACAAATGATCAGAGATCATGCATCTTTTTCATCATGAACAAACCCTTGCTAAACATTATTTTAGAAACTGTGGAAGACCAGGGAAGGCAAGGAATATATTTTTCCATGGGGTGTCCTTATGCTTAGAAGGAGGTTGATGTAATAACTGCACGGTCAAAGCTGCAGTAACTGTTCTACATATGAGAGAATATGCTTTTGAAATCTTTATGCTATTTGGGTGCTTCCGTAGACAGATGTGATGTTTATTATTGTTTTGTTTTGCATCCTTGTGTCTTAACTCTTTCCGTGCTCATGACGGAACCACGCCGTCATGAGCCACGGTTGCCGTGTGCTAATGACGGAGTGGTTCCGTCATGCTGCGGCCGTTGGCGGCCGCGCCGCCCACGCGGCGCTAATTCCCCGCCTGTGCGGGCGATTAGCGCCGTGGGCGGAGTCATGACGGAACCACTCCGTCATGAGCACAGCCCAACCGTGGCTCATGACGGAGTGGCTCCGTCATGAGCACCGCGCCACCGCGCTGCCCCCCCGCACCCCCAGCGCTGGGTTAATCAGTGTTAGTGAGTTCCAAGGCAGAGTAGATACAAGCTTTTTTGCGGGCAATCTCAATATTATTTTTATAAGTAGGGGGTATCTTATTTATTTACTTGAAATACAGGACACCAATAGGATCAAACTGTGCAGGGCCAGGATGGTCATACAACAGTATGTGAAGGAGGAAGGTTTCATAATTGATGGCTTTGTCTGTTAAGAGATCAGTTAAATCCACGTTTCTTCTGGAACATATCTCATTAACCCAGGAAGGACGGCGAGTATCTTACATATATGGCACGCTTTGTCATGATCAACCAAGGTGGGAACTGGGCTTCTGGGCTAATTGGGACAAAGACTATGTGAACCCCCACAGATAGACAAATTGAATAAAACACTGTCATATGTTCTAGTGTCAAAGAATAATGTCACATTATACACCTTAAATGCCTTCATAAAACATATTACATAACCATTATCCTTTAAAAACTATATCCCAACAACAGAACAGGATGCCTAAGATATCATTTAAAGTGAACTTGAAATCGACAGGGATACATGGATGGAGAAGCATGGACCTAGATGTATGCATTGTGACCCTGGGGAGACTATGACAGAAGGAAAACAAAAATGTAATAGGCAGGTTGTTTCAATCAATCTCATCCAATAGGCTGCTATCCAGTCCCTGTTTTTTACCCACCATGCAATCCCTGATTGCAACCAGCCATATGCAAATCAGCCATAGACTGCTCCAGCAGGAACAGGCTAGCCTGAAATGCCATGTCAGGTCCCCTCTGACCTGGAGAACAAGTATTTACAGAGTAGTTTCAGCTTTGTTTCAGCTGGTGTAGCTTGAGTCCTATGGCACAGTGAGCTTGGGACCCACGTATCGGCATACCTGTCGCACCCAGGATATCGCACTGAAGACAACAAAAGAGTGATGGGTGGATTGCTTGAATTAACTTCAGCCACTGGTAATTACCAAAGTCTGCAATCTGTTTTTTGCCCACCATGCCCAGCTAGTCAGGAACCAGCCATAAGCAAAAGATCTTGGTCCCAGTCCAACAGGAACAGTCCATCCAGAATTGCTTAGCCAGGTCCCTTCTGAATAAGAACACAAACAACCACATAATGCTTACGGCCACTCAGGCCATCATCAGTTGGGTGCAGCTCAAGTCCTATTGAAGCATGAACCATAGTTTCTTGTCCCAGATTAAGACAAGACTTAGATACTTTCAAGCAAACTCTTGCTCTACAACTGTTATAGAGTTGCACGGGTTGCACCAGACCCCAGATGCTGAGTGAGTATGTGATATCCAGCTATTATATGATGTTCCTCCACCCAGCACTGATTGTGCTTCACTTCCATTTTGTTGTAATGTGGTTTTTATGCGTAGAAACCAATGAAATGCACTATAAAAAAGGAATAACTTGACTGCAGAACAAATAACTGTGTTTTTTCAGTAGCATAGATACAACCATATATGCGTTAAGGTGAGGTTTATTTAATGACCTAACCTACTATATTTGAGAATCAAAAGGCAGCCTGCTGCTGGTGCTCACTAGAATCACAGAAGCAGTAAGGTGAGCCAAGTTCATTTCTAGACAGAAATGCTTCTCCATTCATACCCCTGCTCAAGATGTTTCTCTCTACTTTTTTGACTGTCCATGCTTAAGTCAAGCAGGAAATTAGTGTATTCAGTGCAGGTCTAAATGAGGAACAGCATATGTCCACAGTCAACAGCAAAATTCCAGATGTGTTGCATGTCTGGGGACACAGAATAAACTTAGTAAAAGCTTAGAACAGGAGCTGCAGATCACGTTTAAAGTGGCATCTGGGACTGCACAAGGGAACAACATCTGCCAGGTGGAATTGTAGTGGGAATGTCCATGATGGAACTAGATGCAGAAGCAGCAACCCAAGCCTGTTGCCCCTTGAAGTGGTTAGGCCAAATGTGTGATGATGTAAGGATTTGGCTGTGTCGGCGCTCTGGAAGGAGCACTCATCCAATAAGGTGCTCCTGATTTGTTGCTGGAGGAGCCTCCATTGTTCTTGCAAAGGAAAGACTTTTGGAGTCTATCAGGTCATTTGATATACCTCAGCTGAGTAGAGTGTGGTGTTTCCAAATGACACCAGGATGAGACGAAAAGGCTTGTTTTGCCTGCCACCCTGGCAACACACTGATTGGGTTCATGAAAATAAGTTGTACCATAACATTTTTATGAAATTCCCATTGGAATACATCAATTTATCTTATGTAAACGCTTTTTTCATTTTTACTAGTTTTGGCCTCATCGGTCCATATAATAGTGAGATGAACATTTTCAAACACATTGTATAACTTCTCTTGCTCTGGAATGTTATAAATACAAACATCTGCCTGTATAGAAATGACACTGCAAGTGAACTATTGAAGTAATTCACCTGCAATGTCATTTCTATAGGCATTGAGTTTCGGACATTGATTTTGATCTCAATCAATGTAGTAAGAACATTCAATTTTACTGCTTCTTTTTACTGTTTAATCTAAACCTGGCATGTTTTGACCAAGCAGAGCTTTCTAATTTATTTCTAACTCTGACTATATATATACCAGGAACAACAATATCAGAGGCGCAAGAGTGTTCAGTACCTGTATTGCGGTAAATAAGGTTCCTTCATACAAGAGTGTCCTACTTGTCCAAAGACCACAGGGAAACTAGAAAGCTCAAGTGACAAACAGGATAACTCCTTGAGCTTAAAGCATGTGGCTCCTCAGCAAACCATCGCTAATACTTTACAGAAATCATCTCCACATCTTTCCCTCCAAGCTCATGTATCAGTGGACAAGATGATGGAAGAAGTGATAGAAACGATAGAGTCTGGAGCAACCAGAAATTTCATAGACGCTAAATACTGCTCTAATTTAAAAATTCCCACTCATAAGAAAGCCCAGCCTGAATCAGTAAGAACTATGGATGGGATAATGCTAACTTCAGTGCTCATAACACATCACACAGTTACTGTTGAACTAGCCGTGAATCAAGAGTCTGAAACACACAGAGAGAAAATCAGTTTCGATATAATAGGTGCTACGCAATTTGGAATAATTTTGGGGACGCCGTGGTTAATGGAGCATATATACCTGCTGTCAGAAAGTGGGTAATTAATTTGGGAGGGAAGTGCCTGCTAATGTAATAAACACTATCTGGTTAGGCCAACACACAGTTTGTAGAAAATCTCTGATCAAGTGCTGGAGGCTATGGCATAAGAAGCAGGCAATGTTCCAAGAAGTGCATGGTAAGTTAAAGCATTAGCAGCAATCTTCAAGTCAAGTAAACAACCCAAGAATATTCCCAACCCAATTATAAAAAATAGAGAAAAAGGTGATGAGAAAAAACCGAACAAACTGATTAAAATCAGACAAGAGAACCCAGAGATATGAATTTTGAAAGTTTTAAGGCAAACAGTACCTACAATTGGTAAAGCACCAATCAGAATTAACAGTACATGGTTGACTGGAAGCAAGGTGCAATTTCAGGCTACCGCAGTGGCAAAGGGGGCATATACACAAGCCTGGTCTCCCCGTTCAAAGGTTTCACCTTCTCAGTTAGGGCTTTATTTGGAGGAGAGGACAGTCTGTCAAAAGGTGATGCATATCCCAACCGTCATATTACAAGTGCCATGGGCTATGATGCACTTGTAATGTGGGGAATGAGACATTCACCACACTGGTGATGGAGTATCCCATTTGCTAAACTCTAAATTATTCCCTTAGAATTTTTTCTGTAAGTCAAAGTCAAGGTCCAAGGCTGAGGCTGGCGAGGGACCCTTAATGTATGTCATTGTTGTGCGCCCACTGAAGCTTTCGGATCTTTTACCGAAAATTCAGAGGGACAGAAAGTTGGACTTCATAGCTAGAGATTGCGTCATTGAAGGGAGGATTTATTGCATTGGCCAAACATTTTCCCTCTCTTTTTCAGTTGTTGAAATCCTCCAGCAAGGCAAGGCTGAAAGCCTTAATTATGTAGTGTGCCCCGAGTTTGGACACCTTTTTAATTTATCATTGACAAAAAGCTCCAAGTGCAACTGTGAAGGCAAAAGAAGCAGCAGAGATCAGAAGGAAGATCAAATCCAGAAAACGTTCCCTTGCAATAGTGGTGGTGACTAAAGAAAAATTATTCAGAAATGGAAAACAGATGATTTTCCTACCGGCAGGTGATATAGCAGGCCATGGACATCTTGGGGTATCAGACTGCACCAAAAAAAAAAAATTATATGAAGTACTTGGTGCGAAGCTGGTGTCTGTTTCTTTTGAAGGGAATTGAAAAATTATCTTCTGTGGTAAATCAAACAGCCACCTGCAGAGCTCAAGGTTCTAAAGAATTGGAAAAAGATAGGCCTTTGATTTGTAGAAACCCTTGGACAATAACTGATATCGAAAATAATACTGTGAGACCATAGGCAATTTCTGAAAGCTCAGTAAACTAAAAGAGATAGCCTAATCATTCATTACCTGTTGTGTTCTGGTTATTGCATGGGACACAGCCACACCTGGTTTTCTTGTGTGCTTTGGGGAGTCTTCTCTTGGCAAGCCTTGGCAGCTTGTCCTGGCCCCCTGGAGTTTAAACATGTTTCTGAGTCCCACCTTTCTTTAACTTCTGGGAATGTTCTTTCTGGCTGTTCCTGTGGGCCCCAGGTCCTCAGAGGAGACTCCTAGGCACTAGGTCTCTCTCCAGATCGGGTTCCTGCAGGGTCCAGTCCTCTTTGGTCTTCTGGGCGGTGTTAGAGTCAAATGTTCTTCTGCAAATTGCATCCTTGGAGCACAAAAACAGGAGGTCAGCTACCTTGAAGAGAAGTTTCAGACCGTGGGTACCAGGCAGAGGTCAGTAGTCATCTTTCTTCAGAAGGGTATTCTTGAGGTGTAGTCTTCCAAGGATGTTCTAACGAGGTGGTGGTGATGTACCAGTCTTATCTTGGGCATTGGTATTGGCCAGTTATTGCAGAATGGTCCCTACTCAGTCCTGTCTACTTTCTCACTCTATGCCCACCTCCATTTTAAGCACTTCCTCTTTGATAAAGCAAAAATATTTACTATAGTAAAAAATAACAAAAACCATTAATCTAAGAGGTCTGAATTCATCCACCAGGAGGGTCTGTATCACTCTCAAACTGCTCCCCCATCCAGAAAAGATCCCCTCTGTAAGGATCCAAACTGGTTCTCCCTTCTGCTGGATTTGGTTTAGGGATCTAGGGGGGCTCTGGGAGTGAAATGGACTTGGCATCTCCAAGTCAAAAAAGGTAGTGTTAAGGTTGCCCATTTATATGCAACTGCTCCTCTCCACTCGCAAATGTCTAATCCCTGGCTAATTTGTGCTACGTGGCCAGTTGTTAAAAACACCATTGCCTTCCTGAGTCTAGATACCGGGCTAATGTTGTCTAGAAATCCGGGCCATTAATTCCACAAGCCGGAATGTGCATTCTGCCCATGGATGTGAGAAGAGTGGCAAAACTAGTTCAACAGCAATTTTGATTCACAAAGCAAAAAGTTATTTTTACAAAGTTTATGTTTCACTAACATTATTAAATAACCAGTGTCACCATTAAATTAGGTTTTGAAAACTGAGAGGAAAATACTTTTGATTCATTTTGCTAGCATTTTCCCAAGGAGAGATGTAAAATAATACTTTTAACTATACCTAGACCTGTTCCTGTAGTATGACAATAAACCTATACAGTGAAAATAGTTTTGGAGACTTCAGCCGTGGAGACAGACCTGCATGGCAGAAAGGCCTCTGTAGCAAGGAATTCCATGCCAGTTCTGACTGAAGTATGTGGTAAGTAGGCCATAATCAAGTGGACACAGGGGCTGTCACCTAGCTCACCTCCAGCTCCATACCGGGGAACAGGAGGACCTTGTCTTCCACTTACATACCTGGGGCCTTCCCCATGAAAACAGAGTGTTCGCTACCAACCAAGGTCATCAGCCAAAATGATGGGGAAATCCAGGGCTGCCAGACTGCCAATAGTTCCCCTGCCGAATTTCAACAATGCCCCGGTGTCACAGCTGTCATGACCGCCACTTTCTTTTTATGTATGCACTTAGAATATGTAGGAGCAATGATTACACTGAGCACTCACCTTTGGAATAACATAGTGTGTTCAGACATATGCCACAGTAATGATGATTATATTGAGCACTGTCCTTTGGAATAACATAGTGTGTCTCGAGACATACCATTGTACTGCCATAAACTGTCATAAAGACATTTCATGCTTAGTTGATGGTAATAGCATTGTATTTGTGATAATGATGATATATTTTCAGACAATATGGACGCTTTGTTTGTTCTAATAATGATATGGATACTCTGTTCCGTTATGCATGCATAACATGTGATACACTAGGTACTGTCATTGTGCATGCTAAAGCCCATCTTGTGTGCAGCTGTTAGTGTAAGTGTTACTCTATTACTGATTAGCTGTTATTGCATATTACGGATGCGCAGTCTAGCCCCTGCAAATGCAGTGAAATCCAGCAAGATGACAAATAATCTCGGTCGCCATCTTGGGTGTGGCCCATGCCACACATAGGGGGCCCCGCCCAATGCCATTCGCTAGTAATTGCCGATTTCCCATCTTAGCGGTCAGACGCCTGCCGATTGGCCTCTCAGTACCAGTATAAGCAGGGTTCGGTAGCGCAGAATCACAGTAAGATAAAAGGCTACGTTGCATACAAGGATTTTGGAAGCGCTTGCTTGCGTGTATGAAGTGCTCATTAACCAACACTAACAGCACTCGTAAGCGCCTTAATTGTAAAGTTACGGGCTAGAAATTGCAACAAGCTACAGTGCCATAGACTCAATAAGAGTTACTGTTGCTATCAATCCATTGTGTCTTTGAGGGTAAAGCCACAGGTTTATTCTTTTATGTGTCAATTCAACATTTAAGACTGAGTTTAAACCACAATTAAAGAACATTTAATGGGAACTTTGCTCATTGTATTCTTCATGGTTAATGAAGACCTTTGAATTATGTGATGCAATTCAATTCATGACTCAAGCCAGAAACATGCTCATGGTATACTTTATGGTCAAGAAAGACTTTAAGACTATATGATGAAATTCAAAGCATACCGTTGCCAGGATCAGAGAGTAACAATACTTTAACTTCTTTGGAGAATAAATGCTACAGCTAAAATACTGAGTATTGGTACTAATCTGGCAATATTTGGGAATATGTGTTTTACAGTGCTTATTTTTTTGAGTGAAAAAATACGTTCAGGTCTCTCGTCAGGAGACCACTGCAGCTTGCACCACACATTGTCTGCCAATGATAGTAACACCACAACTACTAACTGTCACACTCCTTCAAGTGTGACAATTCAGACTATTTCAAGCTCCCAAAGCTGTAAGAATGTCTTGAGCAGCAGGTCATTTTTAATGTATATTGAATTAATAATTATATGTTGTGGTAGTCATTTCTGAATTAGCTAGACAGTGCCATCTTGTCACAGACTGTCACAAGCTCCGGTGTTGACAATTAAGTGCCAGTGCCAAGCACTGGCTCAAATTAAGCACTGGTGTTTAATTATTCCACAGGTAAAAGACATGATAATATTTTCATTGAATTGCTGATACTGAAGAGTACTGTATACAAGCTCCATCTAATCTGGATCGCGTTTCGTTCCAGGTCTCCCTCCCCGCAGTACCCTCTGTAAAACTCTTTCCTTCGTCTGGCCACTCCGAATTTCTGCTGACAATTGAAGAATCGGTGCTGTCGGAAGGTGGGCATATTGAGTGTACTGCTGCTGAGAATTCATAAGCTCTGACAAAATTGTGAGCCTATTCAATTATGTTCCTTTTGAGCCGTGCCTCCAAAACGTCTTCCTTAGACGATCTGTGTAAAGTGCTAACAGAGATGCAGAAGGAAGTGGCTGCTGCGCGGCTGGAATTAGCCTAGTTGGCCAGCAATGTAGCTCACCTATAAACCAAGATAGTGGGTGGGCATCAGAAGCCAGCCCAAATTCCATCCATGCAAAACCTCGTAATTCACCCATACCTAAAGTATCAGTGACCATGCTAATGCCGGTGTCCTTCGTTTCACCTGAGCGGTTTTCATGAGATCCGTCACATGTCCAAATTTTTCTCACACAAGTGCAGTTGCACTTTATGGTCCACCCTGCTGCCTTCTCCAATGCATAATCACAGATTGCCTTTTTAATTTCTTATCTTAGTGGAGATGTTGCCATGTGGGCAGCATCCTTAGTAAAGTCAGATTATAATATAATTGGAGTAATTTCACAGAATTCTTTGAGAAAAGTTTTGATAGACGCACCATCACAGGGTCAGCAGACCATGAATTGCTGGAGCTCAAACAGGGCAACAAAGATTTGGTACACTATTTAATACACTTCAATTGATTAATATCGAAAAACAAGTGGCCTGAGGGAAAAAGGGCAGCGTTAAACTATCATGGATTAAAAGACAAAATAAAAGATCTTTTAGCACAAATCAACCCTCAACCTGAAACATGTGAAGATCTAATAGCCCTCACCTTACAGTTAGATCACAGACTTTCTGATCAAATAGGTGACTGGAAAAAGTGGAACTCTTTGTCATCCAAAGAAAAAAACCCACGTCACCCTCATCAGACACCAGTGGACCTATGGAAATAGGAGGTGTTAGAAGACCACTTAACCAGGAACAAAAATATCAGAGGCGCATGAGAGTTTAGTGCCTGTATTGCAGCAAATAAGGTCCCTTCATACAAGAGTGTCCTACTTGTCCAAAGACCACAGGGAAACTAGAAAGCTCAAGTGACAAACAGGATAACTCCTTGAGCTTAAAGCATGTGGCTCCTCAGCAAACCATCGCAAATACTTTACAGAAATCGTCTCCACATCTTTCCCTCCAAGCTCATGTATCAGTGGACAAGATGATGGAAGAAGTGATAGAAACGATAGAGTCTGGAGCAACCAGAAATTTCATAGACGCTAAATACTGCTCTAATTTAAAAATTCCCACTCAAAAGAAAGCCCTGCCTGAATCAGTAAGAATTATGGATGGGATAATGCTGACTTCAGTGCTCATAACACATCACACAGTTACTGTTGAACTAGCCTTGAATCAAGAGTCTGAAACACACACAGAGAAAATCAGTTTCGATATAATAGGTGCTACGCAATTTGGAATCATTTTGGGGATGCCGTGGTTAATGGAGCATAACTCACAGATTGATTGGGCACAAAAAAGTGTTCATTTCGATTCAGAGTGGTATTCACAAGTAAGCATGTTACCTTGATAACATAAAAATATGGAAGACCCTACAACACATTTGATTGCCACAGCAGCTGAGCATGACATAGAGCTATCAGAGCAATTGGAATAATTCCATGATATTTTTATGGCCAGAAAAGCAGAATCTCTGCCTCCACATTGAATGTGTGACTGTCAGACGGATAGCATAGGGGGTGCCAAAATCCCTTGTTGCCGAATATATGCCCTAACAGAGCAGGAAAATCAACATATGCAAGAGTACTTAGATTCATATTTAAAAAAGAGATTCATCAGGCCTTCCAAGTCCCCAGCTACCTTGCCACAATTTTTTAACCAAAAAGTAATAGCGAAATACGTACATAGATTGACTATAGAGCCTTGAACAATATTACAATAAGGAACCTCTATCCATTACCACTCATCTGAGTATTATTTGACCAAGTAAGAACAGTTTGATGTTTGCAATCAAACCAAAGCTGATCGATCGAAGAAAAAAGGAATTCTTCAACCCCCTGACCAAATCTGGGAAGGTATATCATTGGACTTTATTACAGCTGTACATAAATATCAAGGTAGAGATACCATTTTAGTAGTTTTAGACTGCGTATCCAAGATGGCTAATTTTATTGCATGCAAGGTTCGACAACAGCAGCAGTCATAACACACCTTTTAACTCAAGTACGCGGTCTACCTAAATCAATTACGTCTGACGTGGCAGTCAGTTTACTTCCATGTTCTGAAAATCCTGGTATGCTGCACGTCATGTATCCACTAGTTTTCACCTGGAAACAGATGGGCAAATGGAAACGGTAAACCAGGCACTAAAACAGTATCTTCGTTGTTACTTGTTGGATGTATTCGGTTCTTGAGTAGACTTGCTCTGGGAAGCCACATTTGCCTATAATAACCTCCAACATTCTGAAACACAAATGTCTTCCTTCTATGCAAATTATGGTCATCATCCACATTACCGGTCGCTGACCGCGGCCCCCACAGGGGGCCACTAGAGCGGTCGGCACCCTAGTGTCGCCTGGGCACCGGTCACCCCTCCCCGCCCCCCCTTCCTGGGGGCAGGGACTCCGGCCGGTGTCCCCCTCCTCTTTCCTGCCCGGAAGTGACGCGAGGGGCGTCACTTCTGGGGCTCCTTTGTGCGAAGAGGGAGGCTATATAGCCATCCCCCACCATGCTGGCGACCTCTTGTTTGCCTCGCACGCCGCACTGGACACGCCGTCTCTCACCACGCTTCCAACACGCTCTCCGCGGTGAGTGCTTGTTGTTCCCCCCACCCCCATGCCTGAGCACCCCAGCTGGGGGCAGTACGGCGGGACGGCCCAGCCTAGGCTGGTCGGCTGCCGGGGCCCTGGGGGGGGTAAGCTGGCTTCTGCCTTTGGGGTTTTGAAGGTGGCATGTGGCTAGCGCAGCTTGACCGGGTCTGCCCCCAGGATGTGCCTCGTGGTGGGCAACAACTCGTGGTAGCACTGAACATTGTAGTCTCCGGGCCTAGGCAGCGTGCCGGGGCAGGGTGTGGCTCATTGGCTGGAGCGACCGACTTGAGGTTGGGGAACCAGGTTCGAGTCTGGCGGGAGGCGGCAACATTTTGACCCGGCCTCCTCCCCGTGCAGGCACATGGAGGTACACCACCCCCCCCTCACCACCCCCTCCTCCCTGTGCTGTGTGGACCCAGGGCCCGGCCTGCCGGACTGAGCCTGCAAGCGCGGAGACCCAGGGGTGGGAGGGAGGCCACGGTCGCAGTGTCCGGGCCACATGCCCCGTGTCCGGAATCGCCCCCACTACAACCCCTGGGGCTCGTGTAATGTGCTCCGATACCTCACTGTGGGTCGAGACTGCGCTATATTAAAATAAAAAAATAAAAAAATATATATATATATATATATATATATATATATATATATATATATATATATATATATATATATATATATATATATATATATATATATATATATATATATACATACCTCATGTGGTCGTCGGCATGGATGCCCTGGGGCGGTGGTGGCTGACCTCTGCATCGGCTCACGGCCTCCCCGCCCTTCCCTGGATTCCTTAGCGCCTCTGGCCGGAGGGGGCTCGGCGGCCGATCCTGCCTCAGGGATGGCATGGCGCTGCTGCTCGGCCTCCGGTCTGTGAGTCTTAGACCCTGTGTGCGGGGATCTAAGTCTGGGGCCGGATTCAGGGCCTTGCCGCGGGGCTGTAGCGGTGTGCACTCTACGTCAGCTGCTCTGAGCGCCGCTTGCAGGAGCCGCACTGTGGCTGCACCGCTGGCTCTGCACCCAGCGCAGCATCCCTGCTGCCACTCACCTGACCCCCAATGGCAGTCTCACCGTCCTTGGATTCCCTTCCTCCGCAACAACAGCCACGGCAGGGTTGCCCCCCGCCCCCGGCTCGGGACACATGTTAGACATATTCGTGTGGGGCATCATGTTACGCACATAGCAAGTGCACTTTGGGGAGGGCGGGCAGTTACTGTCGTATCAGTGGTCCGCCCTGCTCTCTGCTGCGATATTCCGGGTTGAGTCAGACCGGTGCCTCCCCGGGACCTGTGCTCCTGCCTCCTGGTGGGCCCGCATTGGGAAAGGGCTACCACTGTTTCCAGGAAGCATTGCATCACTATGGAGTGGAGGTGGCCTCGGGCGGTGTCCCTCTTACTGGGGGGACTAGACACCAAAGGGTGTGCACTCGGCGGAGTGTCTGACGTTGGGAAGAGTCAGGGGGGGGGGCGTATCAGGGTCAGTCTCAGCTGTGCGGGGATCGACTGTTCTCATCCCTTCCTGTGAAGCTCCCACTGCTACTTATCAGGAAAAGAATCACACACACAGGGTTATGGTGTGAACAAAGGTTTTGGCACAAGCGAAGATACGTGCTTATTTAGCTCATGCAACTAATGACCATTGACAAAGCCAACGGCCCTGACTTGTTGTAGGTATGATGTTCCCTGTGATATCGTATAGCGGGACACAGTGGAAGAAACAGCCATATGCAAGTCGGGCGGCACACTACAGCTAAGCACAGATTCTTATCTTACATGTTTTATGTCTCGCCCTCAAGTACATTGGCCACGCCCTCGTATGAACACCCCCACCGTGTTTTCATCCCACTTAAATCCGGGGCTGCACATAATATATACATCGACATGGAGAGAGCAAATTTCTGGTGTCCCAGAGCAGGAAGGGATCTATTCCTCCCCCCACCCCACCCCCCCCGCAGAGGAATCTTCCATAGTCAATGTAAGCCGGTCTGTGGATTTCCCTTCTCGGTTTGAAGCTCAGGAGCAGCAACATTGTCATGGTGTCAGCGTCTTTAAGTGAAAGCATTTCGACATTATATACAAAACACAGGGCCTTATGTAGGTGGGCTTGCATTTACCACTTCATAAATACCGAATCATACCGATTCGGTATTTATGAAGTGGTAAATGCAATGTAGGTAATGAGTCGGTAAATATTACCGATTCGGAAAAATTCGGTAATTACCGAATCGGTATTTACCGATTCGGTAATGAGGCATACCTTCCCATTGATGGGAAGGTATGCCTCATTACCGAATCGGTAAATACCGATTCGGTAATGGGGGAGCACATGCAAGGGTGGCAGGGTGTCACATTGACACCCTGTTGCACCCCTGATTCGGCCATGTGTGCACATGTGGCACACATACATGCCCTAAGGGCATGTATGTCTGCCACATTGCACACTTCTAAGCGCTATAAAATGCATTTACACATCCATTCATTATTTACCACCAACTATTAGTTGGTGGTAAATACCGACTCCAAACAACACCCACACACTCCCCCTACATCTCATTTCTGTATTTGGAATTTACCGAATCGGTAAAATTACCGATTCGGTAAATTCCGAATACAGAAATCCTCCCCCTACATCTCAAAAGCCAAAATACCGGTCGGTAACGGTATAATTACCGAAAATCGGCCGTTACCGACCGGTATTTGGCTACCTACATGAGGCCCATAGTGCTGCCTATTTACCTTAGGCAAACAACCGCACAAAGCCAAGAACCCTGACATGTTGCTGGTATGATGTTCTGACTGTATCATATACCTGGAAGGCAGGTGCAGAAACAGCAACAGACCAGTCGGGCGACACACCATGCTATGCAAAGAACTTTGCTGGCACGGGTTATGCCACCCCCCCATCCCTCGTACAGAGGAGTGTAGGCTTTGCGGTTACTGCCATCCGAGGGGCTGTTGACGTTTAGTTATCATATCCCAGCACTGTGCAGGGGTGTTTTAGTAACACTTTCTCTGCTCCCAGCGTATTTCAGGGTAGTAGTGCATTGCTGCCTACCAGCAACTGTTGCCCATGTAGAGTGCTCCAATATATGCGGCCAGGTCCATTTACCGGTCCCTCGCTGTCCGGTTAAATGAGCAGTGTCTGTGTTTCCGCGGTGAGCCTGGGACAATTTGCACATTGCAGGGATCCCCTAGTAACTGGTGAATAGGGCTGCTCAGTGTCATAAAGGTGTAACATGACAGGAAGCCAATATTTGTGTTGGGAAGTTAATCACCGCAGCTTTTTGCTGCGCTGTACCGGACACTCACTGCCTGTCCTGCCGGCAAGATGTCGGTATCGGGCGTATGGCGGCGTCCACAGCATCCATGAAGGGGGGGTGCTCCGCGGAGCAGGAACACTTGCACGTGTGCGTCCCAGGCTTTGTGCAGGGTCCTTTGCAAGCACAAGGAGTGGCTAACCAGTGGGTGGCGACATACAATTAGGGGGCCATCCACGATGGGGGTAATTCAAAGGGTGGTCCAAGCAGACTCATGCATCATAGGTTTAAAGCATCCAAGAAGGATATTAAAGGACCAATTTGAACATGCCCTGATACCCTAAAGGCGTCGATTGTTCTCAGGAGTTCAGCTTTGCGATTACAAACTCCTGGAGCTGCCCCGGTCCACTGGTCTTCGGTTTATAAGCTTTCATGGCTGCAGCTCCAGGGTTTTCAATTTCTGTTAAGTTCAGGGAGAGCTCTCCACCAGCCAGGTCACATGACCGTAGATTATGCGTAGGCAGGTAAAAAAAGCACCTTATGTTAGTCAGCGCCAGATACCACCGGGCAAAGGTATTCAATTAGTCAGAAGTGGAAATGTGAAAACTTTTGTCCCCACCAGCACAGGAGCTTTATGAATGGGCGCTGTCATTCGCCAGGCTGGGAAGAGGTGGTTAGAGCACAACTGCCTACGACTACCTGTACAGTTGGCTTCTCTACTTCAGAAGGTGCAAGTGTTGAGTATGTTACTCTCTGTCCTCTTATCCAAGTACATTGGCCAACTTCTTGGCACGTTGAGACACTGTAGCAAAAGTTATGGGACACATAGGCTGGGTGAGGGACGTACTCAAAATCTGTTATTATGCCCAGGGTCTGCCTGCATTGCCACTGGTTAACAGCCCTTCGGTGGGAAGTATAATTGCACTCTCATTCTGGTAGTTACAACCCAAAGAGAGGCGCCGCGAAACGCTGAGCTGCATTCGGCACGAGAGCCCTAGTCAAACATCGGCTGGCACCAAATAGACGAATACCGTGCACTTGGGTGGGCATCCCTCTGCAACCATGGGTAGGTTTTGGGTCGCCCCAGTAAAGACATACCTACCCGCGCTTTAGCCAGGACAGTAGGCTGGTGGTGGTCGTGCCACCTAACAGGGGTGCTGCGGTGTGTAAAAGTTAGTAAACACTGCGTTAGAGCCAATGGGCAACAGGGTATTAATGACCTGGCATTACCTTTATTCCGGAAAAGGGCAAGTAGTTGCACAGAAGGTTCCCCGTCTGTCTCCTACAGACTTGCCTGCCCCCTGGGTTCCCCTGCTATGGGCTGAAGATTGGAAGGGGCACCTTCTGCGACCGGTATCACTAACACGGGGATAGTCAACGTCGGGGTAGATATACCATGAAGGGCATGATTACTACATTGGTTTTCCCTAAGTTTTGGGGGTCAAACTAGGTTGGAGCTTTTAATCCACAGTCCTTAGGAAGCACCTCGCATTCCTCCAATCCAAGTAAGGGCAGTTGGCGATAGATAAGTAACAGCAAGGTGGGTATCAGACACCGGCTGGTCAGTGACAGCGGGCCCCGGGGGCATGCGCGCTTCACAAAACCACAGTGCAGCAACCAGTCGGGTACCAGGGGGCAAAAACCAAGTAGATAGGTGGAATATATATGTCTCTCGGGCCCTGCAGCTGGGTTCGAGGCGGTCCCATTGCAGGGTACGCACAAGTGAAAACGGTGTGCTTCTCAAGGTTCTCATGACCAATACGGTTTGTGGTAGCACAGCAAGCTGGTTGTTTAAGGTCATCCTGGGCCGCATTTACACAGCCCAGTAGGAGCACTTCAGCTGGGGGGGAAATGCGGGGCTCCCTAAGGTTCCCATGACCTAGGCGGTGCGTGGCATCGCCTGCATCAAATGTTAGGCACCATAGTACAGACAGTGCGCCCGGTATTGAATCAGACAGATTCTCCTGCGGGTATGCCTAGGGGACTCCCCAGAGGGAGCTGAGCGGGTGATTTTCCCTGCAGGGATAAGGGTTGCAGGGTAAGTGCAGGGGGCAGCTTGGCTCATTGTCACAGTGCGCTTAGTTATGGACATTCCTGTGCGCCTTCATTTGGCAAGCACAGGGACTGTTCAAAGGAAGTTGTTCCTCCTTGCCAGAATAGCCTTAGTAGGCAGGCGGGTCGGGGAGTAGTCACCTAGCAAGTGGGCTGCTGTCCAATAGATGGGCACGCTGGTGTTCAGACACACTCGGCGCGAGTAGGACGGCAGCTAGGTGAGATCAGCAAATAGATGGGGCTTTGTGAGCCTGGGTGCTGGCATCGCCCCCCACCCAGACTTGGCTCAGGGCTGAGGCAACTGAAGCAGTGGAACTTTCCCTCATGGGGGTGAATAGTTCTCGGCACAACTTCCCAGGCCTAACGGGTCTTTTGTTTCATCAGACACTACCTGACCCAGGCTAGCGTCAGGGGCTTTGGAATATAGATGGAGCCATCTATAACCAGAAGGATGGTTCCCGTTCATCTAGATTGCAGGAAGCTCTAGAAAGGAGAGGTTGCAGGTAAGTCTATAGCGGTTTTAGTGGGGGGCTCTGGCGGCAACGGTGGCCGCCTCCAGAGCTGTGGCAGAGTTACAGGGTGATCCGGAAGCAGGCCGGTACCAAGGGTACCTCTGCGCGGCACCATAGGGGGTGCCAGAGCCAAATCCGAGGAGCCTCATGGGAGGGTCCTGGAAGCAGTGTCGGCGCCCCGCTAGTCCTTCGGGCGGTTGTGGGCCTGAACAACCGGGGGTTTGCTATGCGACGCTCTGCCCCGGGAAGGGGGCGTGAGTAGAAGTTACCAACGGTCACGTGATCCTGTAAGAGAATCACTTGGACGGCAGCAAAGGCGGGGTTAGCCCCAGTGCTGCCCGGCTCATAAGGTGGGCAGGCGGCCCAGTTGGTTGCCTGCCCTTGGATCCCCCGTAAGATAACCCACCTATTACATAACGGTGTATGTAATAAACCTGCAGCATTTTGTACCCAATCAAACAGTTTGTGTGTGTGTTATTACTGGGTAATGTATTTTGTTGGAGGGGGGACTGATGGGTGCCAATGGCGATACTATGCCCATTGCAATCTGAGCAAATGTCTACTGTAAACCACCGATTGCAAAAGCTGTCCACTATTGCCATGCGTCTTCCTCACAAAGTTCTGAATGCAAAAGCGTTTTTACAAATCTTTACCGACCAAAATCGTCAAGCAGACCCAGTTTATCAGCAGGGTGACCGAGTCTGGTTGTCTTAAAACATATCTCTGCTTTAAACACCAGCATAAATTTCACCCTCGTTATGTGCGACTATTTACAATTGAGAAGATAATTAATCCTGATACCTTTCGCCCGCAACTGCCTCGTACTATGAAAGTACACCTTGTGTTTTACACATCCTTGCTAAAGCCTGCAGGCTCATTTGCCTGTTCTCCCCTGCCGCCTCCCGTTATGGTGGATAATTGCTTGGAATACGAAGTGCGGACCATCAAAGATGTCAAAAGTCGCAAAGGTGCTCCCTGGTACCTTGAGTCATGGAAAGGGCATGGCACGGAGGAGGACTCTGTGGAGCCCCGAGAAGCCGTATATGCACCACTCCTATTGCAGCGCTTTCATGCAACACATCCAGTGCCTCCTCGGTGAATCCACAAGATGGACTTTTGAGGGAGAATACTGTCATGGCTGTCACAGCCGCCCCATTGTTATATGTATGCACTGCTAATATGTAGGAGCATTGACTATATTGAGCACTCTCCTTTGGGATAACATAGTGTGTCCAGAGATATGCCATGGGAGCGATGATTACATTGAGCACTGTCCTTTGGAATTACATAGTGTGTCGACATGCCATTTTACTGCCATAAACTGTAATAAAGAGATTGCATGCTTAGTTGATGGTAATAGCATGGTATGGACGCTACATTTTCATATGATGTGGACGATTTGTTAATTCTCATAATGATGTTGATACTCAGTTCTATTATGCATGAGTAACATGTGAAATACTCGATGCTCTCTTGGTGCATGCCAAGAGTGTTAAAGCCTATCTTGCCTGTAGTTAATGTGAGTGTTATTCTATTACTTATTAGCTGTTATTGCAGATTACAGTCATTCAGTCTAGCTGCTGCAGATGTGGTGAAATCCCGCGAGACGAGGAACAATCTCGGCCACCATCTTGGGTGTGGCCCGTGCAACAAATAGTAGCCTCACCCAATGCCAACCACTCACAATTGCTGATTTCCTGTTTTTGCTGTCAGACGCCAAAGAAGCTCCTGTGTTGCTGCATTCCTGTAGGCCCATTGGCCCTTCAGTACCAGCATAAGTATAAGCAGGGTAGGGGAGCACAGAATCACAGAAAGATAAAAAGCTACATTGCATGCAAGGATTTTGAAAGGGTTTACTTGCGCGTGTGAAGTGTGCATTAACTAACACTAACAGTGCTCGTAGCCGCCTTAGTGTCAAGTTTCGGACTAGAGGTTGCAACAATCTGCTGTGCCATAGACTGAATGAGAGCTACTGTTGCTATCAATCCATTGCGTCTTTGAGGGAAAAGCCACTGGTTTATTATTTCATGTGTAAAGTCAACATTTAACGCTTCTTGTGTTTAAACCACAGTTACAGAACATTTGATGAGAATATTCACTCATTGCATTCTTCATGGTTAATTAAGACCTTTGAGTTATGTGATGTAATTCAATTCATGATTCAAGCCAAAAACATGCTCTTGATATTCTTTAAGGTTGTGCTAGACTTTAAGACTACATGATAACATTCAAAGCATACCATTGGCAGGATCAGAGAGTTAACTTCTCAGGAGAATAAGTGCTACTGCTAAAATACTGAGTATTGGTTCTAATCTGGCAGTATACAAATACAGGTTTTATTATTCCACAGGTAAGAGACAAGATGACCATTCCTTTGTAATGCTGGTACTGAACTGCATACAAGCTCCAGACATCTAACCTGGAACTCATCTCGTTCCAGATCTCCCTCCCCTGAGTACCCTTCCCCTTAACTGGCCAATCTGTATTTCTGTTTACAATTGCAGAATCGGTGCTGTCGGAAGGTGGACATATTGAGGGTACTACTCCAGAGGAACCATCAGCTCTGACACCCGGACACAGACCAGGCTGATCCTAGCACCTCAGCAATCCTGAGACATTCACAAAAGATAGCAAACAGATTGATAAGCAGGACATGATACTAGAGGTTGTCCCTAGGGGTTGCCTCAAGGCCAAAATTGATGTGCTGGCAATCAATCAGGGTTTTCTACATGAAGATCAGAAAAAGCTCATGGAAAGGGTCTCTCAGACAGAGAACTCATTGAAACTACTACAACCACAGTCCATAGACCTTCAACGCTGTATCCAGAACATACTCACAGACTGTATCCACATTTTGGAAGGCAGTGCAGAGGATGCAGATGGACATGCAAGATTTTGCAGTATTCACTTAGTCGGGCTACGTGAGGGCACAGAGATAAAAGACAAGATGACCTTCCTGGAGGGCTGGCATACTACTACAGTGGCAGCCCGGGGGTCATCCCCCTTCTTAATTGAACGGGCACATCGGGTACAGGCATGTCTTCTACCTCCCAAGGTGTCACTTAGATTTGTGGTTGACAAACCTTTTCACTTAAGTGACCTCTATGACAATTTATGAGCAGCCAGAAGCACTGGGCACTTTACAGGCAATAACGGTATGGTCCTCATCTTTCCCAGCTATACTTTGGCAATCCAGCACCACCGAGCTTCCTTGGCTGGAGTGACATGTAAGCCACGTGAAATTGGACTCAAATGTACCTTACTCTTCACCGCTAAACTCAAAATGCCCTGTGAACAAAAAAAATGTAGTCACCGATCCATAAGCGGCCTGTCGCTGAGCGAACAACATGGCACTTCATCCCAAGCAGATGCCCTGAGAAGTTAGGGGATGTGCTGGTACGGTACTCGCAACAGACTTGGACCAAGGAACCAAGCACCAAATAGGCAAAACATGTCAACATCGGACTGAGTTCAAACCAAGGAAATGCACACATTGGCACTGCAGGCAACGGCGGCCACCTGAGTGGTACCTGGCTGCTTCACACCAGATTTGTTTTGCAGCAACGATGGGAGTAGAGTATGATCTGCCCCCAACAAAGAAGATTTTAAACAACTCAGAGTCTGGTCAACTGTCCCTGATAAACCACATAATACACCTCTATTGTGGTACCTGTAGTTTTGATGACCGCCCAATTAGAGTCGGTGACTCACACCATCGACTCCTGGGGCCAGGCAGCGAGCGAGTAGGTCTACTGACATTGTTGCGGTTTAGCAAACGACACTGGGATATCTATGTGTCTTACCTGCCGGTAGTCGATGGTGTGCGTCACCGACTCTAATTGGGCTGGTCATCAAAACTACAGGTACCACATTAGAGGTGTTTTATGTAGTTTATCAGGAACATTTGACCAGACAACCACTGAGTGTGTAGATAGCTTTTTTTCTTGGTCCTGACGAATTGCCGCTAGATCGTAAGACAACCAAGCAAGAAACATGTTGACCACTTGACTGAGCGCGGTATCCTGACACATTATATCAGGAGTGCGCCACATTATTTTTAACCAGGTCAGAAAACATATTGATTAAACTTTTCTTCTCTGGACTTCAATTTCCTGTTTTAACCCCCCATAGTCCACTGACCCTCACTCCTTACATCAACACCTTTAGGCCCCTCACCCCCAGGGCACCAAACGGCATATAGGAATAAAAGATCTCCACTAAAGAGCCCCTCAGGGAGCCCTTCAGGTATTGCAGCGCTGTCCTGTCGAGGAGCATGCCCAATGATGAAGCATGACACCCAGCGGGTGTGTGAGGGTCCTAATTCCAAAAGGAGGAATTCCCTATTCCTCCTGCTATTAAGTAAGGACGTATGACCACATAGTTAACATATCTCCCCTTAACCAGTTAGGAACTGCATACCTTTTTGGATTGTGTTTTTATTAGTGCCTCAGGATGGGTCGTTGGGCCACTCTTGGCAGCTAGACACAGGGGCGCACATTGTGTAAAAGCATGGTTATTATGCCCCTTTGTTTGCCATGTCTTTCATTAACACATATTTCTCACATGGAACAACAGTGGGCAGGGACAACTAGCAAAGCACCACAACATGTACACTATTTGAAGAGACATACCATACACATTGCCATACTTCAAGAAATCCACCTCAAGGAAACAGAGGGGTAGAAAACTCATAGGCGTTAGCAGACCACTGAGAACTCTCTGATGCCTAGAGGATTTCACAGCCATAGTAGCAGAGAATCCACCTATTTTTCAGCTCTATGTGCCTTGCACATATGCATCGACATGTTCTTTGTCTCACCTGACCGGGACTATGCACAATGTAGAATACTTAGCGATGACATTTTCTGACCACAATCTATTGCTTTTGGCCTTGTGCTGAAGTCTGAAGCGTGCCAAAATCCCTACATGATACCGCTGGGTGTCAGCGCTTGAGGATGCTGCATACAGGGACACAATTGTGGAAGAGATCAAGTACTTCAACACCAATAGTGGATCACTAGCTGACACCTAAATCTAGTGGGAAGCATTCAAGATGTACATCTGGGGTATCTGCTTCAAAACCTCTGTATTAGTGTGTGCAGCGAAGCAGAACCAATTGAGATTGGTAAAGGGAGACTTGCGCTTCCTTGAATTAAAAGTGATAGAATCTGACACCCCAAGTCATAACAACGCACAAAAAAGAGAACAACATATCAACCAGACTGGCAAAACATGACTATAGGAAATATGTTATGCATTGCCCTATGGAAGGAGACAAATCTGTATGCTTATTAGTTGGCCTGCTCAAAAATGCAGTTCAGGCATCACAGTTAACTGCCAACCTAATGCCCACCACTTGCACAAACAGGATGCTAACAACACAGTATTCACTGCATGTTATAAGCAATAGGATCTCAAAGCTGGAAACCTTGGCACGGCACTGGTGTCGCTTAGATCCTCCTCCACATTTTGGAGTAAACTCCTGTTGTCTCTGCTGGGGCACTTAGCATTGGTCAAAATTGTGAACTTGTGATGCCTTTTGTACATATTTTCCAACTTGACATTGGCAATACACAGTTCGATAATTCAAGCTTGCTAATAGAGTTGGTGTCGGGAGCATGTAGACGTAGGATAGCCCTGGGCTAATTGCTCCTTCTGATGGAGGTCAGGGGCCTGTAAGCTCCTTATTAAGAATCCTACTACCCTGTGGCACAGTTCCAGTGGGTTATGACTTGGAATGCCCCGAACACCTCCCATGGGGGTTACTTAGATCATCTATTCTGGATGGACTAATTGGTGACTGCCCTTGTGCTTTGTTGGAAGCTCTCCTCCTCCAAGTAACCCACCACTGCTGCCTTTAATATCTTTGTAGGTCACTCTCACAGCACAGCCTGTTCGCTAGATGTACTTCTGTGGAGCTTGCCCAGATTCATGAAAACAGGGTTGACAGCCAACAGGGTGCAGTAGATAGACGCTTTTATCACGTGTCTTAGTCGGTTGTTAAAATCGGGGTCCCACATGTCATTTGTTGAACTATGAGAATCCTACAATTTGTGTATTAGGCATTTCCTGGTGCATGTAGCCCTTCGTGGAGCAGTTAACACCACTTGAAAAGACTTGAGGAGGATCCAGAGTTGGATGTTACATTAGACACGCTACAGATATGGGGCTCCCAATGCCATAGAACCACGAACATATACCAGGTACATAGAAATCTTACAGCTCCTAAGACCAAATGGAGCCAGGATCTGGATGTTGAATTTCCCGACGAGGACTGGTACACAATTCTCCATGATATACCCAAGGTGCCTAGAAACACATACCTGAAACTACTGCTGTTTAACTACATATACCACACTCTCCAGCTAGGCTACACCAACTAATTGCTTCCCACAAATGCCCTAGATGTAGCTGCAATGAATCAGATTTTTTTCATATGACAAAGGCGTGCAGAGCCTTTGAGCTTTTTTGGTGCAACCTTTCTATGCAAGTTGGTTTTTCGACTGACAGGTAGACAGCACATACTTACATATAAAACATTACATCTGCATTTAATGCACCACCCCAAGATGGATAAGGCCCATTGCATATTTATTGCTTTATCTCTAGCAAAATACACTATCTTGACCAGTTAGAAAGCTTGTTTTTTGCCAATTGTAACCGCCTCGGGAGCAGAGTTTGTGAAATGGGCTGAAGCGTAAGATGTTATCTGTCGCCTGAGATGCAAGGCTGAGCAAACCATGGCAATAACGGGGTGGCACAGTATCCTCCTGGCACTGACCCCCAGATTAGACACAAAACTACAGTGCATTTAAAACATAGGACTGTACTTTTAGATTTTACTTGTCCTGGTAGTGAAAAACTCTTCAAATCATGTTTCGCTACTGCTAGTCCTACCTCTCCCCTAGGACAACATTGGAGATAACTTATTACATTTTATAAGGGTAATTTCCAAATGGGAACAGGTGATTGGTTCTTTCATGTTTGGTCCCCCTGGAATTGTACTGAAAAATCTTATCTTATGGTAAAGTCTGATTTTAAACAATCTTGAAAATTACACTTTTAGAAAGTTGGCATTTTCTTGCCTTAGCCATTTGGTTTCTTCAGCCTGTCTCTGGGTCACATGACTAGGTGTAGTTGACACTTGGGTTTTGTGTACTCCTCTGAGACAGCAGCACACAATGGGGAGCTTAGGTGTGACTGGATGGGGCATCACTGGCAAGATGGGAAGGAGGAGTAGGGCCCAGACTCACCTACACTTGAATAGGCTGTGTCCTGTCTCCACAAAGAGGGCTCCTGGCTTTGAGCAAGTGTGAGTCAAGGCACACCTAGGGTCTAGTGGGAGTACTCGAAAAGACAGGTCTTCAACTTCTTGCAGAATTAAGGAAGTGAGGATAAGGCTCTTATCTAAAGTGGTAGATCGTTCCATGCTTTAGGAGCGATGTATGTGATGTCAGGATCACCAGGTCTGGTTTTTAGTATGAGTGGGTTTTGTGCAAGTAGGAGTTCGGAAGAGCAGTGATGTCTAGAAGGTTTGTGAAAGCAGATGTGATTGTGGAGGTATGCTTGGTCAGTGTTCTGCAGAGCCATGAATTTGTGGATGAGGAGTTTGAATTGTACTCATTTGTGAATGGGGAGCCAGTGGAGTTCCTTCAGGTGTGGTACGATGTTAGTGAGGAGTGGGAGGTTGAGTGTGATTTTAGCCACAGAGTTCTGAATTGTCTGCAGTCTTCTGGTTAGTTTTTTGTTGATCCCGGCATAGAAGGTGCTCCCATAGTCTAGCTTCCTTGTCACAAGGGCATGCATGGCGGTTTTCCGGGTGCTGATTCTGAGACATTTGAAAATCTTCCTCTACATCTTCAGGTTATAGAAGCATGAGGCAGTGACAGCATTGACTTGGGCGGTCATGTTGAGTTTGCCGTTGTTGATGATCTGGAAGTTCTTGGCATGGGTGGTAGAGGTGGGTGTCGGTTCTAGCTCTGTTGGCCACCAGGTGGAGTCCCTCAGTGATGTGCTCTTCCCGAAGATCGCTATTTTGATGTGGTCAGTGCTCAGCTTTAGACAGTTGGTCTTCATCCAGTTGGCGATTTCAGTCATGCAGGCATTGAACTTGATTCGGGTACCGGACATCTTGTCTGTGAGGGAGAGGATGAGTTGTGCATCATTGGTATAAGAGATGACGTTGGTATCGCCAGAGTAGATGATGCTGACTAGAGGGATCATGTATGCTTTGAAGAGAGTCAGGCTCATAGAGAATCCTTGCGAAACTTTGTAGAGGAGGTCACAGGTGTCCAAGGTGTATGATGCAAGGCCAGTTAGGAAGGACCAGATCCATTGGAGTGTGTGTCCTTGGATTTTAATGTTGTGTAGGCATTGGATGAGGATGGGGTGGTAGACTGTGTCAAATGCTGTGGAGAAGTCCAGAAGAATGAGGGTGGCCAGGTCACCTCTGTCCAGAGTTATGCAGGTATCATTCGTGTCAGCAATGAGGGTAGTTTCCATGCTGTGTTTGGGTCTAAAACCAGACTGAGTAGTTTCAAGAAGTTGGTGGTCACTGAGGTATTTGGTGAGGTGTCTGTTGATGATTTTCTCTAAGACCTTTTCCGGGAATGCTAGCAGTGAGATCAGTCTATAGTTGACAAGCATTGAAGGGTCCGCAGAGAGTTTCTTCAGCAATGGGAGGACAGTTTTGTGTTTCCAAGCATATGGGAAGGCTGCAGAAGAGGTGGAGGCAATCAGAATAGGTAGGAGCATAGTACTGATGGGTTGCAGTCCTCTGGAGTAGGTGTGTTGGGGGTAGAGTTTCAATGGGCCTCCTGAGTGGATGGACTTTATGGTGATGGCGGTTTTTTCTTGGGTAATGAAAGTCCATGTGATTCTTTAGATAAAATAAGGAGGTGTGTGGCGACGCCTTTTGGGTTCAGTTGTGGGCTTAAGTTGCTGTGAATGGCAGGAACTTTGTTGCTCAAGAATTGAGAGTGATTTTTGCAGAGGTCCTGCGAGGGGGTGATCAGGCTAGAAGCGGCCGCTGCTGAGATGATATCTTTCACAATGTCGAAGATTTATTTGCTTCTGTTGGTGCTGGCATTGATGCGGTCTGCCAGAGCTGCACGTTTGGTGGTACAGATCATTAGGTGGTAGCAGATTAGAGCGGATATGAATGTGCTCCTGTCTGAATTGTCTTGGCTCCTTCTTCATTTGCGTTCTAATTGTTTGCAGTGGAGTTTCATCAGTCTGAGTTTCTCTGAGTGTCAGGGACTGCCCGTGACTGTCTGGGACACAGTCAGGGACTTGGGCAAGAACTGGTGACTCAGTAGAAAATGTAAGCAGAAAGATTAGCCCAGCGCTGGCTAGGATCACACAAGAAGTCAGAGGTGAAAAGTGATCCAAAGGGGAAGCCTGCACAAAGGAACAAGATAGATAGAACTCAGAAAGGAAAGGCACGCAAGAGGCTATTTGGCATTCAGAATAACTACTCCCAGGATGGATGAGCAAGACATATATCTAAAACAACATTAATAATAAAGGGAATGTTAGGTAAAGCACTCGGGAGCTCCACACGGTAAGACTGAAGCTCATTAAGTTCTTCACCCACAATTGCTGTTACAGATACTGACTGCAAATACCCACATATAGGATATGCATGCAAAGGCAGGGTCTGTGGAGCTTAAACCTATGGCAATGTTATAAATGTATCTCAAAGACAATACTCACAATGAATAAGAAACACCACATAGGTTATCAACTGTGCCCATGGATCCTGGTGATCAAACAGAACATGCAAGGCAGTAACAGCAAGGGGGTAGAACTAAACATAAGCATGATAGACAAGGAGATAGCAAGGAGAAGTGCTTAACAGGAAAAGAAGGAAATCACAGGGCACACTTGGCAGAAAGCAAGAAACAAACATACAAGGTAATAGAAGCAAGACAGCAGGAATAGAAAAACAGCAAATTAGGAACAAGTACAAGGGTAATGGGAAGAAAGGCAGGGTCTGGGAAAAGGTAAATACAGAAGGAGAGATGCTCAAGAGGGCACTAGAGCAGTACTGGATCAGGAATCAAGGAAAAAAGATAGCACAGGAGGAAGTGCTAGTTCAAGAACAAGGAATAGCAATAGCTCTAGAATCAAGTTATCTAGGAAGCACTGCAAGCAGTGCTATTTCAGGAACAATCAATAGCTATAGCTCTGGAATTTTCTCCGCAAATAATAACAATTAACCAAGATGTGTCCTAACACTTTTTGAAACTTCATTATCACCAGTGGGACGGGGGTTCACCCACTGTCAAGGACAAATATCCAACATATACTACACTCATTAATACGGTCACTAAGGGATTGGGACCTACTTTCCCCCTTCTCTTGTTTAAGGAATAGCTATAGCTCAGGAAGTCTGAAAACAAGGACAACAAAAGTTCAGGAACCAATGGTCAGTATCACTGCTACACAGCTACACTGACCATGCGGGACTGAAGGGAGATGGTGTTTAAAAGAGCTTACAGTAATCACATGCATCAGGTGGGAGCAGGCTAGCAGTAGCCAGCCACAGGTGAGTTGAATTCCTCTACCCATCCTTGGCCTGCAGGGTTGGAGACAAAGCAGTGAGCAGGGAATTCTAGGTAATGGAGTTTCAGGCATGAGCAGGTTGGCTTCCACAAACCCGGCATGCATTGGGAATGGATGGCAAGATCCATGTAGTGTTGAAATGGCTGGAAGTCAGTATATGCATGAAGGGGGGGGTCCAGAAGCTTATTATGACAGTGGAAAGTCTCACAATTTGGCCCCCTAGTGGTAGGCATGAGAGCACAAGGAGCAAATTGTTACACCATGTACCGAATGGCCTGGGTTTGGATCTTGTTGTATTGCTGTGTTTGAGGTGGGTCAGGGAGTTTGCGCAGGAGGTGATCAAATTCTTGCAATTCTTTATGTCTTTGGGGAGGCTGTTAATGTGTTTAGGCCAGTGGATGTTGAGAGCGGTGTTCCAGTCCTTGTCAGTGAGGTTGCTCTAGTTTTGGGGGGCTGATTTGGCCATGGTGCATTTGCGTTGGACCGATACAGGGATACTGAACTTGACAAAGGCATGGTCTGTCCAGGGGAATGGTGTGGGCTCGTCAACTAGGATGTTGATGAAGTTGGTGAAAACATGGTCCAGGAGGTGTCTGGCGATGTGGTTAGGCCCCTTTACTCATTGGGTGAGGCTCAGTCTTCCAAGGTCTTCAATGAGTGCTCTTGAGTTGGGGTTGGCATTGTGTTCCAGGTAGGTGTACAGGTCTATGCTGCCAGAGTTGTGATGCACAAGGCCATTATTCCTAGAAGGAGCTTCACAGTTCTGAGTGTGAGTTGGTGCTTGAGCTGAGAAGGAGGCAGTAGTTGCTGAAATTAGAGCACTCTTAGTTGGTTGGGGTAGGCTTTCCCTGTAACTGCCTTCAACACGGATCCCAGAAAGGGTTGGATCTGCTGAGGCTATAGGTGAGACTTGGTGGTGTTTGTGGGGCAGGGAAATTGCTGTTTGCATGTGGGCTATGGCCTGCAGCCGCTCTTTATCAGCCAATCAGAAATAGGGAAAATGTGAGTGCCCCTCCTTCACAAATGTGCGGCCCCAACTACTAAGCACTTTGTTTACACCCTTGGAGCTGTGGTGACCATGGAAAGAAGTAATTTGAATTGGTAGTGATGTTCACTTACCACGAAGTGAAGATACTGGCGATGAGCAGGGTGGTTTTTGAAAGCAGGCATCCTTGAGGCCTAGAGCCATCATATACTCACCTTGTTGTAGCAGAGGTATGTTGTTCTACAGGTTACTCATGTGGAAATGCTCCAACAGGATGAATTTGTACAGAGGCCTGAGGCAGCCGTCGTTGATGGGAATAAGGAAGTAAAGAGAGTAAACACCTTTCCCCTTGTGGAGTGGAGGAACTCTCTCTATTGCCCCCTTCAAGAGGAGCGCTTGTACCTCTTCCTTTAGGAGGGACAGATGGTCTCTTCTGAAGACATGTGTGTGGGGTGGGATGCTGGGAGGAGTTGTGAGAAGTTCTAAGTAGTAGCCATTGAGAACCATCGCTAAAGCCCACTCGATTCATATGATTTCCTCACAATAAGAGGGGAAAACTTGTGTTTGCACCCTGACAGGTGATGTGTGATTGGGGGAGGTGGGGCAAGTCACTATTTAGAGGTGGAAGCTACTTAACAAGAGCTATCTCTGACCTTGTCTCTGTTGTGACTCCCTTAGACTTTGCAATCTCTGTGTCATTTTTAATTTTCTCAAAAGTCTTGTCAACCTGTGGACCAAAGAGATGCTCCCTGCTGATTAGGAGGTTGAGGAGATTCTGTTGAACCTGGATATGCAGGCCCAGATGTGTCATTTGAGAGCTTGCAGGTGTTGATGCCTCAAGAAGCTGTGGCCAGAGCATCGAGCACACAACATATGTTGGTGTTTGAAATGATTTTTCCCTTTGACACTTTTCCCTTCCATCTCTTCCTGTGCTCCTCTGGAAGGTGCTTGACAAGTTCCTGCAAATTTTCCCATTTAGACCTGTCGTGCTTGGAGATGAACTCGACAGAATTAGCTATGTGCCATTGCGTTGATGCCCTTACAGCTACCCTTTTGCCTACTGCTTGAGCAGAGGCCTTTTGTGGGCAGTGTGGACTACCAAACAGTAGGGGGAACATGGCTTTTGTTATAAATAGGGTCATTAAGCGAAGGTTTATTTTTTTTCTCAACCCTGTGTGTCACTAGTCCCACCTTAACTGTCGACTGGGAGGAGGGGCACTCAGAAGAAAGTTCTTCTTTGAAGGTGAACCTTCTCTTGTGAGGCAGTGTCTCTAATAGCTTTTTCTGAGATCTTCCTGGACATGGTAGAAATAATGATACACTTGTGTGACAACAAGCTTTTCCTGAAGTTGCTGAAAATATGCTGACTTCAACTCTTCGGATCCGGCTGTGGAACATGCTTTTCGTATCAATGGTACCTTTGGTGCTGGTCTCAGTGGTGCCTTCAGTGCCTACATCGCGTGTGAGCGAGCATGCTCAGCAGTCTTGGATCGGGCAAGCCTCCTTCGTGCACACCCTTCATCAACTTCAAGGCCTTCTCTCCCTACCAGCCAGAGCCGGAAGGTGGTGGAAGCCCAGGAGCCAGCAGTCTTTTTTATCTGTGCTCAGGGCTCAATGCCCAGCTCTCTTAAGTGAGATTGTCTGTCTCAGAATAGGACATTTTAGGTGACCCTGGCTTGGTCGCATAGACATCAGAGCTGAGTGGCATACTTATGACTCTGATCATGGTCATTGTTAAAGGCTCAATGTCCTCCTCTTCCTTGGGCTCTGAAGCACTAGAGAAGACCATCTCGGGACTGGGTGTGTCCTGGGCTGCCAGAGTTCCAGATGGATCCCCTCTTCGCCTTCTTTGGCACTGAATGGATCTTGTTATATGAAGAAGTTCAGAGTTTCAGTGGAAGCCAATTTGGTGCATCTTTACCAGGAATCTAGCAACATTTGGGACAGAGCAAGGTGAAAGGAGGGTGCTTGCTGACTGCAGGTACAAGGGATTTTGAAATAATGGGGAAAACTTAAACATGAACAAGTAAGTAACAGAAGGCTGAGAAGGACTGGAGGATAGGTGCTGAGGAGTGGATTAGACAGGAACAGGCTGTGAACATCTGTAAAGGGAAATAGGATAGCACAAGTACTACAACCAAGGGTTACAAGGGAGACAACCGACAAACTATCCTGAATGACAGTTGGTATGCTCCTTGGAAAATCATCTCTCTGTGAGGTAAAAGGATCTGAGAAAGCATGGATCAGATTAATGTCAAAGAGTTCAGGATACACCAAGCAGCTCCTGCAGATAAAGAGCGCTAGGTGGTTCTCTGTGCCAGAGGCATGAGCCTCAGACTCTAACCTCTTGGTAGGAAATACAATCAAGATTATAATATGAAACAGTCAAGAAGAAAAGGGAAACAGTGGAAGGAACAGAGCACACAAACAGGAACTGGGCTAAGAGAAAAAAAGGACTGGATTCAAACTCAGGATCAGAACTGGAATTCACTAAACATAAGGCATGGAGTTTACATATAACAGGACAGATCTGAAAGAGTGCAGACAAGACTTAGAACAAAGACTATGTCAGAAACAGGTAGGAAGAAAAACAAGAGATAGAAACTAAATCATAAGGTAAGCCTGGAAAGCAGCTGCAGGGAATTGACAGAGCATGAGGACATTCAACAACCAAGTCAGTTGGGAGCCGGTGCAATCTGGATCACAGACGGAAGGCCTGGGTAGAAACAAAGGTGCAGGGAAAGAGGCAGGTGCAAGGAATAAACCCAGTGCAAGGTATTATAGAACCACCAATGAAGGGAATGCTGAAATGTGACTAAAGCAGAATAAAACAATCTAAGGGATGTGTCATAGCCCATCTTGTGACTCGAAAGACTTCTTTGAATGAAAACAACTTACAAACTTCTGAGTCCAACACTAGATGGCCGGCATATCCACAGCGTGTGTGCATGTGAACTTAAGCCTAATGCTGAAAGGCTGCCTTTCTTGGTATTTTTAACTTTTTTTTTCCATCCTGATATAACGTACTGTAATCTTTTTGTGCACTGCCTAATATTTTATTGTTTTAAAAACTTACGTGTATAACGCTATCCTTCGCCTACCTCTCCTCCTCTGACGCCTCCTTACTCCGCATCCTCCCCGTTCCACCACGGGTTTTACCGGTTGACGTGTAGGGAGATCGCGGTCATATTTTCTCTTCCGGGCTAGAGGCGAGGGGAGGCGGGGTGCTTCACGTGATACTGGTCACCCGACCAAGGGTTTATCTACATGTTAGAAGCTTTGCGCAGCGGACGCGCACTGTGAACTTAAGCCTAATGCTGAAAGGCTGCCTTTCTTGGTATTTTTAACTTTTTTTTTCATCCTGATATAACGTACTGTAATCTTTTTGTGCACTGCCTAATATTTTATTGTTTTAAAAACTTACGTGTATAACGCTATCCTTCGCCTACCTCTCCTCCTCTGACGTCTCCTTACTCTGCATCCTCCCTGTTCCACCACGGTTTTTCCCGGTTGACGTGGAGGGAGATCGCGGTCACATTTTCTCTTCCGGGCTAGAGGTGAGGGGAGGCGGGGTGCTTCACGTGATACTGGTCACCTGACCAAGGGTTTATCTACATGTTAGAAGCTTCGCGCAGCGGACGCGCGCAGCGGGGGGCGCGCCAACGGCAAGCCCATCTGCGCCCGTCCGTGCCCGACCGGGGCCAGGGGCCATAAACCTTGGTCCAAATCCCTTTTATCCCCCTGAAAAACGAACTTTCACTTCAGAGCAACTTTTAGCTCTCCGCTCTAAAATCAAGTCTGACTGAACCCGTTGCCGGGCTACTAATTATGCTTGTCCCGGTTGTAATTTCTCCCTCGCCAACCCCCATTCAAGTCTTCACACATCTTCAGGTAATAGAACAAACACTTGCACGCCCTCTCCCCCTACTAAAGTTTTTTCATTCCTTAGTGTAAATTGTCGTTCGCTCCCTAAACATAAACTGGACATTTTTGACCTCCTTTACGATGTCAAACCAGATGCTTTATTTCTCACGGAGACCTGGCTCCATGAGAGCTCAGGTCCTGATGTCGCAGCAGCCTTACCTCCTAATTATGTTATTATTAGGAAAGACAGAATTATATCCTCTGGTGGCGGCATTGCTATCATTTACAAAAAAAACTTTCAATGTAAATTTGGCACAGTGGACATTCCACATTGTGAAGCCGCCTCATTTAAGTTAACTCTTAACCCCCACTTTACATTCTCTGGCCTCCTTATTTATCATCCCCCTGGCCCGCCCAATCCCTGGGCCACATCCCTTCCGGATTACCTTACCCCTCTGATTATGAATTCAATAATTTCTCGCTACTCGGCGACTTTAATTTACATCTGGACAGTCTTTCTAATCCCACGTGCAGCAATTTTGTCTCAGATCTTGCCGCTATGAACATCTTTTCACGTAATTTGGGACCCACCCATAAAGCCGGCCACCTCCTTGACCCCATTTTTTCTAGCTTTCCTGGTCTTCATTGCGATCCTGCATTGCCCATCCATTGGTCTGACTATTTTTTATCTACATTTACTATCTCGATTCTTCTCGTCTCTACATTTCTATCTCACTCCCTAAAGACATCTAAAAGAGACTGGAAAAAATTCGACTGGAATGCCTTTAACCACGTCCTATGCTCGAACGGTCCTCTATATGATTCTGATGTGGGGTCATTTTCCAAAAATGTACACAGTTGGCTTTCAACTGCTATTGATTCCTGCCTTCCTCCCACTCAGAAAAGATTTACAAATCACCGTCCCCCAGCTCCTTGGTTCAATGATACTCTAAAAATTGAAAAAACTAAATGCAAATCTTTGGAACGTAAATGGAGGAGAGACTATGCGCCAGAACTGAAAATGGCATATATAAAGTAGAAAAAAACTCTACCATAATTTATGTAAATCCACTAAGGCTCTCTTCGTCTCTAATTCTATCACCTCCACTGCTAATTGTTCCAAGACACTCTTTAGCTTAGTTAAAAAGCTTGCTGGATCTGAGACCCTGGCTACTCCTCCTCCCTTGGAAAATTGCCAGTGTGAGGATCTTGCTCACTTCTTTAAACATAAAATAGAGAAGATTCATCTTGATTTTGCTAACACTCATCTTGATAGCAGCCTCTTGACGACAACATGTTCTACTACCACTCAGAATGCTCTTGTCATGTTTCCCCCGAGGCAAGCGCTAGCAGCGACCCACAGACTTCCGCATTCCGAGACGCCCGGAACTACAGTCCCCAGAGGGCATAGCGCGTCTCGCGAGAAGACGCGCTTGATGCATAAGACAGGAAGTCTCCTGCCTCCAGTTGTCGGAAATTCCTGTGGCTTGATCACGTCCCCGTCCGATCCGCGTTCTATAGTCCGTGGCCTTTGCAGTACGGTAAGGGTGCTTGCACCAAATATTTGTTTGAACCTTCGGTAGTCGAGCGGCTGCTCCTACGAAGGACTACGTTCGATATCCAGAGGATTTGTCCGGCCTGCGGTTTCGGCAGGCGGAGCGAGAGAGAGAGTGCCTCTCCCCGGATCTTTGTTCGGCCAGCATTGTCGGCCGGCGGGGTGGTGGCTTCACGACTGAGCTTACAGGGTCCATTGGCACTCCTAGTGCTCCGAGGAAGCTCGCAAGTGCGGGCCCTATCATCGATACTTGTCCTGCTCATCACCATAAAGTTTGCAGTGTGAAGTGAACACGAAGGGAGAGTGTGGTGACTGCGTGCAGAGGATTACAGTGATGGGTGCAGTACTGTGGTGTATTGTCTAACTGTTTGTTCCTGTGACTCTATCTTAACAGGGGTTATTGCGAGTGGTAGAGGGCTGCACTCTACCCCTGTGAAGTGCGGTGGAGTCAATAGGAGGGTAGGTGCCAGATCACGCTACGTTGCCTAACAGGTCAGAGTAGGAGGTTAGCGTAGGGGCTGATCCTTGTTCGTTTTGTCATTGTTACAGCCCAACAACCCGCCTCAAGCATTGTCAGCCCACCTCTTAACCTGCCTTCAATCTTACGTTACCTACGTCATATTATGAATGGATGTTATTTTCCTTTACAGGTATAAGGGCCATGGGCAATACCACATGCGGTACACAGTCTTAAGTGTTGCATATGTTGAGGTGATTCTTACTGGTGTGTGCTCTGTTCTTTTCTCATTTCAGATCTCCCTCCCTGGTGTTCCCTTCCTTTCCTTCCCTCGCTTGATCCTTCCGCTGACCTGCGCTGTAACAGCATTCAGGCTTGGTTAGATCAAGAGGTGGACCCCTCATTCTTCAACCCGCTCCTGAGGACCGGCCGGCATAACAGAATTTCCGACCCACGAATTGCGGTCCTCCCGGGCGGTTTCGGGAGTGAGGATGGCCACTCTTGAAGAAGTATTAGCGGTGTTGGCTACCATGCAGGGAGAGGTAGCAGCCTCAAGGCAGGAGACCGCCGACTTACGCGCACGGATGGATAGCATCCCGAGAAACCCATTTTCCATCGGCCCGATGGCTGGGCCGTCCACGCCGGTAGTGGTAGAAATGCCGGTCTCTATTCCGCTCGCCTCTCCAGAAAGGTATCAGGGGGGTCCGGACAACGTCCAGGTATTCCTCACACAAATACAACTGCACTTCGCCTGTAAACCCAAATCCTTCCCCACGAATCAAGCTAAGGTGGCGTTCTTGAGCTCTTATTTGGTGGGGGATGCGGCGCAATGGGCCGTGCCTCTAGTGGGTCGTGACGACCCTCTCTTACATGATTGGGACGCCTTCATGGGTGAGTTCCTCAGAGTGTTCGATAGGAGAGCCGACTCCTATACCGCGGACCGAGAATTACTCGAGCTCCGCCAAGGTGATAAGGAACTGGTGGTTTACTTGAATTCCTTTCGCAGGCTGGTAGCAGAAACCAAGTGGCCTGAGAGTAAACAGGCGGCCCTGTTTCATCAGGGTTTGCGGGAAGACCTTAAGGATGTAGTGGCCCAGATAGATCCCCAACCTGCCTCCTGTGAGGACCTGATAAATTTAGTGCTTAGGCTGGACCATCGGCTAAGCGAAAGGAAAGGGGGACGGAAGGATAGGTACCCACACCCGCCGGAGAAACACCGGAACACACCTATCGGTCCCTCGCCTTCCGGTGAGCCTATGGATCTTGGGGCTGTCAGAACGGCTCTGACCTTTACGGAAAAGGAGACTCGCCGTAAGCAGGGGCTTTGTCTCTATTGCGGCAAACGGGGGCACTTCGTAAGGGAGTGCCCAGTAAAGCCAAAAACAAGCCGGTTCCGCAACCCGCGCTTGGCCTCCGCCAGCGCTGAAGCGCTGCCGGAAAACTAGCAGGCTCGGAGAAAGGCGAAGGGTTTTCTCGGAGTCCTGCAGTGATCCCTTCAGTGACCGGAGAAGAGCTGACAGCCGGGGGGCATTTGTGGATACAGGTGGGTTTGGGAGTAGCTCCCGGGAGAACCTGCATGTCGGCCATGGTGGACTCTGGTGCAACAGGCATGTTTATGGATAGGGGTGCAGCACTAAGGACTGGTATTCGCTTGGTGCCGAAGGACAAGCCTGAGGTGGTATACGCTGTAGATGGCCGGCGATTGATTACAGGGCCCGTGGGGTATGACACGGAAAGTCTGGAGGTGTTCTACGGGAACGCCCATAAGGAACAAGTGATCTTTAGCATCATCAATGCACCCCAGTACGAGATCATCTTTGGGTTGCCCTGGTTGCAGCGACACAACCCCAAGATTGATTGGGTGGATAAAACAGTGCATATGACCTCTGAGTATTGTGCGAAGTATTGCCTTGACACTCCGGTGGAACCCGCCTTGGCGTTAGCCCAGAGGACCGTGATTGCCACCGCCGCAGAAAAGAATGTGCTGTTACCCGAAGCGTATCAGGAATATCGAGGAGTTTTCAGCGAAGTCCAGGCCGAGGCATTGCCCCCACATAGGCTGTACGACTGCCTAATAGACCTGATTCCTGGGGGGGTGGTTCCCACGGGGCGCATATATGCACTCACGGAGCCCGAAACAAAACATCTGCGGGAATACCTGGACAAGCTCCTGGGATTGGGATTCATACGCCCGTCCAAATCCCCTGCCGCCTCCCCGCTCTTCTTCATCCCAAAGGCCAACGGAGAGTTGCGGGCATGTGTGGACTACAGGGCATTAAACGCGATCGCCGTAAAGAACAGGTATCCGCTGCCGCTCATCAGCGTGTTGCTCGAACAAGTGAAAAAGGCCACTATCTTTACGAAACTCGATCTTAAGGGGGCCTATCACTTGGTTCGCATGAGACACGGTGACGAGTGGAAGACCGCCTTTAAGACCCGCTACGGGCTGTTTGAATATTTGGTAATGCCGTTTGGGCTGTGCAACGCCCCAGCGGCATTCCAATATTTTCTTAATGACGTCATGCGGCACATTCTGGACCTCTACGTGGTGGTGTACATCGATGACATCCTGGTGTACTCCAACGATGAGGTCTCCCACGTACACCACGTAAAGACCGTACTCGGCATTCTGCAGGAGCATAACCTCTTCTGCAAGCTGTCGAAATGCGATTTCCATGTCCAGACAGTGGAGTTCCTGGGGGTTATTCTGAGTCCCGCTGGCCAGGAGATGGCGGAGCGCAAGGTCACAGCGGTGAGAGAATGGCCAACTCCCCGTACCGTGCGAGACATTCAATGCTTCATCGGGTTCGCCAACTTTTACCGGAGATTTATCCATCGATTCTCTGGGTTGGTGGCCCCCCTCACTCGGTTGTTGCGGAAATCGCAAGGGTTCGTGTGGGACGAGGCCGCTCATGGGGCGTTTGAGGCATTGAAGGCCGCCTTCGTGACGGCACCCGTCCTGGCTCACCCCGACCCGGACAAACCATATGTGGTGGAGGCCGATGCCTCGGACGAGGCGGTGGGCGCTATCTTGTCACAGCGACATGCCACCACCGGGCAACTGCACCCGGTGGCCTACATGTCCAAGAAGTTGAACGGGGCGGAGAGGAACTATCCTATTGCCGAAAAGGAGCTCCTGGCCATCAAGGTGGCGTTTGCCGAGTGGAGGCATTTCCTGATGGGAGCTCGGCATGTGGTAACGGTCTATACCGACCACAGGAACTTGCAGTTTATGGCCGCCGCTAGACACCTGACGCCCGACAGCTGCGCTGGACGTTGTTCTTTGCTGGCTTCCATTTTGTCATCACCTACCGGCCCGGAGCGGAGAACCGTAAGGCGGACGCCCTTACACGGCAATCTTCGCCTGTGAGGTCTGTGGGAGTCTCTGAGGGGAGCATTATAGCCCGTGGGCAGGTGATTGGGGTCATGCAGCCGGACACCTTTCTTCTTGGAGTTCAACGGGGGGTAGCGACGGCCAAATGGAGGACCTGGCTTCGTTTCCATCCGGAATGGCGTCTCCAGGGGGGGTTCCCAATCCATAACAACCGTCTGTTGCTTCCCTCGGAACGGTTAAGAAGACAGGTGTTCCAGTGGTGTCACACGTCCCCCAGTGCGGGGCACTTGGGGGTGGCCAAGACCAGAGATCACATCTTGCGACAGTTCTGGTGGCCCTCGCTAAGAGGGGATGTGCTTGCATGGGTCTCCTCCTGTGCCGTGTGCGCCGCCATGAAATCCGACCATCGGTGCCCACAGGGGCTGCTGCGACCGCTGCCCACGCCTAACAAACCCTGGGACCGCATTTCTGTGGATTTCATTGTTGGTCTACCCGCAGACAAGGGGTGCACTACCATCTTGGTGGTGATTGACTTTTTGACCAAGATGGGGCACTTCATAGCCTGTAAACAGGTACCCCCGGCGGGCCTGTTGGCGGAATTACTGCTGGAAAACGTGGTGCGACTGCACGGCCTGCCGAGTGTGATTGTGTCGGATAGGGGGTCGCAATTTACTGCGAGATTTTGGAAGACGTGGTGCTCCGCCTTGCATATCAACACTGCTCTGTCCACTAGCTTCCATCCGCAGACTGACGGGCAGACGGAACGTCTGAACCAATCTCTCAAGCAGTATCTCCGCTGTTACGTGGACGGCTGTTCCCACAGGTGGGTGGACCAGCTGTGGTTGGCGGAGATAGCCTACAATATTGCCACACATAGCTCCACAGGGGCCTCCCCCTTCTATTGCACCTACGGCCACCATCCACGTTTTCTCCCTTTTGCATCTCCAGGGTGGCAGCATGCCTTGCCAGACGTGTCGGCGCGGGTGGCGCACATAAAAGACACCTTGACTCAGGTACAGGGGCATCTCCGAGCCATGAAAGACCGTTACAAGGCAGCATCTGACAAACATCGTCGGCAGGGGCTCTTATATCGTAACGGGGACCGAGTATGGTTATCCACAAGGAACATCCACTTCCAACAGCACAGCGTGTTTAACCCTCGGTTTATCGGCCCGTATCGGATCCTGAAACGGATCAATCCAGTGACTGTCAAACTACAGCTGCCTGCCCACATGCGCATACATCCGGTATTCCACGTGTCCCTCCTAAAGCCAGCTACAACAGTCCTTCGGAGGCCACCTCAGCCGGTTCTGGTGGACAGCGAACTGGAGTACGAAGTGCGGCAGGTGTTGGACTCGAAGGTGCGCCGAGGGAAGGTGTGGTACCTGGTGGCCTGGAAGGGTTACGGGCCGGAGGAGAATTCGTGGGAACCGGCCCGGGGCATACATGCTCCACGGTTGCTGTTAGCCTTCCATCGCGCACATCCGTCCAAGCCTGGCCCGTAGGGCGCCCCATGGGTTGGAGGGATGTACTGTCATGTTTCCCCCGAGGCAAGCGCTAGCAGCGACCCACAGACTTCCGCATTCCGAGACGCCCGGAACTACAGTCCCCAGAGGGCATAGCGCGTCTCGCGAGAAGACGCGCTTGATGCATAAGACAGGAAGTCTCCTGCCTCCAGTTGTCGGAAATTCCTGTGGCTTGATCACGTCCCCGTCCGATCTGCGTTCTATAGTCCGTGGCCTTTGCAGTACGGTAAGGGTGCTTGCACCAAATATTTGTTTGAACCTTCGGTAGTCGAGCGGCTGCTCCTACGAAGGACTACGTTCGATATCCAGAGGATTTGTCCGGCCTGCGGTTTCGGCAGGCGGAGCGAGAGAGAGAGTGCCTCTCCCCGGATCTTTGTTCGGCCAGCATTGTCGGCCGGCGGGGTGGTGGCTTCACGACTGAGCTTACAGGGTCCATTGGCTCTCCTAGTGCTCCGAGGAAGCTCGCAAGTGCGGGGCCCTATCATCGATACTTGTCCTGCTCATCACCATAAAGTTTGCAGTGTGAAGTGAACACGAAGGGAGAGTGTGGTGACTGCGTGCAGAGGATTACAGTGATGGGTGCAGTACTGTGGTGTATTGTCTAACTGTTTGTTCCTGTGACTCTATCTTAACAGGGGTTATTGCGAGTGGTAGAGGGCTGCACTCTACCCCTGTGAAGTGCGGTGGAGTCAATAGGAGGGTAGGTGCCAGATCACGCTACGTTGCCTAACAGGTCAGAGTAGGAGGTTAGCGTAGGGGCTGATCCTTGTTCGTTTTGTCATTGTTACAGCCCAACATCCCGCCTCAAGCATTGTCAGCCCACCTCTCAACCTGCCTTCAATCTTACGTTACCTACGTCATATTATGAATGGATGTTATTTTCCTTTACAGGTATAAGGGCCATGGGCAATACCACATGTGGTACACAGTCTTAAGTGTTGCATATGTTGAGGTGATTCTTACTGGTGTGTGCTCTGTTCTTTTCTCATTTCAGATCTCCCTCCCTGGTGTTCCCTTCCTTTCCTTCCCTCGCTTGATCCTTCCGCTGACCTGCGCTGTAACAGCATTCAGGCTTGGTTAGATCAAGAGGTGGACCCCTCATTCTTCAACCCGCTCCTGAGGACCGGCCGGCATAACAGCTCTTCTCCCAAGCATAAATGAACAGTCTCTTGCTGAGCTTCCTGTTGTGCATACCACTACGACCCCTTTTCTTGACACCTGGCCACTCCTCAATATGGATTCTCTTACTCTTATCCTAAATAAAGTTAAGTCGGGCTCCCCTAACGACCCCCTACCTCCCTCTATACTGAAACAACTGGATCCTCTCCACATGCACATCATCTTGAACGTCCTAAATTCCTTTCTTCGTGAGTCGGTAGTTCCAACTCACTGGAAACATGCTATGGTGACTCCTCTGTTGAAAAAGCCAACTGTCGACCCCCTCATTCTCTCTAATTACCGCCCCATTTCCCTTTTGCCAATCTTTTCCAAGATTCTAGAGAGTCACATTCACTCTCATTTTGCCCAGTTTGTCGAACTGAATACAATTCTTCATCCTTCCCAATCCGGGTTCAGGTCCAACTTCTCCACAGAAACCACTCTATTAGGTGTCACAGAGAAGCTTCGCCACCATCTTGACTATGGAGAAACTGTGGCGCTTGTTTTGCTCGATCTCAGCGCAGCGTTCTACACTATTTCGCATCCAACACTCCAACACTTATTAAAACTTTAAAATCCTTGGGCATATGTGGCTCTGCCCTGGACTGGATCATCTCTTTACTGAACGGTCGCACTTTCCAGATTTTTTCAGCCACTAACAGTTCCAACAGTCATTCTTCCCCCCATGGGGTACCCCAGGGCTCCATACTCAGTCCTCTACTTTTTAATCTCTATGTAAGGCCTTTAGCAGATATTGCTGACCAAGCCGGCCTAACTCTTTTTTTCTTACGCAGATGACTCTCAAATCATCTTTTCTCTCTCTTCCACTGATTCTAACTCAACATCTGATTTACAACTTGGCCTGAGGAACATCGCCTCGTGGATGACCCAACACCATCTTAAACTTAATGGTGATAAAACCGAGGTCTTAATCCTGGGAAAGGATAAGGACCTCTGGGGTCCACTTCATTGGCCTACCGAGATGGGTGCCCTCCCGCAACCTTCTAACCATGTCCGGAATTTGGGCGTCTACATTGACGACTCTCTGTCTTGGCACCAACAAGCCGTCAGGGTCGCGGCCACATGCTTTACCATCTTGAGATGGCTGCGGAAAATTATTTGGATGTTACCCACTACCACTCAGAAAACAGTGGTCCATGCCCTTATAACCTCAAGGTTAGACTACGGCAATGTCCTGTTGCTAGGTGCCAACAAGACCGTAACCCGTAAACTGCAATTAGTTCAAAAATCTGCAGTTACACTTCTCTGCAAAATTCCCAGAACTTCGCACATTTCTGGCTACCTCCACGATCTTCATTGGCTTAGAGTGGAGAGTCGCATAAAGTTCAAAGCCTTGAGCTTTATGTTGAAGATAAGGCGGGGTTCAGCACCACCCTACCTGCATACTCTTGTTAGCCCTTACATTCCCACACGTCATCTCCGTTCCTCAACGCTTGAGAAATTCATGATCCCTCGTTTCAAGCTTGGCAGGATGGGTGGCAAGTCCTTTTCCTATCTTGGCCCCACCCTCTGGAATATTCTGCCTCTTGCCATCCGAAAAGAAACCAACTATACCTGCTTTCGTAGATCCATAAAGACCTGGCTGTTTAGCCAGTAACCTTTCTCTCTGCTCTTCACCATTCTGTTCGCAGCTGTCTTGGCGCCGGGAAACCCTTTTTGGGTAGCTGTCACGCCTTATAAATTCAACTATAATAATAATAATAATAATAATAATAATAATAATAATAATAACAATAATAATAATAATAATAATAATATAATAATGTATGTACATCCACACATGCTACAAACATAATTTTACCTTTTACTAATAGAAAAGAGTAAGTAAAGGAAGGACTCAAAATTGGTTGAATGCATGCACTATGGGTCCTTGTACAGAGTCACTCTCCTCTAAACTGCCTCCGGACTAAGGGAAGGGGCCTAAAATTTTAGAAGATAATTACTGAATGTGAAGTATATGCTTTTCAAGTTATACATCATTTTTGCAATGCTGTAGCTGATGGAAATAACATAATCAAATAGTTCTAGAGCATCCCAAACACTGTACATATAGGGAGCATAAACGTTTTTTGTAATAAATATTGCCAGGCCTTCACACATGCTACTCACTGAGTCCTGATCCTCCACAAGGGATCTAACAACTGGGATTATTAGTGTTTGCCGTTTAGCAAAGTGCTCCCTTTGCAAATTAGAACATGATCTGAATTACAACACTTTTCATATAGACTTTTATACTGGAGCAAGAGCTAGCCCAAAAAGAGATCGGTTCTCTAGAACACAGAGTGTGAGTGAGGAAGAATATTTCATAGCGTAAGGATTGTCTTTTAGCTGTACACCACAATTAAATGTATGTATCCGATTTCTTAAAGAGCTGCATATTTATTTCCAACATTAGGTTTACAATTAGAACGCAGCCACAGGTCTATGTGAGTCCACGTAAGCATAAACCAATAAGATATGTTTACTGAAACATCTTGTCCGTTAACAAGAGCAACCTCCTCATTCCTTGGTAGCAGCAGTAAGATGCTGTATCAGCCATGAGTGATGTCCATATGAAAATGTATTTCAACTAATACATTACTACACGTTCCTATATACAAAACTACAATGACCATGCAATTGTACAAATTTTGAATATAGACACTGTCTGATTTCAGAAGTTTTGGTTTCAATTGAGGAAGAAGAAAACACACTATGATGTTATGTCATGCCATGTTATGTGGATATATATAGCATGCTTATCAACCAAGGAGCATCCAAGTGCTGTTGTTTATTTAGTTTCCCATGAAGGAACGGATCTGTGAATAGCTAAAAAAGGTTTATAAAGGTTTGTAAGTTTGTTAGTGTTACACATTGCAAAGAATATAGTGATTTATTATACAATAATCCTAAACCTAGAAGGCTTTAAAATACATATCTAGTCATTGTCAATTAGGACTTTCATAGTGCAAAGGTTTTCTTTGTGTAATATGTGGTCTTTCAATGGCATCAGTAAGATATTTTCAATACACCTAACAATTATGTATAAAGAAAGAAACATGTTATACTCAAAGAGACTAAGATGTTCAATACATTAATTTGGATATCTAAAAAAACCTGGTAGTTACAATTCTCAATGTTATAGGTAACAACAAAAATTAGTAGAATATTACATCTTTAACTTTGCTTTACAACAATAGAGGCCCATGTCAGAGCAGGCACCAAGAAATTGGATTTAGTATGAAGAACCCGGCTTAAGAAATGGCCAAGGATGTGTTTGATTTTAGCTACAGAAGATACATTTTAAACCGAAATACTGTCACGGGTAACTCAAATTGGAAATTGCGGATTGTCCCTGAAAAGACCTCTCCAGTATTTACAAAACTAGATTGATTTTGGAACACTCAGCCAGGCCAGGACTTATATAATTATAGCCACAGAACAGATTTTTTCTTTCAGTTGCATTATACTTCATGCTCCCTAATCGCTATTTTATATTATTGCAAAACCAATAAATGCAAAGCTTCTATACATGTCCAAGTCATTTCTTGTCTTCTAGATCCCTAAGACAGCATCAAAAAGGCAGTCATCGCTTTAATATCTAATCTGTTTTACGCATTACACCTTTCATGTTTTTACACTAGCACAAAGGGCCATATAGCCAAAAAGGCCTTATGACTCAAACAGTTTAATGTAATTTGAAACTATTGACTTTAGAATTACAGGAGTTATGAAGGTTTTTTTTGCATATCGACTTTATTGGAGGTATATGCTTCTGCATTTTCTTTTACATAGTATGAACTAAAACTTGTAGGACCAGATTGTTTAAACCTTGGTGTGCAACATTTGTATTTGTTCACAGTGTTAAATATTTTATACTCAAATACATTCCTGACAGACACAAATTCCCAGAAGTAAACCTCAAATTCCTTACTAGTTCTTGTAAAGTGGGAAATTTTCCAACTTGTTTTAAAAGCAGATGTGACTCTGGCTTGTAGAGAAAATTGTCTTTGAGGCGGACATTCAAGAGAAACAAAGAAAATATTTTTATTGCAATCATTTTTAGCAAATTAAGAATATGCTCTTTTATTTATCTGTGAACCAACTTTAGCATTTTTAGCAAATAAATATGATTTGCTTACATTTCACAGGGTTCTAGGCAATTAAGGTATCACACACTGTAGATAATTGCAACATTGCTTTTGGGGCATCAATATCTTGTCCTTCGGTAAAAACTTACATTTCTGGAGTGATGGTGTTTCCTGCTGGATCTGTGATACTGAATTCAAAACTATCAGAAGTCACGTCTATGGACGGATTAATAATATATCTTATCACACGCTGATTTAATTCTCTTTGAGTAAAGGCACTTCCAATATGGCTACCTGTATGATGCAATAACATAGTTAAGGTCCTTGGACAATGTGCAACAGTATTACTTCATTCAGCATGGTTTTACAACATAAAATAGTAGATCTGTAAAATGGCATCTTAAAACAATCACATCAAATGATTTTAAGGAAAAGTATACCTCATATACACATTTGTTAGATTTGTACAAGACGGTTTGCAATATATTATTTTTAAGTGTATAGTATTCTGGTTGTAGCAATAAAAAGGATACATTGCATTTTACTTTGCATAGGAAACTGGCCGATAGAACACAGTACAACTGACACAAATTCAGCATTACCCTCTTAGAGGCAAGGTCTTACTTTGTATGAAAAAGAGGATTATTGGGTGGGGTGGATTGTAGTCCATAACAAGTAATAGTCTCACTATCTGTCAGGTCCAGTAAAGGGTTTGGTAATTTAAACCTGAGCTGAAACCCCTGGCAGCTATGGCACAGCACAGACAGGCTTAACTTAAGAAAAAGTGCCAAGCGTTCAGAGGTAGCAAAACAGTAAAAAGTCAAAACCCCCCAAAAAATCCCATGGCAATTTATAAAAAGATACACCAATTTAATGACACCAAAATGATAAAAACACAATACCAGGAACCAGAGATATGAGTTTTTAAACTTTTAAATAAAAATGGCACATAAAACCACAAAGCGCCAACTGCAGTTTTCTGATTACACTTGACTGGTACAAAGGCGAGATCTAACTTATTTCACTCCCCCCCCCCCCGAGGTCATAAGCAGTGTATTGAGGGGGTGTAAGTTATAGTTAGCTCAGGTAACTAGAACTGCTGAATTTCACTGGTTTTGTACGAGTGTAATCTGAGCCTATCTATGATGTCCTTGTAACCTTTGTGTTTTTCAGTGAATTTCTAAGGTTTAAATAAAATGGTATTTGCTAACTAGAACATCCCTGTAACCTTTGTTTTTTCCTGAATTTCTGCATTTTTTAAGTGAAATTCTAAGGTTTTTAATATTATTTCCTAACTATAATGTCCCTGTAACCTTTAGTTTTTTCAGTGAATTTATAAGGTTTTTAAAATTGTATTTCCTGAAACTTGCAACGTTTGAGAGAGACTGTATGAATGAGTGTCTCAGTGGGTGAGTGGGTGGGAGAGTAAGTGTCTGAGTGGGTCAATGAGAGGGTGAGTGAGTGTGAGAGTGGGTCAATGAGTGTCTGAGAGAGTGTCCGAGTGGGTCTGTGAGTGGGTGTGAGAGTGTTTGAGTGGGTTTGTGAGTGGGTGTGTGAGTCTGAATAGCCCTTTTAGTGAGTGTGAGAAGTATGAGTGATTCTGTAAGGAGGTACATGAGTGTCTGGGTGAATCAGCTGTGAGTAGGGGTACGTGTCTGAGTGGGTCTGTGAGTAGGTGCATGACTGTCTGAATCAGTCTGAGTTGGTGCATGAGTGTCTGAGTAGATATGTGGGGAGGTGTATGAGTGGGTCTGGGGAGGTGTGTGAGTGGGTCTGGGAGTGGGTGTGTGAATGTCTGAGTGGGTCTGTGAATGGATGTATCAGTGTCTGAGTGGGTCTGTCAGTGGGTGTGTGAGTGGGTGTATAAGTGGCTGTGTGGGTGTATCAGTAGCTCTGTCAGTGACTGGGCCACACCAAAACCACACTGACCCTTTGTTGGACCTGTCAGCCCTAGGGTGGTCTCCCCTTCTATTTTTGTATCGTGCCTCATTTTTTCCACCCTCATTTTTATGTTGGACTAGGTCTCCGGGCGCCTTTTCATTGCCAGGCAGTGTTAAGGTGCAGGTGCTCCCTTCTCCCAAGATGGCTGCCACAGACCCCTGCTACTGCAGGGTGGTCGTTTTTGATAGTAGCACCCTAGCTGCCAGGAGCTGGCTGGGACCCACAACAATGTTGCGACTCCAGCCCGCCTTTTTGTCCCATAGGTAGAGTGGGGAAGCTCCTGGAAGAAGCTGGAACCTTCTAGAAGGGAGGTGGGGTTTTACTTTTGCCGCCTTGGCTAGAGGTCACCTGACCTAGGGCTACTTAAGAGTGGGAGGGAAACTTGTGTGGTGAGTTGGCCATTGGGTTGAAGCAGAGCTGGAAGAATCCACCAGGAGTGTAGGCGGTAGGGCCTAGCCAGGGTCTTATGCCTCTGAGAGTGACAGGATTTAGGTACTGCCTCTTAAGTGAGTGAGGTGCCCTGTGAATCCCACTGATCTTGCCCAGTAGTAGGAGGACCCAGAGACTCTCTGCCAACCTGACTAGGAAGGATCTAGTCGCCCTCTCCATCCCTACCCCTGTAACAGAACCCCTTAAGGGCGCCAGATACATCTGCGCCACAAGACTTCATCTGTCAACTGAGAACTGAAATCTAACTTCAAGAACTGAAACTGCATGACAAGAGCGAGCTGTAAGCCTTGAATGCCAGAGCTGAGACTGTGTGTCCAAGCTACTCTAGTGAACAAAATACTAAGCCGATTGCCAAGACACCGGGGATCGACCAGGTACTAGCGCTGTGACCCCCGCGCTTCCTACCCTGGTCTGGGACCCCCGGCAGCGTGCTCCGCTGAGCACTTTACCCCATCCTTAATTTGAGCCCCCCCCCCTGCGACGACGAAGCCAGCGCGCTCACCGCTGCGGCCTGGAGGCCTGGAGGAGTGCCCTGCTGTGTCGCGAGGCCCAGGAGAAGCCCGGGGCCCCGTCGCTGCCGTCGCAGCCGAGTGAGGAGGTGCGCAAGGTCGGGGCCGAGTTCCCCCAACGTCGTGAGGACGGACGCCTGCTGACGCCGAGCCGGAGGTAAGCCCGGAGGCCGAGATCCCCCCTGGTGCGCCCCCTGCTGGTCCGGAAACCGCACCGCACTTGGCCCGGGTCGTCCCCTCCGTGGGAATCCCCTCCCCTGCCTGCGCGACGGAGAGACCCCGCCGAGGGATCCTGTCCGTGTCCCCCCTTCTGTAAGACTGAGAGCGGTGCTTAGTGAACTGCACCGGAGCATAGGGACCCGCTCCGCAAGTCCTGTCAGTCTCCCCGCTGGAAGCCGCCTAAAAGAACTGACTAACATTACCCTCGTGTGGCGCTTCCCGCCACCGACCCTGCTTCCCCCGCCGGAGTGACAAGGGATGCGAGTAGCGCACTGTGTTACCTGTTCCGCTCGAAAGTATTCACATGCCCGTGATCGCGAGTAGTGCCTTGTGTTATATGCTCTACTCGACAGTGATTACCTTACAAGGAAATGCGAGTAGCGCCTTGTGTTACATGCTCTACTCGAAAGAAGTTGTTTGCCAGGAGATGCGAGTAGCGCACTGTGTTCCATGCTCTACTCGATAGTAATTGTTTTGCCAGGAAATGCGAGTAGCGCCTTGTGTTATATGCTTTACTCGGCAGTAATTACCTGCTAAGGGATGCGCGTAGCGCATTGTGTTTTATGTTCTGCACGAAGGTAATTCCATAAAAGGATCACGAGTAACGTATTGTATTATATGCTCTGCTCGACTGTAATTACCTGCAAATGGTTGCGCGTAGCGCTTTGTTTCATATGCTTTACTTCACAGGATTAGGGGCCATTGATTACGAGGAGCGCTCAGTTCCACAGGCGCCATGTTAGTGAGCCCAATGTGTCCCCGTTCAAGTATCATGCTTAGTTAGATGGCCCGTTCAGGGAAAGACTTTACGTAAGCGCGCACAGCGCTAGAACAAGGTTAGGCACTGCATAAGTATCACCCAGAGTGTCGAATGTAATGTCATGATGGTATTATAATTCATGTATTACCTTGTTATTTCCTGAACTGCATCTGACCAGCTAAACTTGGATAAACTTGTAGTATTTGCATAATTGAACGGTGTGGCGTCCCTTATTGTGTGTGTTCCTAGTCCATGAGAAGCGTGTGGTGTATGGTTGCTTAACACATAGCCCTCTGGTTGCCCGACCGGCTCGCGCCACGCTACCGCCTATAGGGCCTGGTGACCCCGGGTTCCTACATTGTTGGCCAGCGGTGGGATCCTTGGGACTTGTGACCATACAGCACCCTTCCGTGAGGCGAAGGGCGCCACAATTAAACGCCTATCCTACATTTTTTTTGTTCCACAGCTCAGAAACCATTGTTGCTGGATCATTAGTTCCACTGTCCAGGTAGAGAGTGCAAGAAGCCTGGTTAGCTATTGACTGTTGCCTACACCCTAGGAATTTTCTCCTTAGAGTCTAGGTCCCCACCTGCCAGAATGGAATCCCGGCTAGCTGACCTCGAGGGGTACACTGTGAGGCAACTGAGGGAGTTCGCGCAGGAGTTGGGGGTGCCTGGGATGCGGAGGGCCAAGGCGCCGGAACTCCGTACCGCCACTAGGGCATGGGTAGAAGCCCACCCAGAAGGGAGAGGGGATGAGGGACAGGAAGCGCCAGATGCACCTCAGGAGGAGAGCGCCCAGGAAGTCCTAGATATCCTGAATGTAGACATGTCCGAGAATGTGCCCCCAGGAAGACGTTCTGGGGCCAGTAGTAAGACAGGGTCTAGCAGGAGCGCGTCTCCAAGGGAGTATGAGGACAGAAGGGAAGAGAGGCAGTTAAAATGGGAGCTAGCCAAACTGGAACAGGAAAGAGAAAGAGAAAGAGAAAGAGAGAATAAGAGATGGGCAATGGAGGAGAAGAAGCTGGCGCACGAGCTTCAGTTAAAAGAGCTGGAGCTACGTGCCCTCCAATTGAATGCGTCTAACAAAGACAATGGTGGCAGCATACCCAGGGAACCTCAAGAACCAAAAATCTACCTACCCAAAGAAGTCATAACCAATTATACATTAGGGGATGACATCATGAAGTGGTTGGAGGCATACGAGGTAGCCTTAACGGCCCATGGGGTACCCGAGAGTAACTGGGGAGGTGGTCTCTACCGGTATATACCTCCCACTGTTAGGGACACCCTGTTATATTTGGCCAAGGCGGATCAGGTTAAGTACGCCCCCATGAAAGAGGCCTTGTTAAAGAAGTTTGGCCTGAACCCCGAGAAGTATAGGCAGAAGTTTCGTGGCAGCCATAAGCTGTCCACCCAGACATGGGTAGATTTTTTTGATTACGCGAGGAAGGCACTAGATGGTTGGGTGCGTGGCAGCGAGGTACAGGACTACCAAGGGTTTTACGATCTTTTTTTAAGGGAGCACCTCTTGGATAAGAGCTTTCCGGAGCTGCGCCAACATCTGGTGGACCGCAAGCTGAAGGATCCTCGAGAGCTTGCGGAGGAGGCAGATATTTGGGTGAGCACCCGGGTGTCTCACAAGGGCCCCGGGGGAGATGGCTCGAAAGGTGGACAGGGTTTCCCCCAGAAGAAAGAGGGGGGAGATAAAAAGGTGGAGTTCTCGAAAGGTCCCCAAAATAAGTTTGGGAAGGGAGTAGGAACCCCACCCCCGTCCAATTCCACAAGACCCACTTACCCTGACAGGAGTCAGCAGCCAAGGATTGTGCGGTGCTACGAGTGTGGGGAGATTGGACACTACAGAGGAGATCCCAAGTGTCGCAAGCGACCACCAGCCCCATCGGGCGTGAAGAGTCCCGGGGTGAGTAGTATAGCGCTTGGGGTGGAGCTGCCCTTAGATAGGGAAGGGGAGTGGACAGGCCTGACACTGGTTTCACTCGGGGATAGAGAGGTGGTCCCCGTAGTGTCCCTGCCCCCGAACACTGCTAAATATCAGCAGAGGGTGAGAATTAATGGGGAGGAGGTGGAAGCTCTGAGGGACACAGGGGCCAGCATGACCACTGTCGTGCGGCGGCTGGTGTCCCCAGACCAAGTAGTCCCCGAGGAGTTCCATCCGGCCGTATTGGCTGACGGCAGTTTGAGTCACTATCCAGTGGCTCGTGTTCCATTCGAGTGGGGAGGAGTCAAAGGCCTACTGCGAGTTGCTGTGAGCCCTGCCTTGCCTGTGGGGTGTTTGCTAAGGAACGACCTGGAGCACACCAAATGGAAGGACGTCGAGTTTCACGCTCACACTGAGATGCTGGGATTACCAGGGTGGACTTGCGTGAGCACGCGGTCCATGGCTGCCCGGCATGGAACTCACCCGGAGTTGGAGCCTGGAATCATGGCCCAACCCAAACCCAAACGTGGGAAGAAGAAGGAGGTAGAGGACATGCCCCGTGAGTCGGATGGGGAGGCCGCAGAGGTGCCCCCGGAGTCCGCGGAGGTAGATGTCGTTCCTGTGGAGGACTTGCCGACCCTTGCTGACTGGCAAGTGGAAGGAGGGCCTACCCGGGAAGAATTTTGTCAAGCACAGAGGACGTGCCCCACTCTTGAGGGTATGCGGCGGCAGGCCGACGCTCAAGTGGCTAGTCAGGAACTGGGAGGTTATCATGTGTATTGGGAGGATGGTCTCCTATACAGTGAGCCCAGGGTGCCGGTACATGGATCTTCGAGGGCCATAGTGGTCCCCCAGTGTTACCGGGCCTTCCTGCTGGAGTTAGCGCACGAGATCCCCTTAGCTGGACACCTGGGCCAGGACAAAACCTTTGCACGGTTAGTCCCCCATTTTTATTGGCCCAGGATGAGGATTGCCTCAGATGCCTTTTGCAAGACCTGCAAGTCTTGTCAGGCTAGTGGCAAGACTGGGACGAAGTTGAAAGTCCCGTTGGAACCGCTCCCCGTGGTCGGGACCCCTTTTGAGAGGGTCGGTATCGATATTGTTGGGCCATTGGACCCTCCGACAGCAGCGGGACACCGGTTTATCTTGGTTTTGGTGGACCACGCCACAAGGTACCCAGAGGCTATTCCTCTGAGGACCATCACTGCACCAGTGGTGGCGCGGGCACTGTTGGGAATTTTTACCCGAGTGGGATTCCCGAAGGTCGTGGTGTCGGACAGAGGCACCAATTTCATGTCGGCCTACATGCAGGCCATGTGGAAGGAGTGTGGAGTGACCTACCGGTTCTCCACCCCTTACCACCCCCAGACTAACGGACTTGTAGAGCGCTTCAATAAGACATTGAAGGGGATGATCCGAAGCCTTCCCGAAGGCTTGAGGCGTAAATGGGACGTCCTCCTCCCCTGCCTGTTATTCTCCTATCGGGAGGTACCGCAGAAGGGAGTCGGGTTCAGCCCGTTTGAATTGCTCTATGGCCATCCCGTTAGGGGTCCCCTCAGTTTAGTGAAAGAGGGGTGGGAGAAGACTTCACAGAAGCTTCCCCGTGACATTGTCAGCTACATGCTGGCGTTCCGCAGCCAGATGGCCAAGCTGTGGAAGGCAGCCACAGAGAACCTGGAGGCTAGCCAGACCGTAATGAAGGAGGGGTATGACCGCAACGCTCGGACGGTCGAGTTGGACGTTGGACAAAAGGTGTGGGTTATGGAACCTGGAGAGCTTTGTGCCCTCCAGGACCGGTGGACTGGCCCGTTCGACATTGTGGAGCGGCGAGGCCAGACCACATACGTTGTGGATGTAAAAACCCCCCGTCAACCCCTCAGGGTGCTCCACGTCAACCGCCTGAAGCCGCACCATGAGCGATCGGAGCTTGCTCTCCTTATGGTGACGGATGGGAGCGAGGAGGAAGAGAGTGAAGCTCTTCCTGACCTTCTTGCGGCACAAGAGAAGGATGGTTCGATGGAAGGTGTAGTCCTCTCCCCATCCTTGACCCCAGAGCAGCAGAGGGACTGTCGCCATGTCCTGGGACAGTTCGCCTCGTTGTTCTCCCTCACGCCTGGAATCACTCATTGGTGTACCCATGATGTGGACACAGGGGATAGCCCCCCGGTAAAGAACAAGTCTTACCGGCTTTCTGACCGAGTGAAGGATAGCATCCAGCGTGAGGTGGCAAAGATGCTGGAGCTGGGGGTGATATAACCTTCCAGCAGCCCGTGGGCTAGTCCAGTGGTGTTGGTGCCGAAAGCGGCCCCACCGGGTACGACGCCAGAACTTCGGTTCTGTGTGGACTACCGGGGGTTGAACTCTGTCACGAAGACAGATGCTCACCCCATCCCACGTGCAGATGAGCTGGTTGACCGGCTGGGAGCAGCCCGGTACCTCAGCACCATTGACCTGACATCCGGATATTGGCAGATTGCCATGGCCGACGGAGCACGGGAGAAGACAGCGTTCTCCACCCCAGAGGGCCACTACCAATTTCGAGTGATGCCCTTTGGGCTCAAAAATGCTCCGCCCACATTCCAGCGGTTAGTGAATCAGGTACTATCTGGCCTGGAGTCCTTCTCAGCAGCCTACTTGGATGACATAGCTGTCTTCAGTAGCAGCTGGGAGGACCATCTGCAACACCTCCAGGAGGTATTGCAGGCGCTGCAACGCGCTGGCTTAACCATTAAAGCCAGCAAGTGCCAGATTGGACAGGGATCTGTCGTGTACCTGGGACACCTGGTCGGCGGAGGTAAGGTGCAACCCCTCCAGGCCAAAATTGAAACCATCTTGGCTTGGGAGCCCCGCAAGACCCAAACAGAGGTCCGAGCTTTCCTCGGCCTCACTGGGTATTACCGCCGGTTCGTCAAGGGATATGGTACCATCGTGACCCCCTTGACGGAGTTGACCTCAAAGAAACAACCTCGCAAGGTCATATGGACAGCTGCATGCCAAGAAGCCTTTGATACGCTGAAAAATGCGATGTGTACAGCTCCAGTACTAGCAACACCCGATTTCAGCAAGGAATTTATTGTACAGACCGACGCCTCAGAGCACGGCATAGGTGCAGTGCTCTCACAACTCAACACCGAGGGCCAAGACCAACCTGTGGCCTTCATATCTCGAAGACTCCTCCCTCGGGAACGGCAATGGAGCACCATTGAGAGAGAAGCCTTCGCGGTGGTATGGGCTCTGAAGAAGTTGAGGCCATACCTCTTTGGCACTCACTTCCTTATCCAGACCGACCACCGCCCCCTTCGCTGGCTCATGCAGATGAGAGGCGAAAACCCCAAGTTGTTGAGGTGGTCCATTTCCCTACAGGGGATGGACTTTCGGGTGGAACATCGGCCCGGAGTTGACCACGCCAATGCTGACGGTCTCTCCAGGTTTTTCCGCCTTAGTGAAGAGAACTCCCTAGAGGTTGGGTAGCTCTCCCCTCTTTCGGCTGGGGGGGACGCATGTTGGACCTGTCAGCCCTAGGGTGGTCTCCCCTTCTATTTTTGTATCGTGCCTCATTTTTTCCACCCTCATTTTTATGTTGGACTAGGTCTCCGGGCGCCTTTTCATTGCCAGGCAGTGTTAAGGTGCAGGTGCTCCCTTCTCCCAAGATGGCTGCCACAGACCCCTGCTACTGCAGGGTGGTCGTTTTTGATAGTAGCACCCTAGCTGCCAGGAGCTGGCTGGGACCCACAACAATGTTGCGACTCCAGCCCGCCTTTTTGTCCCATAGGTAGAGTGGGGAAGCTCCTGGAAGAAGCTGGAACCTTCTAGAAGGGAGGTGGGGTTTTACTTTTGCCGCCTTGGCTAGAGGTCACCTGACCTAGGGCTACTTAAGAGTGGGAGGGAAACTTGTGTGGTGAGTTGGCCATTGGGGTGAAGCAGAGCTGGAAGAATCCACCAGGAGTGTAGGCGGTAGGGCCTAGCCAGGGACTTATGCCTCTGAGAGTGACAGGATTTAGGTACTGCCTCTTAAGTGAGTGAGGTGCCCTGTGAATCCCACTGATCTTGCCCAGTAGTAGGAGGATCCAGAGACTCTCTGCCAACCTGACTAGGAAGGATCTAGTCGCCCTCTCCATCCCTACCCCTGTAACAGAACCCCTTAAGGGCGCCAGATACATCTGCGCCACAAGACTTCATCTGTCAACTGAGAACTGAAATCTAACTTCAAGAACTGAAACTGCATGACAAGAGCGAGCTGTAAGCCTTGAATGCCAGAGCTGAGACTGCGTGTCCAAGCTACTCTAGTGAACAAAATACTAAGCCGATTGCCAAGACACCGGGGATCGACCAGGTACTAGCGCTGTGACCCCCGCGCTTCCTACCCTGGTCTGGGACCCCCGGCAGCGTGCTCCGCTGAGCACTTTACCCCATCCTTAATTTGAGCCCCCCCCTGCGACGACGAAGCCAGCTCGCTCACCGCTGCGGCCTGGAGGCCTGGAGGAGTGCCCTGCTGTGTCGCGAGGCCCAGGAGAAGCCCGGGGCCCCGTCGCTGCCGTCGCAGCCGAGTGAGGAGGTGCGCAAGGTCGGGCCGAGTTCCCCCAACGTCGTGAGGACGGACGCCTGCTGACGCCGAGACGGAGGTAAGCCCGGAGGCCGAGATCCCCCCTGGTGCGCCCCCTGCTGGTCCGGAAACCGCACCGCACTTGGCCCGGGTCGTCCCCTCCGTGGGAATCCCCTCCCCTGCCTGCGCGACGGAGAGACCCCGCCGAGGGATCCTGTCCGTGTCCCCCCTTCTGTAAGACTGAGAGCGGTGCTTAGTGAACTGCACCGGAGCATAGGGACCCGCTCCGCAAGTCCTGTCAGTCTCCCCGCTGGAAGCCGCCTAAAAGAACTGACTAACATTACCCTCGTGTGGCGCTTCCCGCCACCGACCCTGCTTCCCCCGCCGGAGTGACAAGGGATGCGAGTAGCGCACTGTGTTACCTGTTCCGCTCGAAAGTATTCACATGCCCGTGATCGCGAGTAGTGCCTTGTGTTATATGCTCTACTCGACAGTGATTACCTTACAAGGAAATGCGAGTAGCGCCTTGTGTTACATGCTCTACTCGAAAGAAGTTGTTTGCCAGGAGATGCGAGTAGCGCACTGTGTTCCATGCTCTACTCGATAGTAATTGTTTTGCCAGGAAATGCGAGTAGCGCCTTGTGTTATATGCTCTACTCGGCAGTAATTACCTGCTAAGGGATGCGCGTAGCGCATTGTGTTTTATGTTCTGCACGAAGGTAATTCCATACCAGGATCACGAGTAACGTATTGTATTATATGCTCTGCTCGACTGTAATTACCTGCAAATGGTTGCGCGTAGCGCTTTGTTTCATATGCTTTACTTCACAGGATTAGGGGCCATTGATTACGAGGAGCGCTCAGTTCCACAGGCGCCATGTTAGTGAGCCCAATGTGTCCCCGTTCAAGTATCATGCTTAGTTAGACGGCCCGTTCAGGGAAAGACTTTACGTAAGCGCGCACAGCGCTAGAACAAGGTTAGGCACTGCATAAGTATCACCCAGAGTGTCGAATGTAATGTCATGATGGTATTATAATTCATGTATTACCTTGTTATTTCCTGAACTGCATCTGACCAGCTAAACTTGGATAAACTTGAAGTATTTGCATAATTGAACGGTGTGGCGTCCCTTATTGTGTGTGTTCCTAGTCCATGAGAAGCGTGTGGTGTATGGTTGCTTAACACATAGCCCTCTGGTTGCCCGACCGGCTCGCGCCACGCTACCGCCTATAGGGCCTGGTGACCCCGGGTTCCTACACCATTTATCCAAAAAGAGTCCACATTCTGCATAAAATATCAATCCAAGTGGAGTACTTTCGACAGCATATAGCAACAGTCCCTCAAGTGGACCACCTTCTATCTCTCAGGATGCATAGAGAGCATCAGCCTACTTCCCTTCACTGTTGCTCCCACAAACATAATATGCAGTGTGCCAAAAGGATCATCCCTCAGCCCCACCCTGCTTAACATCTCCATGACCCCCCCTTGCAGATGTCATCAGATTCAATGGACTCAACATAATCTCCTACACCGACGACACCCAATTCATCCTCTCACTCACAGAGGACCCCTCCTATGCCAAAACCAATTTCTGCAATGCCATGACCGACGTAGTCAAATGGCTGAGAGACAACTGCCTCAAACTCAACTCTGATAAAATAGAAAGTACTTATCTTAGGAAAAGACACCTCTGCGCGGGATCGCAGCTGGTCTCCAGCTGAACTCGGACCATCCTCGACAGCCAACTAACCTTGAAATGTCAAGTAAACACAGTTGTTTCCTCATGTTTCCACACCCAGTGCATGCTCCACAGAATCTTCAGATGGATCCCAATCAACACCAGAAAGACCGTCACACAGGTCCTTGTCACCAGCTGCCTCAACTATGGCAACGCTCTCTATGCCAGAATTTTCACCAAACTCCTCAAGAGACTCCAGGTAATACAGAACTCCGCAGCCAGACTCATCCTGGACCTCCCCAAATGGACCCACACAACCCCTCACCTCAGAGACCTCCACTGGCTTCTGATTCAGAAGAGATGTCAGTTTAAGATCCTCATGCACATTACAATGCTCTATACAACTAAGAAAATTCCTACATCAATCATCGACTGATCTTCCACCTGCCATACTCGCCCTTGCACACCTCCCCCGCATCCATCACAGCCGCAGTGGGGAGAGGGGTGCCCCTTCTCCTATATTTCTGCCAAGACCTGGAACGATCTGCCCCCCCCCCCCAACTCTGACCAGCACCCTCTCTGGGGGACTTCATAAAGCAACTCAAAACCTGGCTCTTCGACAGAGCACCATCAGCACCCAGATAACCCTAGGGGTGACAACGCTGTGCTATACAAATACTTACTAATTGATCGGTTGTTAATATGAACTACACTAACCATGAAGTTTACGGTATATGGCCAGTGTAGCACATACCACATGCCTGCTACACCTAGAGGAGTTGTATCTATCATGGCATTGATGATGCTGCATGTTATTCTGAGCTATTTTGTACTTACTTTAAGGCCTCTAATGCCATACCAGTTTATATAGTAATGTGTAAAAAAGCAGCTTGAATGATGTCCTCAGTGATTCCATCAGTGATTCCATATAACATATTATGATTGATGCAATAAGTGAGGTCATAAACAGTGAATGGGGTGTGCAAGTTATAGGTATCTCTGCTAATTATAACTGGTGAATTTCTGCGGATTTTTGAGTTCAAAACGTTAATTATGTCACTCGCATATTCATACAAATATAAATATAATGTTACTTTAACCTTTGGTGTTTTAGTGAATATATATATATATATATATATATATATATATATATATATATATATATATTCACTGAAAAAACCATAGGTTTCACACATGTTATAGTTAGCGGAAATTTTACTGATAAAAAACCAATGAAATTCCCCCTTTATAGTTAGTGCAGGAAACTATAACTAACGCGACCGCAATCCTCTGCTGATGCACTTATTTGCCCATGTCTTCTTCCATAAATTTTTAGCTATACATATATTACAAATATTTTTTTTTCATAAAGACACATATGTCATCAGCAGAAGATTGCGGTCGCGTGAGTTATAGTTTCCTGCACTAACTATAACGGGGGAATTTCATTGGTTTTTTATCAGTAAAATTTCCGCTAACTATAACATGTGTGAAACCTATGGTTTTTTCAGTGAATTTGCAAGGTTTTTTAAATGCTAATTCCTAACTATAACGTGTGTGAAACCTATGGTTTTTTCAGTGAATTTGTACGGTTTTTTAAATGCTAAGTTACTTTACGCCATTCGTGGCGTGCGCGCCCACTTAACGCAGTTCGTTCCGTGTGCGCACGGTGCGCTTTGCGCACCGTGCGCGCACAGTGAGCACGCGGTGCGCTTCGCGCACCGCGCGCCCACTTTACGCAGTTAGTGCCGTGCACGCACGGTGGGCACGCGGTGCGCTACGCGCACCGCGTGCCCACGTTACGCTAGATGGGCCATGTACGCACGATGCGCTTCGCGCACCGTGCGCACATGGAGGACATATGATGCGCTTCGTTGTGAAAGGTTACATTTTATTTTTTTATAGCAATGAAAAGCCATGCACAAAGGGTGCCCTTCGGGCACCATTTGCACACGAGGTGGGGAGGGTGTGGATAATTTTTTTTTTTCAATAATTTTTTACCGTACGCGTACGGTAAGCGTAATCGGCGAAATTAACGAAAAAATTAAAATTGCGTTTTTGGCCTTGGGGGATCTTTGGGGACTCCCTCTACATGGCTAGGTGCTTTGGAGCTGGCTAAACAGCTCCTTTACATGTTTTTGCCCTTTGTTTTGTAATCCACACTCTGAGTGCGAGAGAGAAAATGGCGGCCGCCGCTTCCTGGTTTCGACCGATTCGAATGTTTACTAAGATCTAACAGCCAATCAGAATCGCGCTCGCGCACGTCACCGTACGCGTACGGTAAGCGCACCGTAAGCGCACCGTAAGCTGGCTCAGATATATATATTGATTTAAAGGCTATTTTCTCAGAATCTACTGAACAGATTTACACCAAACCTACAAAAGGGACTTCCTTGACCTGAGAACTACCTCTCTGCCAAATTTCTAGTAATTCTGTTCAGCCGTTCGGGCTGTAGCTGTGTCTAAAGGTCCTATGGAAAAATGCATGGGAAAAACGCGTTTTGGGACCCCCTTTTATCTCAGCCCCCGCTTGACGAATCCCCCCGAGACTTTCAGGGTAGGAGCGGAGCGTAGCGCCCCACCTATTTTGAAAAATTCACGAGGATTCGTCAACCGGCGCCAAAGTTATTCAAAATAGAATGTTGCGGATTTCCTATGGAAACGTGGTCCTAACTATAACTACCTACTGGCGACCGCCAGTAGGTAATATATAGGCATCTGTTGACTGCTGCTAGGTTTTAAATAAACATCTTGCCTGGAAAAAAGAAGTGGTTCGTTTCTCTTTCTTCGCTGCCGAGGCTTTGGTAGAAGTGGAAGGAGTGTTGTTTGCGATATATATATATATATATATATATATATATATATATATATATATATATATATATATATATATATATATATATTTATTACCTACTGGCGGTCGCCAGTAGGTAGTTATAGTTAGGACCTATTATCCATAGGAAATCCACAACATACTATTTGGAATAACTTTGGCGCCGGTTGACGAGTCTGCGTGAAATTTTCAAAACTGGTGGGGCACTCCTATCCTGAAAGTCTCTGGGTGATTCGTCACGCAGGGGCCGAGAAAATAGGGGGTCCCAAAACGTGTTTTCCCCATGCAATTGTCCATAGGAATGGTTAATCGCAGCTGCAGCCCGAACTGCTGAACGGAATTACACGAAATTTGGTAAAGAAGTAGCCCTTGGTTCACACTCATGCCTTTTGGTTAAATGGTGTAAATCTGTTCAGCAGTTGCTGAGAAAATCAAAAGTAAAATCATTAAAAAGCATTGCAGTTAATAGAAGGTTTTAAGACTTTAGTTACATTATAAATCATTTGGTGATGGTACCATACTCATTTTAGGAATTGTGGTGTGTTCTAAGGTGATTTTACCATGTGAAAAAACCTTCTGCTGGGATATCATGAATCATGTTTGAGAGAAAACTATTTTCTCATGATTTTCCCACAGAGGTTTGGAAGGTGATCTATAAGCTAAACTGAGAGCATATTTTCTGTAAATTCACATTATCTTTCTCAGTCATGTGAGAATGAAGTCTGACATTCTTAGTAAAACATGTACATCCAACAAGGGCAGAGACTGTCAGTTGATTCCTTTGTGTTCTACTGCAGCTTCCCAGAGTGTTCTACAAAACAACTAGAGCGCTAACAGTCCTACTTATGACAAACATATGGCACACCTGAAGCCCTCTTGATTGCAATAATGGAACAAAATGAAGGGGTTCATTTTGCCATAGAAAGTATGATTAGTGCTGCAGAAAGAAAAATTAGGGCACATTTTGAGTGACTTCTCAAATCCTCTTCTATTTCATTAAACAAATCTGACATGCAGACTGAAACATGCACTTTGAATACCAGCAGCAGACTTCCCTGGTGAGCAGTAGCTTTACTACAGTGATCTAATGAGCAACTAGAGTGCTAACATTCAGAATTTATGGTAAATGTGTGACACATCTGAATACCTTCTTGATGGAACCAAAGTAAACATCATTGAAAATGCAATAGGTCTCGCCCTTGTTTAAGTTAAACAAATTCTGTTTGTAAATAGATGGCTTTTTAGCTTTGCTTTTATTAGTGTTTTTCAAACTTTCATGTACATAGCATGCATATGTATGCATATATGTATATGTATGCATGCATTTATATTTGTATTTATATAGATATGCAGATTATATATATATATGTTTATATATGTATGTATATATATATATAAATGCATATGCATATATATGCATATATATATGTGCATATGTGTGAGTGTAGAGAGAGGTAGAGGTAGAGAGAGGTAGAGGTAGAGAGGTAGAGGTAGAGAGGTAGAGAGTAGTAGAGAGAGGTAGAGAGAAGTAGAGAGGTAGAGAGTAGAGGATGAGTAATAGAGAGTAGAGAGTGAGTAGTAGAGAGTAGTAGAGAGAGTAGCAGAGAGTGAGTAGTAGAGTGAGTAGTAGAGTGAGTAGCAGAGAGTGAGTAGTAGAGAGTAGTAGAGAGTAGAGAGTGAGTAGTAGAGAGTGAGTAGTAGAGAGTGAGTAGTAGAGAGTAGTAGAGAGTGAGTAGCAGAGTGAGAGTAGTAGAGAGTGAGTAGTAGAGAGTAGTAGAGAGTGAGTAGTAGAGAGAGAGTAGTAGAGAGAGAGTAGTAGAGAGTGAGTAGTAGAGAGTGAGTAGTAGAGAGAGTAGTAGGGAGTAGTAGAGTAGTAGAGAGTGAGTAGTAGAGAGTAGTGGAGTAGTAGAGAGTGAGCAGTAGAGAGTAGTAGAGAGTCAGTAGTAGAGTGAGTAGTAGGGAGTAGTAGGGAGTATTAGAGAGTGAGTAGTAGAGAGCAAGTAGTAGAGAGCAAGTAGAGAGTGTGTAGTAGAGTGAGTAGTAGACTAGTAGAGAGTGAGTAGTAGAGAGTAGTAGAGAGTAGTAGAGAGTAGTAGAGTAGTAGAGAGTGAATAGTAGAGTAGTAGAGAGCGAGTAGTAGAGAGTAGTAGAGAGTAGTAGAGAGTGAGTAGTAGAGAGTAGTAGACTGAGTAGTAGAGAGTGAGTAGTAGAGAGAGTAGTAGAGAGTGAGTAGTAGAGAGAGTAGTAGAGAGTAGTAGAGAGTGAGTAGTAGAGAGAGTAGTAGAGTGAGTAGTAGAGAGAGTAGTAGAGAGTAGTAGAGTAGTAGAGTAGTAGAGAGTGAGTAGTAGAGAGCGAGTAGTAGAGAGTAGTAGAGAGCGAGTAGTAGAGAGTGAGTAGTAGACAGTGATTAGTAGAGAGTGAATAGTAGAGAGTGAGTAGTAGAGAGAGAGTAGTAGAGAGAGTAGTCGAGAGAGAGTAGTAGAGAGTAGTAGAGAGTGAGTAGTTTAATTTAAAAGGAACACAATGAGGGGGTTCATTTTGCCATAGAAATTATGATTAGTGCTGAAAAAAGAAAAATTAGGGCACATTTTGAGTGACTTCTCACATCCTCTTCTAATTCATAAAAAAATTCTGACATGCAGACTGAAACATGCACTTTGAATACCAGCAGCAGACTTCCCTGGTGAGCAGTAGCTTTACTACAGTGATCTAATGAGCAACTAGAGTGCTAACATTCAGAAAGTATGGCAAATGTGTGACACATCTGAATGCTTTCTTGATGGAACCAAAGTAAACAAGCATTGAAAATGCAATAGGTCTCGCCCTGGTTTAAGTTAAAGCAATTCTGTTTGTAATTAGGTGGCTTTTTAGCTTTGCTTGTATTAGTGTTTTTCAAACTTTCATGTACATTACATGCATATGTATGCTTATATGTATATGAATGCATGCATTTATATTTGTATTTATATAGATATGCAGATTATATATATGTTTATGTATGTATGTATATATACACACATATATATAATTGCATATGCATATCTATGCATATATATGTGCATATGTGTGCGTGTAGAGAGAGGTAGAGAGATAAAGGTGTAGAGGTAGAGAGGTAGAGAGTAGTAGAGAGAGAGGTAGAGAGGTAGAGAGAGGTAGAGAGTAGCGAGTGAGTAATAGAGAGTAGAGAGTGAGTAGTATAGAGTAGTAGAGAGTAGTAGAGAGAGTTATTAGTAGAGTGAGTAGTAGAGTGAGTAGTAGAGAGTGAGTAGTAGAGAGTGAGTAGTAGAGAGTAGTAGAGAGTAGTAGAGAGTGAGTAGTAGAGCATGAGTAGTAGAGAGTAGTAGAGAGTGAGTAGTAGAGTGAGTAGTTGCAAATAGTAGAGATTGAGTAGTAGAGAGTGAGTAGTAGAGAGTGAGTAGCAGAGAGAGACTAGCAGAGTGTAGTAGAGAGTGAGTAGTAGAGTGAGTAGTAGAGATTAGTAGAGAGAGAAGTAGAGAGTGAGTAGTAGAGAGTAGTAGAGAGTGAGTAGTAGAGTGAGTAGTAGAGTGAGTAGTAGAGAGTGAGTAGTAGAGAGTAGTAGTGAGAGAGTGGTAGAGAGTGAGTAGTAGAGAGTAGTAGAGTGAGTACTAGGGAGTAGTAGAGAGGGAGTAGTAGAGAGTGAGTAGTAGAGAGAGAGTAGTAGAGCATGAGTAGTAGAGAGTAGTAGAGAGTGAGTAGTTGCAAATAGTAGAGATTGAGTAGTAGAGAGTGAGTAGTAGAGAGTGAGTAGCAGAGAGAGACTAGCAGAGTGTAGTAGAGAGTGAGTAGTAGAGTGAGTAGTAGAGATTAGTAGAGAGAAAAGTAGAGAGTGAGTAGTAGAGAGTAGTAGAGAGTGAGTAGTAGAGTGAGTAGTAGACTGAGTAGTAGAGAGTGAGTAGTAGAGAGTAGTAGTGAGAGAGTGGTAGAGAGTGAGTAGTAGAGAGTAGTAGAGTGAGTACTAGGGAGTAGTAGAGAGTGAGTAGTAGAGAGTGAGTAGTAGAGAGAGAGTAGCAGAGAGTGAGTAGTAGAGAATAGTAGAGAGTGAGTAGTAGAGTGAGTAGTAAAGAGTAGTAGAGAGTGGATAGTAGAGTGAGAAGTAGAGAGTAGTAGAGAGTGAATAGTAGAGAGCAAGTAGTAGAGAGGAAGTAGTAGAGAGTGAGTAGTAGAGAGTAGTAGAGAGTGAGTAGTAGAGAGAGTAGTAGAGAGTGAGAAGTAGAGAGAGTAGTAGAGAGAGTAGTAGAGAGTGGGTAGTAGAGTGAGTAGAAGAGATTAGTTGAGAGCGAGTAGTAGAGAGTGAGTAGTGGAGAGCGAGTAGAGGAGAGTATTAGAGAGTAAATAGTAGAGAGTGAGTAGTAGAGAGTGAGTAGTAGAGAGTAGTAGAGTGAGTAGTAGAGAGTGAGTAGTAGACAGAGTAGTAGAGAGTGAGTATTAGAGTAGTAGAGAGTGAGTGGTAGAGAGAAGTAGAGAGTGAGTAGAGTGAGTAGCAGAGAGTAGTAGAGAGTGAGTAGTAGAGAGAGGAGTAGTAGAGTAGTAGAGAGTGAGTAGTAGCGAGTGAGTAGTAGCGAGAGTAGTAGAGAGTAGTATAGAGTGAGTAGTAGAGAGCGAGTAGTAGAGAGTGAGTAGTAGAGAGTGAGTAGTAGAGAGTGAGTAGTAGAGAGTGAGTGATGGACAGTAGTAGAGAGAGAGTAGTAGAGAGTGAGTAGTAGAGTAGTAGAGAGTGAGTGGTAGAGAGTAGTAGAGAGTAGTAGAGAGTGAGAAGTAGAGAGTAGTAGTAGAGAGTAGTAGCGAGTGAGTAGCAGAGAGTGAGTAGTAGAGAGTGAGTAGTAGAGAGTAGCAGAGTAGTAGAGAGGAGTAGTAGAGAGTGAGTAGTAGTAAGAGAGTAGTAGAAAGTGAATAGTAGGGAGTAGTAAGTCAGTGTCAGTCAGTCAGTGTCAGTGTCAGTCAGTCAGTGTCAGTCAATCAGTGTCAGTCAGTGTCAGTCAATCAGGGTCAGTCAGTCAGTGTCATTCAGTGTCAGTCAGTCAGTGTCAGTCAGTGTCAGTCAATCAGTGTCAGTCAGTCAGTGTCAGTCAGTCAGTGTCAGCTAGAGCAGCTCTGCTGACCTGGTTCTCTGGCTCTAAAGCAGCTCTGCTGACCTGGTTCTCTCCCTCTAAAGCAGCTCTGCTGACCTGGTTTCTCTGGCTCTACAGCAGGTCTGCTGACCTGGTTCTCTGGCTCTAGAGCAGCTCTGCTGACCTGGTTCTCTGGCTCTAGAGCAGCTCTGCTGACCTTGTTCTTAGGCTACAGAGCAGCTCTGCTAATCTGGTTCTCTGGCTCTACAACAGCTCTGCTGACCTGGTTCTCTCCCTCTAGAGCAGCTCTGCTGACCTGGTTCTCTCCTCCTAAAGCAGCTCTACTGACCTGGTTTCTTTGGCTCTACAGAAGCTCTGCTGACCTGGTTCTTAGGCTCTAGAGCAGCTCTGCTGACCTTGTTCTCTGGCTCTAAAGCAGCTCTGCTGACCTGGTTCTCTCCCTCTAAAGCAGCTCTACTGACCTGGTTTCTCTGGCTCTACAGCAGCTCTGCTGACCTGGTTCTCTGGCTCTAGAGCAGCTCTGCTGACCTAGTTCTTAGGCTCTAAAGCAGCTCTGCTGGCCTGGTTCTCTCCCTCTAAAGCAGCTCTGCTGACCTGGTTCTCTCGCTCTAAAGCAGCTCTTCTGACCTGGTTTCTCTGGCTCTACAGCAGCTCTGCGGACCTGGTTCTCTGGCTCTAGAGCAGCTCTGCTGACCTGGTTCTTAGGCTCTAGAGTGGCTCTGCTGCCCTGGTTCTCTGGCTCTAAAGCAGCTCTGCTGGCCTGGTTCTCTGGCTCTAAAGCAGCTCTGCGGACCTGGTTCTCTAGCTCTAGAGCAGCTCTGCTGACCTGGTTCTTAGGCTCTAGAGTGGCTCTGCTGACCTGATTCTCTCCCTCTAAAGAAGCTCTGCTGACCTGGTTTCTCTGGCTCTACAGCAGCTCTGCTGACCTGGTTCTCTGGCTCTAGAGCAGCTCTGCTGACCTAGTTCTTAGGCTCTAGAGCAGCTCTGCTGACCTGGTCCCTTGGCTCTAAAGCAGCTCTGCTGGCCTGGTTCTCTCCCTCTAGAGCAGCTCTGCTGACCTGGTTCTCTCGCTCTAAAGCAGCTCTACTGACCTGGTTTCTCTGGCTCTACAGCAGCTCTGCGGACCTGGTTCTCCGGCTCTAGAGCAGCTCTGCTGACCTGGGTCTTAGGCTCTAGAGCAGCTCTGCTGACCTGGTTCTCTGGCTCTAAAGCAGCTCTGCTGACCTGGTTCTATGGCTCTAAAGCAGCTCTGCTGACCTGGTTCTCTGGCTCTAGAGCAGCTCTGCTGACCTGGTTCTCTCCCTCTAAATCGGCTCTGCTGACCTGGTTCTCTCCCTCTAAATCAGCTCTGCTGACCTGGTTCTCTGCCTCTAGAGCAGCTCTAATGACCTGGTTCTCTGGCTCTAAAGGAGCTTTGCTGACCTGGTTCTCTGGCTCTAAAGCAGCTCTGCTGACCTGGTTCTCTCCCTCTAAAGCAGCTCTGCTGACCTGGTTCTCTGGCTCTAAAGCAGCTCTGCTGACCTCGTTCTATGGCTCTAAAGCAGCTCTGCTGACCTGGTTCTCTGGCTCTAGAGCAGCTCTGCTGACCTGGTTCTCTGGCTCTAGAGCAGCTCTGCTGACCTGGGTCTCTCCCTCTAAAGAGCTCTGCTGACCTGGTTCTCTGGCTCTAAAGCAGTTCTGCTGACCTGGTTCTATGGCTCTAAAGCAGCTCTGCTGACCTGGTTCTCTGGCTCTAAAGCAGCTCTGCTGACCTGGTTCTCTGGCTCTAGAGCAGCTCTCCTGACTTTCTTCTCTGGCTCTAAAGCAGCTCTGCTGACCTGGTTCTCTCCCTCTAAAGCAGCTCTGCTGACCTGGTTTCTCTGGCTCTACAGCAGCTCTGCTGACCTGGGTCTCTGGCTCTAGAGCAGCTCTGCTGACCTGCTTCTTAGGCTCTGCAGCAGCTCTGCTGACCTGGTTCTCTGGCTCTACAGCGGCTCTGCTGACCTGGTTTCTCTGGCTCTACAGCAGCTCTGCTGACCTGGTTCTCTGCGCTCACGATGCACGCACCCGACTTAGCGAAAATATATTTAAAAATAATATAAGTTTATTATAAGAACAAATATATTATTTTTATGAATATCTTAGATAATCTCTTGCCCTAATATGTATATTAAAGACACATACATATCATTTTGGAACATACAATTTTTTTGCAGGAGTCGCACACCCAGCACGCCACAGCAAGTATATGACGTCACGGGGAACCCTCCACTGCACAAGCATCTCATACCGTAATGCGCATGTGTTGTGAATGCGCGGGAGCAGGAGTCACGGACTGGTCACATACCAATTGCGCACATCACATAATATTAAATGTATATGATGTAACTGAAAAACACGCAGCCGTTGCACACCGTACGCGGATCCTTCACGACTTTTCTAAAATGGTGGCTAGAATCCGCGCACCAACCGTGATGTGTACGCTTTGAGTGTGCGACTCCGGAAAAAAAATTGAATTTTCTTTTTTAAAGAAAATAATATAAATATATTAAAATTAAAAATTAAAACAAAAATATTAATCAATATTTCCGTTTGAGTTGTTTTTTACATTTTTATTTGCAATTTTCAGAAAAATATATAATGTTAATTAATGAATAAACTATTTATACATAAACAGTTTTAAAAAAACTGTAGAAAATCAGTACAAAAAAATAGGTATAACTAATATCACACTTAAAAATTAGCATTTAAAAAAACCTTCGAAATTCACTGAAAAAAACATAGGTTTCAGAGACATTAAAGTTAGAAATTAGCATTTAAAAAACCTTAGAAATTCACAGAAAAAAACATAGGTTTGAGGGGTGTTATAGTTAGCTGGCCATTTCACTCGTAGAAAACCATAGAAATTCCTCCGTTATAGTTAGTTCTGCTAACTATAACTCGCTCGCCCGCAATTCACTGCTGATGATGTCACATATTGCATCATTCATGACATGGTCAGTGACATCACTGATGACATCACTGATGACATCTCAAATGACATCACTGATGACATCATCCACGTGAAAATCTGATAAACCTCATCATACACTAGTATAACCTTTCTTCTCTCACTGTAAAATAGAGTACCATATGTGAAACCATTGACACACCAATACCAGTTACTACATACCCACACACTGATTCCTAAGTCTACATACACAACTCCCCATTCAACAACAGAATCATTTATACATGCAGTCACTATTTAATAGAACACTATCAAATGCACTTATACACATATATAGACATTGACACATCAGCAGTCATCTTAGTCAGTTATGCAGTCATCCTCCTCACTCATGAAAACAATTAATCACACTTACATTTACTCACTTACACAATTATCCAACAACACCTCATTTATTCAAACACATAGTAACTCATAGTTCATATGTTAAAAAATCACCATTACAATTATACACTCATTCATATAGTTACTCTCACAATCACTGACTCTTACACATACTTATTTATATACACCAACTCTCACATACAATGCCTTTTATTTTTTTACTTTGTCGAAGATGTACAACTAAAACATATATTCGCTCACCAACACACAGATAAATACACTCAGTCACCCAAACAACTGTTTCCACATGCACACTTAAACCTATACACCTAGTCAATCAACCATTCACACATCTATGCATAGAGTTACACACACCCCATCCAACCACACACAAACTCAGTGCCCTATGCAAATACTCACCGAACTAATCAATAACTAATATACACACTCATGTAGTTAGTGACCAACTGATGCAGCATGTTATACAACAACAGAGACAGTGATGCACACATTCACATAGTTTAGTTACTAATCCATGTTTTAAGTGACACTTTTAATTGCTCACTTAAACAGACAGTCAGACAGCTACTAAATCCTCCATCCAGACAGTTATATATCCACTCAATCATCAATACAGATTGGTATATATATAATACATATTTACATTTCAAACTAAACCACATTCACTGGATGATGTCATCAGTGATGTCATCAGTGATGTCATTTGAGATGTCATCAGTGATGTCATCAGTGATGTCACTGACCATGTCATGAATGATGCAATATGTGACATCATCAGCAGTGCATTGCGGGGCGCGTGAGTTATAGTTAGCAGAACTAACTATAACAGAGGAATTTCTATGGTTTTGTACGATTGAAATGGCCAGCTAACTATAACACCCTTGAAACCTATGGTTTGTTCTGTGATTTTTTTTTTTATATTATATATATATATATATATACTGAACTTTCTTAGCGAGCCATTGAGTTTGGCTGTGACAACATATTGTGCAATTAGTCAATATTTGTGGGGATGATATTTAGAGCATAACTTTTCATCTAGATATAATGTCACTTTAACCTTTGGTGTTTTAGTGAATTTCTAAGTTTTAAAAAAACCCAGATCTTTTACTTTAACCTTTGGTTTTTTTTTAGTACACACACACACATGCACGCACACACACACACTGAACTTTCTTAGCAAGCCATTGAGTTTGTCTGTGACAACATATTGTGAAATTAGTCAATATTTTTGGGTTGATATTTAGAGCATAACTTTTGTTTTGTTACACAGACACACACACATTGCATGTACATTGTGAGCAATTAACACTGATGATGTGACAAATTCTTGTGAAATTAGGCATTAGTTCAAAAGAAGCATTTTGCGGGTAACAACATGTTTATTGTGTTGCACGTGAGAAACAGCAATACTTTGTGCTGAAAATGTAGCAAATACTGAGAAACCAAGGTTAGCTCACCGGTTTTGACATTCTCCAAGTGTCCAAAATAAGGATTGCGCAGGATCCTGAAGGTGAGATCTTCATGTATGCTGTCCATGTCTGAGGCTTTGAGATTGTGAGCTGTGATCTGAACGGCCACTCTGCCATCTTTTAAACTTTCCACAGCCGTGGGACTTTCTTTAACAATGAGAGTGGGTGGGAGCTTGTCTTCATGTTCCACCTATCACATGTTTTCAAAGTAAAAAAAAAAGTATTAACAACGATTTTAAAGTGAATTAGAAAATGACTCATCAGAATGAACCCATCATGTTAACTATTGCATATTTATATAGGTTTCATCTCAAATATTGTGAAATTGTATAACACTTTTATGGCTGTAGGTCTTTTTTAGAGATTACTTCTTCCATCCCATCATTCTTTTTGAGTGAACCTAAAGGCCACTGAAAAAGATTTTCACCATTGTGTCATGGTTAAACAATCTGGTTTAAATGTTTAAAAAGTGAATGTGCATACTCGGCCAGCGGAAATACCACATATTGCAATAAAGTATGGGATTTTAGATTAAAATGTTAATTCGCTTACTAATAAACGGACAAAATGTAAAGAAAATCAAGCTGCTCACACAACAAGCTAAATGGCTCACTGGATAGTTGAGTGTAATTTCAAACCTACAATTAACTTCGCTTCTTCCTGAAAATAAGCTAGCTAAGGGAAATTATTGTCCATGAATTCACTGTAGTGTGAAGTCCCTGAAGAAGGCCTGGGAAAGTGTGTTCGTTGTTCGCATGACTGTAACTCGGCCAAGTGTTGAGTTTTATACCACTGAGATGCGATCTATCAAAACTTTTTTCACCTGCTCAGAGAGTGCGCGTCTCCTCGGGGAAGCCCACCTCCAGGCCACTGTCCAACTCATTAGCTGCTTCACTGAGTGCATTGAGCAATTTTTAAGTGATGGTTGCCCACCTGACGTCTTATGACAACTAATTAGCAAACTAGGCCATGGACAGAAGCATGCAGCATGGGTCGTACTTCCAATTAACACTTTGCATACCATGCGGTAACACCACACTGTTTAAGAGAAATTGTCGTATTGTTTACATAAATACTAATCATAATGGCATTAAAGAGTTATTTGGCTCAATACAGTCTTGTTCAATTAAATTCTCCTACACAGTCGTAACAAGACTAAAATTACTACTGTACCATTAACACAGCACAGTATCCTTAAGATTCAATTAATAAGAAGTGCCTGATAACATTTGTGTACCAGTACTTGTACCACACAAACACACACAACAAGACTTGACCGTCTTATATTGCTTTGAACATACACACTAAAGCCATCCCGTATAATTGTGGCAATCTGCCTTGCAAAGCAGGCAGCTGTTAGAATGAGTTCAGAGTTTTCTAGCTTGCAATGGGATTCAAGCTCACCTGGGAGCTGGTCAAGCGCATCTTTCCAAAACACTGCCTCTTGAACTTTTGCCAAAGGAGCCTCTCTCTGGTGGCTCCAAAGGCTGCCATGTTTAACCTGTCAGTCCCGAATAAGCAGTTCCGCGGCCCCCACAGAGATCGCTTGCCTCACTACTTGATGTAGTCGCATATGAAAGGTACTTGGGGACATGTCAGAAGAAGAACATTTAAAATGTGATTGTTTCTTTTCAAGTTTGGCGGACCGATTGTTTCAGCCATGTGGACTTTCTGTTTCACAGCATTTATAATTCATGGGGTCTGGCATCATGCACATAAACAAAGTGACAGTTCATAAGAGAAGCTTGAACTGCTATAGATAAGCAATTAAAACAGACAAACATGCGACGTGTGCCTTTCATCTCCAGGCGCATGGACGAAATGCGGCAATCCCAAATTTGCAACTGCTGCATTGCCTTGTTTTCTCTTTTTTCATCTTTACTTACTATTGTTGGTTTACTTTTACTGCAGACGTTATACTCCTAAGAGAATACCATTAAAGAAAGGCAACACTATATTGTAATAGCACTTAATTGGAATATTCAGACATAGACGTAAATATATATGTTACGAAGCCTCCAGCGTTTATATTTTTATGGTTGAAATACATTTTCTATAGAAAATATACTTTCTCTACTCCGTTAACTTCTAAAATATTTCAACAGTGGGCATTTCATTCTCAGAATCAAACATTTTTAACCAGATAAGTTTGGTTGGCTATGTTTGCCTGTCACCCTATCGTTAAAAACGAATAAGATTTCACACTATCTCAGCAAAGAAACATTCTGAGAATAGATTTATCTGAAATGGCCCATGATGGAGCACGTTTCACAGATGAACAAGCCTAGTGCTGAAAACCTGCACGCCAACATTTCGAAGTGACACAATTGAGAACATAGTGTTTAGAACTCCGGATTGCAGGGCTACAGTCATTTACATTTCGGGTTTGCTCAGAAGAGGCCTTTCTGTTCGGGAGAATGCGGATCTGCATTTTTTGATTTGGCCCTCATATGGAACGGGTGTAGAGAGAACTCAGCAGACATCTGTACATCTAGATTCAGGAGAAAGGAGCTGTGCATTCTGAAACTGACCTTTCCAATGTAATGATACACGCGTGCAAAGGTAGGAGGGCCTCGGCAGATTACCAGTGAGAAACAATGTATAGGGTGTTCTTTTGTGTGTGTGTCTGTGTCTCTGTGGCCATTATACAGTGGTTGGAGTCTGCAAATAGGTATCGGAACTGTGCTCAGTGGTGCAATGAGTGCCCGGGTGGCAGGGCATAAGGTATGGGGGAGGGTCAGCGCTGTGGCTAGAAAGAGCAACATGCCCTGTAACTATTTTGTTGGCAACCCTATCTCGTGTAGCATTCTGAAATGAATGACCCACCCACATAGCTAAGGTAAGACACAAATGCGAGCCTTTCCATCACAGGATGCAGGTTTTTCACATTCATGTTAAAATTCAACAGTCACTTATTACATTTGACAAACCTTCTCTGGACCACCTGAAAGATGCAAGTTACCAACAATAGTTGCCATCCCATCAAACACTGGAACCTCTCTAACATGCAGCCTGGCATGCCAGTTTGATCTGCAATAATAAGGGTCAACTGAGACCAGTGGTCATGTAAATATCCTGCCTATAAGCAAATACACTGAGGCAATAAAATAAACTTGCACAATAAACAAAAGTATTTAAAGTAGGCCAACCACCTAAGCACAAGGTGTACCAGGCCCGTGAGCACCTTTCAATTTTAATAACACGTAACCCACAGTAGATGGGAGGTGGTCCTGGGTGGGAGAGTCTAGCTAAAATTAACAGTGTTACTACAAAATTCCCATTGATGCATCTGCCATGCAATTTTAGTAATATACAAAATATAAGCATTATCAAAGTGAGTCTCATATTTTTAATGTCACATTCTACCATGTCACACAAGCATTATTTAGACACTAGAAAGTTTGGGCCTGATGAACTACATGGTCTCCTCAAGTTTATCACTGAAATGTTTGTTATCTAGTGCATCTATTCTGAGCTTCACTTGTTATGTTCCCTAACCCAGGCCTAAGTAGCAAAGCAACCTTTTACCTACATTTGTCATACCTTGCTCTGCATCATGGTTCTAGCAATGACCTTTTACCCAGTTAAGTACTGAATAAATATCGAAACAGAAGGGGGATGGGAGCACACTGCTACCTCCCAGCACAGTTCGCCCCTTTGCATCCTGGTACATGCAGTTCAATTTTAAATGCTTACTTGAAATTTTGCAGAGTGTCTCACCAAAGTTGGTGCAGGTTAGTGCTGTTAATCTGACACATGTGTTTCTGGATTTCATCCTTCTTCAGTAGAGATAAAACGAAATTCTTCTGGGGTTTGCTGAGAAAGCATTTCAAAAAGGCTCCCTTGAGCCACTGGGCTGACGAGCTCATGGGAGGCACCTGTGCGCCAAGGAGAGGTACAGAGACCTGAGAGGATTGTGGCAGCTTTCTCAGCAAACCCCAGAAGAATTTTGTTTTATCTCTACTGAAGAAGGATGAAATCCAGAAACACATGTGTCTAGAGATTAACAGCACTAACCTGCACCAACTTTGGTAAGACACTCTGCAAAATTTCAAGTAAGCATTTAAATTGAACTGCATGTACCAGGATGCAAAGGGGCGAACTGTGCTGGGAGGTAGCAGTGTGCTCCCATCCCCCTTCTTTTACTGAATAAATACCGATTGGTTTCCTTGAAACTACCCTCATGTATTATGCATAAGGATTCTCAGCATCATATCTTAATCCCCTGCACATGACGTACATAACAGGATTAATATACTCTGTACAAATGTCATCGCTTTGTTCATCCTTGGGCGACAGGGCTACTTTGCAGAGTTACAATTATTGATTTAGGCTCATTTACATAATTGTACTCACAACATACTGGTTGTGGTAGAAATCCAGAGGCTACCTCTTTAGGGTATAAAAGAATCGCATCTTCACTAGGTAGTCAGAGGAGACGCTTCTACGCTGACACTGACACGGAGGTCCCTGCACGCTGAAGCTTCAACACGCAGCGGTCTGACATCCCTTGCGGGGTGTGCAACTCATGACCAAGCACCAAGCTCGCAGCATGGCAAGCAAAGCTGCTTTTATTCTTTGATTAGTCCCAGGATGCCCAACATATGTCAAGACCTAACATTATTATGCCAGTGTCAACTCTATGTCAGGAATATTCATAATTATGCCAAAGATGAACCCTGACAGGTCATGATGCCAACCACATGCACATATATATGAGGGCACAAAAGCGTACACATGCACATAGATCCATTTAAACAAATACACATGTGCACTCTACTCCCACTGTCTGAAAAAAGGTTCCCCTCTCTATCCAGCCTCTCCTTGGCTACAGGGCTTCTAATGCATTATTCGTCCACATTTCCACTCTCCGGCAGTCTAATGGTTCAATGACTCCATTTTGGCTATTGCTGGCACTTTTGTTCTGGTCCAGTTTTCATACATATTGTATGACTGAAAAAGCGGGGCTTGCAAAGTGAACAACTCCATGTGACTTTGCTAAACTGAGAGTGGAGACAGGTGGTCATGTTGTAGGTACTGCAGGCCATCACAGTGTGTGTTTGTGTGTAAGCATGTGGCCATGCCATTCACTGGACTGATGTCCACTTCAAGGATACAGAGATATCAAGATATGTAGTGTTGACCTTTTCAGTATGACTAGAAACTCTGAATTCCAAACTGTGTTGTCTTGCAATTCAGGGTGCTACTTCCAGGGTACTGGTGGGCTTTCAGATGCTCCTGTGCCACTGTTAGAGACCCTGATGTTGAATATAGCAGACACACTCACGTTGGATGAACAAGGCATTCTATGACACTTTCAACTGGCTCACCAATTGTGTGGTAAAAGAAACACACGCATAACAAGGTAAATAATCCATCAGCAACCACAAGCCGGTATATTAAAAAACGTTTGCTTACAAATATTTTTAATATCTTAATTTTTTAGATTTATTTTAGGTGAAAACACCACCATACTTAAAGTAGTGGAAAAACAAACCTAATTAACTTGTTCAGAGGCATATTACCAATGCTTAAAAGGGTAGTCCTAAACGATATGCAAAAGTACAGTGTATTACAATGAGAAAATTAAAAGACATTTTCAGATCGTGTAAATTAAAAACTGTACAGGCATTAATACGGTGCCAGTACTAAAACTCACTTATTGTGCTGTTTATAAATGGATTTTTAGAACGTCCTTACAATATACTTGCCTGTATTGTAAAGACCACTGGGTCTTCCCTCAGCTGTCCGTCCACCAGAAAACCATGATTCACCTTGTCACTGGCAATGAACAGAAACTTATCGAGTTCTCCACCTCCACCATTGTGCTTGTAGGAAAGATGTCTATTGTTCACATCTGTCTGTGTGAACTGGTTGTGTTGAAGAACGGCCTCTTTCAAAAAGAGATGGCCATGCTGTGGAGTCTGGATAACGTGATAGGTAAGATTGTCCAATGGACTATCTGGATCCGTAAGCTCAAGGATGTTATGAGAAATAACCACCAGACTTCCTTGTAGTACTTGAATACCCTTGCTAGAGACCAGTGTAGGAGGTATGCGGTCTGTGTGTTCAATATCAAGCTGCAATAAGCCATCTTTAGCCTTCAAGCCATTGCTGATGGTGAAACTGTGGAGGACAAAGAACAATTTGCATAACATAATTATAGGATTATGATATTCATGTTTGACAATTATAATGGATGATAAGCAGCCTCGGACAAGAATGCTCTCCTAAAAGGTTTACTTTAACTCATGCATTGATGTGGTCATTCAATACATAAAAATAAACATTCTTTCATGCTAAAGATACATGAGTGTAAATAGACACACACTTGAGAACATTGTACTGCTTTAAGACAAAAAAAACTAAAAAATTACTTAGCATTTAGTCTTTTGACAGTTAAACATTCATATTTAAAGATTAGGGGAGACAGAAAACCAAACTGTCACTAAAATATGAATATGGCACAATACTTAAAGAGCAGAGTTCAGTTTAAACAAATTATAAAATCCAGTTTGTGTAGGGATGGCTTAGACAAAGGAAAGATGAATTTTGTGCCAAAACATGTGAAAGCCAGTTGTGTTTAGATTGTCCATAATTCCATGGACATTAAAACAGTTTTGGGAGCAACTGATATTTTGAATGGCTGTCCGGCAACCAACCAGAATGGTCTAAGCGAGACTTTCCCAAACTGTGGGCCGTGAGCTGATTTTTGGTGAGTCGGGAAAGTCCGAGCAATAACTAAAACTGTTTTTACATTTTGTATTTATCTTGTCTCATTAGCTAGCCGGTGTTTAATAGAGAGACGTTACGTTAGGCAAGTCTTCTGACAAACTGTTGCCTATTCCTTTAACATAGTCATAGGTGTTTACTTTGCCATCTCTGCCTGCAAAGTGAGAGGAGTTTTTAAAGTGAATTATATGACAATCTTGCTGGAGTACATGGAGTGTGAAATAAAAGTCTTTTATTTCTTTGCATTAAAGAACAAAATGGAAATACATGCAAATGAACTGCATACATTCAGCAGCTAAAGAGCAAAAATGAATCTCTTTTTTGTAATTTCGAAGTGTGCTGGGAACAGAGAGTTTAATAGAATCAAAACAAATCGAGATCCTTTACTTGGTAATGCACAAACGATACCTATTCACAGAAACACGATTTCCACACATTATCATTGGTGTGATATACAGCTGTATTAGTAAAACTGTATGCCTTTGTAAATGTAGTACCCATTTCAATGGAAAATGTGCTGTCTGTAAATGGCTAAATGCCACCACACAATGCTTTAGTTACATTAAAAAAATCACCCTCCTCATTCCATTAAAGATAGATGGGTTGTGAACGTATGTCATTCTAAGAATTGGTTGTGATTCTAAAAAGTTTGGGAAGTACTGGTCTAAACAGAGAGCCTAGTCCTGAAAAGGTGAAAGGAGTCAATCAAATATGCTCAAACAGTAAGCTATCTTGTTGCCAACAGCCCCAGCAAAGAATACTTAAACCTAACAAGCTTATCGAAAGGCAAGGTGAAGCATATTATGCTGACACTTGAGATGTTATCCTTTATTGCCTATAAGTTATAGGTGAGTTAGTGCCCCAGCTCCTAAAGATGCTTCAGGTCATTCCATTGAGTGGGCTAGATGAAAAGCAAAATGTGCTGAGTGTTATAGTTGGAGTGCTAAGAATATTACTTTCTAACACAAACATATAAACAGAACACTGATGAAGAGTCTGGAAATAAAATAGGCATGTACTATGTTTTAAGACAATTCTGCACGTGCCAATGAAATCTAGCGTATATTATTTCATTATATGGAAACACACACACACACACACACTTTCACATAAGCAGACAACAGAAGGAAAGTTAAGAGAGCAAATTTGTGCGTTTTCTTGCAAGTTTATTGGTTGCACGTTGAAAATTCACGCTTAATAATTGATACTCGATTATACTGTAAATCAGTCATAAATGTTGAGCTTCAATGATTCAATCATAATGATATTATAATCACGTCAATATATTTGTTTGACCTTGCTTAAGTTCTTCTGTGCCTCACACTAGCTCAGCCAGCACCTGTCACCAGATTGCATGACCCTTGGTCCTCCCTACTTATTCCAACACTAAACAACATAAACAAAACCTTAACATCCACAGTCACACTTCCTAAATCTTATATATAAACATCCATGAGCCTCACATATAAAGGCCACAAGTTCTCAATGTCCCTCAAGCTATTACAAATCAAGGGCCTGAGTCACAAACTACATTTTGTAGTACATAAAGTAGTCCCACTCGTAGTTCAAAAAGCAATTCACAAACTTATAGCCAAAGACTTCCACCTCATCTGTCTTAACATGTGGAGATCCCTGCCATGGTGGCAGAGATATCGGCACATGAATGTATACTACAATTAATATTAAATGGAGGAAGGACCAGGGCGAGCAGTGGGAAAATGGGGAATAATTTGAAATAAATTGCTAGGGTTTTGGGAAAAATAAGGTAGGTTTGAGAGTGGTATGTTGATACAAAACAAACATTGCCCAAACACTCCAATTCACAAAATACATTCCCAAAGTTACAGTCCTAATGGTGTCAAAACAGGGTGAAATGTGTTCCTGCCCAGCCTTGGAGTAAATCAACCACAGCAAAACTCTCTCATAGCAAACAATGGAGGCAGGGAATCAAATTAACAAAAAACATACCTGCTTCAGCCGTGAGGGGAACGGCCAGGCTCGCACTAGCTCCTCTTTGTCAAGCCGTGAGGGGAATGGCCAGCTCGCCTATCGACCATCGGGTCTTGCTGTGAGGGAAACGGCTCTTTCCTGACTACATCTCCCAGCAGGCTCTGGGTGGCGCTGGGCAAACGCGTCACAGCAGCGCCGGAGACTATATCTTGCCAGCAGCCCTCCCGCAGCACGGGACGCACGCTACGCATACCTGCTTCAGCCGTGAGGGGAACGGCCAGGCTCACACTAGCTCCTCTTTGTCACGCCGTGAGGGGAACAGCCAGCTCGCCTATCGACCATCGGGTCGTGCCGTGAGGGAAACGGCTCTTTCCTGACTACATCTCCCAGCAGGCTCTGGGTGGTGCTGGGCAAACGCGTCACAGCAGCGCCGGGGACTATATCTTGCCAGCAGCCCTCCCGCAACGCGGGACGCGCGCGGGCGCGCCCGGTCAAAGCCCGGGCCAAGGGCGGGCCCGTCCGCGCCCGTCGTCGCCAGGAGGAGGCTGGGCTGGGCCCCTCCTCTTTCATTTGCCTTTGGAACTGCTGCATCAAGGTACTGTTTGAACCATCTAGACATTCAGCTTTAGTTTGCCATTCCTTTTGACATTAGTGTCTGGTCCTCATCATCAGTTTGTTGAGTTCTTACAATGGGGAAGAGGAAGTCAATGGAGGGAGGGGGTCCATTGCTAGCTAAAAAAGGGAAAAAGGTGAAGAAGGCCACCCACGCGGCAAATAACTGTGTCCTCACAAGGATCAAGGGCATTGTAAATGAATGCGAAGTCATTCTGGGAGATAGCATTACCCCTATTGTAGCTACAAACACAAGTGATTCTGAGGAAGTATTCGCATTAACACAACCACATGAAAGAGTTGTCCCCACTATGTTTACTAGGAAAACAACATCAAAATTATCAACTGTACTAGTACATGATCCTACTGAGGTCACCTCTGGGTCCCCCTCTTTAATAGAAAATGAAGGCCCGAGTGATTTTCCGAGAGCCATTAGTAAGGGTAAAGCCTACGAAGGCCTGTTGGACGACATACCTTGCCTAAATAGATTTGCTGTTTTAGACCCCAGCTCTGCACACAGCTCAATTTCTACCCCTAGTCAAGAAGGTGTGGCCGAACCCCCTGTTAATTCAGCTCACTGTAGTTCTTGTGGCCCTCATAATGTTGCACTCCAACAGAGAATGGAACTTCTCGAAAGGGAATTAGTCATGTTGAGGGAAAAAGTTAATGTGCTCGAACTCAGGTCCCTTGCCCCAGCCACTCAACCTCCCCTACCTTTAAGGAAGAGCACAGGTGGGGGTGGGGAGGGGAAGCGTTCAGGGGAAAGTGGGTGTGGTTCAGTACCTGGCCAGGTGATGCAGGCTCAACGCCCTATCTCTGGTTCCTTTCCCTTGAGAAATTCCACTCCATCATTTGAGTTTGTACCGGGTAAGGATATCAGAGGCAAGACATCAGAACAGCCCCACCTAAGACCTAAACACGATAGAACTGCACCGTCCAGAGAAGGGTCTATTGATCAACCATGTTCTGATTCCAATATGCGCAACCCACATATGAGGAACCTTAAATCTACAATCTATATGTCTAGGGTCCCAAAACTCCAGAGCCGGCACAGATTCGAAACCCAAGATTCTCTCCACAATAAAGTCATCCACTGGATAAGACATGTGAGAGGCTGTAGATCGGTCATACGGGAGGATCTGATTAAAGTCAAGAGGATTAAAAAAGAGGGATCTTTGACAGACTGTATAGAGTTATTGCTACTCAATGACGAAATTGCAGATAATCTAGTGGTGCTTGAATACCGCACTTCCCCCCCTGAGCATTCGAAAATCCAGTTCCGTTTTTCCCCATTGTGGTTGCCCGAAGGAGAAGGGACTGAGTCTGGGCTGAATATAGTGGATTGACTGGATACAACACTCCCGTCAGCATTGGATATTAGATCAAAGGATGAGGGAAGAGTTGACCCAGCCTCCTGTCCTAATAGTAGGGGGGCCGGGCTTGGGGAGTGGGGGACACCACTGGATAATCATGATATGCACATTAGCACTAGTGGCATCTACACCAAGGTTAGTGCCCCAACGACCATTCGTTTTCTCTCATGGAACATTGCTGGGTTGCAGAAAAAAATTCTACTACCAGAGTGGAATAATTTTATAGACAGAGACAAGGTACCTGCACAGCTGAGCTGCACTCGTGTTGCTACTAGCGCTTTACTATTTTAAAATACTCCTGTTTGGTATTTGCTTTCAACTTTGTTTGTTTGCCCCTGGTTTTATCTGGGACTACGCTAGGCACTTCCCTCCCTCATACCGCATTTAATTGTTGACATACACCGCTGTTTTGGTGGGTCCGGGTCACGGGGGTAGTCCGGGTTGGGCGCCATCTTGGATTGGGCAGTGCATCTTCCGGCGGGCGCCATTTTGAGTGTTACTGCGCTCGGTCAGCCTCGCGGGATGCCTACTTAAGGCGGTCCTTTCTTCGCCGGTTGGCAGACAAGGTACCTGCACAGCTGAGCTGCACTCGTGTTGCTACTAGCGCTTTACTATTTTAAAATACTCCTGTTTTGTATTTGCTTTCAACTTTGTTTGTTTGCCCCTGGTTTTATCTGGGACTACGCTAGGCACTTCCCTCCCTCATACCGCATTTAATTGTTGACATACACCGACGTTTTGGTGGGTCCGGGTCACGGGGGTAGTCCGGGTTGGGCGCCATCTTGGATTGGGCAGTGCATCTTCCGGCGGGCGCCATTTTGAGCGTTACTGCGCTCGGTCAGCCTCGCGGGACACCTACTTAAGGCGGTCCTTTCTTCGCCGGTTGCCAGACAAGGTACCTGCACAGCTGAGCTGCACTCGTGTTGCTACTAGCGCTTTACTATTTTAAAATACTCCTGTTTTGTATTTGCTTTCAACTTTGTTTGTTTGCCCCTGGTTTTATCTGGGACTACGCTAGGCACTTCCCTCCCTCATACCGCATTTAATTGTTGACATACACCGCCGTTTTGGTGGGTCCGGGTCACGGGGGTAGTCCGGGTTGGGCGCCATCTTGGATTGGGCAGTGCATCTTCCGGCGGGCGCCATTTTGAGCGTTACTGCGCTCGGTCAGCCTCGCGGGACGCCTACTTAAAGTCGATCTTTCCCACGCAGCGGGATCGCGCAGCGGGACGCCGTCGCTTAGCTGGAGTCGTGCCAAAGTCCTGCCCGTCTGCGCCCGTCCGCGCTAGGGACGTGCTGGGCGCAGCGGGTCATCTCTCTTGCACTTTTCGTTCTGGTGCCGTGATGATCACCTACTCCAATGAGACGTTACGGTCCATTGGACTGACCATCCCTGAGTGCGATCAGGTAACTATCCACCCTTTAAGCGGCCCATATTGTTGTGCCTGCAAAAGATGGGCTCTTGCCTCTCCCGTACATACCCGCCAGAAGCCTTTGGCTTTTGTTTCTCGGAGTAAGGGTACGGCGCGCGCTCTTCGAATATTTAGCCTGAATGTTAGGTCCTTGGTGCAACACCATCAAGTCATCTTGGACCTTATGCAGGATGAGACCCCAGATGTTTTTGCTATTACGGAAACTTGGTTGCAGGAGGACGATGCAGCTATTATCAATCTGGCCTTTCCCCCTGATTATTCCATCTTCACTCTAAATCATCTAACTAGAGGAGGGGGCATTGCCCTTGCTGTTAAATCTAGTTTCCCTTGTAGCTGGAATGTCTTAAATATCGCTGGGTGCGAAAGCGCCTCCTTCAAGATCTCGATCAGCCCCCAGTTTTCGATCTCAGGGATGGTGGTATATCGGCCTCCGGGTAACGATGTTGCATTTAGAGATGCCTTCCCTGACGCCGTTAGTTCCCTGGCAGTTGGTTGTGCCAATTTTTCTATTCTGGGAGTCCTTAATCTCCATCTGGACAATCAGAGCACCCCAGCTGTCTTGAATTTTCTAGCGGATCTCGAGGCCCTTCAGTTGTTTCAAAAAGTTTCACAACCCACCCATATAGGGGGGCATACATTGGATCCCTTTTTTACTAATTTATCGGAAGCCATAGTCTTTTCCATCTCACCCCTAGGATGGACTGACCATTATCTAGTGGATATTCGGGCCTCTCTGCCTATGACCCCCTCTACTCCTTTGGCTAGATCGGTCCCTAGAAGACACTGGAGTAAACTTAGGTTAGAGGACCTGCATCATGTTTTGACTATTGATCCGTTAGGATCTTTGGATGACGTTGAAACGGGTTATGACCAGTTCTGTCAATGGATTACCAGGGCGCTTGACTCTTTGATCCCGATTATTACAAGTAAATTGAGCTCCAGAAAGTCGAACCCCTGGTATGACAGCGCTTTACGTGCTTTGAAAGGGAACTGTAGGCGGGCCGAGAGAGAATGGCGGAGGTCTTATGATGCGGCTAAGAAAGCGTCGTATCTGGCTTCCATTAAGACTTATCACCGTGCCATATGTAGAGCCCGTGCAGCGTTCTACTCTCTGGAATTCCGCAACAGCTCAAACCCGTCTAAAACCATATTCAAGGCCCTCAGAGATCTTCTGTCTAAACGAATTTCTATGGCTTCTACCTCTCATTGTGAGGCTTTAGCTTCTTTCTTTCTGGAGAAAGTGCAGGGCATCTACCGGGCCTTTCCCTGTACAAGGCCACCCTTGGAGGTCGTGGACATTTTTTCTGCCCCTCCTACTTTGGACTCTTTTCCCCTGCTCCTACCTGAGGTTTTTGATAGACTGTCCCTGAAGATTAAATCGGGATCTCCTCTGGATCCGGTAAGACCTGCCCTCTTCAGGGATCAGTCTTTTTTGGGACGCTCCACTGTCTGTTCCCTGATCAACATCTCGCTGGCTACGGGCATGGTTCCAGCTAAATGGAAGCGTGCAGTGGTTTCTCCTATCCTGAAGAAACCATTCTTGGATCCGTTGAAGCCGGAGAGTTATCGGCCCATTTCTTTGCTTCCTTGGCCGGCAAAATTGGTGGAGGCTCACGTCAACCAGGTTCTCTCCGACCATCTCACCCGAGCTAACATCCTGGATGCTACCCAGAACGGGTTTCGTACTGGGCACAGCACGGAGACAGCCCTTCTCGCCATGGTTGAACATCTGCGTTCGGTGCTGGATGGGGGACAGGCGGCGGCGCTAGTATTATTAGATCTGAGCGCCGCCTTCGATACTGTTTCACATCGCATCCTTCTACATCGCCTGGAGGAGATAGGTATTGGGGGGTTAGCCCTACAGTGGTTCCGTTCCTTTCTCGACGACCGGTCCTTTTGCGTTGCTATACCACCGTATCAGTCCAAATTCCATCCTCTGGGCCTGGGGGTGCCACAGGGATCCTCGCTGAGTCCCACGTTATTCAATCTTTACGTGAGACCGCTGGCTGATGTCGTCAAGCAGTGGGGCATGAATATGGTCTCATATGCGGACGACACACAGCTGGCGGTTACCATCAGCGGGGACGCTGACTTGGATGCCCCTAGGTTCCAGAATGGACTGAGGGCAGTGGCGAGCTGGATGAATGCCAACTGTCTCCAGCTCAACGCTAAGAAGACTGAGGTCATGGTTGTCGGGAGGGGCAAGGAACTTTGGGGGGACAGATGGTGGCCTCCAGAACTGGGGCCGTCTCCAACTCCGGTTACTGCATTGAGAAATTTGGGAGTGTGGTTGGACTCCACTCTGAGCTTTGTTGGGCACACCAAGAAAACCGCAGCTTGCTGCTTTGGGGTCCTTCGGGGCTTAAGATCTGTCCTGAAGTTTTTTGACCCTCCTACCAGGCAGCTGGTGGTTCAGGCAACAGTAATATCCCGTCTGGACTATGCCAGCTCGCTCCTGATAGGGACAAGTCAGGCAGAAATCATCCGCCTTCAACATGTCCAAAATGCCGCAGCTAGAGCCATAGTTGGCTTGCCTAGGTCCTGCTCTGTCTCAAGTACTCTTCGATCCTTACACTGGCTACCGATTAAGTCAAGAATTCATTTTAAAGTCTTATGTCTGGCTTTTAAGATCATGAAAGGATTAGCTCCCCAGATCCTTTCGAATCTCTTGTCTAGCTATGTTCCGACTCGCTCTTTAAGATCAATGGGCCAAGCACTTGCTGTGGTTCCGAGGTTTAAGCTCAGCCGAGTTGGTGGTCGGTCTTTTCGGGTAAAAGCAACAGCGCTTTGGAACTCGCTTCCGTTTGAGATTCGCGCGATGGAAGATTCTTCTCCTTTTTCGTAAAGCCATAAAAACCCTTCTGTTTTAATTTTTCCCTCCTAACTAGATGTCCCCCTCCTGTGTCTTCAATTTCAGTGTTAGTTGTGTTTTTACCGGTCATGCGCCAGAACGCCCCTTAGCTGGGGCAGCTGTGTGCAATATAAATGCTCCTAACATAACATAACATAACATAACAAGCAAGACATTTGTCTGTTCCAAGAGACCTGGAGCACTGTTCCCCTCTATAAGTCTGGTTTTACTACCTACTTACTCCCTGCTTTACATTCAGGGAAAGGTCGACCAGCTGGGGGGCTTCACATCTGGTTAAACATTGCTCTGAATTGGTCAGCCTGTATAGAAAACAACCCCTACAAATGACATTCTACATCTGTCAGTGAAAGGTCTAAAAAGTGGTCAAAACCTAGAAATCTTTAATATATATGCCAGAGGGTCTCCTGGGGCGCAACTTTCCTCCACTATAGAAGCCTTCGAGAGTGAGCTGTCCAGTATCAATCCTAAATCAGTTGTCATTGTAGCTGGTGATTTTAATTGTACCTTCGAACCCCTTTGTTCCGAGGATGTTTTGGGCTTGGGTGAACAGGGCAATAAATTCTCAATACCCCCTCTCAGCCTAGTCCCAATAAAGAAGTGGTCACAAAGGGCCATACAATTAAATGCCCTAACTGTGGCGCATAATCTAAGAGCTGTGAATGGTAGGACACATTCGAATAAGTCTGGGGCCAACACATACAATAGGGCCAACTGTCCATCAAGGATTGATTATATCCTACTGGACATTCGGCTCTGGCAGGACTTGGACGATATGGAAATCTTACCATCACAAGACAGTGACCACAATCCGCTATGCATGCTTTTAAATAACCACTGAACAACCTCCAGGTCACATAATGAAATGGAATTGGTAACAAAAGAAGTAGTACCCTCTAATTGTAAACGACGCCTTAAATGGCACAGGGTCTCTTTTCAGGAAGACAAATTGTGCAAAATAAGAGACCTTATAGAGCTGATGGCTCTGGAGATCAATTTGATTGGAGCAACCGCTGAGGGAACCCAGAGTTCTCTACTCCCATCTCTTTACCAAAAAAACATTGATAAGTTGGGAACGTATTTTACCACACTGGATTATTCCGATTCTAAAAAGCCACTTAGGCCTTCCAATCCATGGTACTCCAATACTTGTAGAGAAAAGAGACGCATGCTGTCTATAGCCCTCCAAAGTAATGATACTCTTCAGGTTAGATTGGCCAGAAAAGAGTATTCCAGGGCAATTGAGCAAGCCAAGCGACTCTGGGAAGAAGCGCACTGGCAAGATCTTAAAAATGCTTCTTCTCGGAAGGACGCTACATTGTTCTGGAGTCTTATTCACAAAGGCAGTCAAAGGGGTGATGTGTTACCTAACCACATAACGGAACTACAGTGGCATTCACATTTCTCTGCCCTTTATAGCGAGGGTGACGACTTTTTGTCTATAAATGCTGAAGGACCCTCGCCACCTCTGATGGTCTCTCCTTTAGACGAAGCCCATGAGGTGGATAGCCTAAATGCCCCTTTCAAGTTTAGCGAAGTTTTCTCTGCAATTGAAGGGTTAGCTCCTGGTAAGGCGGCGGGGCCGGACGCCATTCCTGGCGATCTCCTCCTCCACGAACCTAAATTATGGGCCGACCTTATTTTACCTATACTGAATCTTGTTGCCAGGGGTTACCCTGTTCCTGATTCTTGGAAGGGTGCAGAAGTGGTTACCATATACAAAAAGGGGAACAGGGAGGATCCTGCCAACTACAGACCAATTAGTTTAATTGACGTAATCCAGAAGGTGGTTGGTAGGGTCCTTCTTATGAGGATGAGGTCATGGATGGACGAGGATAATGTGCTTTCGCACTTCCAGGCGGGTTTTAGACAGGGGGTGGGCACGATGGACCAGGTCTTCCGGTTTTATATGACTTACTGGAAAACAGTGGTCATTGGGAAAGGCAGTTTATACTTGGCCTTTATTGACCTCAAGACCGCGTTTGACCTGGTCCCTCGTGCTAAACTTTGGCGGATACTGTCTGATTTGGGTTTTCCCCCTATGCTACTTGACATCATCAAGCGTCTTCATGAGGAGAACTACGCAAGAATTAGGTGGGGAAACCAGGGCCAGTTGAAAGAAAGGGTTGCAGTGAACAAGGGTGTACGCCAGGGTTGTGTGCTGGCTCCAACCCTGTTTTCCCTCTTTATAAACGGGGTAGTCGACTATTTAAAAGAGGTTCCATCCGATGCCCCTTCCCTGGCAGGAGAGAAATCTCCTACCCTCCTCTTTGCCGACGACACCCTTTTGATGTCCAAAACACCAAGTGGTCTGCAAAAGCTATTAGACAGGTTTAGCCAGTTTTGTGCTGCACAGGGCTTAGTGATTAATACTACTAAAACTAAGCTCATGGCACTATCCCCATCGAAACGCTTCAGGAATGACATCACACTGAACGGCACGTTATTAGATAGTGTCGATTCCTTTGACTATTTGGGTATCCGGCTCAATAACAAGATGAAATGGAATAGTCATTTAGCCAAAATGCTCATTAATCACAAGAGGGTGGCGGGGGTTATTTTACGCGAACAGCGCCTTTCTTTTAGCAGATTGGTTTCTCCGGCACTCACAGTCTATGACGGGAAAGCATTACCCTCAGCATTATATGGGGCCGAGTTATGGGGGCTTGAGAACATCAGCGAGCTGAGAAATCAGAGAATAATTTTTTAAGAAGTTTGGTTTCTCTTCCACTTTCTACCCCCTTGACACCACTTCGGAAAGATATGGGCAAGCGATCCATTAAAGACATAGCCAGACTGCGACCGCTGCTATTCTGGGTCCGTCTGAGACAAACCCCTGAATTAGCCAGCTATGCCAATGCCTTGAATGAGATCATCCATATAAATACAGGCAATAAGATCAAATGGATCCATAAATTAAAACAGCTGGTCACAGAAATTGGATTTGGGGAGGCTTGGTCTAGACAGATCCCACCTACTAAGCAAATTATAAAGAAAGCATACTGGGACTGGGTCTGGGGAGTGGAAGCCAGAAACACTAACCGTGGAACTCTCACAGATCAATTTTTAGAACACAAGCTCGAGGCCAAAATTGAGCAATATCTCGATTTCATTCTATCTCCACGAGACAGAATGCTCTATATGAGGCTCAGGTTTGGCACACTCCCGCTCAATATCTTTGTAGCAAGTTGGAAGAATTCGATAGTGACAGCTACTAATTGCCCTGGCTGCCCTGCCCCCCTTGAATGCATTCCCCACTTTCTCTTCGCGTGCCCGGCATATAAAACAGCGAGGAGGAAGTGGTTGCGACCAATCTGCAGGAATTTGGGCTTTGCGGATTATAGGGTGGCACTACGTTTTATTTTAACTGATGCTTCTGTACTTGCCACAGTATGTGGGGTAGCCAAATACTTGGGGTGTGCTTGGCTGATACGCACTAAAATGTTAATGTCCTCAAGAGCCAGGCTCCCAGAAGTTTAGGTCCATTCTGTATGCATGGTGGATACTGTATTCATGGTTTTATATGTATATATTCTCTTTTATTTTATATCTTTTTATATTAACATATGATGTACAATGCATGGCTTTTATGCTGTCCACACTGGTGTACTTTTATGATATTTTATATCGAAGAAAGTCATATTATTATTATTATTATTAAATTAACAAAATAACATCCCCCTACGAACTACTGTCAAATCAATTAACTTAGTCCAGCAGAAATATTTGCGCCATTCAACAAATCTCAATAAAACTTTTCAAATGAAAAGCTCTTCCACCTCCAGTCCATCCTGGAACGTTTCAGGGTGATCTGTTAAGCAGGGGTGGAGAAAAAAGGGAGTTTTACCCTTTCATTTTTCCATTGCAACTTTAAGCACACAGCTACAGTCCATAGGCCTAAATGGATTTACACCAATTTTGGCAGAACGCTAGACCTCAAACTGAGATTTGATTGACTGCCACCACATAAACAACGATGTGGTAGCAGCCATCTTGGGACTCAGGACTCAGTCCAGAGTCCTAGGAAATGTAAAAAAATAAGACATACAATTAAATGAGGTTAAGATTTTGCAGCAAATTCCCGTAAGATCAACAAATCAGCAGTAAAATAAAAAATAAAAATTTTTGAGCCCTGATGCTACCAAGAACCAACCCTGGAGAGGTCTCTGGAGAAGCCAGCGCAATTATTATTTAGAGTGGGGAACGCAGCCCCTTCCCCAAGTTGGAAAAGGCCCTGAGGACCCCATTCCCCGGGCCGCAACCTAGCAAATGAGGAGGGGGCGTGCAGCCCTACTCCCAGAGCCATTCAATGGGCCCAGCTCAGGGACGTTGTTTGGGGATTCCCAACACATGGGACATTGTCTATTACCCTACACAAGGGCATGAGCAGGGAAAGTGTAATGCGTTCCCACATGGGAAAGCTTTTTCCATGTCCGTACTCTCAGGCATAACACTGAATGGGAGCAAAAGAATACTGCTCCGGTGGGGCAGAAGCAATGCGGGCTCCCACCCACCCAGGATGGATGCAGGCAGGGGAGCCAGCGGGGCTGAGGCTGCTCTGAGCCTCAGCCAACAGCACCCAACGAGGGCGCTGCTGTGCTGTGCCTCGGGTAGGCACTGGGGCACCCCACTTACAAATAAAATAAATAGATGCCAGCTCCTGCCAGAGCAGGGAGTCTACAGGGCCGTAGGGGCACCCAACAAAAATAATGGTGTTGGATGCCCCAGGTGAGCACCAGGCCACCTCTTAATTAAATATTTAAAAACTGCCAGCTCTAGGGCAGATGCGTAAAACTGGGCAACTTGCAGGGAGCTGGTGGGGCCACAAGGGACCTGGGTCTCCCCCATGACCCCAAAGTAAAAAAAAGAGTTGGTGTCCTGGATGGGACTGGGACACCCACAAAATAATAAAAGGTTGTGAAAAAAGTGAATAATAAATGAGTGGCTCTGGTTCCTACCATGGAGCGCTTCCTGAAGCCTGAAAGGCAATTTTAAACTAGTGGTGCCCCTAGAAGAGGCAGAAGCACCACACCTTTACATGTTGGGAAGAGCTGCAGGGAATTCTGCAGCCCCCAGCAACATTGGAGGGAAAAAAAAGGTAAGTTTCCTTGGTCATTAAATCCATGATGTTAGGAGAGCTTACTATATTTTTTAAAAGCACTCCTAGCTGGACCTCTATGCGCTACAGCTGGCATGCAGAGCCACCTTTTGGTGGGTTTTATAGCCGCATTTTGAGGTGTGCAAATGTTAAATAAGAAACTCAGACATATATTCACTGAAAAAACCATAGGTTTCACACACGTTATAGTTAGGAATTAGCATTTAAAAAACCTTGCAAATTCACTGAAAAAACCATAGGTTTCACACATGTTATAGTTAGCTGGACATTTCACTCGTAAAAAACCATTGAAATTCCCCCGTTATAGTTAGTGCAGGCAACTATAACTCACGCGACCGCAATCCTCTGCTGATGCTAATACTGTATTTAGACACTTATTTGCCCATGTCTTCTTCCATTAAATTTTAGCTATACATATATTGCAAATATTTTTTGTTCCTAAAAGACACATATGTCATCAGCAGAGGATTGCGGTCGCGTGAGTTATAGTTGCCTGCACTAACTATAACGGGGGAATTTCAATGGTTTTTTACGAGTGAAATGTCCAGCTAACTATAACATGTGTGAAACCTATGGTTTTTTCAGTGAATTTGCAAGGTTTTTTAAATGCTAATTCCTAAGTATAACGTGTGTGAAACCTAGGGTTTTTTCAGTGAATTTGTACGTTTTTTTAAATGCTAAGTTACTTTACACCGTTCGTGGCGTGCGCGCCCACTTCACGCAGTTCGTTCCGTGCGCGCACGGTGCGCTTCGCCCACTTTACGCAGTTAGTGCCGTGGGCCATGCCGTGGGCCATGTACGCACGATGCGCTTCGCGCATCGTCCACACACGGAGGACATATTATGCGCTTCGTTGTGAAAGGTTATCTATTAACTGGTCAAATTGTAAATTATACCATGCACAAAAGGTGCCCTTCGGGCACCTATTGCACACGGGGTGTGGAAAATTTTTAAGCGTAATCGGCGGTTTTTCAAAAAAAAAAAAAAATGAATTTTTGGTCTTGGGGGTTCGTTTGGGTCACCCTAACCATGGATAGGTGGTTAGGAGCTGTCTAGCCTGCCCCTTTTCATGTTATCCAACTTTGTTTTTCCTCCCCCCCTCAGAGTGCGAGAGAGAAAATGGCGGCCGATACTTCCTGGTTTCGACCGATTCGAATGTTTACTAAGATCTAACAGCCAATCAGAATCGCGCACGCGCACGGCACCGTACGCGTACGGTAAGCTTACCGTAAGCGCACGGTAAGCGCACGGTAAGCTGCCACAGATATATATATTGATTTAAATGCTATTTTCTCAGGAACTACTGAACAGATTTACACCAGACCTACAAAAGGCACTTCCTTGACCTGTAGACTACCTCTCTGCCAAATTTCAAGTAACTCTGTTCAGCCGTTCGGGCTGTAGCTGTGTCTAAAGGTCCTATGGAAAAATGCATGGGGAAAACGTGTTTTGGGACCCCCCTTTTTTCTCAGCCCCCGCTCGACGAATCCCCCCGGGACTTTCAGGGTAGGAGCGGAGCGTAGCGCCCCATTAGTTTTGAAAATTTCGCAAGGATTCTTCGACCGGCGCCAAAGTTATTCAAAATAGAATGTTGCGGTTTTCCTATGGAAACAGGGTCCTAACTATAACTACCTACTGGCGACCGCCAGTAGGTAATATATATACACACACACACACACACACACACACACATATATATAGATATATATATACACAAACATATATATATTATCTACTGGCAGTCGCCAGTAGATAGTTATAGTTAGGACCTAGTTTCCATAGGAAAAGTGTTTTTTGTTTTCCCAATAACTTTGGCGCCGGATGACAAATCTTCGCGAAGTTTTCAAAACTTGTGGGGCGCTCCGGTCAGCTCCTATGCTGAAAGTTTCGGGGTGATTCACCAAGTGGAGGCAGAGAAAAAAGGGGGTTCCCAAAACATGTTTTCTCCATGTTAAAATATATATATATATGTATCTATATTACCTACTGGCGGTCGCCAGTAGGTAGTTATAGTTAGGACCACGTTTCCATAGGAAATCCGCAACATTCTATTTTGAATAACTTTGGCGCCGGTCGACGAATCCTCGCGAATTTTTCAAAATAGGTGGGGCGCTACGCTCCGCTCCTTCCCTGAAAGTCTCGGGGGGATTCGTCAAGCGGGGGCTGAGATAAAAGGGGGGTCCCAAAACGCGTTTTTCCCATGCATTTTTCCATAGGACCTTTAGACAGGGCTACAGCCCGAACGGCTGAACAGAATTACTAGAAATTTGGCAGAGAGGTAGTCCTCAGGTCAAGGAAGTGCCTTTTGTAGGTTTGGTGTAAATCTGTTCAGTAGATTCTGAGAAAATAGCCTTTAAATCAATATATATATCTGAGCCAGCTTACGGTGCGCTTACGGTACGCTTACCGTACGCGTACGGTGGCGTGCGCGAGCACGATTCTGATTGGCTCTTAGATCTTAGTAAACATTCGAATCGGCCGAAACCAGGAAGCGGCGGCCGCCATTTCGTGTGTTTCACTCAGAAAAAAAAGAGTGATAACAAGAAAAGGGGGCAATGAGGAGAGTTACAGACCCCCTAACATTTGTAAGGGGGTCCAAGAAGGACAGAAAAGTACAAAGAAAACATTTATTGTTTTTAAAAAAAATCACGGGGTACACGTACGGTAAGCGTACGGTAAAATAAAAAAATAAAAAAAGAAATGAAATGCAGATTTAAGTGTTTAGATATTAGGGGGCTCTAAAAAGAGCCGTTGTGTTTATGAAGTGATTTTTAAGTGGTACCTACAAGTAAGTACCGATGCAGAGTCTAAGGTTCAAGAGGAAGACTCTGTTCCCTTCATCATTGAAGTGCACACCATCTCCTCTATAAATGTCTTGCATGTCGTAACGCAAGTTGTTGTGGTAAATGGAACCCATACCATAGTCACGGAGGAAAGCAGAAACAGATTTGTTGACGTGCTTTCTTGCTTTGTCAATCTGCGGACAGAAATGATTGGACCAGTTCCATTTTTGCCTTTGGCATATGTTAGAAAACACAAAGGCAGTTTTAGGGAAAAGTGAAAACAGTTGTGCAAAGGTGTCCTTCATAAGCATTTCCAGACCTACCCCAGTCAAAGTGCCTAGGTCATTGCCACCACAGTGCACTATTATGAGGTCAGGGTGTTGGTTTTGCATGAAGGATTTCACCAATGGCATCAATTGGTGCCACTTTAACCCTCTCTGACCAATCCATTTAATGTCTACATTTGGCAAAGCAAGGTCTCTCACCATACCTGTTTTCTCTGCAAACTTTTCACTCCAGAAGACATAGCTGTGCCCTACAATCCACACTGTGAACATCTTCAAAGGAGAACTGGATGCACTCAGGAGGTGTAATTCAGTAGAATGGTAAAAAGAAATGAAAGACAGTTTGGAAATGGAGGCATACATATTTTTTTCATAAAAAAAAGAACTGATTGGCTGTTTCATACCATTCTAGAATAAAAACTAGGCTGTATGTGTAAATTAATAGAAGCATGTTTTGTATTGGTACAGAAAAATGTGTTACCAAAGAACAGTACTATGGATTTGCTGTTAGGTTTGAAAAGTCAAGCACTCTTGCTCTGTGGAATTGAAACATTGTTTGGCGAACTTCTGACCTAACTCCACACAGCAGTGTTCCATGAGCTGTTGCTATGGTAGCAGGCAGAAGTCAAGTTGGGGGAAGGGTACTAGGCAGAAGTCAAGTTGGGGGAAGGGTACTTTTGGAAAAGGGTTGGTTTTCAACCAATAGAAATGTGTGATTACATTTGAAAAAAAGGGGGAAGCACTGAGATTTGAAATTAACATGTATATATGTGGAAAAAGAGAGGGAAAGTTTGCCATTATCTGGTTCTGCTGAGAGGAGAGAGGTGTAAAGAACAGAGATCCTGGCTCTGATAATCTGCTGTTTGAGTGCCACATTTCTTTCACAACTAACTAATTTTAAAGGTGAGTTTAGAGTTTGAGAGGGGATGTATATGGTAAATTAAGAAATGAATAATAGAAATGCAATTCTTTTTGTTGAAGTTGTGTTTATTATTTTCTGTTTTGGGAGAAATTTAAATGTGAGGAACAAGTAAAATAATATGGACTATGTTTTCACAATAAATTAAGGTGTACTGGTATAAAAAAAAGAATAGTTTAAGGGTTTGAGGTTGGACTCAGTAATGCAAATACATTCAGCATCACTAAGGCTGGTTGCCCTTGCTGGAGTGTAGGCAGTCACCCAGGTTACAAATGGTGCTGGTCTGAAAAAGCAGTTTGGACATGTGCTTTTTAAAAAATCTGAAAAGTGGATTCATAATGTGTCAGTCTGTAAAAGTGATTATCACTTGCCAAAAAAAAGAGCAGTACGTGTGCTTTCAAATTGGCAAAGAAATTTCGTTTTGTGACTAATGTGAAAACATGACTCTGTGTGCAAAGAGGAATTACAGGCAGAGATGTATTGCGTATTGCTCTGGTGATTTCACAGTTGCATTAGATGGAAAGGGGGAGCCATTTTTTGGTGCAGAAGCAGACTCTTAGCACACAGCCAGCTGCTTACCATGTGGAATCATGCACAGTATTCACAAGCGAGTGGGGTTTGAGGTTTCAGTCAGTAATGCAAATACATTCAGCATCACTAAGGCTGGTTGCCCTTGCTGGAGTGTAGGCAGTCACCCAGGTTACAAATGGTGCTGGTCTGAAAAAGCAGTTTGGACATGTGCTTTTTAAAAAATCTGAAAAGTGGATTCATAATGTGTCAGTCTGTAAAAATGTTTATCACTTGCCAAAAAAAAGAGCAGTAAGTGTGCTTTCAAATTGGCAAAGAAATTTCGTTTTGTGACTAATGTGAAAACATGACTCTGTGTGCAAATAGGAATTACAGGCAGAGATTTATTGCGTATTGCTCTGGTGATTTCACAGTTGCATTAGATGGAAAGGGGGAGCGATTTTTTGGTGCAGAAGCAGACTCTTAGCACACACCCAGCTGCTTACCATGTGGAATCATGCACAGTATTCACAAGCGAGTGGGGTTTGAGGTTTCAGTCAGTAATGCAAATACATTCAGCATCACTAAGGCTGGTTGCCCTTGCTGGAGTGTAGGCAGTCACCCAGGTTACAAATGGTGCTGGTCTGAAAAAGCAGTTTGGACATGTGCTTTTTAAAAAATCTGAAAAGTGGATTCATAATGTGTCAGTCTGTAAAAGTGTTTATCACTTGCCAAAAAAAAGAGCAGTAAGTGTGCTTTCAAATTGGCAAAGAAATTTCGTTTTGTGACTAATGTGAAAACATGACTCTGTGTGCAAATAGGAATTACAGGCAGAGATTTATTGCGTATTGCTTTGGTGATTTCACAGTTGCATTAGATGGAAAGGGGGAGCCATTTTTTGGTGCAGAAGCAGACTCTTAGCACACACCCAGCTGCTTACCATGTGGAATCATGCACAGTATTTACAAGCGAGTGGGGTTTGAGGTTTCAGTCAGTAATGCAAACACATTCAGCATCACTAAGGCTGGTTGCCCTTGCTGGAGTGTAGGCAGTCACCCAGGTTACAAATGGTGCTGGTCTGAAAAAGCAGTTTGGACATGTGCTTTTTAAAAAATCTGAAAAGTGGATTCATAATGTGTCAGTCTGTAAAAGTGTTTATCACTTGCCAAAAAAAAGAGCAGTAAGTGTGCTTTCAAATTGGCAAAGAAATTTCGTTTAAGGGCCTAATGTGAAAACATGACTCTGTGTGCAAATAGGAATTACAGGCAGAGACTTATTGCGTATTGCTCTGGTGATTTCACAGTTGCATTAGATGGAAAGGGGGAGCCATTTTTTGGTGCAGAAGCAGACTCTTAGCACACAGCCAGCTGCTTACCATGTGGAATCATGCACAGTATTCACAAGCGAGTGGGGTTTGAGGTTTCAGTCAGTAATGCAAATACATTCAGCATCACTAAGGCTGTTTGCCCTTGCTGGAGTGTAGGCAGTCAACCAGGTTACACATGGTGCTGGTCTGAAAAAGCAGTTTGGACATGTGCTTTTTAAAAAATCTGAAAAGTGGATTCATAATGTGTCAGTCTGTAAAAGTGATTATCACTTGCCAAAAAAAAGAGCAGTAAGTGTGCTTTCAAATTGGCAAAGAAATTTCGTTTTGTGACTAATGTGAAAACATGACTCTGTGTGCAAATAGGAATTACAGGCAGAGATTTATTGCGTATTGCTCTGGTGATTTCACAGTTGCATTAGATGGAAAGGGGGAGCCATTTTTTGGTGCAGAAGCAGACTCTTAGCACACAGCCAGCTGCTTACCATGTGTAATCATGCACAGTATTCACAAGCGAGTGGGGTTTGAGGTTTCAGTCAGTAATGCAAATACATTCAGCATCACTAAGGCTGGTTGCCCTTGCTGGAGTTACAACAAACAAATGATGGACGGAATGGGGTGGCGTAGTGGGCAAAAGAACGATTGATTTAACCCAGATCTCTTGACTAGGGGAGAATGTCTGCATTGTCAGCATTCCGTCCATCATTTGTTGTTGTTTGTTGTAACGCTTTTCGTCCTAAGTGGGATGGGTATTCCCAGACGTGGGACCCGTGCTCACTACGCCACTGGAGTCAAGCTATCCTGGCTGATGACGGCTGATAGCCAGAAACCGGTCCTAGGATGCTTGATTCCGGTCCAGGGAAGACATGGCTTGTGGCCATGTCTAAACTGGGGTGGCGTAGTGGGCAAAAGAACGATGGATTTAACCCAGATCTCTTGACTGGGGGAGAATGTCTGCATTGTCAGCATTCCGTCCATCATTTGTTTGTTGTAACGCTTTTCGCCCTAAGTGGGATGGGTATTCCCAGACGTGGGACCCGTGCTCACTACGCCACTGGAGTCAAGCTATCCTGGCTGATGACGGCTGATAGCCAGAAACCGGTCCTAGGATGCTTGATTCCGGTCCAGGGAAGACATGGCTTGGCAGTTCGGGCTGGACTGTTGCCATGAGGCACAGGGTCAAGACTGATTTGCATATGGCCATGTCTAAACTGGGGTGGCGTAGTGGGCAAAAGAACGATGGATTTAACCCAGATCTCTTGACTGGGGGAGAATGTCTGCATTGTCAGCATTCCGTCCATCATTTGTTTGTTGTAACGCTTTTCGCCCTAAGTGGGATGGGTATTCCCAGACGTGGGACCCGTGCTCACTACGCCACTGGAGTCAAGCTATCCTGGCTGATGACGGCTGATAGCCAGAAACCGGTCCTAGGATGCTTGATTCCGGTCCAGGGAAGACATGGCTTGGCAGTTCGGGCTGGACTGTTGCCATGAGGCACAGGGTCAAGACTGATTTGCATATGGCCATGTCTAAACTCGGGTGGCGTAGTGGGCAAAAGAACGATGGATTTAACCCAGATCTCTTGACTGGGGGAGAATGTCTGCATTGTCAGCATTCCGTTCATCATTTGTTTGTTGTAACGCTTTTCGCCCTAAGTGGGATGGGTATTCCCAGACGTGGGACCCGTGCTCACTACACCACTGGAGTCAAGCTATCCTGGCTGATGACGGCTGATAGCCAGAAACCGGTCCTAGATGCTTGATTCCGGTCCAGGGAAGACATGGCTTGGCAGTTCGGGCTGGACTGTTGCCATGAGGCACAGGGTCAAGACTGATTTGCATATGGCCATGTCTAAACTGGGGTGGCGTAGTGGGCAAAAGAACGATGGATTTAACCCAGATCTCTTGACTGGGGGAGAATGTCTGCATTGTCAGCATTCCGTCCATCATTTGTTTGTTGTAACGCTTTTCGCCCTAAGTGGGATGGGTATTCCCAGACGTGGGACCCGTGCTCACTACGCCACTGGAGTCAAGCTATCCTGGCTGATGACGGCTGATAGCCAGAAACCGGTCCTAGGATGCTTGATTCCGGTCCAGGGAAGACATGGCTTGGCAGTTCGGGCTGGACTGTTGCCATGAGGCACAGGGTCAAGACTGATTTGCATATGGCCATGTCTAAACTGGGGTGGCGTAGTGGGCAAAAGAACGATGGATTTAACCCAGATCTCTTGACTGGGGGAGAATGTCTGCATTGTCAGCATTCCGTCCATCATTTGTTTGTTGTAACATCTTATCCTGTTGGAACATAATCACTTTTCCACCTTAATAATGCTTGTAGTTTCTACAGCAAGTCTGTAGTGAACACATATGTGGTTAGTTATTTAGGTGAAACTTTCAGTGAGAATATAATATTTTAAATACACAAAACCACTGAACTTCACTAGTTATAGTTATCTCAAGTAACTATAACTCATTCCTTAAGGTAACTTTGACTTGCGTCCTCGCCTTACACATTTTTCTCATCAATAATATCATTGCAAACGCTTCAGTGATATCATTAATGCTGTCACAGAAGATGTCATGATTGATGTAATATGTGGGGTAATTAGCGGGCATGGTGAAGACATGAGTTATAGCTACTTGAGATAAATATTACTGGTTAATTTCAGTATTTTTATACATTTAAAACATTTCGCTTCCACTGGAATTTTCACTTTTCTATAAAGTTACTTTAAACCTTGTTTTTTTCAGAGAATGTTCAGAGTATTTTTAACAAAGTAATATTTTATTAGAATACGTAAAGCCAGCTCCCTGCCAGCCCAGTGAGCAATGCAGCCAACCCCACACCGCGCAAAGGCCTTTGGCTGTGCATGGCATGGGGTTGGCTGCAGGGTCTGGCCTTCGGCTCGCCCTGCACCCAACCCCCACTGGCAACCAACCCCACCCCTTGCATGGCCTTTGGCTGTGCATGAAGCGGGTATGGCCGCAGGGCCTACATCCAGCCCATGCACGTAACCAACCGCACACAACGCACAGCCGTTGGCTGTGCATAGCATGTGGTTGGCCGCAGGGCTTAGCCTTAGTCCAGGCTCTGTATCCAAACCACTAGCACAGCCCTCCTCCCTAAGCCACTTCGGGCCCCAGGGACCCCATCCTTTGGGACCTTTTTTGGCCCCACTCCCCAAGTCAATAGTGACAAAGGGGACCACATCCCCAGGGCTAAAAGAAATTTATAGAGACGTATTACCCCCCTTTCTGAGCCACAAGTGTGGAAATTTAGCGTGCAAACTGAACATCATCTGCGCCATCTTGCCTCTCCCCAGCGCCACGCACAACGAATGCACGGCCGCCATTTTAGGCACCCCACTCTCTCCCCGCTCACTCTCGACCGCCAGCGCTTTCCCCTGGCGCTGCAAGCATCCCCCGCGCGCCGGCCACCCCCGCTCTCTCATACAGGCCATAAACCCTCTCCTTCTGCGCGACCCTGCTACGGAACCTCTCCCAACCGACAACCCATACATGGTCATGCCTCTCCTTTGATAACCCCCTTCCTCTGCGCCCCATTGTCTGAACTGGTCCCAGGCCATCACCTAGCCCTGCGGATGCAGTTTACTGCCCCTACTGTAAGGGAAACACCCCACATCAAAGGGATTACAGTAGATCAAAGCCCCTACCCCCTGAGACCCGGCCAGTTGCACACACCCCCGGGAATTAGCGGAATTCCCTGCTGCGCGATAGCCATCTCCCACTGCGGGTAGGGTGGGAACTTCTACTGTATCTATGTGTGGGATCGGATCTGAGCCGGGGCTTCAGGGGATGTTCTTTCAGGCATCAAGGGAATCTCAAGAATGTACTATTTGTAATAAAGCAATAAACCAGTGTATAAGAGACCAGGTCTCAGAGATGCAGTTAGAGCACCTCGTGACGATACCTTGCTGTCTGATCTGATGTGTTCTGCTCCGACGGAATAAAACTTTGTTTCCTGCCTTCCAGTCTCCGGCGCCTGCCTCTTTTATTGGTAAATCATCGAGTGGTATGAGAGGCGATTACCGCCGGGCAAATACTTGAAAGGTTATCGACTGAAACTGCCGCTACCATTTAACAATTGGCGTCCCAAACGTGGGGCCCATCAGCGACACGTGGATCCAGTGGGAGAGGTCCCGACGACAGAGTGAACGACTGCAACGATCGGGAGAGCTCCTGCCCAATAGACCCTCGTCTGGCAGCCGATCATCCGAACTTCACTGGTTCCGAGCAGACCTCTCTCGAGTGATCTACGGTCCTGACTGGGAACCATCAGGAGTGCCGCGGCAAATACGGAGAGTAGAGGACGATCGGGCGCTGGAGGCGGAAGACGAGAAACTGTCCACGCGGTCCGGGTAAGGTCGTGAAATACGACAAAAGTGCGAAATAATTGATTGATTGTTTGAATACTAGTATTGCTCATTGATTGTGCTCATTGATTGTTCTCTTTGAGATATTCGCTGTCTACAAACGGGGAGGAGTAGAAATACTCTCTCTCTCTCCCTTTGCAGATGGTGAAGGGTAGGTAACGCAGACTTTTGTCCCCGTTGAAACCCGTCGTGCCTATCTTTATCTCCCCATTGATTGATTGTCCGAACATTGATTGTTTTGAAGAATAGTGCTTTTGAGATATTCTCTGTTTGCAAATAACGTAGAATAGGAATATTCTGTCTAGTCTTTGCAAATAGTGAAGGGTAGGTAACGCAGACTTTTGTCCCTGTTGAAACCCGTCGTGCCTATCTTTATCTCCCCATTGATTGATTGATTGATTGTCCGAACACTAGTTGTTCGATATTGGTTCTTTGGAGGTATTCTCTGCTTACAAATAACGAAGAATAGAGATATTCTGTCTAGTCTTTGCAAGCAGTGAAAAGATAGGTAGTGCTGACTTTTGTCCCCGTTGAAACCCGTCATGCCTATCTTCTCCCCACTGATTGGTAGTTGGTTCTGCCCGGACCGCTTATTAGAGGTGAACCATCCGGCTCCACTGGAAGGCACCCCTAATAAGGACATGTTCACTAAATATGGACTAGTCGCCGTAGCTTATAGCAAGCTGTGGCATAAATATACCAAAAGGGACCCCGAAAGTCAGTGGCCACTGATGGGATCCTTCGACGACCGCAAGATAGAAGCGCTAGAAGTAGCTCTGCGTAGCAATAAGACGACGCCTACTATGCTTGACAGTATTGGCATGTGGCGCAAAGAAGCGACGCAACGGAAAAAGAGGGAAGAAGTAAAAGCAGAAAAGGAATTACGAAAGGCAGCTCACCTTGCCGCTAAAAAGTTAGAAGAAGACATAAAGGAGAGAAGGGAAACTAAACTAAGACAGGAGCCCGAAACCTCAGGCCAGTACGCTGTTAGGACCCCTTCTTTGCTCTACCCTGAGTTGTCCTCCAAGCAGCGAACGAATGACGAATTACTGTTAGGTCCCCCGATCATTTACATGCCCCCTCCGTATGCACCCTCCCAATCGGTAGTGCAACACCCACAACCCCCGAACACGAACGAAAGCAGTACAGGGGCCTCGGCCCTCACGGCCTCCGCGCCGGCTGAGCCTCTTGTACTGAACCTAACGTCGACTACAACGCTAGACGACCATGAGATAGGAAAGAAAGAGTCCACCAGAATGAATCGGTTAACTAAAGATGAACGAGCAGGAATTGACAAGATAGTAGGGACGCTGGTGGAGCGAAAAGAAAGTGAGGAGTATATAACGGACGTGTATAAATCGTATGCCGACAGCCGCAGACGACACTTCGTCGTACGGCTCTGTTATCACACCCTGAATACATATGAGGATAGGTACCACGATAAAGGTCCCGAAGGCCTAGCGGCCCTATATAGGAAGGTAGACATTGGGGAAGAAAGAGAGGGCGATGTAACGAACCTCTTCACTCGTACACTCGAGGTCTACCGACACCTTAAAGAACATGGACAGACCACCAAAACGGAAACCCCCATAGCAACTAAGCCCCAGGGAGGAAGGGCCGATGCCATGATGCCCATTAAAGAAGCTGCCCCCTACTGGGTCCCCCCACGGGGTCAGGGAACACACGACGACATCAACCACCAAGATGCGAAGGGAAGGGTTGTATATAACTGGGTCTACCAGCCGTGGGACCGGCAAGATATTTTGACCTTTAGAAAGACCCTACCCGACTTGAGAAAGAACCCGACTGCCTTCTACACTGAATTAGGCACAGCCTTAGGCTCAACGATAATGACGTTAGCAGATATCGACTTGTTCTTTGGGCTATGCCTGCCGGCTGATGTGTGGAAACAAATCCGGAAAGTTGACCACGCTGAGCCGTTCGGATATACCTGGGTACAACTCGATACCATAGATAAACAGCGAGAGCCAGGACAGAAACCCCCGAAAGCCATCTTAGAGCTCCCAGACAAGATTGTACAAAAGCTGAAGACTCTAATCCCGGAAAGAAAGGTAGACTGGTCGATAGTGACGGCTTGCCGCCAGAAACCCCAGGAAGACGTGTCTGAATACTTCTCCCGATTCGAGACTGTGTTTTCCGATTACAGTGGCCAAGACATGACCACCGTAACCGGACACCACCTCTTTGTCCAGAATTATGTAAAGGGTCTGTCTCAAGAAGTTTCCCAGAAGCTACAGACCAGCGAGAGCAGTTGGGCAGCCTCCAAACCCGCAGCAATTCTCCAGATGGCCCAATACTACGAAAACCAGAAAAACGAGAACGATAGAGCGTCAGAGAAGAAGAAAAAGGAATTAAAGGAGAGGGTGATGATAGCTCAGTTGCAAGGGGTGACCATAGGAAGGGAACCCCCGAAAGAGAACTACCAACCAACCGCCCCTGGAAAGCTACCCCCTAGAGACCATACACCTACACCCTACAACGGACGGAGAGACTTAGATGGGAACCAATGTGCGTTCTGTAGAGGGTTCGGACACTGGAAATCCCAGTGCCCGGTCCTTCTGGAAATGAATAAAAATAGGAACCCCAGAGACACAGCATATGACCCCAGAAATAGAGGACGGGGACGAGGGCACACGAACGACGCCATCAACGACAGGCCAGGTAGACCAAACACCTTTGATCGCCCCCGACAAAACCAGTGTCAGCAGTCCGACTATGAAAGCACTCATGACTTCGCATAGGACCGCCAGGGGCAAGGGAGGGATCCAGTCGAACTCCGTGTTGACCAGCAAGGTCCTTACGTCACCGCTAAGGTCTTGGGCACAAAATCTCCATTCCTGGTAGATACTGGGGCGACACGTAGTGCGTTATCTAAACGACTGATTCCTAGGGCACCCTTGTCTGGCTCACACGTAACCTCAATAGGCTTTGACGGAACGCCCTCCACTAACCCCTTATCAGCACCAATCCCCTTTGATTTAGAAGATAACACCACTGACACGACCTTTCTGCTCTCCTCCAACACCCCCGATGCTATTATGGGACTTGATTTGCTAAAACATTTTCGAGCCACTATCAGATGCTCCCCAGACGGAGTTCGAGTCATCCTACACGATAACCCAGATCTGTCCAGACCCTGTCACACTCGGCGTATGCTCTCTATAACCGATGCCGATATGTCCCTACTCGACACATTACCTTCACATCTATGGGCTAAAACCGACTCAGATGTAGGGCGCATGGTGATCGACCCGGTACACATAACCGTCCGACCGGACGCAGTGCTCCCAAAGCTTCCTCAGTATCGGATATCCCCCGAAGGCGAGAAGGCATTGGTGGAAATCATCGAGTCCCTGGTCGAGGCAGGAGTGGTAGAAGAAGTAGCGAGTAATGTTTGCAACAGCCCTATCCTACCCATTGTAAAGAAGCAAGGCGAGGGGGATGATAAAGCCTACCGTTTCATTGTTGACTTGCGAGAGGTTAACAAAGTAGTCATACCCCAGTACCCCGTAGTCTCAGACATCACCACCATCCTCACCCTGATTCCATCCACCGCCACCATCTTTACTGTTATTGACCTCAAGAACGCATTCTTTTCCATCCCCATCCACCCAGACAGCCGCTACCTGTTCGGCTTCACTTTAAAAGCCCGTTCGTACAGATTCTGTAGGGCACCCCAAGGCTACACTGAGAGTCCCAGTATTTACAGCCAGGCCCTCAAGAGGCAACTAGATGCAGTCCAACTACCCGATGGAGTGGCGTTGATACAGTACGTCGATGACATTCTTTTGGCGGCCGACACCACTCCACTTGCCGTCACAGCCACCATTCACCTCCTCCGCTTCCTTGCGGAGAACGGTCACAAGGTCTCCAGAAAGAAATTGCAATTCTGCCAGCCCCAAGTAACGTATCTAGGCCACCTACTATCCAAAGACGGGAGGAAACTTACCCCTGACCGAATTCAAACCATCCTAGAAACCCCTGTTCCCAAAACTCAGAAGCAAGTGCGGTCCCTAGTGGGCCTCACCTCCTTCTGTCGTCAGTGGTTGCCAAATTTCAGTCTTATCGTAAAACCTCTGCTTTCCCTGCTGGCTAAAGATACCCCCTTCCCCCTCCCCTGGACACCCGAATGCCAATCCTCCTTCAAAGAATTACGGGACGCCCTCTGCTCAGCCCCAGTCCTAGGAACCCCAAACTACACTAAACCTTTCTCCCTCTACACCCACGAAAGGGAGGGATGCGCATTGTCTGTCCTAACCCAGTCCATAGGCCCTAAACAACGCCCTTGTGCCTACTTCTCTGCCACTCTCGACCCCGTAGCCAGAGCCTTGCCCGCCTGCCTTCGAGCAGTAGCCGCCGCTGCTGTCTCTATCCGACAAAGTGAGGGGATCGTGCTCTCGAACCCCCTCACTGTATTGGTGCCCCATGCTGTTGATACCCTCCTGAACCAAACCAAAACTCAACACCTGACTAGCGCACGACTGACTGGGTACGAACTGACTCTGCTTGCACCCCACATCACATTGAAACGATGCACCACTCTGAATCCAGCCACTCTACTACCTCTCCCTGACACTGACCCCAATGCGTCCCCTATACATGACTGCGTGACCCTCACCGACGAACAGACCAAGAGTAGGGTTGACCTCCGGGATACTGCCTTCCCGAACCCTGACGGAGAACTGTGGGTGGATGGCTCATGTATCAAGCTCCCCGATGGCACCACCTCAGCTGCCTATGCAGTCACCACGGCCCGAACCGTTGTTGAGACAGCCCGCATCCCCCAGCGATCCGCACAGGCGGCTGAACTAATTGCCCTCACACGAGCCTGCATCCTGGCAGCAGGGACAACCGCAAACATTTACACAGACAGCCAATACGCCTTTGGGGTAGTTCACCACTTCGGGCTCTTATGGAAAGAGAGGGGATTCTTGACCTCGCATGGCACACCCATCCTGCATGGAGATCTAGTCTCTGCCCTGACCGAAGCAATCCTCCTCCCCACACGGATAGCCGTGATCAAATGCCAGGCACACAAGAAGGTGACAGACATTATAGGTCAGGGAAACGCACTAGCTGACATTACTGCCCGAACCACAGCCGAGAATAGGTCCACGACCCGCATGTACGTGACCAGGTCACAAACTGAGAATTGGAAGGATGCTAGGGAAACGATTAGGGATATCCAACTAGCCAGCACACCACACGAATTAACTGATTGGGCCCGGGTAGGATTTAAGGACGATGACGGTTGTTGGCGAACTAAAGACTCGAACAAATGGCTGCTGCCCGACTCATACTTGATCCCCATGCTGACCATGGCACACTCCCCCGCACACATAGGGTCTGCCCCCATGATCGAACTCATCTCCAAAGTCTGGCACAACGACAGAATACCAGACTCAGCCAAACGACTGGTCCAACAATGCCTAGTATGCCTCCAACACAACCCTGGGAAAGGAACTGCTGTACCCCGGGGAGGGTTTGGGGTCCCCAATCACCCCTTTGAGGTCCTACAAATGGACTACGTCCAGCTAGAAAGGTGCCAAGGTTTAAAGTATGTGCTTGTCGTTGTGTGTGCCTTCAGCAAGTGGGTGGAAGCCTACCCAACCCACGACAACACCGCTATGACTACCGCAAAAGTACTACTGAAGGAATTCTTCCCCCGATACGGCCTTTGTCGAATTTTGTGGAGCGACAATGGCCCCCACTTCGTAGCCGAAGTTATCCAACTCATCTTAAAAGGGTTGGGTGTAAAACAGAAGTTCCACGCGGTCTTCCATCCCCAATCTGCAGGCTTGGTTGAGCGACACAATGCCACATTGAAGCTTAAGATAGCAAAAATAGTCGCCACCACAGGGCTAAGATGGCCAGACGCTCTCCCACTAGCATTGCTATCAATGCGTTCCACCCCCACCAAACACCACTTAACCCCCTACGAGGTCGTCTTCGGGCGGCCCATGAACCTTTGGACTGCACCAAAACCATCGTCCATCCACGACGTCCCGGACGTCCTCATGTCGGACTATTTGTATAACCTAACTAAGACGTTGTCTGTTATCCATCAGCAGGTGCTGCACGCCATTCCCGATGTTTCCAGGGGCCCGGGACACGACATCCAACCCGGCGACTTCGTTCTAGTGCGTAACTTCCAGCGCACCAAGAGTCTGGAGCCCCGGTGGACGGGTCCCCTGCAAGTCCTGATCACCACCCGAACAGCTCTTCGAGTGGAGGGGAAACGCAATTGGCTGCATGCACACCACTGCAAGAAGGTATCACCGACCCTGACAACCACGGACAACATCACCGCCCAAGAGGAACTTCTGGACAAAGACCGACCACCCCTGAGCCACTGCCCAGATACAGAGACACTCGAGTTAGTGAGATATCCTGATCCCACTGTGCCATCCAAAGAAGGGTATAACTTGCGACGAAAGGAGAGAACTTCGGCTAAGCAGACCACAAGCTAGGTGGAAATCTCAAAGCAGTAGCCTAGTCACCTCGAAGGCCACCAGAAGAGAAACCAAACAAAGTCTGTGGTTCTGCCCGCTACCGAGTCTCTTGAAGGTGATGGAAGCACCCAACATGAAGATGATGGAAGCAATGGGACGTCCGAAGATCCACTACAGAAACCCAAAGACTGACCGAATGCACAGCTTAAAGACTATTGCACTTTTCATTACCCTTCTCTTTTGCCTTCTCCTCATGGTCACCTTCTGGATCATGGAGGAGAGCACACCCGCTCATAAGACATTACTGGCCACCGTTCAACCTACCACCACGAAAGAACATCATCTGATCTCGCTTTCACCCCAACTCCGAGAAAGGCGTAAGGAGTTCTGGAATAACTCTTTTGTACAGTTGCTCCACCAACACAATCTTGCTACCAACGCCACTAATTGCTGGATCTGTGGACTGCTACCACATGCCACTGGACACTCTATCCCTTTCATCCCTTCACCTTTTTCTGTCCATGGCTCCTGCCTCGCCTGGCTAATCCTCCTGCAAGAAAGCTACAAGGACAATGCCACTTCCGGCAGAACCATGTCACACTTCTACCATGGGTTCTGGCTGAACAAAACTGGAAGAACCTCTGCCCTCTTCTGCCCTCTGAGATCGAACACTTCCTTTCACATGGACATCCCTGCCAAAGAACGAGTTGAAATGCAAGTGTTCAACAATCCAGCCAGACCCACCTTCTCTTACCTCCGGAAACGGACGGCCGCCACCCTAACAGTGGCCCTGTCCGTCATCAACATCACTGGGTCTGTATGCCTCGAAGGCCTGGGGGCACAGCTGGTGGGCCACAGCTCCTGCCTCATCACCCGAACATTGGACTCAGTTGACCCACCCTCCTTTGTTGCCTCCCCGAATATGTACTTCATCTGTGGTACTAAGGCCTACACCTGGCTTCCGAAAGGTTGGGGAGGCACCTGCTACATCGCCTTTGTCCTTCCTCCGACGTATGTGGCTCCAGCAAACCATCACCGACAGAAACGGGCCAAAGACATTGTACAGGCCGACTCCACCGGAGCACAGTTCATGGACGCAGTCAAAGGCCTTGTTCCACTCTGGGGTCCAATGGCAAACAGCCGTGCCATCCGCCACTTAACCCAGGCAGTCGAAACGGCAATGAACATTACAGCTGGCGCCCTCGCCAACAACACCGCTGAGCTTCAGGCCGTCCGCCTGGTGGCTCTCCAGAACCGCCTTGTTCTAGACGTGGTTCTGGCAGATCGTGGAGGAGCATGCCGCATCATTGGGTCCAGCTGTTGTACCTACGTACCGGATAACTCACCCTCAGTCTACAAAGCAATTGAACACCTCCACAGACTGTCCGCAGAGGTCCATCAAGAACAAGAAGAATGGTCGCTGGGGAGTTGGTTTTGGGACACTATTAAAGGTTGGGGATGGAGGCTGTTTTCATTTATCCTGATACTAATTGTGATACTATGTGGATGTTGCTTGGGGATTCAGTGTCTGCCACCTTTATGTTCGCTTTTTATGAACCGCATCTGCCCTAAGACTTTGGACTTTGAAACTGAGCGGATGAGAGCTCTGAACGAGGTGGAGGTGCGGGGTATTATGGGGATAGATCCAAACTAGGCAAGCTGGCGAGATATGTTAAAAGGGAGGACTGTGGAAATTTAGCGTGCAAACTGAACATCATCTGCGCCATCTTGCCTCTCCCCAGCGCCACGCACAACGAATGCACGGCCGCCATTTTAGGCACCCCACTCTCTCCCCGCTCACTCTCGACCGCCAGCGCTTTCCCCTGGCGCTGCAAGCATCCCCCGCGCGCCGGCCACCCCCGCTCTCTCATACAGGCCATAAACCCTCTCCTTCTGCGCGACCCTGCTACGGAACCTCTCCCAACCGACAACCCATACATGGTCATGCCTCTCCTTTGATAACCCCCTTCCTCTGCGCCCCATTGTCTGAACTGGTCCCAGGCCATCACCTAGCCCTGCGGATGCAGTTTACTGCCCCTACTGTAAGGGAAACACCCCACATCAAAGGGATTACAGTAGATCAAAGCCCCTACCCCCTGAGACCCGGCCAGTTGCACACACCCCCGGGAATTAGCGGAATTCCCTGCTGCGCGATAGCCATCTCCCACTGCGGGTAGGGTGGGAACTTCTACTGTATCTATGTGTGGGATCGGATCTGAGCCGGGGCTTCAGGGGATGTTCTTTCAGGCATCAAGGGAATCTCAAGAATGTACTATTTGTAATAAAGCAATAAACCAGTGTATAAGAGACCAGGTCTCAGAGATGCAGTTAGAGCACCTCGTGACGATACCTTGCTGTCTGATCTGATGTGTTCTGCTCCGACGGAATAAAACTTTGTTTCCTGCCTTCCAGTCTCCGGCGCCTGCCTCTTTTATTGGTAAATCATCGAGTGGTATGAGAGGCGATTACCGCCGGGCAAATACTTGAAAGGTTATCGACTGAAACTGCCGCTACCATTTAACACAAGGGGCCCCGGACCCCCATCATTGGGGTGGTATTCTATTCAACCTTCCCTTTATAATGTAATTCGACCCTGTGGGGGGCTCCGGGTCCTATTAAGGCTCAGGCTGCCCACCCTCCCCACCTATTTTACATAATGGCCCCAGCGGATGGGGTCCTCCACAAAATAAATTATTTGTCCCACCCCCAAGGACCTAGCCTACCCCTGGTCGGGGTTGGGTTAATAGTAGTGAAGGAATCCAAGCTTTTTTTGTTTAATATTGCCACTGGTTTGCAGATCCGTGTAATGTAAGTTAATAATTTGAATATTACCTACGTATAACTATACATTAACTTTTAGTTTTTTCAGTGAATTTTTAGGTTTTTTAGGTCTGGGAGGCATGCTGTATTGAGGTAGGAACTTGAAGCCCCGCCCACTCTCTGCCCACATTTTTCATTGGTTTGTGTCATTGTTAATCCTGGGCAGCTAACTCCACTCCGCCAGCAGAGTTTGCAAAGTGTTTTAAGTTCGCACTGGCAGCGGTGCTGAGTTTACTGGTGCCAGGAGGACAAGAGTGTAAGACTTACCTACTCCTGCTGCTCGCTGCACTCCTCTTCCGCTGCTCAGGCTGGCTCCTAGAATTCAATTAACAGGAAGAACTGCAGTGCGCATGCGTGAAGGCATGCCTGAATCTATAGGGTCAGGCATGCCTTCAAGCATGCGCACTGCAGTTCTTCCTGTTAACTGAATTCTAGGAGCCAGTCGGAGCAGCGGGAGATGAGTGCAGCCAATAGCAGTGGAGAAGAAAGGAAGGAACCAGGAAGGAAGCTGGCGCTGCCATACCCACCCACCAAGGACAGAATGAGGTCCAGGACGGGTAAGGTCAGGCCTTACTATGCGGAGGGTGCGGGGTTGCAGTGGGGGCGGAGGATTTGGGGGGGGGTGCTGATGTAACTCCACCAGGCCATGGAGCTCTGTGGAATTTTACAGAGTTTTCGACTAACTCCGTGAAATTCTGTGGATTATATATATGCTCGATATTCCTTCAACCACCTTCCCAGTTCCTGGAGCTTTGGCGAAGGATCACAGCACCACAACCGGCAAGTAATTCCAAAAGTGCTTTATTTAAACCAAAGTGACATAAACGGTAGAGGGCGGTCTATGCGTTTCGGCTCCCAGCCTTCTACTGGACCATAGAGTACTGGAGCCTAGAATGTCTTTTTTAAAGTGCTAGTGCAGTTACCCATGTTAAAAAGTGAAGACAGACTAGACAGAAAGGTATCAAACATATTCCTTATAAATGCACTAATCCATTGCTTTTGATTTGATTCAGTTTGGTTAATTCATTATGCCGATTATAAAGTGCGAGTGAATTTTAGGAATAGTAAATCTTGGTTAGTGGGAGGTTTTAAAATTGTATATTCTTACCATATACCTCAGTATATGTAATACAGTCTATACATCAGTGATAGCTGTTACGTGCGAATAAACATATATAGGCGATGTGTTTTTTACAGTTATTCTCCATTATGTGAACCTTTTCACTGTAAAGTACACTTTGATTTTTGATTTTAAAATCCAACAGTTATATACATATCTTATTATGTTCACTGTGTTGATAAGGTGACTAGTGCATTAATGACCTAAGTCTAATTCAGAGGACGAATAACTGTAAAGTACATCATTAATCACCTGAACCTTTAATAACAGTTGGATTAAAAGATCACGACTAGGTTCCAACATTTATCAGTCATACCGCCTAGAAGAATATGTTTGTTATAGTCCACAACTATAAAAGCATTAAAAGGATTATAGTTTGGTCCATGCTGAATGTATTGAAAAAACAATGTTCTTAATATTCTTTCTTCCATCTATTCCATGGATATCAAAAAGCAAATTTTAGCAGCAATGATGATATCTTCCAGGTATTTTGATATCCCTGGATTCCCATGTCTCCTCAATTATTTAATTTATTGCCATGAACTTCATCAGTCAATTCTTATCTTCCTTCCTCCTTCATCACATGTAGTTCAGCATCTAAGTTGTGTCCTGACGGGTTCTCAGTACCGATGGCTAAGATTGTTCTAGACTCAGTTCTACGTAGATCGAGAGTCCTGTTGCCTCCTCTTTCTTTTTGTTTTACGATCTTGATTCCTGAGTATTTCAGTTGTTTGCAATCACTAGAATGGAATTTGTGGAAGTGTTTAGCCATTGGATACGTGAAATCTTTGTTTTTTATGGTTCGTAGGTGTTGTAAGATTCGTAATTTTAATTTATTGATGGTACTCCCTACGTACAATTTTTTACATGGGCACTCCAGAAGATATACAAAAAATTTTGATTCACATGTAATGTGATCCACAATTTTCTCAGTTTTACCATTTTGGAGCTGGTATGTGGTCATAGTTTGACCGTGATCACAAGCTTTGCACTTGGAGCATTTCCAGAATCCCAGAGTGTTGAGCCAAGATGATGTAACGTCTTTTTCGGACTCAAAGTGACTGTGTGAGTATGTCTCCCAAAGATGCTGTTTTTCTATACGTGATGCTGGGTTGGGGAGACAATACCCTTTGGATGGTTTCATCTAACATTAAAATGCTCCAGTGCCTCCGAATGATCCCTTTCAATTCATTGCTTTGATTGTTAAAGTCAATGATTAGTCTGGTTGTGGTCTCGTTTCTTTTTTTTGCATCTCTCCGGATTCTCTTTATTTGTTTGTAATAGATCAGCTCTTTTTGCTGCGGTGACTCTGTTTCTACCAGTAGTTATTACCTCCAGGGGGTATCCTCGTTGTAAGAAGTGCTCACTCATTTGTTTTAATTTTAAGTTCAGGTCAGATGTTTCAGAGCAGTTCCTTTTCGCTTGCAGCATTTCCCCGTAGGGAATGCTCCATTTAAGATGCTGTGAGTGCCCACTATTCGCATGCAAGATGCTGTTGCAGGTGGTGGGCATCCTGTGCATTATTGTGCATATCCTTTGACCTTGAATGAAAACTTCTACATCCAAAAAAATAATGTTTGTTGAACTTACTGTGAATGTGAAGGTTAGATTGTACTTGTTGGTATTGAGAGAGTTTAGGAAGTCTGGAGGTTGTTACAGTTACCTTCCCAAATAATGAAAAGGTAGTCTATGAATCTCAACCAAAATTTAATGTTCCCAGATTTTTTATTCCTCAGTACTTCTGTCTCCCATACAGCCATCATTAAGTTAGCATAAGTTGGCGCAAAAGATGTCCCCATAGGAGTCACCTTTAAATAAAATAACATTGTGTGTCAAACAATATGTGAGCATTTCTAATAACATATCCGAGTGCTCGAGATGGCTTATGGACCTTGTTTGTAGAAATTGCTTCACTGCTGCTATTCCGTCAGAGTGGAGGATGGAAGTGTAAAGTGATGAGACATCAATTGAGGCCAGTATATAGTTGTCTTTCCAAGAAATGTTCTAGATTTTTTCCAAAAAGTCCATTGTATCGAATATACGACGTTACTTCGCATGCGTTTAGTACGCATGCCATTACTACGCGGTCGTTAGTACGACCGCGTTTTTAGTTCGCATTCCTTTCCTACGCAATTTGGAACAACGAATTGCAGTAGGGGGTGCTGGATGTTGGAATAGTATAATTTACTATTCCAACTCCAGTCTATGCGGACACTAGGGAAGGTGTTGGATTTTAAATCCAACACCTCCCCCCCCTAACGCAAGTCGCTGTTCCGACTTGCGTAGTAAAGGTTTTCTAAGTAACAACGCGTGCGTACTAACGTCCGCGTAGTAACGGCATGCAAAGTAACGCATGCTAAGTAAACGCCGTTTACCCATTGTATCCCTTAGATAGGAGGGAAGTGCTGTAACATAGCTCATGAGGAAGATGTCAATAAATCGAGATGTTGATTCTAACAGAGAACCGATGGAACTCACTATCGGTCTTCCTGGTGGATTTTGAATTGATTTATGCACTTTCTGGAGAAAGTAGATGGTTGCGGTAATTGAATGGTCAGTTTTTAAATATAAGAATTCTTCCAGATCAATGAGATTCTTATCTTTCCATACCAGTAATTTCTGATGGTATTCCTCCGTCCAGGTCGTCATTGGATTTGTTTTCATTTTTTCATAATGATCTTTATTGCCTAGTTGTCTATTGGCTTCATTTATACAGCTCTAACGATTTTGGATGACAATGTTTCCACCTTTATCTGAGGATTTTATTATTATGCTTTGGTGTTCTCTTAGTTCTTTTAATGCTTTATGTTCCTCTAATGTTGAATCCCATGATTTCTTTTTTGTTCTATTTATGTTTTTCTTTTGGTTGTTATTGCCAGAGTTGTTAATTGATATTTTGTTGATTTCCTCCACCATAATCTCATGGAATAAATCAATCTTATTGCCCGGGAGGAGTTATGGAGAAAAAGTTGATATTTTTTTAAGCCACTGTTGCCACCTTTATTCGTTTCAAATCCCATCATATGGCAAAATTCTTGATCAGTGTCTTGAGAGGATTTATTTTGTTCTAGACTTGTTTCTGACCCAGTTTGTAAAGATGCTACAGCTCTCAGGGTGGGAATGTCATTTAGGCTCAAGGATGATATCTCCTGGCTCGAGTTACTTCAATGTATAGTAACAAGTGATTTTTCTTCAAAGGATTTTTTGAGTTTAACTTTCCGACAGAATTTATAGAGGTCGATGCGTAAATTTGGTGCGTTGATATCTTTATTGGGGCAAAATGTCAATCCTTTGTTAAGCAATGATGTTTGCGCTTTGCTTAAAACATTATTTGAAATGTTTGTAACTAGGTTGTTCTTAAGGAGGTCTTTCTTTAATTTGGATTGGTCCTTCCTCTTCTTTTTTTGGGTTTTGCCCCCTCTTCTTTGTCTTCGGTTTGGGGTTTTGGTTGTCCCCTCCCCCACGTTGATCCTCGTCCTCTTCCTCTTTGTCATGTGATCATTTGTATCAGGCGCATTTCCCTGGAAAAATCCAAACTCGATGCACTTGGCTCTTCATCTGCAGAGCTTAAATCTGACCTATCTATTGTTCTAGTTGTTTCACACCCCGCACATTTATCCATCACTGCGCGATTTCTGTCCATATCGTATTTCCTCGCGAAAGTATATATCCGACCATTTGTGTAGTCCAATCTGTCTCTGCTAAATTTACGATCTTTCTCTTTTCAACATCTGCCTCATGTTTATTAATTTTCTTTTCCATGGATTCAATTAATTATTTATTCTCATCATTCATAGTATATTGATTTAATTCATCCTCCAATTCTTTGATGGTGCTGATTAATTTCTCTAATTTCCGTTCAGCATGTGAAATCAAAGTGTTCATCAATCTAAAAGAACATTAATTTGTGTCCATTTGCCACTGTTTAATCAGGTCTGCATCATTCAGGGTGGGCATAAATAAAATCCATAGTCCCCTAGGGATTCTTTTAAACTCAATGTACTTTTCTAAAGTTGCCTTTTCCCACCATTTATTCACTTCCTGGAATGCGAGTTTGTTGTAATTCCCTGATGACACATGAGATAGTTCTCTTTTTTCTCTCTCCAGTAGCTTCTCGAGTTTTTGTGCTGTCTGGTGACACTGAATCATCATTTAGAAGATCACTCGCTCTTTGTGCTCCATTTTTGCCTCTTTCAGCCATAACAGATTATTTTTCTTCTCTATGGATTGATACAATTATTTTCTTGTCCATTCTAGTCAGTTTGGTTAATACGAAGATATGTTTGTATATTTATAATGGATGCCGGTGTTACTTGATCAAAAAATCGTTTTGGTCAATTCTGGGAATATGTCTGGCAAAGTAAGATGTAATCTTTTAAAATGCTGGCTACGAAAGTTCTTTTTCAACTTTTGTCCCCCTTTGGGAAACAGGTGCTGACATGGTTTGGTTATGAATGAGTATATTTCCGATCCGGATCAAAAAGAAAGATCTCAACTCCTCAGTTCCCCAGATAAAACCTGGCACAGCAGAAAATGAAAGGTTTTCGAATACCGGATTCGGCGGCCGCCGCGACCCGGAAACCGATTCCGTGGCGTCCTGAGTCACAGGTCGTTCACTTCTCCCCGCCCTTCTACTCACCCGCGAACTTCCGCTGGCCGCTGCGTTAGTCCGTTCCAGACGCGGTACCACGTAGTTGCAGACAGAAGTGTCAGCAATTTTCAAATACTCTTTCCGTTCCGTTGACTGCAGTTATTCGCCGCTTTACTTCATTTCCCAGGTGTTTGTGATATGCAGAACAGCCACTGCATGGATTTGCTCGATATTCCTTCATCCACCTTCCCAGTTCCTGGAGCTCCGGCGAAGGATCACAGCTTTTTATTTTTACACAGGGGCACTAAAGGAGTGACACTAATACTTACCTGTGGAACTGCAATTACCATCATGCTATGTGGCGTTTACTGTAAGCCACGCCCACTGAAGGCTGTCTCATTCAACAATAAAAATGAAGTGAACAAACAGGTGAACCTTCTGTGCCTTTGTGTAAAGTTCATGATTAAGAGGCGAATGACTTGAAACGCGTTGAGCATGATTGCAAAGTTTGGACAGAGAGACAGCGTGCTGCAGCAAGGCTAAAAATACCCGAAGGGCGAGAGCATTGTCAAGTGCATTCTTGAGTGCAAGGGCGTTTGGAGAAAAAAAAATATATATATATATCTTTAAGTGGGCCGGGTCTCACCGGTGCTGAGCACCGGCAGTTTTTCAAATGGGGGCTTGAAACGGGTCTCTATCGGGCTCTGTTTTGTGCCCTGCCACAGACGGTCCGTTTTTTTTATGGACTGCAGTGACAGCAGGCACATCGATGTGCGCATGCTCACACTGCTCACTTCTCACTAGGGGAGAGGTTAAGGCATGACATCGTGCCAGATGAGTGTTGTGGGGGAAGGGGAAATCCTTTAGAGAGTCAATTTCTCTATGGATTTCCCTTCTCTTTTTGAAACTCGGGAGCAGCAACATTGTCGTGGTGTCACTGGGGCTGTAAGTGGAAGCTTTTTCAATGTTATATACAAGCCATAGTTGCTGTTTATTTATCTTATGCAACTAACAACCATTGACAAAGCCAATTATCCTGACTTTTCGTTGGTTTGATGTTACTTGTTGAATCATATCCAGATGCAATGACAGAAATAGCAAAATGCAAGTTGGGTGGCACACTATGCTAACACAGATTTTTAGTTTACGTGTTTTTAAGCCACGCCCTTAATAACATTGGCCATGCCCCTTTATGAGACCCCCCAGCTTTTTCATCCCACTTAAAGCCCTATATATATATATATATATATATATATATATATATATATATATATATATATGCCTTAGAGTCTTCCGTTTATGAAGTGCCTCCACCTGAGCGAGAGTTGCTTCGTTGCAAAGGACCGCACGGAAGCCGGTCTCTGTCAAATGAAGAATTTTCTCCCCTGTATACGGAAGAAAAACGAAGCCGTGTGCGGTTGAAAAATGCTTTTATTCCTCAGTCAGCCATCCGTCAAACGCGTTTCGAGTGCGCAGCACCCTTGTTCACTGACGCTGAGTAAAGTTTTCACAACCATTTTAACTTGTGCTTTCCACGTGACTATACAACTACACTGTAAGTGTATTAGAAGACAGACTCGTAGTTTTTACTACGAATTTCATGATATTGAACTTAAATAGTGAATCAACAGTGATTGATATTTAAAAAAACAGATAAATACTCTGTCATCCATTTCAAATAACAATAAATAAATAATAATACATTATTATTATTTATTTATTGTTATTTGAAATGGATGACAGAGTATTTATCTGTTTTTTTAAATATCAATCACTGTTGATTCACTATTTAAGTTCAATATCATGAAATTCGTAGTAAAAACTACGAGTCTGTCTTCTAATACACTTACAGTGTAGGTGTATAGTCACGTGGAAAGCACAAGTTAAAATGGTTGTGAAAACTTTACTCAGCGTCAGTGAACAAGGGTGCTGCGCACTCGAAACGCGTTTGACGGATGGCTGACTGAGGAATAAAAGCATTTTTCAACCGCACACGGCTTCGTTTTTCTTCCGTATACAGGGGAGAAAATTCTTCATATATATATATATATATATATATATATATATATATATATATATATTATCTACTGGCGGTCGCCAGTAGATAGTTATAGTTAGGACCGTGTTTCCATAGGAAATCTGAAAATTCTATTTAGAATAACTTTGGTGCCGGTTGACGAATCCTCGCGAAATTTTCAAAACTAATGGGGCCCTCCGCTCAGCTCCTACCCTGAAAGTCTCGGGGTGATTCGTCAAGCGGGGGCCGAGAAAAAAGGGGGGGCACAAAACGCGTTTTCCCCATGCATTTTCCCATAGGACCTTTAGTCGAAGGTACAGCCCGAACGGCTGAACAGAATTACTTGAAATCTGGCAAAGGGGTAGTCCTCAGGTCAGGGAAGTGCCTTTTGCATATCTGGAGGCAATCTGTTCAGTATTTCCTGAGAAAATTGCATTTAAAAGCATATACATATCTATATGCGCGCACCGTGCGCGCACCCTAACGTGCGCGAGCGTAATTCTGATTGGTTGTTTGATGTCAGTCAACATTCGAATCGGTCGAAATCAGGAAGTTTCGGCCGCCATTTTGTCTGTCGCAGTGATAAGGAAAGGTGGAAAAAAGGTGGAAAATGTGAAAAGGGGGCAGGGAAGAGAGTTTCTGACCCCCTAGCCTTAGTCAGGGGGTCACAGAAGGACCCCCAAGGGTGAAAAAAACATTTTATTATTTTTTTTAATAATCGTGGGGTGCGCGCACGCTGCGCGCATGGTGCAAGGTGCACGCAGCGCACCGAGCGCCCAACTCGCACGCACGGTGAAAAACCTTTAAAAAAATATATATTAATAAATACATAACTTAGCATTTAAAAAAACGTACAAATTCACTTAAAAAACCATAGGTTTCACACACGTTATAGTTAGGAATTAGCATTTAAAAAACCTTGCAAATTTACTTAAAAAACCATAGGTTTCACACAGGTTATAGTTAGGTGGACATTTCACTCGTAAAAAACCAAAGAAATTCCCCCGTTATAGTTAGTTCAGATAACTATAACTTGCGCGACCGCCACTCTATCACAAGGATGATGTCATCAGTGATGTCATGAGTGATGCCACTGACCATGTCATGAGTGATGTAATATGTGACGTCATGAGCAGTGGATTGCGGGCGCGCGAGTTATAGTTATCTGAACTAACTATAACGGGGGAATTTCTTTGGTTTTTTACGAGTGAAATGTCCACCTAACTATAACCTGTGTGAAACCTATGGTTTTTTAAGTGAATATATATATATACACACACACACAAAGAGAGACACGTATGTGTAATAAAACGTGGTTTCAAATTTGCCGCTATTTCTGTCCCTCTGCGAGACCCTTCTTCTCAGTCTGCTTTGAAATGTGACAGAGATTAAGTACCAGAATATTTCGCTGACATTTTTTTTGATGACATCTGTTAGGCCAATAAAGTCATCAATAATTAACTGTGCCTCGCAGTTCAGACATATTGCATGCACCCAGTCTCGGCTGGCATGTTTTTCTCCCTTCTCCATGCCTTCCAATCATTTCAGGTTTTAAACGGGGTTTAACTAGTCAAGCTGTAGAGAATTTGAAATAATGTACACCGAAGTCATAAGAACTGGTGTCTGTCAGAACTCATGCTTCAGTATCATTTCGCCCTTTTTTCTGGTGCCCTAAAATATGCTGCATTTACCACTAATCTAATTGGGAACAAAGTTGTCAAACGTACACAGCTCTGACAATTTGTCTTTCTGCAAAGTGCCGACAGATTGCACGCCACGCATGTGTTGAGCAGATGGGTAAGTTAAAGGGAACACAACAAAAAAAGCAATTTATTAAATCACCTGGAACCAGCAGCACCATTCCAAAAATAGTGAGAATGAAATATAGCAGGGAGCCGAGAGAGCTGGCACCGGAATGTGCCAGAAGGTACCAGTTACAAAACATGATAAACATTTTGCGACGCCTCAGCTGTGTTGCAGAATAATGAGGAGTTATTTAACCCGATATACATTATCTCCAGAAATTAATTTAGAACGCAGGTTCCTCGTGTTTTATATCTCGCTTCAGCTGCCTCGGGCATCGACGAGACATGGCGGCTGCTGCCAAGGTACTTTACTTCGAGTTCAGGGACACGTGAGATCGCATCGTTATCCGTGGAGTCACAATCGTTTCTTAGATCTGATCACTGCGCAAAGGGCACAGAATTAACCGCGCAGAATGCTCGTCTTCGCGCTCGTGCTGAGCAGCTGGTGTTGTAAGCTCAGCCTCATAAGCACTGAAGTCCATTGCTCAGCTTGGAGCACCTACCTGGAGCAGGTACTCAGCAGCGGCCTGCGCAGGTAAGAGTGGGGGCGGGGCGGGGCAGATTTCGACAAACGACGACGAGGGAAAATTAAAGTATTTATCTAATTTTCCCTCGTGGTCGTCTGTCGAATAACCCCCCATACCCGGCCCCACCGCCCCCCCCCCCGCTCTTACGTGCACGGGTCAAACCTGCGTGACTCGCTGGGGACAGGGAACATGGCGCGTAGGGAAAAGAAACCCCGGAGGCCATGACTCCCGTGGTGAGAGGATGGGACAATGAAAGCAAAGGGGCAGCGAGAAACATGGGACATTGGGTCATTCGCACGCGAAAACACCAGCCAAAAAAGACCCAAAGACAAAGGACTCCTGAACAATAGAAACAGGGCAGATGGGAACAAATCTGGCCGAGCTACAGGGAAACATCAAGCCAAGGAGAAAAGCGTCTATTGCAACCTTAATCATTAATAATACACTGCAGAGAAGAAACATGTGCCACAAACACATCACTACGAAGATTCTAACTGCAGCCACTGAGGTTTTTTGGAAAGTTATGAGACCACTGACCCTACACAACATTGACAAAGCTGGCCTGAGTTAAATTGACCCCCGTCCTGCGCGGCATCACCCAGGGATTATCAATAACCTTTCCAATGCCAAAAATATTGTTGACTATACAATCCTACTAGAAAGGTTTGAATACTGGACAGGCCTTTCTAACTTCCGCTACATTGGGTCCTCTAATTTTTCACCAATTCGGCTATAAAGTCAGGACTGGAACATCTGAATCACCCATATGCCCTGTGCAATGGCGTATTCTTGTTTTCAATATCTACATACGCCCCTTGGTCCAGCTCCTCGAGCAGTAGTAGGTGAACTTTGAATCTTAAGCAAACAAATGCATTTCTGTCTGGAAAATAGTCCAGAAGATGCAACAAACATTACTTTATGCCTAAACCACATGTTCCACTTCATAAGTAGGAGCTCCCTATACAGGACCCATGCCAAGACCAAGATCCTCGCAATCAGAGACACTAAGCCCATTTGACTTCCTTTGACTGGCATTGGAACCCTCACACACCTCTCTAAAAGTAGGGAACTTGGGGATTCTTTTTCCCTCCTGAAGTCAACACATTGGCAAACAGGGTGAACACGCATCTTTCATTCTTCAGAAAATCCTCCAATCGCTCCAATGTGACCACTGAGTTGAACCAATGACAGATCACTTCTAGGTAATATCAATTTCTTTGGCCTCTCTAAAAATCACTGCCAGGCTCCAAAGACTTCAGTACCAGGCAGCCAGAACCTTCATACTTGGAATCTCATCAAACACGTCCCCAAAGCACTCTGGTGGCTCCAAGCAGAAGCCAAGATTAAATTCAAGGTCTTGCACACCTTCCATAAAGCATACTGCAGAAATGATTCTTCTTATCTTTAGAAAATAGTACCTCACTATATGCCAGCCAGAGCCCTTTGGTCAATATAAGCCCATCGGACCAACCAATAATTGAAGAAGATAAAACCTGGGGGCAGATCATTGGGTGTGCATGGCCAGGTACTTCATCACAAACATGACGGATAATCTGTCCACCTTATTACAAGTGTGTTAGGATATAAAATAACTGTAAAAAAAGCAGAAAGTGTATCCTTCATGTTTGTGACAGAGTACCAACCTGCCAGACTCTAAAACCTGCCTTGGTTAATGTTAGAGTCGGGGATCTCTGGTTGGCGCAAGGTTGCCCTTGTGTCAAGCAGGAACCCTCTCCTCCACGTCAGGGCGCAGGATAACCCCTCGCGAATGACCCTTGCTCACCCTCTAGGTGCGTGGCGTGAGCAGCCAAGGCGATTCCTCAGGCGTTGTTGGTTAAGCACTTACAATCATACACACAGTAAATACATCAATCCCCCCAGAAACGGACACCAGACTTGGATATATATAAAAATACGATTCTTTATGTAAAAATAAGGTATATATATCTCAGCAGACTTATCACAAGACCAATAACGTTTTCGCTATGCCACCAGGTTGTGAAGCGGGCAAATGTTCGTGGTTCGTAGTCTCTTTACTTGTAGGTCCAGTACTCACAGAGATCGGTTCCTGCGAACGGGGAAATAAGGCGTTGCGGGCCCCGAGCCCGATACTGGACTTCTTTCGTGATTAGGAGAGTCGGCACAGGTCGGTGCGACTCTCAGCTTGGGAAGTGTTCTTGGGTCCTCAATCAGCAGGTGTGGGCACGTAGGCAGGCGCGGCCAGCGACCCTTTAGCACGGCGGTGCAGGAGGGTCTCCACAGCGGGGGCGGCGCGGCCTGAGAAGTCCGGGGATAGCGAAGCGGGGTCGCAGGGCACGGTTAGTGCAGCTGGTTGACCCGGCGTAGATCACAGTCGTCGGACGGCTTCCGGCAGGAGGGGTGATAGCGCGTTCAGCGCACTCCAATGGCAGGCGGTGACAGGGATGCAGGCGGCCTGGCCCGGGAACAGAGAGCGGCTCCGGACGGAGCGGGGCTCTCACGGGTTGGAGGCAGGCGAGCTTCTGAGTGTCACGGCCCTAGGAGGGGCGATGAGGGGCGCAGTCTCTTTTCCAGCGGGATGCACACACGGCTCGAATTGGAGGACGAGCAAGAAGCACCGAGAACCCACTGTTCCTGGGGTTCAGTTCAGGGGGCAAGCTCAGATCAAGCCCTTGGAGAATGTTCAAGCACAAAGTAGCAAAGTCTTTTCGGTAAGTCTCTTCCTCTCCTTTCTCAGCAAGGCAAGCAGCAGGCCAGCTCCTCCGGCGTCTTCTTCTCCTTCTAGTCGGGCAGAGGTTCTTTGTGGTAAACAGGATTCTGATTTCTTAGGAGCCAGGCTCCTACTTTTATACCATGATTCTTTTGTTCTTTAGCGCCAGGGGGCCTAGGCCTGGCTCAGTCCAGTTCTGGAGTACTTTGTTATGGTGACTCTGCTCTTTCCTTTCAGCAGCAGGGCAGAGACATCAGCCGCCCCACAGGGGGTGGCGCCGGCTTTGTGGTGGCAGAGCACAGGTCTATTCAAGAGTCAAGGTGTACTCCTCCCACCCATCCAGGTGTAATCTCTCTACCCACCACCTGGCAGCCAACCTGTCTCTGGGGATCCCCCCACCCTGCTCCTTACTGTTACTGGGCAGAACACACACACACACAGCAGAGGCGGACTGAGACGGTCAGGTCAGTAAATACTAACTTTCTAAAAGTAGCATTTACAAACCCAGGATACTAAAATAAACTTGACTACAAGAAGTATTTTATCATCCTGAGTTCAGGCATACTAAACTTGACACTTCTACCATGCTCTCTGAGTCCACTGGGGTCACAGCGTTGGCGTGATCCCAGCAGCCCATTCTGGCCTATGGAGAGCAGGTAGCCTTCAATAGTGAAAAACGACAAGGGCTGTAATTCACTACTAAGACATGCCACACACACCAGGGCATGTCTTACCTTATGCCTACAATGCACCCTGCCCTTGGGCCTACCAGAGGGGTGGCTAATATGTAGGTAAGGGAAGGTTTAGGGACTGGCAAGTGGGGGGCACTTGCGCAGTCAGCGCGACGGTCCCGGACCGCGCACAGGGTCTGCGGTGGCAGACCCTAGACACATTTTACAAGGCCGCTTCCGTGGGTGGCGCAACCAGCGCTGCAAGCCCACCAGCAGCATTGGCATTCACAAGCCCTGGCACCCCTGGTGCACTTTACTGGGGACTGACAGTGAATCCAATAACCCAATCATGGACATCAATTACAGGTACACCTTACCTAGGGAGCACTTGCACTGCGGCACGGATTAGCCGTGGCGCAGTGCCCTGAGCGGACAACACCAGCAAAACAGTCGAGGCACACCATCAAAAAGTGGAAGGGAAACTCACGCCAAGGTGCCAGGTCTAACAGTTAACTTTACATGAACATCTGGATTCTGAACTGTCTTCCTACTATTTCTCTAGTCAGTAACTGAAAGAAAACAAGTATACTCTTAAAACTTTGCAATAAACAAATAAGTCACTAAATAACTCTCATTAACACAGATTAGTGTGGACAGTCACAAAATGCATCCCTGTATGAAACACCACAGTGGAGATTATCCATAATATGCGAACCACATAACCCAAACTTACTCTGGCCGGGAAACAGTTGAATATTCCACCACCCTATAAGTAAGCTCACAATTGCAGACATTTGTCTGCCCCCAAAAACCTAAAGAAACATTAATAACACCATTGCACCGTATGCTATTACACTGTATGCCACTACAGTCTACCCTACTACACTATGCCCCGCTCCACAACACTCAACTCTATGGTATTCCATTCTACACCACTTAACTCTATGCCACTCCAATGTATACTATTCCACTCTTCGCCCCTCCATTGTATGCCGTTCCACTGTACTTCCCTCCACTGTACTGTACGCCAATCCAGTGTATGCCACTTACCTCTATGCCACTCCACTCTACTCCACTCAAATGGATGCTATCCCACTGTATGGCACTACATTGTACCTCACGCCATTCAACGCAAATCCACTCTACACCAATTCAATATACGCCACTCTACTGTACGTTATTCCACTCTATGCCTCTCCAATGTACATCACTCCATTGTACACCGCTCCACTATATGCTATTCAACTGAACACCACTCCACTCTAACCCACTCCAGTGTACGCCACTCTAGTCTACACCACTTCACTGCACGCCACTCCACAGTACGCTACTCAACTCTACCGTATTACAATCTACGTTACTCCACTGTACACCATTCCACTGTACGATATTCCACTGTATGCCACTCCACGTCACTTCATGCCACTCCACTGTACGCCACTCCACACTATGCCACTCAACTTTACACTACTCCACTCTATGCCAATACACTGTACACAACTCCGCTCTATGCCAATCCACTCTATGCTATTCCACTTCCCCGTAAGCCACTCCAGTCTATGCCATTCCACTGTATGCCACTCCACCTTACACTACTCCACTACACCACTCCACTATATGCTACTCCATTCTATGCTATTCCACTGTATGCCACTGCACTGTATGAAATTCCACTCTTTCCGGCTCCACTGTACGCCACTCCAGTCTAGGCCACGCCACTGTACGCTACAACACTCTACACCACAATACTCCACAATAAGACACACTACAACAACACTGTATGACACTGCACTCTGCGTCACTCCAGACTATGCCACTCATGTTTACTCCTCTCTATGACCCTCTACTCATCTTTATGACACTCTACGCCCCTCCACTCTATCAAACTCTACTCCACTGTACAACACTATGTCACTGTAAAACACTGTAGTCCACTCTATGCCGCTCTCCCACCCTCTACTCCACTCTATGCAACTCTCTCTATGCCACTCCACAACAATTTACTCCTCTCTATAACACACTACTTCACTCAACCACACTGTATAACACTTGACTCTACAACACTCTATGCCACTCCACTGTACCACACTCTATCATTCTCTACCTTACTACCATGTACAACACTGTACTCCACTCTATGCTACTCCACTCTATGACAGTTTCTCACACTGTATAACATGGCACACCACTCCAGTGTATGACATGCCAAACCACACTGTAACACTTCACTCCAGTCTATGCTACGCCGCTGCACTGTACTGTATGACATGCCACTGCAATATATACCACTTTACTCCACTCTACACTAAGCCATTCCCGTCGGCTCCACTGTACTTCACTTTACCCCACTATACGCCACTGTAAGACTCTCCACTCTATGCCACACATCTTGACAACACTCTACTCTATGCAAGTCTATTCTACAACACTCTACTCCACTCTGTGCTACTGTACAACACTCTACTAGACTCTATACCATACACTCCAATGTACAACACTCTATTTCACTCGCTGTTACTGTACAAAACTTTACAACACTCTTCTCTACACAAGTTCACCACAATTTACTCCACCCTAGTCAATGACACACTACTCCACTACTCCAATGTACACCACTCCAACCTTACGCCTCTCTATTCTCCTCATCTCTACAACACTCTATACCACTACACTTTATCACACTCTTCAACACTGTATTGTATGCCACTCCACTCTACTCTACAACACTGTACTCCACTGTATGCCACTCTACTGTACTTCATTCTATGACACTCTCCAACATTCTGTAACAGATCATTCCACTTTGCGTTATTCCACTGTGCGCCACACCACTCTATGTCACTCCACCCTACACCACTCAACTCTACGTCATTCCGCTCTACGGCACTCCACTATACACTACTCCAGTGTACACAACACCACAATACCCAACTCCACTGCACACCATTCCACTCTACTCTATTCAACAACACTCTATGCCCCTCCACTTTAACACACAATCCTTCAATCTATAGCACTCCACTGTACAACAGTGTACTACAGTCTATCCGAGTGTGCACCACCCTGGTTTAGTCTATGCCACTGCATGACACTCTACTCCACTCTATGACATTCTATGCCATTCCCTCTATACCACTCCCCCCATCTTACTGCAGTGTACTCCATGGCACACTAGTCCACTGTACTCTACTCTACTACACCATTCCACTCTATGCCACTCAACTCTCCTAGACTTTATGCCACTCCACTCTACCACAATGTAAATCACTCTACTCTACTCCATGCCACTCAACTGTAGGACACTCTAATCCACCCTGTGCCATTCCACTCAATGACACTTTCCAAAATTCGACATGTCAGTCCACTTCACTGTGCGATGCAGCATTCCACTCTATTACACTTCACTCCACGGTTTAATAATATGCAGGGTCACTCTCCTCCTCTCTACTCTACAACATAATACTTCACTCTATTACACTTGACTCCACTCTATCCTAGGCAATTTCACTCAACTCTACTCCACTGTACGTTACTTTACCCCCTGTATGTCACAGTTCAACACTTCAATCTAAGCCGCTCCACTATATGACACTATCCTACACTCTATAACTCCACTCTACAAAACTCTACTAGACTCTATGCCACTTTATGAAACTCTACTACACTCTAGCCTGTAGTTTAGTTCCTATTTCCCTTTGAGGCTCTACGCATTGTAATAATATACACTATAGTTCTTGCATAGGACTAAGGTCAGTATGCTCCTATCGAGTACATTAAACTTAATTACTTGTGTGTGCCAGCTAACTCAGAGGTCACTAGAAACTTCTCGAATGAACTAGAAGGAATTAGTTTCTGACAACCGCATAGACATGACAACTTTGTTTCCCTTAGAACCGGAACGCGTCTCAGAATCGTGGAAACATTAGATAAGTTTCACTCAGTCAATCGTGCATGCTTAGTTTCTCCAGAGGTACACAGAAATAGATAGACGGGCGTTTCAATAAAAGGATTTATTGAACAGTCTTGTTTCTCGTGTAAGAGATATGAGCTGTTACAATCATTAGACAGTAAGCAAGATATAATACGCACAGCATAAGCAGTAAGAAGAAATAATACTGCAATAGCATTGTCTTTTAGCTATGACATATATTCATATATACATACATAAATAACACAGGCTAAAAAGTGAATACTTGTCTGATGCTTCTAAATAGTTCTACCCCAGTGTACCTAACCTAAGTGTAGTACGAGGTAAGAAGTAGGTGCTGTTTTCTATAGTATGGTATATACTAAGTTTAGTATGCCAAGAGTCCCTCTAGGTTCTTGTCAGCTCCATACCTTTAGAATGAGAGAGGTGGGTATCTGTTTCCGGGTCTCAAACTCTAACACCCCGCGAAGGGAGTCAGAACACTGGAAGCTGGATTCTCTGCGAGCAGGGATGACAGCGTCTGGTGAGTGCGTCAGGCCGAGATATGGTCTCTTCCGAACTTGCCGTGGCGAACCGTGCAGTCAAGTCGTGCTGAGTCGTGCCATGGTTTGCCATGGTAAGGGAAGGTATATTTATACCTGGAAGGTGTTTTGGAATGCTAGCATTGACGTAAAGTCGGGTAGAGGAAGACGTCATGGATGAACCCCTAAGGAATAGTAGTTCATGCATAATAGATGGGTTCTTGGAGAAATCAATAATCCTAGCTAGGGAAAGTCCCGTCGGCGTAAGGGTCTGGGTTCTAAGAACTCGTTGTGGCGTGGGATGGATGGATGTAGGTGACCATGCCTGTATTTGGATAGCATGGCTAATGCCTAAATAAGGACTGGGATTCTCATCCCTAAATAAGGGCAATACGAATTGTGCCTATATAAAGACATGATTCAGGGAAACCTATATACGGGTATCTAAATCGAAACACAACACCCACTCCATTGACAAATGATCGATATTACTAAATGCTAAACGTGCTAAACACATAAAAGTGAGTATCACATGTTCACTAAAAACATTTGTAAAAGTACACTAGTCTTTGTTAAAAAGTTTGCTATACATGAAATGCAGAGGTGCTGTACATATTGAAGCAATGTTTCATTCTAAGCATATATTTACAGTAAATGCTCAAGTGAATGAACAAAAATATACACACATATGGAATGAAATGGTCAGTTTTACAGAAAGGAAAAAGTTCAGAGCCATTTCATGTCATGATTACATAAATGTGAAAAAAGGCGACAACGTGTCCCTGGAAGTGTTTCAAAGAAGTCTGTTCTCTATGAATAGTTCAACTGTAAGCAGAGCTTTTAGCCATAAAAAAAATAAACAAATCAATATCCACAAAAGTGCGGTCTTAGGAAAGTTCAACATTTTGTCTTTTTGTTTTAAAAAAATGAAGGCCGAATTCATAGATTACAAGGTCCACTGTCCACTGAGTTATTTAAAGATGCTGGGGAAAACATGAAATCCTCTAATCCTGTAGACAAAAATGTGTCTACCATTGTTAGTGACAGGTCGATTACCTCGTTTAGAAGACTAACTGCACATAGATGTGATGCATCGTCAGTAGCAGTGTTCGTTGCCGATGTTACCTGTGTGCCTGTTGATCCATCTCGTACCTCAGCAGTAGCATGTTGCGTCTGTGAGATCTTAATGAATTACGTCATCAGGATCGGTAGCCTCTGGGGACAACATAGAGCATGGGCCGTTATCAGGTCCAGCAGAGTATCGATATCCGTTGGCACGACTAATGGGAGTGTTAGACAGATGTCTAGCACGCATTCTTCACCGCAAAGCAGGCAGCGTAGAACAGGTAAGATGCAATCTTGCCAGATTGGTCTGAATGACTGAAACCATGTGGTATTTAGTTCTCGTAGACGAGGTAAACCCAATAGTTGCACTATGCGCTCACGACACCTCCTTTCCAGGAGAGCATTCTCCATGGTGCTGGGAGTGACGCTGATGGATTGGCTTGGCACAGCAGTAGGAATAAAAATAGGATTCCTGCGAGATTGCTAGAATTAGCGGCAGACCACCAAACACCGAGTTCATGAAGTTTGAAATGATTCCGAGGACTGCTTGAAAAGGTGTTAACAGTCCCGAACATACGGTTTTCAATACATGCACAATTCCGCTCGTATCAGACATGTTTAAGATACGTCCCAACATTTCTGTGAAATGAGTAGGGCAATTTGTTCTTAACAGAGCCTGTATATCAGCCGAAGTCCTTGCGACTTGTAGATCATAGGTTTCTTTGGCCGAGGTCAAAGGCACGGTTTGTTGTAAAAGAATGGCTTTTATTCTGCTTAAAGTATCAATTCGTATAGAAGAGATGTTCAGTGAAGGCCATAAAGGCGACTCCCTGACTGTGTCTATTTGGGGCACAAGACTTGCATACAGCAAGTGACCCTGGAAGTAACCGTTACTAGATATGGGCTACCTGGCAACATGCCACAACAGCTCTGATCATTCAACATGAGGTAACTCCTATTTGAAAGTTGTCCAAATGATGGATTAATCACAGCGGCTGGTGAACCTTGCAGGTGGCAGGATACATTTGCAGTGGAACCGCTACAGGCCCCGTGTAGACTAATATCCCAACATATGAGTGAACCGCTCAGTGCATTTTCACAGTGTGTACCGCTAATAAACACTTCAAGCCCCCCACTCGAACATCTGTGTGTGTAAGGTAAATACCAGGATGTCCTGATGTATTCTTTACCCAACCTTTCATATTTGCCTACTGGCATGTGTTAAAGGCAATACTGAAAATGGAAAGTTGTAACAGGCAGAGATATTTTGCCATGTATGATCCATTCTGTAGCTGGTTTTTCTGCTACCGTAAATGGCAATTTTTCCAGTTTTTCAATGCTCAGCACTGTATACTTTGATTCCCTTTGTGCCAGCTCGATCTGTTTATAAGTGAGATTGTAATCAGACAATAGAGAAGAAGTGTTGATGAAACGCCAAGGCACATAACCTGCACGCAAGTTTTGTAGGGTCCAGCTTAATGACAGAATAGAACGTAATTGAGACTGACCTTGACGCAGCAGGACCAAATCTTAGGATAGGATAGGATATGTATTTATATAGCGCAACGAATGCCGAACCGTCTTGGCGCTAGTACCACACAAAAGGAGACGTGTTCCTCAAATACTAACCTCTCGAAAGAGCCGTGTCTTTAGCATTTTTCTAAAAGCTAAATGATTATGTATTGATTTTAAGGCATGGGGGAGCCTGTTCCAGAGCCCTGCGGCCCGAACCGAGAAAGCTCTGCCACCCCATCTGGCTTTCCTAATCCGATTGATTTTGATGAGACTCTGAGTTCTGGATATCAGCACCCGGCCTGTAGTATAAGGAGTGAACAGCTTCTGGACGTCCCTAGCACCGCCTCCAAAGACAGCATTATGTACCAGGCAGATAGCTTTGAAATCTATACGCAAATGGACAGGGAGCCAATGTAATGCAGTAATTCTCCCTGAGATTGAATGATCTCTAGGAATATCCAATAATAACCTTGCCGCCGCGTTTTGGAGAGTCTGCAACCTTCCTACCAGCGTTTTGTTTGTCCCTAGCAGTAAAACGTTGCAGTAGCCCAGCCTAGATAAGACCAGTCCCACTACTACCGCCTTACGCATTTCGGCGCTAATGAAAGGAAAGATCTTACGCAAAGTACTAATGATGAAGGAACAGGAGGATGCCAGTCTATTGACATGAGCTGAAAAATTCAGCTGATTGTCAAATATCACGCCCAGATTTCTTACTTTGGGCACGGGGCAGGGACACTCCCCAGCCCCTGCTGGCCACTAAGATCTGTTCCACAGGGGACTTCCATGACCAAACTCCATGATCTCAGTTTTCTCGGTGTTAATCTTGAGAAAGCTTTGCTGCATCCAGCTCATAATTTCCGACAGACAACTATGGAATTTAAAAGAGATGTCCTTGGATTGCTTGGCGGCGGAAATTATGAGCTGAGAATCATCGGCATAGGAAACTATCTGGAACCCATGCTTTCTGATAAGTTTCGCCAATGGAGTCAGATAGATATTGAACAGCGTCGGTGACAATGCTGAGCCCTGCGGAACACCACATGGCAGCTGAAAGCTGTCTGACTGGAGCCCGTCCCAAAGCAAGTTTTGCTCCCTCCCTTCCAAGAAAGACGAGAGACGGGACAATGCAGTCCCCTGGATACCAACCTCCCGAAGCCTCCGAATCAACACCGTATGATTTACGGTGTCGAAGGCTGCTGATAAATCTAGCATCACTAGGACTGCCTTGCCTCCCTTGTCCACAATGTTGCGAATCTCTTCTGCTGCCACCAGAAGGGCTGCCTCAGTTGAATGCTGTGCCCGAAAACCATGTTGGGTCGAATCGAGTAAATTATGGGCGCTCAGATATTCTGTCAGTTACTTATTTAGCTCCCTTTCCATAATTTTGGCTGCAAAAGGCAGAGCGGCGATTGGGCGGTAGTTCTTTAATGTAAGAGGATCTAATGAAGGTTTTTTTAGTAGTGGCCTAATGGTTGCACTCTTCCAGCTTGTAGGATAATTGCCGGACTCTTTTACCTGATTGATTAGAGCACATAACTCTCCGGCAATCAGATCTGCTGCAAGGTGCATAACAACGGTGGGAAGGGATCTTTAGGTGAACCTGATTTCATGAGAGTAATCAATCTACATGTTTCCTCTCTTGTAATGAGAGGGAAGGTACTAAGGCTAGGACTGTCCTCCCCGCCAGTTGTCAATAACTGGCTGAGGCTATCTACACTAGGGTGCAGGTTAAGAAGATCCCTGTAAATTACCTGCACCTTGTCTTGAAAAAACTGGGCGAGTTTCTGGCACATTTCCAGGTTTGGCCGATAGATATTATCCGAAAGGGGCTTAGAGAGGGCCGTGATTGTTTTGAAAAGCTCCTTAGCTGAATTCCCTGCATCCTTAATCTTAGAGTCGTAAAAAGCCTTTTTAGCAGATATAATTGCATCTCTGTACGCAGATAGGGCATGGTTATATCTGGCCTTTCCATCGCTACTGTAGTCCCCCCTCCAGAGGCGCTCCGCCCTTCTGCATGTACTCTTTAAGACCTTCAGCTCCCTGTTGTACCAGGGAGCAGATGGCTTAGTCCTACCAAGCCGCTTGACAGGCACTACTTCATCAACCGCAGCCACCAGCCATTTGTTAAAAAGCAGTGCTGCCTCAGAGTTGTCTCTGCTATGTAGGGGACGTGAATGGCCCAGCGCAGTGATTAGGCTATCGGCATTCGTCTGAGACCAGAGTCTGGTTATTACCTTTGGCGGTCGAAAGCGGGAGGGAGCAGCTACTGTTCCCACTTTAATATTAAAAACTACTGCACTGTGGTCGGACCAGGGGAGAGCTGTAATGTTCACCATTTCCAGATCCATATTACTCGTAAAGATGCCATCTAGGGTGTGGCCGCTTATATGAGTCTGACCCTTAACCTCTTGGTTGAAACCTAGAGCAGCCAGATTCCCCAATAGTAAGGCTACCTCTGGTTGATTGATGAGTTCCAAATGGTAATTAAAATCTCCTAGGAGAATAAAAGGATGAGGATCCATTCGGGATTCCAAATGGCTCATAAGCCTTGCGGGGAAAGTGGATTTAGGCCCAGGCGGGCGATAAATTAGTAGGCCTTGAAATTTAAATACATTTCCCAGATATATAGTAAAATAAAGTGCTTCTGCTGGGAGATCGAGATATGTTTCTACTCGCAGGTTTAAGTGTGTTTGATGAGCCACCGCTATCCCCTCACCCCTCTTGCCTATCCTGTCTTGAGAGGAGACCACATATCCGCTAGGTAAAGCGATGTTCCAGTCTGGACCTGATGAATAATCGCTCCAAGTTTCTGTTAAGAAGATTATATCCGGAGAGTGGCTTTCTAACAGATCATTGATTTGATAACTATTCTTGTGTAACGAACGAACGTTTAAAAGAATACAACTTGAGATTGACTGACTTCAATCTGTTTTTGTGGGTCAGGCCTTCCAATACTCTCTGCATCAACTGTCTGTCTCACATTCAGAAGGATAGCTGCATCTCTCTTCTCTGAGCCACATGTGAGGCGATAGCAGCAGTTAGTGCAAGTCCACTTTTCAATATCAACCCGTGTTAGTACCCTATTGTGAGGTTTACATGGGGCAGTGTCTAAGGCCAACAGCTCGGCTCTATGATAATGGCGTACCTGGTGGGCAGGGGTCCTGGTGCTGGGCGCGTCTCGAGCGCGGACGAGCGCAGACGGGCTTGCCTTTGGCGCGCCTTCGGCTAGCCTTTTGCACGCCTTCGGCGCACCCGTTTTGTAATCATCAGAACACGCCCCCCTACTGATGTATCAGCCCACGTGCAGTGCGGACCCGCCTTAGTGCCGGGTCCGCTTGGGTCGATCATCAGAAGCAGTCGACAGATAGAGAGGACTAACACATGTTTCCCTCCATACAGTTTAGGCAGCAAACAAGAAGGTAAAACCGTATTTAATAAAACTAACTAGTAGTGCAAACAGCGCAATGTGCAAAGCTGCATAGAACTTATTATTTCTTTAAAAATGCAAAAGCGTGCTATAATATAAATAGACTTAAAACGATAATGCAATATTGGGTAACCTTTCATATTTCATTATAAGCAGCATAGATGCTGGCATATATAAAACGTTTTTGACGCTGTTTTCTTGGACCAAGCAAGAATTCCCTAAGGTTTGCGTCTTCTTTAAGTAAAGATAAGTGTTGTTTCACATCCTCTAGTGTAGATGTCTGCAGCCAATCAAGGCATAGTTTTCCTACACTGTATGTTCTTACTACCCCTGGATGCTGTTGTTGAACATAGCGTGGGTCTGGCCTATTGATTGTTAGACCTTGTGTCTTGTTCAGGAATCCTTCTTGACAGATGTTTGTGTCTGTGGGCCAGAGCAACCCTTTTTTCCATTCTAAATCTGATCTTTTGTTTTGGAAGATAGATGTACGTCGACCACCCCCTGTGTAGTGCTATTACTTGCAGGTGTAGGTATGGACGGTGTGTTCATGTCTTTGATCTTGGCTAACCCAAGGCAAGACGTTTGTTGGACAGTGTCATTCAAAAACATTATCTGCTGTGGGATGATGCAGGCTCTAAACAAAGCTTCTATCCCCTGCACTTGCCAATCGTTTGTACCCCAGACAGATTTTGTGTCAATTGTGTCTTTCCAATAGTCGAAACCCTGTCTAGAAAGTTGGGCAATAAAGACTGCAGAATAAATCTGTTTCGAATTGGTTAACATATTCTTTGTTCCTGTTTTGTTCACGTTTCTGGATTGGATTGGATGTATTGTATCCTGAAAAATTTGGAAACTTCATTTCAAACGTTTTTGAGCTACCCCTTGGTGGTGTAGGACAATGTTCCCATTGGTTATACATAAATACATTTCTAGGTGTTGCAGATTTATGCAAGAAATGATGACCATATTGGTTATAACAAAAAAGCTGGTCATAGTCAGTTGAACCCTCTAAGTATTCATGGTTAGAGAATGCAGCAGACCTTTCTAGATCAGACATCATGTTATTAACAGTCTCAAAGCCCCAATCATCAGAATAGGTAGTGGAGGTAATAAAGTCACTTAATGATATCTTAAATAAGTGTGGAATCTTCAAAAGTTCAGACGGACCGAATATATCATAATCCGTTTTGTCCCAAACTATACCATCTTGTATAGGAACGGCTGTGATGTTCACTGCTGACAAGTCTCTTGCTTCACGATGGGAGGATTTGTGTGGTTTCAAAAGTAAGTTCACATTTTTACTTCCTGTGTCCAAATGAATATATCTTCAGTTTATCAACATGCTCAGAGATATTACTAAAGCTAGCCAAAGTAGAAAGAAAACAATTCCAGAAATAATCCATAGTTCAATCCATGGTGAAACCAGATAAGTCTTTTTCACGTGATGAAAAAAGTCTTGTGCTTGTTCTTTGAAAGTTCTTTTTGCTGGCGTCGTTTCAGGCTTGCTGGGATCCTCAGAAAATGTATCCAAGTTATTTAAATAGACAGAAGCAGTTCTGTCAATGGTTGGAATTGCATCAGGATTTGCTGAATCGCTGGAACCAGTGGATCACTTGCTACGTTGGTGTAGACCGGTGTATCAGGACAAACTGCTATTTGGGTTTCAAGAGGAATGAGTTCCATAGCATTGTTGCTTAGTCCTTAATTTCTTGCTGTTGGATTCTCAACAGTGATGAGTCTTTCAGTTTGAACCTCTTGGATAGTAGCTAGAGGAGTGCGTCTGCTACTTGGTCGGAGTCCACAAGGCCTACTGCTTAGTATCGGCCACATAGTGTGGTTTGATTAGGTCGATGGACACAAATCTTTTCTCCTTTTTACCAGCAAGGGGCAGCAGGAGTATTGTACTTGATCTGTGGATTGTTAGGACAGGTACCGGTTGTCTGTAAGGAGGCAAAAATTCCTTCTTGTCCGCGATCTTCTGTCTGACTAGATCCCCAAGCTTTGGGATCCAGACAGACCTTGCTGGGATGACTGCATTTTCCCCAGTGGTGGTTGGCTTCAGGAAAACGTTGCTTTGTTTCGATCTTAGTTCATTTAAGTCCTGTAAAACAGCCAAACGATCTTTGATATCAAATGGTTTATTTTCCACCACTGTGTCTTTACATTTGAGATCAGGAACCCACATTCTTGTCCCAAATAGGACCTCATATGGAGTGACCCCCCCAGAGAACTTCTTGGCAAATTGTTTAATGAGCGTTGGACCCCATAAAGATGTTTGATCCACCCATCACCCGAACCTAATACCCTAGCTGTTATAGACCGCTTTATGTCCCGGTTTTTCCTTTCCACAACCGAATTTCCCTGAGGATACAATGGAGAGGAGTACCGCAATGCTACGCCCAAACTGGCCATGGCTTCTTTGTAAGACCAAGAGCTAAACGCAGGCCCTGGTCAGAGTGTAGTGTGCCTATTGCGTATGTTCCGATAAAGACTCACAAATCTTTTATAACAGTTCGAGCGTCAGCCGAGCGCTGAGGCCACATCCATAGGAACCTTGACTTAATGTTTGTGAAATTGTATTTGCCCATAAGGACGCCTGCACATAGATAGTCTAATACTGTCTAACAATGGTGTCTGTACTGGGCAGGCTACTTCGTAGTCTGGTATCTGGTGGCGTTCTGTACTGCGATGTCTATTGCAGTTTATGCAGTTATTGATGAAGATGTGAATAAGTGTATTCATTCCAGGCCACCAGTACATCTCTTTTAATGTTAATATTGTTTTAGAGATCCCCTGATGTAACAGACCCTCTCCCAGATGTGCTTCATAAATTAAAGCTGCTCTGCATTCCATGTTTGGAATTACTCTATCCCCCACTCCAGGGATTCGAGCAAACGGAACGTTTTTCGCATCAATTATATATGAGTATTTGAGTGGAAATTTTTTAGGTAACGCTGCACCACTGCCTTTGCTTGAAGCATTGACAGCCAACAATATCTCACTGTCTATTTTCGTTTTTGAACGAGTGATTGCAGCTACGGAAGCCGTTTGCACAGCCCCCTTCGTGGCTTCGTCAGCCAATGAATTCCCTGCAACGTGAACGTCATCACGTTGATGACTCAGCGTGTGTATCACGTGAGTGTTTTGTAGTCCGTCTCGCAACTGAACTACTTGTTCCCAAAGTGTTTTATGCTTGATTGTGCCACCTTTTGCATCTTTGAAACCATTTTGAAGCCAATTCTGTAAATATTCATTGTATGATTGTACACAGTAAAAAGAATCGCACACTATAAGTGTGGGGAATTCGCAATCCGTATTTTCAAGTGCCAATTTGAATGCTTGTAGTTCAGCTCGCTGAGCTGTATAATCTCCTAGAGATTGTGCTTTAGTGACCATCGGTCGGAATTTACCATTGCGCATATGACCTTTAACGATCGCGCAGGCTGCACTGTAAGCTTGCTCACTTTCCGTAGCGGGTTGTGCTGATCCATCAGTATCAATTATGAATTTATACTGGTCAAGAGGGAGAATCTCAATAGGCAGAGGACATTCGTGTTCATATTACAGGAATGCTTGTGTTTTTAAATAAGGATCAAAAACATATTCAACATCTGTTGCAGCAAGAGAATTAACCCATTGTATCCATCTTGGATGTAAAGCTTTTGCATTCGGAATGCTTGCTTTTGTAAGTGCCTCTAAAACTGGTACTGGAGTCACGACAATAATGTGTTTCCCCTGAGCTAGAGATCTTTCTTTTGCTACAGCGGTTTGAACTGCTGTCAGAATTTTTTCTGTCGAAGTGAATCTCATTTCCGCTTGTGTGTACAAATGTGATTTGTATGCAATTGGTACCTTTTCACCTTCATTAAAAGTTAAGTAGGTGAATCCGCATTGAACCGAAATTATTCGGATCACTAAATTGCGTGCATTAATGCGTGTATGTAAGTGATTTGTTGCTAACAAGTCAGCTTGAAGTGAACGCAGGATTTCTATGTGTTCCTGTGTCCAATCTTTGATTTTGAAATCAGGTTTGATTAATTCGTAGAGAGGTTTAACCCTTTCTGCGTAATTTAGAATGTAAGTTCTTCCAAAATTCAGTACACCTAGAATCGACTGCAAGTTTTTCAGCGTCTTTGGAGGTTGGAGCAGCGCACACTTTTCTAAAAAGTTTGCTGCCAGGCTTTTTCCTTCACATATCCTAGGAAAAGGACATTGAATGGGCAATTCTTGATTTTTTAAAGTTGAATTTATAGCCCTCAGAGGCGAAGCCCAGTATAATGGTGTTTACCCTGTTCAAGTGCCTATCCAGGTCATCGTCTGTCAGATAGATATCATCGACATATATCAATGCCTTGTCATCATAAATTTGTAGTAACTCTGTTACTCTTGTTGAGAATAGCCCCGGGCTGTTCTTGAACCCTGAGGGAGTCGTCAGAAGTGACGCTGGGTCCCCATTATTGAGAAAGCTGTCAAGTACCTACTTTCAGGTGCTATGTTTTGACAAAAGAAACCATTTGAAATGTCTAATGTGGTTTTATATTTTTTACGCACAATGTTATTCATTAATGCTGAACTGTGTGCATTTTGCACAGCAAAGGTTTTAAAACAAGTGTTCAGGTGTCTGTAATCCAAAACTAGACGATATGTGTTGTCTGGTTTGGAAACAGGAAACAAAGGATTGTTCATTGATAAGGTGCATGTTTCAATCACCCCTTGGTATTCAAGTTGATCAAAGATCTCCCTGACCTGTTTTTTAGCTTCTTGCTTAATTGGGTACTGTCTTTGTGCAGTAGGTTGACATTTTAATTGGATTTTGTGGTGAGGTGAGTCCTAATCCCATCCTACATGATTTTTGTATAGTGCTGGGGCTTGGGCAACTGCCCATTTCCTGGCATAAGTATATTTTAAATGTATAGGAACATGGTTGGAGAAGGCTGGCATAATGATGTATTCACCATGTGGGCACTCCATGACAAATTTTGGTGGCCAGTCTTTTTCTGCTAGAAGTATGTTGTAACCCCTTGAAAGTTTTTCCCAAAAGAGTGCTTTCACTTTTCTTGGTATGTCTCCCTCCATCCGGAGTGTTATTTCATATAACGTTTATGAAGAACTAACCCTGGTGTCTACAGTCTCAACTGTGAAGTACTCATTCAAGTCCACTATCTCCAGAAGTTCCTTCAGGTTCTGGCGAGCTATTGTTACTTCTGCTGCACTGTCCAGCATTGTCTGAGCCCATTCTCCGTTCTTGAGTTGTGTCCTCAGAATTCTCGGCATGTCTGATCTTCAGACCTGCTACCTTTTTCTTAGTGAATTGAGGTTTTGGTTTGTTTTTCTGAACGTGCTGATCGTCTATGGACTTCACGCGTTCTTCCTTGTGATCTGAGCGCCCTCTTCTTTCGGATGTCTGTGATGATATCTGAAAGGTACGAGAGGAACATATATCAGTATCTTGATACCTGTCAGGTTTTTTCAAACTATCCCTATTCCTGAGGTTATACCTCCTGTCAGAGTGCTCCTTTTGAGGAGACCTACCTCGGGATTGAGAAAGTTTCTCTTTTGAATGCTGTTTGTTATTTTCCCACATCTTTTTAGAAATGTAGGACTGTGTTTAATTGAGTTCTTTTCAGGACCCTCAGACAGTTGTGGTTTAACTGTATAATTCTATCAATTCTTGTATTTGATTAAGTAACTCCTTATCTGACATTGCTTCAATGTCAGGATGAGGTATGTAGCCGGCTAAAATCGGCCATGTTCCTCCTGGTCTACCTAGTGGACTGAGCCTGGTAATGTGATTGTAATGTTTTAGGGCATCTTTAAACCAGAGCTGATGCTCCTGGTATGTGAGTGGAATTTCAACATCCTCGAAGGGAATGTATTCCTCAGGTGGTTCATCTTCTTTGAAGAAGTGAAACATTTTTGTTACAGGATTTGATTCTGAGAATATAATCCATGAATAGAATACCTCTGTCTGAAAAGATTAATGTGCCTCTATCACAAAAACTGCTCTACCACCTCTTGGTGTTAGGCCATGTTTTATAAGTTTTAGAGTGATGGCCGTCCTTAAATTTGGATGGATGTTTATAACACCCTCATCGGTTTCATTTAAACCTGTAGTATTAAAGGCTGCTACAACTTGGTCAGCTGCAGCCCCTGTATTATCCCCGTTTTGGGACATTGTTTTTGAAAAATGTAGAACAAGTTTCAAGGAAACAAAGATAAGGTGCACAATATTTTGGAACACTGTATCCTTCAACGTTGAATAAACCAAACAGCTAATACATAGGATTTTCGTCCTTGTCAGCTATGGCGGATATTATCCCTACCCACTCCTGACATCTTATGGAGTATTATGAGTAGGGGTCTCTGAGAAAAGCACGACTGAGTTACTTAAGTATCTAGCGTTAAATCAGTGCCTTACCAAACGTTGGGCGCCATGTAGTGTAGTTCCTATTTCCCTTATAGGCTCTGCGCATTGGAATAATATACAATATAGTTTTTGTATAGGACTAAGGTCAGTATGCTCCTATCGAGTACATTAAACTTAATTACTTGTGTGTGCCAGCTAACTCAGAGGTCACTAGAAACTTCTCGAATGAACAAAAAGGATTCGTTTCTGACAACTGCATAAACATGACAACTTTGTTCTCCTTAGAATCGGAACGCGTCTCAGAATCGTGGAAACAACAGATAACAGTTTCACTCAGTCAATAGTGCATGCTTAGTTTCTCCAGAGGTACACAGAAATAGACAGATGTGAGTTTCAATAAAAGGATTTATTGAACAGTCTTGTTTCTCGCGTAAGAGATATGAGCTGTTACAATCATTAGACAGTAAGCAAGATATAATATGCACATATGCACAGCGTAAGCAGTAAGAAGAAATAATACTGCAATAGCATTGTATTTTAGCTATGACATATATTCATATATACATACATAAATAACACAGGCTAAAAATTGAATACTCGTCTGATGCTTCTAAATAGTTCTACCTCAGTGTAGCTAACCTAAGTGTAGTACGAGGTAAGAAGTAGGTGCTGTTTTCTATAGTATGGTATATGCTAAGTTTAGTATGCCTAGAGTCCCTCTAGGCTCTTGTCAGCTCCATACCTTGAGAATGAGAGAGGTGGCTATCTCTTTCCGGGTCTCAAACTCTAACACCCAGCGAAGGGAGTCAGAACACTGGAAGCTGGATTCTCTGCGAGCAGGGATGACAGCGTCTGGTCAGTGTGTCAGGCCGGGATATGGTCTCTTCCGAACTTGCCGTGGCGAACCATGGTTTGCCATGGTAAGGGAAGGTATATTTATTTTGCTGAGTCGTGCCGTGGTTTATACCTAGAAGGTGTTTAGGAATGCTAGCATTGACGTAAAGTTGAGCAGAGGAGGACGTCATGGATGAACCCCTAAGGAATAGTAGTTCATGCATAATAGATGAGTTCTTGGAGAAATCAATAATCCTAGCTAGGGAACGTCCCGTCGGCTTAAGGGTCTGGTTTCTAAGAACTCATTGTGACGTGCGATGGACGGATGTAGGTGACCATGCCTGTATTTGGATAGCATGGCTAATGCCTAAATAAGGACTGGGATTCTCATGCCTAAATAAGGGCAATACGAATTGTGCCTATATAAGGACATGATTCAGGGAAACCTATATACGGGTATCTAAATCGAAACACAACAATCCCTGCAAACTCTACTGTACAACTCTGTACTCCACTCTATGCCCATATATTCCTCAGTACAGTGGAAAATGGTCCCAGTGTGCATTAACTAGGAATACAACAAATTATAAACAATGTAAACATAATAACACTGATGCATTCAAGAATATTGAGTTCAATGTTATTTATTCACATTGAACAGTTCTAAGTACTGGTCAGTCAGCATATAAATCCAAATACTTTACACAAGTGCCCCACAGCAGTGGGAGAAAGGAAAGGGAAGGTTAAAGTGCATTAAGTAAGGGTTGTAAAGGTGTAAGGGAAAGGTGGTGGCATCGTCATCATCACAAAATTAATTGTAGTGGAACTGGCTTGTTTTAGCCACAGAATATCGTGATCTTTTTTAACATTGCCATGATAGAAAATATACAATATCACAGTTACAAATCACTGTTGATAGTGGCTGGCATAGAGCAGCAACAGAGTTGACGCTTCATCCCCCAATAAAGTGTAGGCAATTATATTCCTTATGGCGGGGCCTTCCTCAGGACTAGGACAAAGGGGCACCATAAGCCACCCTTGACTATGGGTGGTAGGGTTGAGATGGGGCCCGTAGGCTCACCTGGACAGACAGCGGAGGGTAATCACTTTGAATTATTAATAAACTGCAAATGATGGTTCAAAGATAATCAGTATGGACCCAAGGGTTCACATACTCTGTAGCAGTGGTCAGACCAATGACAGATTGCCTCTTGACTAAGCCCATGTTTTCTTGAAACCTTAGAACTGCCTCGTCAGTCCATCTCCGTGATTCGTCTGCATAACACTGTACTCTATGACACTTTCCAACAATCTGTGACACAGCAGTTCACTCTACTGTACGAGACGTCACTCCAGTTTATGACACTTTACTCAACTCTACACTACACCACTCCACTGAACTCCACTCCACTCTACTGTATGACACACAAATCCACACTAGTATACCTTACTACACACTACATTAGACCACTCCACTCAACTCCACTCCATGACACTTTACTTCACTCTACGCCATCGTATGACAATCCACTCATGCCACTTCACTGTATGATACCCTACTGAACTCTATATAAGTCTACTTTACAAGACTCTACTCCACTCTATGCCCATCCACTCTATGCCGCTATACTACACTGTTTGACACTCTAGGACACGCCACTCCACTCCTCTCTAGACACGCCTCTCCACTTTATAACACGGCACACAACTGTACGACTCTCTCATCCTCTGTATGGCACTGTACCAGAGTCCACTGTATAACACGCCACTCTACAACACTTCACTGTACAACAGTACACTGTACAAGACTCTCTGACACTCTAGTGGATGGCACTTCACTACACAACACTAGACTGTATGATACTTTACTCCACTGTACTCCACTCTATGCCACTACATTGTACACCACTCTATGCCACTGTTCGACAGTCTACTTAATGGCTCTCCACGACACTCGACTCCAAGACATTGCAGTCAATGACATTCCACTCTACGATAATCTACTCTACAGTACGATGGGCCACTCCACTGTACAACACACCACACCACTATATGATACTCCACTACACTACATACCCTACCACCCAACTGTATATTACTTTATTCCACCATACGCTACGCCATTTCATCCAACTCCACTCTATTCCACTGTATAACACTACACTCCATGACACTAGACTGTACGACGCTGTCTCTCACTATACTCTATTACACTCGACTTAACACTCAACTGAATGACACTCAACATTTTGAGTTATAACTAGAACTTTAGAATTTCTAATGTCTATATAGTTTAAGTTGGGTTTGGCTAGAAAGAATAAATAAAGTTTTCCTAACTACAACCTATCCTTTTTTTTTTCATTATAGAGTGGTGGTCAAACCTGTGCAGTAATAGTTAATTCAGAGTTTCCATAGGAAGAGACTTTTTTGTTTTGCTAATAACTCTAGTGCCATTTGATGCATCTTCCCAAAACTTTAAAAAAAAGTCCATCCACCTCAGGTCCTTCCTGGACGATTTGGGGTGATACGTCAAGCAGAGAAGGGAAGTCTCAAAACTTGTTTTCCGCATGCAATATCCCATAGGAATTTTAGACAGCGATACGGAAAATAAGACCAAATACAATTACACCAAATTTGGTAAAAAGCTTGATCCATACTCAGAAAGAGTGTCTATTGTGATTTGGTGTAAATCTGTTTAGCCATTTTAGAGAAATTAAGGCAAAAAAGGTAGTGATATGTGGACATTTGGCCCTGCAGGAGTCAAGCTGAATTAACTTGAGACTGCTAATTCAAAAACTAGATGAATGGCTAGCTACAGTGGTATTTTAGTCGTAGGTGTTATGGCGCCACTAAGGAGAATACCACTAATCTATTTTCATGGGATAACGATATCTAGGTGACGGTGCTTGCAGGGTAGGGAGAACCACCAATCTTGTCAAAATCTTTGTGACCTAGTGTCAACAAATACATCCAAAACATTTTACAAATCCCCAGCACACGTCAGACAATAACTTTCGGATAGAAATTAGTGCATAGCAGTAAGCATAAAATTATCTTCAAACATATGGAAATTTTTTCTTTTTTTTTTTATTCTTGTATGTCTTCAGACTGAAAGATTTCTTGGGACAAACGCAGCCGACATGTGTTTCGTCGCCAAAGGGACAATATCCCGCTACTTTTTCAAGGCTGTAATGTACAAAACAAACCAATGTATCTCCTTACAGAAACAGGAGAGCAAATCTTAAACTGGTTAGAGATAAAACGTAATTGCGTATGAGAGGCCAGCATGCACAAGATGCTAATAAATAGATATACATAGTGATTGCGGATTTTCCCAAAGGGGACCAAAAACCCTGAGTAGAGATGGCGAGTAAGTGAAGAGAAAATTGAAAAAGTGTCTACACGTAACAAAGTGGGGACCATGAATATATCATCCAAACTAAGATACTCTATTCTGGATTACTAAAGTAGGCGAAACCAGTGAGAGGAAACAGCATCCTAATTGTAGACAGAAATCCCCGATCAGTGTGAATTGGCATTGCTACAGAATTTGTCATGCAACGGTGTTACTATGCAATGGTCGAAATAAGCAAAGCGCAAAAGAACACCCTAAGAGACCCGGAGTGTCATAGACTAGTGGAAAGGGTATAAATAATAAATACCTCTGTCCTTTCAGAATAAAGCTATTGTAATGAGAGTATATAAGGTGAAACAATAATGAGAAATTACGGAAGATGAGCCATATTATCAATCAATGAATTCTAAGGAAAAGTCAAATACCTACATAGTTTGTGGTTTTACTTCCGTCCCACGAGGGATTCTATGTTTTCGAAACCCTGACTGTAAGGGGTCCTATGGTCCAAATTAGCAAGTAGTAGTACGAAGTAAAATCTAGGAGAGAGGATATCAAAATCTAAATGACAAATTCTGCAGCAATACCAATTCACACTGATCGGGGATTTCTGTCTACACTGGGTGTCGTTTCCTCTCACTGTTTTTGCCCACTTTAGTAATCCAGAATAGAGTATCTTAGTTTGGATGATATATTCACGTTCCCCACTTTGTTACCTGTAGACACTTTTTCGATTTTCTCTTCACTTACTCTCCATCTCTACTCAGGGTTTTTGGTCCCCTTTGGGAAAATCCGCAATCACTATGTATATCTATTTATTGGCATCTTGTGCATGCTAGCCTCTCATACACAATTACATTTTATCTCAAATCAATTTAAGATTTGCCCTCCTGTTTCTGTAAGGAGATACATTGGTTTGTTTTGTACATTACAGCCTTGAAAAAGTCGCGGGATATTGTCCCTTTGGCGACGAAACACGTGTCGGCTGCGTTTGTCCCAAGAAGTCTTTCAGTCTGAAGACATACAAGAATAAAAAAAACAAGAAAAAATTTCCATATGTTTGAAGATAATTTATGCTTACTGCTATGCACTAATTTCTATCCGAAAGTTATTGTCTGACGTGTGCTGGGGATTTGTAAAATGGAAAAAAATAGATGATCTTATTGGCCAGGATGATTTTTCTCCTGTTGTCATCTTGCTCCCGCAATTTGATTAGCTGGCTGCAACACTGAGAGAAAGGTAACAGCCACCATTGCAGGACATGGGGGCTCGGTCTGTATAAAAAATTGGACATAAGGGGGAAGGCTAGGGGTACTCCAGGCCAGGGGTACTGCTTGGGGTAAATAAACATAAAATAAAAATTGGGTCGACGTTCCACAGTAGAGCCACAGGAGTCAGCGCAGTCCCCCTGCGCCCCGGAATACTGTATAAAAAAAATGCCTCCAATACGCAAGCCCTATTGCATGTCCAATCCACTACAGCCTTAATCCTGTGCTCTCCATGCCACTGGAGTCAAGCTATCCTGGCTGATAAAGGGTTGAAACCCCGAAACAGGTCCTAGGATGCTTATTTTCAGTCCAGGGAGGACCTGGCATGGCAGTTTGGGCTAGACTGTTCCCATTGGGCGCAGGGTCAAGACTCATTTGCATATGGCTGGGTTCAAACTGGAACGGCATAGGGAGCAAAAAAATGATGGATTTAGGCCCAGGTCTCTGTACTGGGGTGAATGTATGACATTGTTCTGCATTCTGTCCAACAATTGTTACTTTTGCATTTGTCACCCCGAGTGGGACGGGTACGCCCAGACGTGGGTCCCGTACTCTCCATGCCACTGGAGTCATGCTATCCTGGCTGATGAGGAGTGGAACCCTGAAACCGGTCCTAGGATGCTTGTTTCCAGTCCAGGGAGGACCTGGCATGGCAGTTCGGGCTGGACTGTTCCCATTGGGTGCAGGGTCAAGACTGATTTGTATATGGCTGGGTTCAAACTGGAACGGCATGGGGAGCAAAAAAACTATGTATTTAGGCCCAGATCTCTGTACTGGGGAGAATGTATGACATTGTTCTGCATTCTGTCCATCAATTGTTGTTTTTGCATTAATCCTGTGCACAGCTCTTCATGGAAAGGCCAGCTTCCACTCACCCTTAAGCTGCATTAGGTGGCCATGCCCCTACTATGCACAAAAAATCTCAAATTGGAACCGTGGTTTCTTCTGGATTTTTCCAATTGAGGAAAATTAGGAAAATCGCCCATTTCCTCACTCCCTCCGCCTTAATTCAGGTTGTCATGGCCCTAGTCCTCTCCCACATCGACTTCTCAAACAGCCTATACCTAGGCCTACCCGTAGGACAACTCAGAAGACTGCAGTACTTGCAGAATCAGGCCGCTAGGCTGATCTGCAAAGTACCCAAATGGGAATCGATTAAACCAGGCCTAGAGAGCCTGCACTGGCTACCCGTGGCTCAAAGAGCCGAATTCAAAGCCGGGTGCATCATCTTTAAGGCTCTGCAAGGCAAGGGACCTCTATTCATCAGACAGCTGATCGGAAGATATGTTCCCTCACGGAACCTAAGATCTGCCCACAAAGACCTTCTTGAAGTACCTCGCTTTAGGAAAAAACGACAAGGCGGCAGCAGCTTCCATTTCCTAGCAGCTACCCTATGGAATTCTCTGCCACTAGCCCTCAGACAGAGTAAAGACCTCCTTGCCTTCAGAAAGGCATTCAAGACTCTCCTCTTCACAAAAGCTTACTTGAAATAACGCTTCCGGTAGACTCACCCTTTGTTATGTTTTTTTTTTATCTTTCCAGCGCCAAGAAGCCCTCGGGCGTACGTGCGCTTTATAAATTTTTAATAACATAACATAACATAACACAGTCTTCACCTTGTGCACAGCTCTGCATGGAGAGGCTAGTTACTCCTGACACCCAAGCCCCATTATGTGACCAAGCACCTACTACACACAGCCATCATTCTCTGCATAGCATTTCATGGTGTGCTCACTCCCTCCAGACATACAAGACCCATTATATGGCCGCTATTACGCATAGCCTTCTCCTTCGACACAGCTCTTCAGAGAGAGATGAATAACTCCACACACCTAAGAGCCATTATGTGGGAAAGCCCCAACTATGCACATTCTTCGCCTTGTGCACAGCTCTTCAAAGATAGGCCAATCCTTCCCTACACTCAAGCACATTAGGTAGGCAAGCCCCTACTATGCACATCCTTTATCTTGTACACAACTCTTCAGAGAGAGCCCATTCCTCCTCACACTTAAGACCAATCACTTGGACAAGCTCCTATTACACATAGCATCCTTGTGCACAGTTCTTCATGCAGAGCTCACTCCCTCCACACACCCGAACCCCACTAGGTGTCCAAGGCCCTACTACATAAAGCTTTTGACCTGTGCAAAGCTCTTCATGGAATGGTCCCTCCATTCATACACCGAAGATCGATTAAGTGGCCAAGCCCCTAGTACTCACAGACTTTGTCCTGTGCACAGCTCTTCAGAGAGAGCCCCCTCCCTCCTGACACCCATGGCCAGTCCCTACCAAGTTCAGCCTTCCCTTTGTGCGGAGCTCTTCATGGAGAGGTCACTCCCTCCACATTCACAAGCACAGGCCCCATTAGATAGACAAGCCCCTACTACAGAGATCCTTTGTCCTGTGTACAGCCCTTCACAGAGTGCTCACTCCCTTCACACACCCAACCTTCAAGCTTTTGGTTTGCTGATGAATGATATAATATGTGTCAGAGCAATAGAGTACTTCATTTTAGCACGGTAATGCATATCATCCTTATGCATTTTTAGTTTACTGGTCCCTTTTTGTCTTCTTCTGGGATGAATTATTCTGTTGAGAGTATCTATGACAAATTTCTCAACAGAAGATGAGTATTCCTACCAGTTAGAAACTTTTTTCTGAGTACAACAGATTACTAGAGAAGTTGCTGTATCGCACTTCCAAGCTGTAACTTCTTGACTTAACTAGATGTGGGATAGTGGCTAGAGCGGTCGACCTTGAAGCTGGGGAACCGGGGAGCAAGGTTCGAGTCTCGGTAGGGACACCCAACATCCTGTGATTCTGGGCAAATCACTTAATCTCCCCATGCCCAACAAAAATGAATGTGCCTGTCTGTGACACACCTGGTGTTCATGTAAAGTGCTCTGATACCTTTGGGTCTAGTTCGCATTATATAGAACAAAAAAATAAATATAATAATAATCGTTTCTTAGTACAAGCTCTTGCGGACACCAACTAAATGCTCATATCAACAACATTCTTCTCTCGCTGCTTCAAATGTTGCGCTATATTTCAAATCCATTTGCCATGGGCTTTAATGGTTACCAAAGCCTCTCTTCTTTGTTATAGACTCTCATTCGTAGCACAGACCAATAACGTTGGTACAGTGGGACAGATTTAGTAAGAATTGGTACTACCCAGAGCAGCAAACAAAGTTGTTCAGTGCTTTGTTTCAAGTTGAGAGACCAGAATTGTGATGTATCTACATTTAAATAACACAGTTGTGCTCTCTCAATGTGGTGGCACACTTTGTATAGCCGTTCGTCAACATAGGCTCCATTGCACTATAGTGCAAGAGCTACGTTGTGCTCAGGATTGTTTTTGTAAAGGATGGGGTCCTGTCCTCCACAAAAAAAATCCTTTAAGGCTATTTCTTCTATGGATGTCTACTGTGGAATGCAGCATACAGAAGAAAAAAACAAAGAAAACGATTTCTCCTTACGCCATCCTCAGGGAGGTGCAGGATTCTGGTTCAAAAACATATGACTTGTCTTTGTAGATGTGGATGTGCATCAAAATCCAAGAATGGATGCACCGGAATACTCATACACCACCCATTGAATGATCTCTTGGCACAAAGTAATGAAAGGTAGAGGCACTGCACTGTACTGAATTATCTTATGTATAAACCAACACAAATAGTGATTTCTGTTGGTTTATTAATACCAACCTAATTTTGTATGGGGAATGGGGGTTCTGGCTGTCTAGGGTATGTACCTAAGAAACCACCACTCTTGTCAGGGCTTGTCAGTTACATACCAAAGATAACCTGTGACCACCCTCTTGTAGCTTTGCGCAACACAACAAAAAGCACCTGAGAATTTTCACAGCTTTCCAGTAAGGAAGTTTACAAATGAACACACTACCTAACCACCCCTGGAGTAGTTGCAGGCCAAAGAAATACCTGTGGTACCACTCTGGGCTTTACGCTACTATCAAGATGGGGCAATCATGGTCTCTCCCAATGAGGGAGCGTACTGGTAGACTTCCCTTGAAGTCCATGACGAGGAAGTCTCTAGCCAGTCCCTCCAGACCGGTGCGCCATACCCACCCCACACTGGTGGCCTCCATGGAGGTTTTGGCCCAGACAAGTAATGCTCCAATCACTTAGACAGTCAAGGTTGCCTGTACATTCGTAGACAGATACGCGTACCATGTGGGTCCATGTGGCCGGATCGCAGTACTTTTCCCTGACTGGGGCAGACTCAGAAGTCTACCAGGGGCATGGGATGCAGTGATCTGTGGACCAGACGGGCTCCTATCTCTAGAGCAGATGATGAGTGTTGGCCGCACCACGTGGAGTTCCGTCCCCTGGGGGGGGTGGATTGTACCGGCGCTGACCTCTGTGGGGCAGACCCCACGTTAATTCGGCAATGCGCCTTGGCCAGAATGCAGCTCGCCGGATTGGCTCTGGGGAAACAGCCATTACAACACGGCTGTTTCCCCGCATACCATTACATCGCAAGCGCTCCCACGCATGCGATTGAACAATATGCAGTCATTACTACGATTTTTTTTACATCGCATGCGCTTTTACCACGCATGCGATGTAAAAAAAATAGGCAATACACCTCGTTGTGAGGAAACATAGGCTCTTCCATTTAGGCTCTTCCATTTCCTCACAACGACGTGCACCGCCCCTCAGACCCAAAGTGCAGCATGAACCAGGAGGAGAGAGGAACCACGAGGAAAGAGGGGTAAGGGGGATTTGGCCTGGGGTGGGGGTTAATTTTTTAAGGTAAAAGGGGGTCGGTGGGGTGTGTGTGTAGTTCTGTGTACTGTTTTAGGGCAGGGTCGGGGTTGTGCAGAGTAGTGTTTTAGGGTTTAGGGTAGGGTCGGGGTCATGCAGGGTAGCATTTTAGTGTAGGGAGTGGAATGGGGGTGGGGGGGTCATGCAGGGGGTAGTGTTTTAGGGTTTAGGGCAGGGTCGGGGGGTCATGCAGGGTAGTGTTTTTGGGTAGGGAGAGGACTGGGGATCGAGGGAGGGTCGTGCAGAGGGTAGTGTTTTAGGGTAGTGTCCGGGGGTCATGCAGGCTAGTGTTTTAGGGTATGGAGAGGACTTGGGGTCGAGGGAGGGTCCTGCAGGGGGTAGTGTTTTAGGATTTAGGATAGTGTTGGGCGGTCGTGCAGATTAGTGTTTTAGGGTAGGAAGAGGACTGGGGTAGAGTTGTGCAGGGGTTAGTGGTTTAGGGTAGTGTGGGGGGTTGTGCAGGGTAGTGTTTTAGTGTAGGGAGAGGACTGGGGGTCAGGGAGGGTCATGCAGGAGGTAGTGTTTTAGTGTAAGGAAGTCATGCAGGGGTAGTGTTGTAGGGTTTAGGGTAGGGTCAGGGGTCATGCAGGGTAGCGTTTTAGTGTAGGGAGCGGAATGGGGGTTGGGGATGGTCATGCAGGGGGTTGTGTTGTAGGGTTTAGGACAGGGTCGGGGGGTCATGCAGAGTAGTGTTTTAGGGTAGGGAGAGGACTGGGGATCCAGGGGGGGACGTGCTTGGGGTAGTGTTTTAGAGTAGTATAGGGGGTCATACAGGGTAGTGTTTTAGGGTATGGAGAGGACTAGGGGTCGAGGGAGGGTCCTGCAGGGGGTAGTGTATTAGGGTAGGGAGAGGAATGAGGTTTTGAGTTGTAGTGGCATGCGTGGTAAAGGCATATTTGTGGTAAAAATATGCGATGTAATGGTAGGTCGTGGTAAATGACAACGCGTAGTAATACCCGCGTTGTAATGACACGCGTGGTATTAGTACGCATTGTAACGGGTCACATTCTCTGCTCTGACAGGCACGCACTGCCTGTGTGATGGACAACTGGAAAACAGGGGCATGCCAACTTCTGCTGGAGCGTTATGCACTTGGCAAGTACTGCTGGTGCAGGGCGGGCCCCTCGGGGCACGGTGGGCCCAGTCAGTGTAGGGCTAGTCCAGAGTTCTTGTCCCTGGTGAGGCACTCAGCCTGGCCCAGCAATCGACACTTGGTCCTTTTTCTTAGAACGGTGGATCAGTCATATGCTGATCATGCTTAAGCCCCGCTGCCAGACTCACCTGCTGTGGAGTCACACGGCAAGGGCAGGCAGGGGTATCCTTGATGGCCTTGAGCATAAGCAAGTTGCAACGTGGCAGTCCCTCCTGCAGCCCAGCAATCAGTAGGCAGCATGCCAGCACTATAAGAGCAGGTATTTCAAATGGCTGCTCCTTCTGGCAGCACAACAGTCCTCTGGCAATATGCAGAATCGTACTTGTATAGCATAGCTTGCCATGTAGGAGGGTATCCAGGCGCTGTGATGTAGGTATTAGTCAAAGAGCCAGGTCTTTAGTCTTTTCCTCTAGTGCGTCAGCGAGGGTGAGGTGCGGAGGGGGGGGGGATGTTCCAGGCTTTGGCAAAGAGGTGTGAGAAGGAGCATCCTACGGAGCGGCAGATAAGTGGTATCTGTGCAAGAGCGAGGTGTGCAAAGTGAAGGTTCTTGTGAGGTCAGTGAAAAAACAGGCTGTCAGGAACCAAGTGAATACAATAGTTTGGAGAGAGAGAAAATGCAAGAGGCGCAGGGTCCTTGTAAAACCCTCAAGCTTCAATCTGTGGGTGGATGTTTAGAGGATTAGGCATGTCTTAAGATGGCCACCACGTTTGCAATGAGTGGTAGATAAATAGTGTGGAATTACGAAATCCCGTGTGATTCGAGATTTCGAGTAGCGAGAGTGCGTTTACCTCTGCGCACTTCAATTTGCCTCAGAGAAGTGAAGACCCGTTTTGTGACGCTCCCTGAACTTGGCCATATTCGGAAAGCAATTTCCCCTCATAGTTCCTGAGAAGTCAGAAGACGAATTCAGGAGATTCTTGTAATTTAGAAGCTCTCCTTATCCCCGTATTTGCAGAATATTTTTCCCCGCTTGTTAGACTTACATGGTGAGTTCAGAAGAGGCTTTCTGTAAGAACTCACCCTTCATGAACTGCATTTAATTAAGCCTCTGATTCCTGCATCGGCATAGTAACTTTCCGAGTTCCTGTGACCTCAGCACCGTAAGAGGAACCGTTGAGTTCTTGTGCCCAAGGAAAGAGAGAGAAGTCCCTGAGATTGGTGTTGACTCATCTACTTTCAAGTAAGCCAGAACTTACCACAGTCGAGCAGCGCCAGTCTGGAGCCATCGCCTTGACTTCAGTGCGGATAAGCCAGCACTCTTGCGCTTCGCTTCACGTACCTTTGCCTCCTTGCGTTCCTCCCTGCACTATCCTTCCTATTTCTCCTTCCTTGATCCTTTTTGTGCGTTCCACCTGTGAAGCCGAGTTGCCTGGGACTCTGCAGGAATCTGCATGTGTTGCTACTGTGAGGAACGATTCTAAAGAAACAGTGATTATTTAAAACAAAGTAACCTCAAGCTAAAAACAATACTAACAACATTCTGAGGTTACTACTAAAAGAACTGTATTAAAGAGAAGTTACACACCTTGCCTAATAGGTAGGAATAGGTAATCATTTTGCAAGCCTACTGAAGGGTGGTAAGGGTGTAGAGTGTTTAACCTTGAAATTATATTTCCCTTTATGCATTAGGTATCTTCAGCTCAAAGTAATACTGTGGCTGACCATACCATATAGAAATAGAAGAGGAGAGAAGAATCTTGCAGAATCTGGTAGGGGGAGCATAAGGTGCTGTACAGTAAGACTCTTACAGTGTAGGTGAAGAAAGGTTATCCTGAAATTCTGTCTCCATCTGTGCATTAGGAACTCTCCACACCAATCAAGTAGAGTCATAAGAAGAAGGCTCCGCAGAAGAGAGTGAGTCCAGGTCCAGTCAGAGTGCCTCTTCTCTGTCCTTACTCCGTTTCCCCCTTCCTGGAGCAGCTGCACTTAAAGGAAGTGTGTTCTGGGGAGTGGGCATTGGGACTTAGCTACGTTCTGCCTCCGTGGAGAATCCGGCACTTGACACAGGCGGTGGTTCATGTAGGTGAGTCCTTGGTCATGGAGGGCTTTGTAGGCATGGTTCAGATGCTTGAATTGGCATATCTTCTGGACAGGGAGCCAGTGGAGGTCCTTCAGGTTCTGGGTGATGTGGGTCCTCTTGGGCAGGTTGAGGATCAGTCTGGCAGCTGTGTTCTGGATCGTCTGGAGTCTTCGCATGAGTTTGTTAGTGGTGCCTACATAGAGTGTGTTGCCATAGTCGTGTTGGCTAGTGATAAGCACCTGCGTCACCATTTTCCTGGTGCTGATAGGAGCCATTTCAAGACTTTGCAGAGCATGCAGAGCAGGTGGGAGCAGCCTGAGGAGACTGTATTGACCTGATGTTTCATAGAGAATTCACTGTTCGGGATGATGCCGAGGTTGCAGGTGTGGTCTTTCGGTGTGGGGGTGTGGGTGGGTCCGAGTTCCAATGGCCACCAGGAATCATTCCATAGGGCAGTGTGTCTGCCGAAGATCAGTCAGTTTTGTTCGTGTTGAGTTTCAGGCAGGTGTCCTTCATCCAGGCTGAGACATTCTCATACAGTTGTGGAAGTTGGTTTTCGTCAAGGTGAGGTCCGCTGAGAGGGAGATGATGAGCTGGGTATCATCAACGTAGGAGATGATGTTGATGTTGTGCGATCTGACAATGTCTGCGAGTGGTGTCATGTAGAGGGTTGGAATGAGGGTTGAACCTTGGGGAATGCCACTACTGGCAAGCTTGGGTTGTGAGGTGAAGGGAGGGAGGTGGGACTGTCTGGGTGCACCCAATGAGAGAGGATGCCATCCATGTAAGCGCAAATGCAAAAATAACAATAGATGGACAGAATGCAGAACAATGTCATACATTCACCCCAGTACAGAGAACTGGGCCTAAATCCATCGTTTTTTTTGCTCTTTGGGGTGGTGTGGTGATCAAAAGAATGATGGATTAAACCCAGATCCTTGTGACTGGGGGTGAATGTTTGCATTGTCCAACATTCCGTCCATCAATTGTTTCTTTTGCATATGGCACCCTAAGTGGGAAGGGTATGCCCAGACGTGGGTCCTGTGCTCACTACACTACAGGATTCAAACTAGCCTGGCTGATGAAGGGTGATGCCCAGAAACCGGTCCCAGGATGCTTATTTCCGGTCCAGGGAGGACCTGGCTTGGCAGTTCGGGCTGGACTATTCCCACAAGGAACAGGGTCAAGACTGATTTGCATATGGCTGGCTCCAAACTGAGGAGGTGTGGTGAGCAAAAGAATGATGGATTAAACCCAGATCCTTGTGACTGGGGGGTGAATGTTTGCATTGTCCAGCATTCCGTCCATCAATTGTTTATTTTGCATATGTCGCCCTAAGAGGGAAGGGTATGCCCAGACATGGGTCCCATGCTCACTACACCACTGGATTCAAGCTAGCCTGGCTGATGAAGGGTGATGCCCAGAAACTGGTCCCAGGATGCTTGTTTCCAGTCCACAGAGGACCTGGCTAGGCAGTTTGAGCTGGACTTTTCCCACAAGGAACAGGGTCAAGACTTATTTGCATATGGCTGGGTCCAAACTGGGGTGGTGTGGTGAGCAAAAGAATGATGGATTCAACCCAGATCCTTGTGACTGGGGGGTGAATGTTTGCATTGCCCAGCATTCCGTCCATCAATAGGTCTTTTGCATATGTCGCCCTCAGTGGGAAGGGTATGTCCAGACGTGGGTCCCTTGCTCACTGCACCACTGGATTCAAGCTAGCCTGGCTGATGAAGGGTGATGCCCAGAAACTGGTCCCAGGATGCTTGTTTCCGGTCCACCGAGGACCTGGCTTGGCAGTTCGAGCTGGACTGTTCCCACAAGGAACAGGGTCAAGACTGATTTGCATTTGGCTGGGTCCAAACTGGGGTGGTGTGGTGAGCAAAAGAATGATGGATTAAACCCAGATCCTTGTGACGGGGGTGAATGTTTGCATTGTCCAGCATTTCGTCCATAAATTGTGTCTTTTGCCTATCCATTTAAGCGCATCATCTGTTATTCCAATTTGGCATAGTCGATCGATGAGTGTGTGGTGGGAGACAGTGTTGAATGCTGCAAGAGGTCAAGCAGGATCAGGGCGGCTGCTTCTCCTCTGTCAAGTAAGGTGTGGATGTCATCTGCTGCGGCGATCAGGGTTGTCTTGGTGCTGTGCTTGGCTCTGAAACCTCATTGGGAAGGATCCAGTAGATTGTTTTTCTACAGGTGTTCGGCGAGTTGGAGGTTGATGGCCTTCTCCAGGATTTTGATGGGGAATGGGAGCAGTGAGATAGGACAGTAGTTCTGGAGCTCGCTGGGGTCAGACGACGGTTTCTTGTGGAGGAGTCTCACTTCTACTATATTTGCACCAATGAAGATTTTTAGAGTCGTCTAGGATTTCTGCCATATAACTGATGTGTTCCATCTCATACAGATTACTATTGTCACATCGCTCCTGACAAAATTTGTGATGCAGATTCCCACCATTTTGGTAGCTATGCTCTATACTGAATTTCATCAGCAAAGTCACAAATATGAATTGTTAATGTGACAGATGCCTTCCTTCTGTTAGTTACAACAAAAAGTTCTGTGAGTTATCATGTGCATATATTTTTAAGAAATTCAAGGGGTACTAATGTGCTTTTGTAAATTAATAAGCTCTTCATTGAAGAGATAATGGCAAATAATACAAAATAAACTAAATTCTACAGTAGGCAGCTCTGCAAACTTTAGTGAGTTTACCTTAGAGCTGTATTATTTGGCGATAATGGACATGTTTCTATTCCTGTAAATATAATCCCCCGACTGTATTTATCACTGTTTACATGCCCTGGTGTGGGTCTCGTTTACATGTTCGGTTCTAGAAGCTCCTGTTTGCCCTATTGTTTAGATTCACAGTCAGTGCTTAATTAAAGACAAATCTGGGCCCTGCACATTTCTTTGTTTACAATTTAAGCTCTGTATAATACAGCCTTTTGACTGAACATATTTCCTTCTTGAATCTTTGGGCTGCTTTGAAGTCCTAGTGAAGTCTCTGCTGTCAGAAGCAGGCACAATGGACTCCAAGGGTAGCACGAGGCACACACAACGACTTCCTTAAACTATATGAGTTAATTGCAATCCAGGCCTTGCAGGAACAGCGATGTAGCAAGAAGCCGTGATTTTCTGGGTCACGGCACCGCAGACAACGCTCATCGAGTTAATTGATGATGCCATCTCGTCTGGAAAAAGCCCGGATTCTCCCTCTGCGCACTGGAGGGATGCAAAGACATTACATTTAAGGATTGAAAAGGCGGACATATGCTTTTTTCGGCGATATCACGCGGCCATCTGGACCACGCACGCCGCTATGATGATTCCTTCCTCTCCTAACTCTTTGTCAAACAATCACCATTTTACTTAGAGACACTAATTTGCACACCGACTTACTGCCCCTTCTGGTTGTCGCTCTTCCTGGTGATTTGTAGCACCTTCTAGGAAGCTAATTGAAAATTATGCTTTTCTCGGCAAGCGTACTCAGCAGAATTAGTTCGTTTTTATTGCCAATGTTCGTTGTGAGTGCAGCAAAGTTGCTCCTTCTTGCCTCTGGACATGTGATCAGAAAACGCATCTTAAACCATATGTAATTGTGATGCTAATGAAAGTATAAAAGACCATCCGCGCTGCTAAAACGGTCTTTGCGCCGCATCGCTGCACCGCAAGCCAGATGTCATGCAATGCGTGTTAATCTGCGGGCATCCCTTATAGCAGAAACATTAACCCTTGCATTCCAGCTCACTGGGGCCTGAACAGGGGGCCCCTCTCACCTGAACGAGTCTCTGGCGGCCTCGTGGCTGTTGTCATGGACGTAGCAGATCTTCTGTGCCACCAAATCCAACTGGCTGAAACTGGCAGTGGGCACGCCCGGGTAATTGATGTACTCAATCTGACCATGCACAGGTGGCACGGAGATGGCATAAAGCAGCTTCTCGGGCTTGCCAGTGCCATCTGTTGCCATGAGAACATCTGTCGTCAAGGTCACCTTGTCACCCGCTGTTAAAGTCACGGGTTTGGTGAGCAGAACAATGTCACCTAGGAGGAAATAGGGAGAAAATGAAAGAGATGTCTTTGTCTGCAGAGGCCTTGCGAAGGAAGACACAAAAGCACGTGACCAAAAGAAACACCAAGAGGATGGGGAATAAGGCTGGGAAGCTCATACAAGCCAATCAAGCACCATGGTAATCTCCCCGCATTCTTTATTTGTCGAGCTTGCACTTTATAGATTTTATCTTGGCATCATAAGAAGCTTCGCGGCCAATGAGCTATAGAAACAGTTTAAACATAAAATAACATAACGTTGTAACGTGATCTCTGAGATAATCCAGACAAAGGCTGCCCACCACAAATACTAATCACATATTTCCAAATAATTACAGATGATGAAATATGTCCGAGGTCCAGTTCCAAGTCAGCCTGGTCGCATACTATGAACACACAGGCATTTCTAGATGATTTACTAGGCACCATAGAACTAGAAAAAATAACAAGTTGAAGTTTTAATGTCCAGTATTTAAGGGTTTCATAGCTAAAAATGTACATCAATTTTTTTTATATACGGGCAATAGGGTTTTGGGGGGGGCGGCCGACCAACGGGAGGCCTGCCACCCCCGGGGAGTTTTGGGCCGAGGGGGCAGCCGTAGGCACGTACGGCGTGCCTTGGGCTCCTTTTGGGCTCGTTGGGCTGGGGTTGGGCGGTTTTTGGGCGGGAGGGTTTAAAACCGGCCATTTCGTGTCGCGAGCCACCATTTCGGTGGCCGTGACACGACAGCCGGTGTGAGGGAGGCGGGCAATGGTGTTGGTTTTTTGTGTGCGCGGCGACTTCGGTGGATCTGCCGCGGTGTTGGCTGAGCGACGCGCTTTGGAGACGGGGATTGTGAACGGAGGTGTACGGAGCAGGGAGATGGCCATGTGGGAGAATACGCGCGTCGCGGAGGCGCTTCGATTGCTGGAGGACGCGGGCCGCATGGATCTTGTGCGACCCGGAGTAAAGGTACGGCCTCCCAGACGTGCCGCAAGTGGAGTGGCGACTGCGGTGCTCGCGTGTGCCCCGCCACGGGCGCCAAAGCGCACTCCGGCTGACGCGGGGGGCACGGCCGCGTGGTGCACGTGGCCGCCCCAGTGAAACGTTGGAGGGCGAGGAGGCGGGCAGGGCAAAATCCGGCGCTAAAGTTTAAGGAGGGGGCGGGAGGGGCGGCGGTGTCACAGGGCTCTAAGGGTGGCCCTGCAAGTGCTGCCACAGATAGTAACGCCTCTGCAGGGGCCAAGGGGGCAAAGGGTACGGGCAGTAGGCGGGGGCGGGGACAAGGGGCGGGGGGGCTGCGGCGGGGTGGAAGTCGGTCAGTGCGGGTGAGGCTAATATACCGGGGCCCAGCGGGGCGGGTTCCCCATTACTGATTGAGAGTGAAGGTGAGGGGGCGGGGGAGGCCTGGTGGGGATGTTATCAGTAGGGAGGTCGCCGGCTCGGGAGTGTGGGGGGCAAGAGCGGGAGTGCGCAGGGCGGGCCTCCGGGGGGACGGGCTCGATAGCCAGGGGGAGGAGGGAGTACTCGCGGGGGCCGGGGGATGCGGGGGGCTGGGAGCGGGGTGGGGGGTGCTCAAAGGGGGGGCGGGGAGCGGGCGCGGGGGGCTCCATGTTCCGTGGTGGAGGTTGGGGGAGGGTGGGGAACTGGGGTGGGAATTGCGGGCGAGAGCGGGTCGGACACGGGGGTGTGGCGGGGGGTGGCGCTGGGACGGCGGGGGGCGTCGGGGTCCGGCGCGGTTCAGCGGGAGGTGGAGTCCCTGGCGGGGAGCGATGGGGGAGAGTGGGGGGGATGGGGGGATGTGGGGTGGAGCGGCTGGGGGAGGGGTGGGACGGAGAGGGCTACACCGGCGCGGCGAGGGGGTCATTCCTTGGGGGCAGGGGGCGGGAGGTGCTGGGGGGTCGCCGGGGGGTGCTGCGGGTCAGGGGATAGGTTTACCACCGACATGTCGGACGCCACTTTTTTCTTTCGGCAGGTAGGCGTGGAAAGGGGCTCGGGAGAGCTTCATGCGGCTCCAATCCACCGAGGGGATGGGCCGGCTCGGCCTCATGCGGGTGGTTGCGCTCCCACGAGGGACCTGTCAAGGGCGCCATCCAGGAGTCGGGGCGGTAGGTCCCCGCCAGCCTCACCTCGTAGGGTTGATGCGGCCTCCGGGGGCAGGGGCCGGAGTTGCTACAGTCCAGACAGGGCACGCGCGGAGCAGCGCACAGGGCGGAGGAGCGGGAGTGTGGATTTGGAGGACTTGTTGCACACATGTAGGGAGCGGGCGGGGTTGAGCCGGCTGGAGACCGTAGAGGGCGGTCGGTGGCCAGAACATGGGCCAACAGGGCTGGAGTCCGAGGGGGGCGGCCCTTACATTTGGGATGAGGATGGGGAGAGTGTGGAAGAAGGGGAGATTCGGGAAGGGAGGGGGGGGAGCGCCATAATGTTTGTGCTAGTTCATTGCAGCCCCAGCGATTCCAGGCGGAGAGAGTGTCGGCCCCCTTCTGTGCAACTGGTTAGGCGGCGGGATCCGGTGAGGACTCCGACCTTGACGCCAGGTAAGGGGAGAAAAGGGGCGGGGCGAGTGGTGCCGCACCGGTGGGGGTATCGGTGGGCACAGATGCGAGGGGCGATGATGGGGGGGTGCGTTTGAGTAAGGGGGCATACGTACGGGACACTGGGGTGGGGACAGATGGCACAGGGAGCGAGGGGACGGGTGCCTTGCGTGATAAGGGGCTTGGGGAGGTGCCCGCGACGGGTACGGGGAAGGAGAGTCATGAGGTGTCAGTGCATAAACTCCCATAGATGGGTATTGCGAAGCCTCTGGGGGCGCAGCTGTCGTTGGCCACCAAAAAAAAAATTTGGAAGGGAGAGTATGTGGACATCTTGAAGCTCCTGCATAGGGAGCTGATGGCGAAGGAAGGGTCTAAGGAGGAGGAGCTGGAGCTGGCTCAGCGGCCCAAGGTGCCCTTGAATATTGAGAACTGGTCGGCGGGGTTTTGATCTTTGCGAGTGTGTACTGTGTTAAGTACCCGGAAAGGTCCGTGGCGTTGTTTAAATACATGGACGTTATGCCTGGTTGCAGTATGATGAGGAGTTCCGAGCGCAACCTGGCCTGGGACCCGGAGGCAAAATGGGGGAGATTGACTCAGACCTGTATCAGCAGACGATGGGCGGGGCTAAGTTTGGGAAAACGATTTATACGGCCAGCGGCCTACCATTGGCGCCTCGCCCCTTTCCGGCCCGCCCCACCTGGGGGGGGGGTGGGGCAAGGAGAGAGTACTGGGGGGGCCAGTGTGGGAGCGTGTTGGGACTACAACAAGGGAGCTTGCACGCGGCAATACTGCAAGTTCCGCCACGAGTGTTCAAAGGAAAGGGGGGAATGAGGTGGCATGAATTAATTCCCATGTTGAATCAGGTGGTACGGGGGGGAATTTGTCCAGATGTCTTGGTCATCCATGTAGGGGAAAATGACTTGGTGCAATGTAAGGGCTTGGCTTTGCTGAAGCAGATGCAGCGGGACTTGAGGGAGATACAGAGGCAGTGGTCCGGGTGCCATGTGATTTGGTCTGAGTTCATACCCAGGAGAAAGTGGAGGGGGTCAGAGTGTCCTGCGGCAAAAGACAGAGTGCATAGGAAGATTAATAGGGACATGCGAGTCTTTTGCGCTAAGGAGGGTTTTGGGAGGATGGAGCACCCGGACTTACGCTATGCAGCAGTATATTTTTTTCGGGAGGATGGAGTTCATCTGTCCCGCTACGGCATGGAACTGTACATTGTACAGCTGAAGGAGGCATTGGATAGAGCAATAGGGGTGAGCAGATACCCGAAGCGTTCAGATTCCTAGGGGGGGGTCGAAGGCTGTCTAGGACACCCTTAGAGTGGCGTTTTTTTCTAGTTGATTCGGTATAAGGTTGGATGGTTACAGTTATGAGAATCATATAAGAAGTTATTTAGTTAGGTAGGTGTAGAAATGTTAGGACTGGCCAGTTGTTTATAATGGTTGCAGGGGGGGGAACAGGTTAGGGGAGGGGGTGGGGGGAAGGTAGGAAGACTTTACTTAGTGAGGTTTAGTTTTGTACGGCACAGGCCAAGGGAATTCTGACGTAAGGTGCACCTGTTTCCAATAAAGCGGCCTTTTTCACACCAAGAAATGTGTTGTGGTATGTGCTGCCCCCAGTTTAGGCCCAATGGCGTTTTGGGGGGGCAGCCGACCAACGGGAGGCCTGCCACCCCCAGGGACTTTTGGGCCGAGGGGGCAGCCGTAGGCACGTACGGTGTGCCTTGGGCTCCTTTCGGGTTTGCTGGGCTGGGGTTGGGCGGTTTTTGGGTGGGAGGGTTTAAAACCGGCCATTTCGTGTCGCGAGCCACCTTTTCGGTGGCCGTGACACGACAGCCGGTGTGAGGGAGGCGGGCAGTGGTGTCGGTTTTTTGTCCCTCCCTCCCCATAAATTTTTGTTTTTTCATTCCGTGTGGGGGGCCTTTTTGGTGGGGGACTTTGGAAGGCGTGGTGGAGTTGTTGCGGTTGGCTTTTGAGGGAACAGGTGCATCCGGGGGAACGCGTGTAAGGGGTTGTCGCTGGAACAGGTGCGGGTGTGAGGATAGTTGCTGCGGGGGCGTTTTTTCCTAGTTGATTCGGTATAAGGTTGGATGGTTACAGTTATGAGAATAATATAAGAAGTTATTTAGTTAGGTAGGTGTAGAGATGTTAGGAATGGCCAGTTGTTTATAATGGTTGCGGGGGGGGGACAGGTTAGAGGAGGGGGTGGGGGGAAGGTAGGAAGACTTTACTTAGTGAGGTTTCGTTTTGTACGGCACAGGCCAAGGGAATTCTGATGTAAGGTGCACCTGTTTCCAATAAAGCGGCCTTTTTCACACCAAGAAATGTGTCGTGGTATGTGCTGCCCCCAGTTTAGGCCCAATAATCCGATGCAGAGAAAACAACTTTCCTTTTTATTATCAAGAGCAACAGATGCAGTAATTCTTAATTGTTGTAAATCTTTTAATCAATACAATAGGCTTATTTTTCAAGTATATAATTCAGTGTGCAATGTACGGTATAATCCATGGATTGTGATTTTTTTTAATACCTAAATTGTTGGGATATTGTAGAGTTGTGCAAACTCTACAATGAAATAGTTCCAAATGGCTACATTGCAAGAGTAAATGGTCTTTTTGGCCATGCGGAATGTGTACATGCTCTCCGCATATCCACCAGGGTAAGTCAATGGCTCACGTTGACTCAGCTGTTTTCTGTCAGCTTTTACTTTATTCTGGTTTCAGTTGTTTGGCAACAATTGATGTCGGATAACACTCCATCTTACAAAACTATGACAATATAATCCTAATTTATTAGTTCTTGGGAGATACAGTCCAGCACTCTATTTTGATGTTCGCTGGCAGACTTCAGAAAGAGACTCAAGACCAGGCTCTTCGACGGAGACACAGCGCCCAGATACCCCTAGGAGTCAAAGTGTTGTGCTTTACAAATGCTGTTGATTGATTGATTACTATTGCAATAATGCCATGTGGCATGGCAATTTAGTACAAGTTTAGGATGCCACAGATAAACATTTTGGGCCCATAATGTATTAACTATGTAATCCCTGAGCCAATCGAGCATTCCAGGTTGCCTCTTCGATGTATTTGCACTCTACTAGATATTCAAAGACGGTGCAGTGCAAACACTAGCATGGATATGTTGCATCACCACATAATAATCCAGAGCCCCAAGGAGGAGCCTAGCGCGCAACCAAGATGGCCGCGTAGGCTTGTGGCTCCCGAGGGCCTCCGCAACCTCCCACGTCTATCCTGTCATAATCCTGATCTTTTCGACGGGCTTTTGTCTATGATCTTACGCTAAGGTGCCACTCGTTTTCCAAATCGAAATTGGACTCCGGGAACCTGGTTTTTTGGCGACCTGAAGTTTGCGGCCTTCTCCGGCTTTGGTCCCGGACTCGGGTTGGTGAGGTGCCCGGCTGCAAAGTGAACAACAGCGGCATGCCAGGCTGGGCCTGCCCTGGAACTCGTACTTTCACTTTCGGTTTCGAGTTGACCGACCGAAACTGTTGAGGAGACATCGGGAGAGCTGCACCGAGTGCGGAGTGCCAAGCCTGGACATCAGCTAGCGGCCCGGATCCCCGGGCCTTCCTCCGGGTGCTGGAGGGTGCTGACCTTGCTGATCGCCAACGATGACGACAAGAGTGGATGGCGACAAGCTAAAACCCAAATCTACCCGGAGGGGAGCCTATTCTCAGGCCAACAATATGGACCGCTATGCTCAGCCAAAGGGATCCCCTAGTGGATCACGTAAATCGCCTGAGCCGCCCAAGGAGGCCTCGGGCGCATCACCCGAATTGACTCTGCTGGATGTCATGGGGGCCATCGAGGAGATGAAGGTGACCGTGAACCAGCAACTAGATACTCTGGCCAACAAGTTGGACTCGGTGCTGATCGATGTCACCTTGGTCAGAGCAGACCTGTCGAAAACCAACGACCGGGTCGACTCGTTGGCCCAAGCGACGTCGAGCCTAACGGTGGATGTGGCCGCTTTGCAGACGACGGTGCGGAGGTTGCAGCTCGCAAGCGATCTGACCGAGCGTCGCCTCGAGGACTCTGAAGGCAGGGCCAGGCGGAACAACGTCCGCATTATCGGCGTGCCCGAACGATCGGAGGAATCTGCTGTGGACCTCTTTGTGGAGGATCTAGTGGTGACTCATCTAGCACCCAAAGGGCTGAGCAAATTCTTCGCCGTGGAACGGGCCCACAGGGTTCCAGGGGGTGCGCCTAAGGTGGGTGCCCCCCCACGGCCGATCATTGCCCGACTTTTTAATTTTCGGGATAGAGACGCTATCCTGCAGGCGTCGAGGGTGGCGGGGCCATTACGCTTTGAAAACTCTAATGTTAGCTTTTACCCAGACTTTACGCAAGCGGTTCAAAAGCAACGGATGGGTTTCTCGGCCATCAAACGGCGCTTGAGAGACATGGACTTTAAGTATGCGATGCTCTTCCCGGCTAGGCTGCGAGTCGAGCTAGATGGTCGCTCACACTTCTTCGACCGGCCGGAGGCGGTGGGAGAGTGGCTGGATGCCCTGCCCAAGAGTCGGGAGCCGGAGGGGCGGATGACGGAGAGCGGAGAAGGTTCGCCGGAGTAGGAATGGAACTGTGATTCTGGCGCTGGACTGCTTTGGTAACGTTTTGCGCCTGTGGCTGCACCGGACTCCAGTTGTTGACACTTTGCCCCGTGGTGTTTGGAGGTTGCGGGGGGCTTGCTGGGGCCCTTTCCTCCTTCTGGGGTTCTTTTTTTGTCCTTCTTGTAGTGAATTTTATAATGGGGCGACAGGCACACTGCAGGTTGGGGGGGCTGTTTGGGCTCACGCAGGGGTGCAGGGAGGGGGGAGTTTTGTTGGGGTTGATGGGACGGGGTTGGGGATTGTTTGTTTGTTTCACAAGGCGGGATAACATTTCATGCTGCTCTACTATGATTGTGCCACCCGGGAGGGGGATGTTCTGTGCTGGGAGGGATGGGGGGTAGGGGGCTGAAACTTCTTTCCTGGAATGTGAATGGGCTGGGGGACAGGATAAAGCGGGGGGTAGTCCTGCAGTTTCTGAAACGTATCTCGCCAGACATTGTGTTCCTGCAGGAAACACACCTCATAGGGAACTCTTTCCATGCCATGAACAGACGAGGGTATCGCCTTCTGGCCCATTCTGGCTTCACTTCTGGCTCGAGGGGAGTGGGCATTTTGGTCAGGACCTCTCTCCCGTTAGTGGTGGATGAGGTGATCCACGACGACAGATGGCGCTACGCTGCGCTGGTGGGGAGGTGGGAGGGTAGATTGATTACGCTGGTCACGGTCTACGTCCCGCCGGGCCTGCAGACGGCCACCTATGCTGATTTGGGACGTCTGCTGCTAGGGCTCCCGGGGGGGGTGGTGGTCCTGGGGGGGGATTTTAACGCTGTTGTTTCCGGAGTTGAGGATCGATACCCCCCTAGGGACCTCCCTCGGGCCCAGAGTTGGTTGGGGGGTTTTCTGGATGCCCTGGGACTGATAGATTGCTGGCGGTTGAAACACCCTGGACAGGCGCAGTATACCTTCCATTCTGGGGCCCATGGTAGTCTTTCGAGGCTTGACTATATGCTAGTTCCTGCGGCCCAAGCTGGGATGATCGGGGAGGTGAGACACTTGGCACGCGGTATTTCAGATCACTCCCCCCTTTTGTTGCACCTGGATATCGCCCTGGGGGCGGAGGGGAGGGTGGCGCCGATCAACCCCTGGTACCTACGGAACCCCACGATTCGTGCAGACTTGGTCAAGTCTCTGGAACATTACTTCAAGGACAACGTGGGGTCGGTGTCTTCCGCCATCTCCCTTTGGGAGGCCTTTAAAACGGTGCTCAGGGGACAGGCCCTATCTCTCATTTCCTCCACCAAAAAATGCGCTGCGCAGGAGGTTGTTCGGCTAGAAAAATGAGATTACTGAGTTGGAGAGTGAGTTGGAGCAAGGTGTAACGGATGACAGATTGCATATCTTGGAGCTCAAGCAGGCCGACTACAAGGCGCTGGTTACTGAATCTGCTAGGAGTGTGAGCAGGGAGCAACAGGGACGTTTGTATGATATGGGTGATAAGGCCGGGAAATTGATTGCTTGGTTGGATAAGAAGGAGAGAGCGAGTCGAGTGGTACCGGAGGTTGAGAGTGGTGACGGTGTGCGTGTGACGGACCCCGGTGATATAGTTGATTGCTTTGCGGAGTATTTTCACGGGGTCTACTCTCCGGTCTCGGAACGCTCGGAGGAAGACTCTCGACTGCTGCTTCGGGACGTAGCTCTGCCCTCCTTGTCCGATGAGGATAAAGTAGTGATGGATGCGGCCCTGTCGTCAGATGAGATTGCTTTGGCCATTCGCTCGATTGCATCGGGCAAGGCCATGGGTCCTAACGGACTCCCCATTGAATTATACAAGTTGCGCCCAGATGTTATTGCGCCTTATCTCAGGGACATGTTCCTTGAGGCTAGGGCGGCAGGCTCTCTCCCCTCTGACCAACGTCTCGCTACCATTGTTGTTATCCATAAGGAGGGGAAGCCCCGTGATCGATGTGCTTCTTACAGGCCCATCTCCTTGTTAAACGCGGAACCTAAAATCCTCGCCAAGGTACTGGCCAATCGTCTGATCCGGGTTGTGGGCGACCTGGTTCATCAGGATCAATCCGGCTTTATACCCCATCGCAATACCGCTTTGAACCTGCGGCGGTTGCATGGCGTCCTTGCTCGCGCACCATTCCTTCGTGAACCGGCCATCTTGGTGTCCTTGGACGCTACCATGGCGTTTGATACTTTGGAATGGCCATACATCTGGGCAGCATTGGCGAAGTTTGGTTTTGGCCCGGGGTTCATCGGTTGGGTAAAACTGCTCTATGACAATCCGCTGGCACAGGTAGTGGTCAACGGACGGGTATCGGCTCCCTTTATCTTGGGCAGGGGCACCCGACAGGGTTGTCCGCTGTCGCCTCTCCTATTTGCGTTTTGTCTGGAGCCCCTTGCGGAGTGGTTGCGATGGGAACCCTCGATGCGTGGTCTTAGATGGACGCCGGAATACGAGGACCGGGTCTCCCTATACGCGGACGATATACTTTTGTATCTTGCATCGCCGTGCAAATCGCTCATCGTGTTGGTGGACGTTTTGAGCTCCTTTGGTCGCAACTCCGGATTGGTCATCAACTGGGCTAAGTCCTGTGTGTACGTTCTTTCCGGGGAGGCCCCCCCCCTTCCGCGGGGGTGCCCTATCCAGATTGCGACGTCGGGATTCACTTATTTGGGTATTTTTATAACACTGGACCCAGTGGCCCGCTACGAACGGAATCTTCTCCCCCCCCTCCAGCGCCTAAGGGCGGATGTGGCGGGTTGGCGGCGGCTGCCGCTTTCGCCACTTGGCCGGGCAGCGTTGTTCAAAATGATGTCGCTGCCACGCTTTTTGTACGCCCTACAGAACACCATGGACCTGGTGCCGGCCCGTTATTTTCGGGAGGTGGAGTGTCTCCAGCGTCGATTGTTTTGGGATGGGCGGCCGCGGATTGCTCTTGCCAAACTAACCCTGCCATGGTACGATGGGGGGTCGCCCTCCCGGACATTAAGCGATACTACTGGGCCTCCCAGTTGGCTCCCGTCAATCACGGGATGTATGGCCCTGCTTTGAACCCGGCTTTTGAGATGGACAAATTGCTATTGCCGGGCGGTGACTATAATCGAGCATTATACTCGGGGTCCCTCGATGCGCGGTTGACGGGCCTGACGCGGGTCGCGGTACAGGTGTGGCATGCAGCAAATGCGGCGATGGGTTGGAGGGATCGCTTGACTCGGGCTACACCACTGTATACATCTCAGCGCTTGGGCTATCTGTATACTACGAAAGGCTTTGAGAAGTGGGATACGATTGGTATCAGCACGGTAGGGGATCTCTGGACGAAGGGGAAATTCAAGACGTTCGACATGCTGAAAACTGAATATCAGTTGAATGATAGGGAATACTATCGGTATGCTCAGGTTCATCATGCCCTGTGCTCCGTGTTTCCGGCCCCGGCGGCTATTCCGGAGAATTCCCCGTTGGAGGACAGGGTCTTGGACGGCCATGTGCCGGATAGCACCATTTCGCTGATTTACAAGAAGCTTATTAATGATCGGGTGGGTTTGCTGGCCTCATTGCGGGAGACTTGGATTGCCGACGGTTTGGAGCTGGACGACGAGGATTGGGTGTCAGCGGTGGCCTCCCCGAAAGAGGTGGCTATCCCGGCCCGATTGCGGTTCGTCCAGCTTAAAATACTCCACAGAGTGTACGTCACGGGGCCTGGTTTGATGCGTATGGGATATTCGGTGGAGGGGTTGTGTAAGCGAGGCTGTGGGCTACTGGGGAGTTTCCTCCATATCCTGTGGGAATGTCCGGAGGTGACTCGGTTTTGGTGCAGAGTGCATGCTGTGTTAGAAGAAGTCACGCATGTGGCCTTGTTGCCGGAGGCACGGCGATGTCTGTTGAATATCTGGGAGCCTACTGATTACAATGCGACGCAGATGCAGTGGGTGACTCTGGGCTATATGGTAGCGAAGCGTGACATTGCACAATTGTGGGGCTCCCAGAGGCCGCCCACGGTCAGCGAGTGGAAAGAACACATGGACTGGTGTATGTTCAGAGAGAAAACGGTGTACGTGGCGAGAGGCAAGCCTGGCAAGTGGAGTAAGGTGTGGGGTCCTTGGAACTCCTATCGCGGGGATATATGTGCCCCGCCTCAGACGCGTGAGATAGATGCCGCGCTGTCGCCCTAGCCCGCGCATTCCTGTACGCTCCTGCGACATGCGAGTTTGGTTTCTTCGGCCTTGCCCCCCTCCCCCTCTGTTTACCCGGGTTGGTTTACTCCCTCGATACGATGGGCACATGCTACTGCTCTAAAATTCCTTGCCTTGTGTGTTTGTTGTTTTTCGTTTCTTAAAAATATGAAACCTTTGTTTGTTCATGGACTGCAACTGCGGCCGACGGCAAGGATTTACACTCCAGTGACCCCCTTTTATGGCTTCATCGACGTGAATGTTCCAGTTGTACCTAGGGTCACACTGCATTTTAGCGGCCGGCCTATTGGTTGTAGGCCCATACTTGTATCTCTCTGAAATTGTAATAAAGGTTTTTCAAAAAAAAAAAATAAAAAAAAAATAATAATCCAGAGCCCTTAGCAGGAGTTTCCCAATAATCAGAGGTGATGCAGGACGGGGGGAATAATAAGTCCAGGCACCAAACAAAAGTGGCACACCTTTACAAATTGTGATTTTCACTAATACCATGGGACTGCCGTTTTAAGATTTGTGGAAATTGCTGCATTATAATCCACATTTTGTCAATAACATTGGTTAAAACTGGGTGAGCTGTGACTACAATATGAAATACAATTTTGAGGGTTCTTGCCAAAATAATATTTAGGAACATCTGTGGCAAATTATACATTTGTAGTAAACCCACTGGCTAGTTGCATTGGTCAATACTTGTTTCGATTGAAAAACATTGTTTAGACAATAATATATTAATTGGATAGGATTCGTAAGATTGTACATGGATGGTGCAGTAGGGGTTTACCTACTCATTTTCTGCTTTTTAAAGTTTGTAATAATGGTGCATTTTTAAGTACACAGGACTAGTAACATTGTCCACTTAAGTAGGCTGTGAAGACATTTTGATAGAGGGACTTGGGGTGGGGGGGTCTCCCATAGTAATGTTGATAGATAATGGTGAATTGTAAAGTACATTGGGCCAGTAGCATTTGTTAAAGCATAATTCGACTAAACAACAACTTTACAGGGGAGTTTGGGGGTTCTCTCCAAGGAAGCTTTAATAAACCTTGCATCAAGTAGTGCATACTTTTTGCAAAATATTTGTCATTTCGAAGTTCAATTGGTTAATATCATCTATAAATGTTTGATGAGATTCAGAGGTAAAAGGGGCATAAGGTTGACAACCACAAAATTAATCCGATTGGTTTGAATGAACTCTACTCACAAAGGGCCAAATAATCAATGCTACTAACCACTGGATAAACTGGCAGAAAACCAGTGCACTTGTTTGGTGATACATAGCTCTTTACAAAAACCTAACTATAAATTAATCAGTGCCATTCCTGCAAAGCTGCCAGAAGCAGCATCAAATATTGCCCAGTTTTGCACACAGTGACAGACATCAATTCCTAAGAGCCACAAGGCTAAGCAAACAAATGATGGATAGAATGCTGAATGAATCAAACATTCACCACCAGTCAAAAGATCTAGGTTATATCCATCATTCTTTTGCTCCCCATGCCACCTCAGTTCAGACCCCGCCATATGCAAATCAGTCTTGACCCTATTCTCCATGGGAAAAGTCTAGTCTGAACTGCCAAGCCAGGTCCTCCCGGGACCAGAAACAAGCATCCTGGGACCTCAAGGCGGCACATTGTTACGAAGGACACAATGTTGATGCTTTAAGGCCATACAAATGGCAGAATGAGTGCTTTACAAGTGGCTCTAACACAGCTTGTTAGTAAACAATTGTCGCATACTATTAGTGTTAGAAATGGGGGTCTCTTGTTGGCAATGGTTTGCATCTTTGTCCAAGTAGGGACAATTGCTTCTAGTCAGGGCAAGGGAGTTATGCTCACCCCCTTGGTAGCTTGGCACAAGCAGACAGGCTTATCTCAGAGGTAGCGTGTAAAGCATTTGTGCATACATACGGTAATACAGTGAAAACACCACAAATGGACACAACACAAGTTTAGAAAAATAAGTAATCTTTATCTAAACCAGACAAGACCAAAACAATAAAAACCCAACATACAGTTATCAAGATATGACTTCCAAAAGGTAAAATCCGTTCTGTCCAAAGCAAACCATAGATCCGACCCTTTCAACACAAAGTACCTTGGATGCATCAAAATCATAAGCAAAAACAGCTGCACGGAAGGTGATGTGTTGGTTCCTTGCTCCAGGGGAGGTGATGCTTTGGTTCCTTACTGCCATGTAGGGGTGGTGATGCATCGGTTTCATACTGAAGAGGAGGTGATGCGTCGGTTTCTTACTGTGCTGGGAGGTGATGCGTTGGTTTGTTTTTGCAGTCCCAGGAGTGTTGTGGACTTAGCACCTTGGTGCGATGCGTGGGGATTCGGGGAGGCATCTGCTCTCAATGCGGTGGAGGCAACTGCTCTGTGTCGATCTCTCCAGCCGCGGACCCACGATACATCGGTTCTTGCAACTTCACCGCAAGGCCTGCATCGGAGTCAGTCCAGTGCGGTGATCTCGGACTTCGAAGAGTGGTGCACGAGACTCGGTGTGTGGTGGTTTCTCCAGCCAGGGGCAGGCACTGCGTCAGTATCTTCAGCGGCACAGCGGCGATGCATGGAAATTCTCCTTGCACAGAGGTCTTGTGTCGGAAACAGGTGCTGATGCGTCACACTTTTTTAGTTGCTTTAAGTTTTTTCAGCTCCCAGCAGCAGGACAACCCCCACAGGCCCAACACAGGAACAGGCACCTCTTGGCAGGTAGGAACTTCCAGCAATGGAGCTCAGGGGAGCTGGTGGGGAAGCCTTTGTGTCTCTGAGACTTCAGAACAGGAGGCAAGCTCTACTTCAAGCCCTTGGAGATCTTCTTCAAGCAGGATACACACACAATTTCTCTCCTTGGCAGAAACAGCCACTGTAGGCCAACCCCAGAGAGCACACTGCAAAGGGGCATTACTTCTCCTTCAGCTTTCCCAGCTTTTCTCCTTGGCAGAGGTTCCTCTAGAGTCCAGAAGTATTCTAAATTTCAGGGGTCTGGGCCCTTATATTTATACTCAATTTCTCTTTGTTCTCTTATGGCAGAGAGGCTCTGTGCTCAGTCCAAACTAGTTGTGTCATCTGTGGGCCAGCTTCCTGGCAGTAGGTGAATACTGCATTATGTAAGGCAGATCAGGCCTATTCAGGTGCAAGGAAATCTCCTCCCCTACTCTAAATGCAGCCCAGGTCTATTCAGTCCAGCCCTGACTCATCCAGGAAAGGCAGGACACACCTCATCCCCCCCACAGTGGCTGTATGAAGAGAATGCACATCCCCAGCCCCTCTCACTCCAAAGCCAGACAGTCAATCCGCAAACAAGCAGAGGCACACAGGATGGCCAACAAGAAAATACCCACTTTCTAAAAGTGGGATTTTCAAACATACAATTTAAAAATCATCTTTACTAAAAGATGCATTTTTATATTCTGAGTTCAGGCATACTAAGCTCCATCTTTCTATCTTGTCCCCATTGAAATACTTCTAAGACTTTACAAAGTATTCCCCATTCTATCTTATGGGACATATAGCCTTTCAATAGTGAAAAACAAATTACACTGTAGTTTGCTATCAGGACATGTCACACACACCAAGACATGTCCGACCTTTCACATACACTGCACCCTGCCCACAGGGTACCTGGGGCCTACCTTAGGGGTGACTCACATAATAAAAGGGAAGGTTAGGGTCTAGCAAGTGGGTGCACTTGCCAGGTCAACATGGCAGTAAAAACTGTGCACAGACACTGTGGTGGCAGGTCTGGGAACCCATTGAAAGGCTGCTTGTGTGGATGGCACAATCAGTGCTGCAGGCCCACTACAACATTTGATTTACAGGCCCTGGGCACACACAGTGCACTGTACTGGGGACTTAGTAGTAAATCGAATAAGCCAATCATGGAAACACCAATCCATAGTAAAAATTTACACAGAGAGCATATGCACTTTAGCACCGATTAGTAGTGGCAAAGTGCACAGAGTCCTCACACCAAGAAAAACAGGGTAAAAAACAAGAGGCCAAAAAGCAAAAAGTCTGGGGGTAAACCCGCTGAAAAAGCCAGGTCCAACAACTTGAAGAAAAAGGTAGCAAACTTGAAGAAAAAGGTAGCTGGGCCTCTCATGAACCCATCACTGGAAGTTGTAAGAGCAAAACTGCTTCCAACAATCTCATATGGATGTGAGGCTTTAAGAGGGCTGGATGCAATCACTCTGGATAATGCTGTCTCCCAAGCCTACAGAATTATATTCTCCTTACCAAGTTACACCTCCCAGATAAGGCTAGAATGTGGACTGGTCAAGCAGTCCCTTACCAGACGCTGCACATACATAATTTGCTGGAACAGAATCAGGAAAGCTGAATCGATCACACTGAACCACATGTTGTGGGACGAACTACAGCATCGTGACATATCACAGAGTAGAGAGTATCTACAAGAATCACTTGCTCTGACAGGCCTTGACCAGCTTTGGGAAATGTCTATTGACCTACAGTCCTGCGTTTGATAAAGAAGTCTCTTAAAATTCAATCAGCTACACAAGACAAAGCCACATTAGCACAAAGGGCACATGGGTGGATGACATTAAATAATTATAACTCTGTCGCACCACAAGATTACTTCGCCACTGGATACCCAGTTTTTATAACGCTGCAGTTTTTATGATGCCGGCTGGGGTTATTACCAGTCAAAGAACACATGGCACCTTGGCTAAGCGGTAATCTACCTGTCACTTGTCGCCTTTGTGGGAGTTGTAAAGAGGACATGCTGCATTTGGTTTGCTACTGTAATACAGTAATGGCAGAAAGGAAACAACTGTTAACGAAGGCTTTCAACCAAAGAGGAATACGAACAAGAAGACAGGCAATCCTAGCCTGTTTTGGTCCGTGGGACCCCCAGTTAAACCTTTGTTTTGTCAAATTTCTGCGAAAAGTGAAGCAAAGATTAAAGAACACGTAAATCACCCAGTATAGTTCATACAAGAGACAATTTAAAGGTCATATCGCTCTCTAGGAACAATATAGTGCCCCCAAAATACTATTAGGGGCAGGCCCATTGACCTTTATCGAAATGAACAGTAATACTTCCCTTGAATGGTCTTTCAGGCTTAAAACTGCGACCCCCACTGGACTCTGAAGATTTTTACCATTTGAATTTTAATTATGATTCACAATGAATATATGTTTTATCATGTAAATGCAGATGTTACTATTGAATTTAATGGTTATGTAATATTAATTCTCAGGCTGTCAGGGGCGGATCGGTCATTCACTGGTAGAAATACAAATTGAAATGTGTTTGTGCAATAACATCCTTAACTTTAACGTTGCGACTATCCGATTTCCTTTTATTGATCATATTTTAAAAAACAAAACCAAAAAATACATTTGGAATTGAAAGCTTTTATCGCTGATTTTTAACATACCATGTAAACATGTATTATTTTTGTATATTTATTGCAATGCTTTTAAGTAACCACGCAAGTAGGACACCATTTGGTTTCAGGTTAGTGATTTGTTAATCGTTTTCGTACTGGTGCACATATTCGTCTCACTGGGCTGTATTTGAACTACTTCGGGACCAATTGACATACGGCCAAAGATACAAGTTGGGGTTTTACTGGATTATCTCTTTGGAGCATTGACTGTGATCCATAGTAACGGTAGCAATTAATCAATTGGAATAATCCCAAAAAAATGGGCAAGCGAAACTGTATGGATAAAAAACAACCAGTTCCATTGATTCCAAAACCTAAACTCCAACCCACCGCTATCGATAGGATGCTAAAGAGAGCAATAGGAGTGGTGGCAACTGAAAATGAGCGGACTAAGAGACGTCTATCACTCGCTCCAAATTTGGACCCTCCCCTGATAGATCTCAAAACATCACAAGCTTCAGAAGCCTCCGGTCCATTCCCTAGTTATACCCCTAGGGCCCTGATTTCCACCAATGATGTGCCTAATGCTGAAACACAAACAGAGGCGATTCCCCTGAAGAGGGGAAAACCTAAACCTCCTATCAAAACAGGAACAAAAAAGAAGAAAGTAATAGAAGAACCTATGGACGATAAAGATAGCAGGGAAGGGTGTCTTTCCATCAGATCTGAAAGGAAAAAGGAACAACCAGCATGGGTTACAGATTTAGTGGTGGATTTACATTTTCAATTAAGGGCCATTGTAAAGGATGAAGTCAAAATGTTGATAGATAGGATTGGCAAGTTGACGACACTGCTAGAGACTAGGGAAGGGCCACCAACGGAAGGGAAGGACTGGTAGCGGTCAAGTAATACAGGCTACACGCAATATAAATAAGGCTGCCCCAACCCTATCTCAGAATAGCCCCCTATACAGGGCAAAACCAACATCCGCCCCCCCCCCCCCACAGAACAGTGGCCCACAGCAAGATTGCCGACAATGGAAGAGGGTAGGTTCCACTAAAAATTCTAAAACCCTCAAAGAAAATAGTCCACCATCGTGCAGTAATCTACCGCCAGCATCAACCCCCTATGTTGTCCTCTTGTCAGGCATCCCCGAGCTTGGGAGGGGGCAAAAGGAATCACACCAGGACCTAAAAACTAAATGTTTATTTTGGTTAGTTAATAACAAACAATTCTGCCACGAGGACGCTGGACAAATTTTAACAACCCGCCAAGTAGGTTGGGTGGGCTGGAGACCCAAGGCTTCACGGAGAGACTGTGTAGTCATTAATTTCAGAAATCCATCAGTCGCCCGGGCAATCCTAACAAGGGACGACTGGCGACAGGAAGGGACAATAAGAGCTGTCCTGCTGGGTTATTTTTACCCCCCACAAGGCCCACAGTATCGTGGAATTGGATGGGAGGGGAGGCCCCTAAATCGAAACTACCAAACAGATATATTGGGATTCCAACTGCCGAGGCAACCACTCTTCTCCATTCCCACAACTAATAGGTTTGGGGCCTTGAAGAAGTGGATTGACATGTATTTAAGGGGTGTAGGGCAAAGGATAATAAACACCAAGTAGGGGTGACCATAGAATAGTATGATAGTAGAAGAGGGTGAGTCCAGTGGGAGGCAGAAAGTGACAGAAGGAGGTAATAAGCTAGATCCCGGAGGGGTAATAACTAATAGCCAACCGCACGTCTCCAACTGTGGGTCCTCTCAGAAGTTAGGTTTGTGTATAGGTGAGATTATGCCCCCCCCCCGTCCCCAGGCTGCGAGTTATCTCTTGGAACGTGGCCGGCCTTGCCCCCAAGTTGGATAGTCCTGACTGGGGGAGTTTTATTGAACAACATGACATTTGTATGTTCCAAGAAACTTGGGCAAGGGGGGATCTACTTAAACTAGGTTATGCCATATATACCATTCCAGCGACATCAGGAGGAAAGGGGAGGCCATTGGGGGCCTGAGCACTTGGGTAGGGACACACCTGGGTTGTACATCCACTCAGCTAGAAACAGCTTCAAATGACATACTGTGTGTCCTCCTTAATTTCCCTCCAAGGACCACTGTTGCCCTAATAAACGTCTATTCCAGACCAGTTAGCCGCAGTCAAGAGTTGAAGACCCTTGACGAGCTAACGACATTCCTTGCTAACATTCCTGATAACTACCTGCTGATTGTAGGGGGGGATTTTAACTGTCAGTATGAGCCCCTACAGGGCATGAATAGGGACACCCCATGTGAAGAAGAACTGCATTGGGCTGTACCAGACTCAATCTGTCCCTTAGTAAAAGCATGGACTCCCTTGGTACTTCAGATGAATTCCTTGGCACTAAAACATTAATTTAGAGCTTGTAACAGTAGAACTAAGTCTGACACCCCTGGTAAGCATACTTTTAATAGAATTGGCCAAGATACGCTAATTGATTATATTTTGGTCAGTATAACCTCATGGTATAGGGTTGCTGATTTTAAGATTGTGCCGCGTCTCAATAGTGACCATAATGTGCTAGTTTTAGAACTACTCATATCAACCCCTGAGAGCACCAACAACTTGGCTTTACCTGCTGATGGCAGATTGATTATTTCTAACTATAGGAGGAGAGTCCGATGGGCGGACCTGAGTAAATCTCAAGAAAAGCTAAGCGCCCTGTATCTAAATGTCATCTTGTTTCTTATGGACTCTATTCAATCTGTCTCGGCTAATAATACCCAATTTGAACTATCAAAGGTTGCCCTGAACCATACAAAGTTAACAGCCACTCTGGCTGACTTTTTCTTTCCAATAAAAAAGCCTAGTAATAAAAGAATACACCATCATCCATGGTTTAATGGAAACTGCCGAAAGGCCAAAAAAGCTTTGGCCTCTCCCATTAAAGCCAAAAATAGACCATTGATTAAAATCTGTAGAACGGCCTATCGTACAAGTACGGTGGAGGCAAAAAAACTGTGGGAAAGTGAAAAGTGGGAAACCCTCAGAAGCTCTCTGGGAACCCGTGACATGAAGACCTTTTGGAATGTGGTGAACACAGGTAGCACTGAAGGTAAATCGGCAAAAGAGCCAAACCTAGGGGCAAATATGTGGAGGGATCATTTTGAATCCCTCTACTCAAGAGCTAAGCCAGGGGCTAGTGCAACGAATGAAACATGTCACCATTTGCAGGCAGACTACTCTAATGCAAACAAAAACACCCCTAGAATGGTAGATAATACCCCAATGATAACTCTCACAGAGGTATCTGGTGCCCTAAGCCAAATTGTGTCTGGCAAGGCGCCAGGGCTTGACAAGATCCCCGGGGATTTGTTCCAAAGTGAACCAACCATTTGGGCCCCGTATTTTGGGGTTTTATTCAATGCTGTTATGCAAGGTATGGCAATCACCACAAGTTGGGGCGGGGCTGAAATAATCCCAATTTTTAAAAAGGGCTCCCCGAAGCTGCCCACAAATTATAGGGCCCATAAGCCTTATTGACATCAGTCAAAAAATCTTTGCACGCATATTGTTATATCGTTTGCAGACCTGGACGGAGGAACATAAAATCCTTAGCCCATTCCAAGCAGGGTTTAGAGAAAAAATGTCCACCCTAGACCAGATTTTCAGGCTACAATCATTACACTGGAAGACCGTGTGTATAGAGAGTGGCAGCCTCTATTTAATTTTTGTAGACCTGAAATCTGCATTCGACCTGGTCCCAAGAGAAAAGTTGTGGGCAGTCGTGCTGGAGATGGGGGTTCCACCATATTTGTGTCAAGTAATAAAACGGTTGCACGAAGGAAATTATGCACAGATAAGATTTGGCAAACTTGGGGAACTCACTACACCTAGACAGAGGAGTGCGCCAGGGGTGTGTCCTCGCCCCAACTCTTTTAAGTCTTTTTATCAATGGGCTAGTCGACTTTTTAAACTCTGAGAAAGATCTAGATGCACCGAAGTTGGCAGCACGTAATATCCCGGCCATGATGTTCGCCGACGATACCCTGTTATTTTCTAAAAGCCCAATGGGCATACAGAGGGCCCTAAATAAATGTGATGCCTTCTGTAAAGAAAGGGGGCAAGAGATTAATCTGCAAAAAAACGAATTTATGGTATTTAACACAACAAAAAGTACCCAGCCAAACCCATGTCTAGTAGGTAGACCATTAGAGAGGGTATCTATCTTTGATTACCTCGGTATTACTATTTCTGAAAAAATGGACTGGGGAGCACAGGTCAATAAAACAAGTATGAAGTTAGTGCAAACAACAGGGGGTTTGTCCAAGGTGTTTCGCAACTCTAGCCACAAACCCGTGGGCCCAGCGGTAGAGATATACAGGGCTCAAGCTAGAGTTAGTGCCCTATATGGAGCTGAAATTTGGGGGCATGACCTCACCGATAGCCTAACACAAACAGAAAATCTTTTTCTTAGACAGTTGTTTGGTCTTCCTTGCAGTACTTCACTTATTCCACTACGCTTAGACCTGGGTGTTAGGATAATTGCGGATGAAGCATCTCTGAGACCCCTTTTATTCTGGAGGCGCCTGTGGGTTACTCCAGAATTGCTTGAGTATAGGAAAGAACTCAGAGAGGTGTTGAATCTACCAGGGGCACGGAGACTACCGTGGTTTACTTATGTCAGGAATACCCTTACACTAATGGGTCGGGGTAATCTTTGGGATAATCATGCAATGCCCTACAGTCTCAAGGGAAGAGCTAAAGGGTCGATATTGGGAGACTAAACTGACCCAGCTCCAGGGGGACCACTCAATGGGGAAACTTACTGCGGCGTTTATGGAAATCAAAGACCAGTACACATTAGAGCTGGCACTTAATGATATCAAGCTGGCTGCTGCAAGAAAGCTCTATTTACAGTTCAGGCACAGGGTACTGCCACTGCGTGCCTTTATGAACAAATGGGTGGGCCAACAAATGTTGGGTTGCCCGGCATGCAACTGTGCAGAAGAATCTGAAAGCTATGTGTTCTTGGTCTGTACTGGCTATAAAAAAGCAAGAAATCGATGGCTGGTTCAGATATGTAGAAACCTAGGAACCAGGCAATGCTCAGAGGCCTTCAGGCTATTGAAATACAACGCTAGCCTCCCCATAGTTTACTCGGTGGCTGGCTTTTTATTTTCTCTGTGGTGTACTCGACAAGCTTTTTTAAAAAGGCCCCCCAAAGATGGTGACTAATTCAGTGCATATATTGTCACTCTTTTAACTGATGAAATTTTAGATGGATTTTATGCCTACCCTAACAGTATTTTAATCAAGCATCATATTTAAGGTATGCAATACTAGGTTATTAGACTGTTAAGATTCAGGACTGGTGTTTAACGGTCTACAACAATGTTTTTTTTTCTCTCACCTTGAAGTAAACTGTTATTACATGAGCCTTCTATCCATATTCAAGGTTCTACAAATCTTTTATTATACTCTTGCACAAGCATTTTAATGTAACCAGTTACGCTGCTAATAATTGTCTTAATGATTAATACAAGTACTGTATATAATTATACGTATTATCAATTGTGAGTTGATAGGAGTGTTAGATCAAGTGCGGTTAAAACATCTTGTTACTATAAATTGAACCTAAATAATGTATATACAGGTAACTGCAGATCGAGGTATCAGGACTGATTGCAAATTAGATCTGTGTAGGCAAAACCATGTATTAGTTATAATGTTATGTCTGTACAAGAACAAGAACAATACCTAGAACATTCCTGCCCTTTTTCAAAGGGGCTCTACGGCATACTGCAGTTTGCAAAATTCCCCGATACAATTGCATTATATGTCTTCACTGTGCCTCAGCGTTGCACACATCTTCTCAGTTTTCAGAGCGTGACACGATATTTACCAATTTACAGAGCTGCAGTAAACACAAAATTTCTTTTAACATGCAGATTCGGTCTTTTCTACACTTATTCATGTAAGATTTTTTTTACATTGTTTCTCTCCTTTTGAAGATGGCAACCATTTTCAGGTATTGGGATTCTTTCACTTTCTATCCGTTTCACTTTCACCTTGGCTGTACCCTTTTCGCTTTTTATTACTACGGGTACATATGGCGTCAGTTATTAGGCGTCTTAGTTCGAGTCCAACCATCGGTTGAGTGCGTTAGACTAACCCGCAACCCAGGTAACTTGCAGCACTTTAGATTTCTTCTTTTTTACGCTAACAGCGTCACATATAAACCAGCGTATCTGGCCTTCAAGCGCATCGGCAACACGTTATTATTGCTGGCATGATGACACATTTTCCTATGATATGTTGTTGTTTTAACTTGTAGACCGTCACGATTGGTAAATCAATTTATTGGCACTAACGCGCATCCGCAGCATGCCGTAATCTCGGCTACAACGGCACGTTTCCTTTGATTTACACATCATGTTCATAATACGTTTTTTTTTTCATTGGGGCACTTGTTTTAAGTTCTGTCACTCGTTTTTTTGTTCCACGCATCACTGGTTTCAGCATGTATTTCTTCACCCAACCCAACATCTTGGCTTTCACTCCATCTAACTGGACTGCTTGTACACCCGTTCTTTTTTCGACCTCTCACTCGGCAGTTTTAGCACGTGTTTTTTCACCCCACCAGCCATCTTGGCTTTCACTCCATCAAAACTGGACTGTTTGTATACCCGTTTTTTTTACGATCGCTCACACGGTCATTCACATTAACCACTTGCAGGAACCTTGTCGTCTCATTTCGTCTCTCTTGTTTCTCTTGGAATTTACCCCCTGAAGAAGGGCGGTATTACTGCCCGAAATGCATTGGGGCTAATATAATGAGCTAAAAACATCATGGATATCCATTAATGGATTTATGAAAACAATGCAATGACCTCATGAAAATAAGGAGTGTAAATTATTGCACAGTACATTAAAAGGGAGTATTCACTGCAATTTTGGATTACTTTGGATTAGTTGAGTGAAATTGGTCATTTTTGGACCTTTGGCTGTGCGCACTGAAGGACACCTCCCAGTGGGGAGGTGCAACCATAATTATTTTGACACGCCTGGGTTTAGGGGACGATACCTCAGCGCATGCCCATGAACATATTATCAAGTAAACAGACTGGTGTAATTTGAATACCGCGGAGTGTGTGATACAACAACTTGTGGTAAACACAGCAGACACACAGAAACACATTTAGTGCACAGGTAGGCACAGAGACGCACAGACAGGCACACAGTTTTGCCACCAGGGAAACACAGAGGAGGACATTCAGGCGAGAATTCACACATAGACAGGCACACATATGCATTGATAAAAAGAGAGATAGGAAACTTTCACAGTCTGGTACTTAGGCACTCTGACATATAGTCACATACACACAGAAGAGGGAACAGGGAAAACATACATGTAGACACCAATCATTCCCTTCTTTCTCATACACAGACAGGCACACTGTGGAGAAGAAGGCACATAAATAAAAAGATGCAAAGAGAAACACATCTACATGCTGTGATATAGACATAAAGTAGCAATAAACAGGAGTGGGGCCCGTTAACCCAGGTGAGACCGGGCGTAATATGCAACAAAAAACAACGTCTCAACTGGAAGGTATTTAAAAAAAAGGACAATTTACAAGGTGAGATAAATCACAAAGGAGTGGGGAAAAGGAAGGGAGACCACAGCATGAGGTAAGGGTAGAAAGATTAAAGTGTTTATACAATTCTGTAAGTAGTTAAGAAGCACTACAGTACATATATTTGTACAATGACCATAACACACAAGGTGGGCACTGAACGTGCTAGTGAATTGTGAACAGCGCTGTGACACAAAGGTGCAAAAAACAGCATGAGCGGCGCAAATTGAAAAGAATTATAGTGGTCAACAAAATAAGCAGATATATACAATTATGTACAAAATTATTTAGATGGTTTAGTTGACCACAGAAGTGCCTGAGTTCTAGGCTGTGTAGTCAACGGCGTTTCAACCTGGCTAATTTCAGGTCATCATCAGGACATAGGTAATTAATTAGGGGGTAGTGCTTCTGGTAGAAAACAAAGGCGTCGCGTAAAGTTGTAGATATTTTGGTAGAAGACGCTGTGTGATTCAATAGGTTCCAACATGAAATTCCAAAGGGAGAAGGATGCGTAATGGCAGGATAGATAGAAAGAGCATATTCACTTTAAGACTGGTTAGCAGCGGTAAAGTGCGCACAGTCCTAAAGCAAACAGAAATTAATTCAGCAAATCTGGAGGGGTGAAGTCAAAACGTTTGGGGTTGACCCTGCAGAGAGGGCCAGGTCCAACAACATCGTACTATATCAATGAACCACTTCTGGGAGCTACATAAAGGATATGGGAAACAAAAGGTTTGCCCTTGCAGTAGATAATGTAAACAATATATTTTATATTTAGATATTTAGCCCCATAAAACAACGGTTGATGGAATGTTATGAATACCAAAATCACAACAAAAAGGCAAGCTAGAAAATTGGGTTTCAAACTATTGGGACAGAAAACTTCTCTTCATGGTAATGGACGTGCACCCCAGCCCTGAGTGCTCAAATGTACTGATGTCTGGAATACAAATGCTGATTTTTGTAGTCATAGGCAAACATGATCATGCGTGTGCACCATGACATAGGCCTGTCTCACAGATTGTGGTCATGTTGTACCAGGAGGGCACCCAAAGCGCTACCCTCATGCAGGATGTAGAGTGTGCCTGGTGCATGTACTGGGTGGATATGTACCTGCGAGGAGTACAGTGCGTGAAGTGCATAGTGTTTTTTGCGTGGGCATGGGCAATGTGTGTGCTGGATGTATGTGTGTCTGAAAGGCTACAGTACTGTGTAGTGCAAGCAGAGTGAATGTGTATGCTGAGTGTGCATGTGGTGGCACAGTACATGGAGGTAACCATGATTGGCCCTGTGTGTGCTGTGCACGTGCACTGAGTGGAAGTGTGCCTGCAATGGTATTTTACATGGAGGACCATGGATTCCATTTTGTAAGACCTAGGCCTGCATGGTGAAGACACAAGGAAGTAGAGGGGTAGAGGACTCCCCCCAGACAGATGTGTGTATTGCTGCATTTCTGGAAGATGGGTGGGACATGCTGGGGAGGGGAGACATAGGCTCCCCCAGTACACTCAAAAGGGTGCCTTTTGAGTCAGTTAAAGATCATAAGCAAAGGGCCTGCAGAAATCTTAGGAAGGAGAAGGGGCTGAATCATAAAGAGTAGGGCCGAAAACCCGAGATTAACCTTTTTTAATGCACATATCACTGTGGCTGACATCCAGTAGTGAACTCTAGCCACTCCCATGGCCTGTGTTGTGGGACTATCAGCTTCAGAGTCTCTCCTGCTGTGGCAGACAGCTTTTAAAGAGGGAGAGGTGAAGTATGTACTTCAAAAGAAGCAGAACCCCAACATAAAACTTCAAAAACCCGGACCTTAAATCACATTTGGTGTCTGGAAATGAACTATAAGAAGGGGAGCTTGAGACCCCATAAATTGCCATCTGTCAAGCATCCAGACGGGCTCCTGTGTGCCAGGAGGGGTCATTGTGGCAAAGACTTCCATGCGGTAAGGGCTAAAGCCTTGCCTGGCAGCTGTGCGGAAACCCCGTATGCCAGGAAAGGCTGCCTAGAGTACTTGTGCCATGTGGATTGGGCTGGAGCCCATATGCTGTGTGCAGTGGTGACCAGCAGATGACCAGGAGCTATGAGAACTGTGACTGACCCAACCCGGAGAACGACTGAGGATGCTTTAGGGAGCATCGCCATCATAGCTCAGGATCAAGGACGGGGCATTGGAATCACTCCCCCTGACTTTTGGGAGTGTGGGAACTTACCATGCAAGAAGCGTGCAGGAACACCTCTGATTGCTGCCAGAGCACTACCGTGAAGTAGCGAGGGCGAGCCTGTCTCAGCCGAGTGCAATCACTGAGTCCCCTTGCTGCTTACTCATCTGATTAGGACTGGACCTACTGTGAGTGCCCACAGATGAGGCTCACTCAAAGACGCTGCACGCTTCAGCCTGCTGGAGAGGATAAGACTTGTTTGAGGCTACTGGCCCTGGGGGACTCGCTGTTGCAAGCACTGTGGCATTAAAACACTTTTGTATTGACTTTAAGAGTCAAAGTGGACTCTTGAGATACACCTGCTGGTTGAGCATTCCCTGGATGTGGCCACCAGTGAATGGGGAATAACCGCTATAACATTGTGAGGAGAGTGAGACAGGGACTTGCCACTGAACACTAGAGCCCTGACCCCAAAGGGAAATGTGTTATTGTTTGTGAATGTTGTACTCTTCTTCTGAATGAGTAGAGTTCAAAATAAAAAAATTCTCTTTTTAGGTTTCACCTGCATAGTGTTTGCACTGTGCTAGTGACATCTCTTGTATTTAATGTATCTTAAAAGGGGGCTCTTATTAGTTCCCATGGATTAATTAAAGTGTTCATTCACTTTTGTGTGGAACATTTTTGTTTTGTTAACTTCCACTGGCCGCAAACATTTACAATACTTTTTCTATAGCTGTTCACACTGCTTAAGCCCCAGTCACTGTCAAGATAAGATCTCTTCCCACGGAAAAGGCAGACAGCTTCTAACAATATGCTGGAATGCTTGCTTTTTATTACTTTGTTGATTTAAAAAAATGTTTTAGCCTTAGAATGTTTGTGGCATTTCCTATTCATGCCTCAGTACCTTTCTTTGCACTTTGTAGGCATTATCAGATCGATTGTTTTCTACTTAATCTATTTGGTCATTATGATCAAATTCTAAATGTTGTAATGAAAATTGCATGTTAAAAATAAAGTTAATATACAAGAGCTAAGCTAGTTTACTACTAAACAGGCAGCCACAAGTGCAGTTACCTTGCAGACAACAGGGTCCTGATTTAAATGATGCAGTAGCACTGGGCCCAAACGTTGTCAGAACTCCTCTACACACATAATAGTGTTGATATGATTACTAAACAGGCAGTTACAATTGCAGTTACCTTGCAGTTAGAAGGGACTTGATTTGAATGGTGCATCAGATTCAGTGGCACTGGGGCCAAAAGCTTCATGGACCCCACTAAACCCAGAATATTGCAAAATGTTACTATTAAACAAGACAGTCCCAAGTGCAGTTATCTAGCAGGCAATAGGATCAAGATTTGAATGGTGCAGCAGGTGCAGTAGCACCCGTACCAAAAGTACTAGGCACCCCACTAAACACCTAATATTGCTATATTTTACTACTATACAGCCAGACACAGTTGCAATTATCTTGCAATTAAAAGGGTCTTGATTTGAATGGTGCAGCAGGTGCAGTGGTACCATGGCCTAAAGCTCTGGGGACCCCAAAAAACACAGAATATTGCTAAATGCTACTTCTAAACAGGCAGTCACAAGCGCAGTTATCTAGCAGGCACTAGGGCCATGATTTCAATGATGCTGCAGTGGCACTGGGCCCAAACATTGTCAGAACACCTCTAAACACATAATATTGCTATTACATCAATTAATTCTATTTCCCTCTCATTTCATTTTTCAAAATTGGGCTGTTAGTTACCTCTACTATACCACTAGTAACAGCACGAAATTTTGCCTTTTTGTACATAAACAAGTCATAACACTTTAACAGACTTTCTTTAACTTATATTGTACAATTACTCAGCAAACTACAACTTACAACAAAAACAGCTTATTAATCACATAGGTGAACCTAATGCATTTACCAATCCTTGTTTATAAAAGTGAGTATTTGGCTAGACATTGATTTATTGCTGCTGCTGTGCACTCTGAGTTGTGATTCCATGCCCACTAATCAATATCCACACCTCCCTCTGAGCAAGCCTTAGACTGCTCATTCACCTCTACCACTGAGACTCAATTGCAGAAGGGCTACTTGGCTCGGTTGCTCAGGTTGTATAGTAGGTTTGGCCTGTGACATCAGGAGTGAAAGGCCTCAACCACCATGTTTTTGCCCAGTAGCCTCTGTGTGCCGCGTGGCCCTCTGAATGGAGTTCTGACACACCCCATGCAACTCTCAGTTTTTCACTTTTTGACCTCTGGTATGAGGATCTTATGTGGTAGGAGACTCCCTCCTGGAGGATCATCTACTATAAGATTTGTCAAAATTGAACTATGAGTTGCTATCTTGAGTGACTGCCTTTTAACATAAGGTCAGCTTTCTGTGAACAACTAGGATAAAGGACTATGGGTAAGCTAACGGGGACATGTATAGAAAGTGTGTGTGCACTAATAACGTTGGGTGTATGGATTAGGGAGAACATGGTGTGTATCTTTGGTACTTCAATGTATGAGGACATTAATCCAATCTGGAACACCTGTGCATGAATGGTACACAAGACGGAGGTTAGAGAGAGCCTGCCAGGCAGGAATGTAGTTTGTAGAACATTCCTAAGGTCTATTGAAGTAGACCAGGCTCGTGTGAAAGGAAGAAGGGAGACAGACTCTATTTTCAAGTGTGGATACAAGCCATACTATCTTCCGGCTTAATTCTTTGACAGAGTTGTTACTACAGACAGTTTAGTGTAATAGCTGAAGGGATCTCCAACCAGTAGCTTGTGAGTTACTGTAGCTCTCTATCTACCTCTGTGAAGTTCACCTGTGTGCAGCCCAGCTTATTACATTAGAAAGTGTTTGATTTAATATACATATAAAAAAAAATATGCACTAATTATATTAGTATCTCTCAATGCATTTCATTGAACACAAGTAGCTCTCAGTACAGGCTTCCCCCTCTTTTGTATCTTTGTCTCAGATTCCTTTGTCAGGGAATACCCAGTTCCACACACTCATCCGGACAAGTTTCAGTGACACAAGACTTTAGCCCGACCAGTCTGAGATTAATAAACAAAATGTCAGGAACTGCTTGAAATCATCTCTTAAAAAGGGTCACTGGACTACACATCTCCATCTGCAAAACCTAGATAATTACTGGGTAAGAACCATGATCAGTTTGCAAGAAATCTCATTGATCAATCCCAGAAGGCACACTTGTGTGTGCTTGAGAAATATTTGGACTTCCTTACCAGGTGTACAAGAGCCCTCAAGGAGATCTTTAGGCTAATTATAAAAGGAGGAATAAACTATTCCAAAAAGGGGCTTTCTGGGTTGTATCTCCAGAATGATGATCCTGCTTTGTGGAGTTTCAGCCCTGCTTTCTGGCATCCAGGGAGCTGTGCAAGGGATTTGGACTCTTATTCTGGTGAAGGAGCAGCATCCGCCATAAGGGAAGGGGGCAACTCACTCTGATGGAGTGCTGGAAGTTTACCCCTGCAAGAGGATGCCAGTTAGAAAAAGGATCACAACAGAGCAGGAAGGTCAAACAAGTCGGACCATTTGGAGTAGACTGTAAAAGAAGGGCTTTTTTATGGAGTAAAACACTCCAAACCACATTCAAAATTGGTGCAGCAGTTGTGGACTTAGGAACTTTTGAAGGATCTGCTCATGTGGAGTCCTTTCTAATTTCCTGCTGTGAACCAGAGGAAACCAGGCTCCCACACCATTCACCTGGTGTCACCTTGAAGAGGCAAAGGTCTGCTCTAGACTGCCCCACATCTGAGAGAAATTACCTGGCATAAGTCTAATAGGAGGGAGTAGACAGATTTCCAGCAGGTGCAGGTAGTTGTGGACAACTGTCCCCCATGATCTAACATATGTGATGGCCCTGGGAAAGACATCTGTGGAGAGTAACCAAGTTTTCCTGTGAAAAAAGGTAAATTAAGTATGAGAAACAGAGGGAGGCACGGCCTATCTCGAAATGTAGTTGGCAGCAGTTTTGCAGCGCTCTGGCATGGTGGCTCCAGTCTACCACGATCCTGACTGTCCTAGTTTTTGTCTCATCTAGAGTGAAGCTCGAGTCCATCCCTTAGCACGGGGCGCAGCTGCAGGAAGAAGCTGGAGCCATGGTAGTGCACAAAGCTGCAGAGAATTTAAGATGGTGGCATGAGTGTGGCCCTGAACTTACCAGAGGCCAACTGCCATAGAGCCAAAGGAGGAGACCACAGCTAGGAGCCAGTGTGATCCCCCAGAAGAGGAGCGATGACCCCAGATCTGAGAGAGAACCTGGTGCGGTGCTCTGGATATTTGGGGTTTGGGAAGGCTGGCGCTTTCCCTGGCGAGGGGTCAGATTATCAGGCATTCATTGTGGCCTACAGAGCTTGGAGACAGCAGCGGTGGGAAGATTTGGAACTGCACCCCCGTGTCTTGTGGGCTGGGAAATGACACTAAGTGTGGGCTGCAGAGGGGCACACAAGGGCATGGCCCCTGCCCAGAGCCCGGAAATACTTGTGTTGGGGGAATTTATCTTGTTGCACCCCAGGAGGGCCCATATTGAGTCAGCAGTCAGGTCTGGGATAGCTGGTTGCAGGCATAGAGGAAGTCCCATGGAGCAGGCAGTGAGGAGAGAGCACTGAACTACAGCACAATCAATAGAAAAGAAACAGGTTGTGCCATAGGGCAGGGGGTCCTATGAAGGCCTCATTCTGGAATTATGTCTGCCTGTCTGTACAACCCCTCCTTGGCTAGGAGAGATAAGCATGGGGAGAGCTCCACTGTTCATTACAGTCATTGATGTTTGTCCATGGATCTTGGGCAGGTGGAGGCCACAGGCTTTTCTTCTGGATATGGCCTTTCCTAACTGGACTTGATGTGTACTTGGCCTGCATCAGAGGACTCTTGATGTTGAACTTGTTGACTGGACTTCATGCTTCCAGGAAGACTTTGCCGGAGCTCAAATATTAGATGTATCATACGCTTGGGAAAGTGAGAAGGGGTGTGCACGTCAACTGAAATCCAGAAATGGAGAAATAATGGGTAATTCCCAGCCCCTGGCTGACTATGCAGACCTAAACTACATTTCAGAACCAATAAGTCCTTTCGACATATCTTGCCCTGGACATCGTCGTTATGGGTAGATATACCAAGAGAATGGGGCTATGTCGGCACAAGTTAGGGCACAACAAGCAAAGCAGAGCCCCTTGAGCACAACTCAAGAGGAACCCCCACAGAACAGGGAGATACATTGGAATTAATGTTATCAGTGAAGTCAACCAAAGAGACCCTAGAGCAAAAAATTGACTCCATAGTGATGGAGCTGAGCCTCACCCGGGATGATCAAATTAAGGCCTTGGAGCTAGTCGCCAAATCAACCCTCAATGTACTGCAACCAATATCATTGACCAATAGAAAACAGTTGTAGGATCTAACTGAAAGAGTATATTGTTTAGAGTAAAGGACTGAGGCTTCTGAAGGAAGGGCTAGGAGGAATAACATTCGCATCATGGGTTTACCCAAAAAGGCTGAGTGCAAAGTCACTCTGTATTTTCTTGATACATGGCTCCAACAGAACATTGTGGTAGAAAACCACTCCCCTTTCTACGCTCTGGAGAGAACCCAGTGGGTTTGCGCTAGGTCCCCTGCCCTGTCAACCCCGTAACCCCACAGGACCTGTTGTGACCCAAATGCTGCACTCAGTGAATCGAGATTTAATCATCTGAAGAGCCAGGGAGAATGGGGGAGTCATGATGGATCACTGTAGAGTGATGATCATTCTGGATTACAAGACTGTAGTGCAACAACAAAGGGCATACCTCATTGAGGTTATGCACTAACTACAGGTCATGAACTTTAAGTATGCTCTATTGGTCCTGTAATACCAAAAGCCCTATCTGACCATAAGGTGCAGAAAGCCTGGAAGAGGATTAAGATATAGGGCGACAAGTCAGGTGACCTGCAGCTACCCAAGAGAAGACATCTGGCACACAGAACTAGCAGGAAGAAAGAAGTTTTCATACCGAGGCTCCTGATGCAGTGTGCAACAATGGAAATCAGTGAGAAATTAAGAATAAGTATTTCATCATTCCAGACAAAGGAATGCTTCCTGCTTGAGCACACACCATACTCACTAAAAAGCCAACTTGTTTTTTTGTTGCAATTTGCCTCTGCTAGGGGGCAACATAAGTCTGTTGATTTATCTCATTTTATGGCAGTGCTACCCTGGTTTTAAGAATTTCTTTCAATTGCATGTGTAACTGAGCAACCATTTGTTGTGTATTTCCAAATAAAGCACTCCACGTTGATCTATCAGAAGAGCTTTATTTAGAAAATAAAATTTACACCATTGTAAGCTGCAATAAGCCCTTCATCTGTGTCTCCTACATCACAGCCGTGGTCCTTCAGCTGCTTCCTCTCTCTGTGTCTCCAACCAACTGACTTTTCATTTCAACATAAGGCCAATCATTCTAGTACATCACCCACATCTGAATTCCAATGTAAATAACACCTAATGACAACATATCTTCTTCACCATATAAGCAAAGTATACAGAACCCCCTCAAACAAAATTCACCCCATAAAACATGCAATGAAGAAGGAAAAAACTGAAAGGAAGAAAGCAAAAATATCTAAGTCCAAGGTACAGAAATCCCATTCCATGTATTTGTCAACATACTTTTTCAACCACTCTGGAGATCTTTTAGTTCTACCTGATCTCCTCAAAGCCTCACCACCTCAGAACATTTCACTAGGTTGAACATACTACACACTTCACCAGTATCACAGAAAGACAACATTCCTCCTGGCATCTTTGACCTTATGAGGTCCAACAAATCTTGACAAACCCTTCCCCACATGTTTTGGTTTCTTACTCAGAACTACATTCCAGGTCTTTAACAAGCCCTTACGAGTGGCATCATGCTAAGCTTTATAACTCACTTAATGCCATCTCACTCTTAACCTCCATTCCTCTTTCTGGACCCTCCGACATCCTAACCCAATGAGCCAAACTGGATTAAACTTAGATGTTGCTCTCCTACCCCTCATCCTTTCAAATGGAGCCACTTTGGTTACCAGATTTGGAGTAGTCCTATGAGCCCACAACATGTCTCCTGGGACACTAGTAACTCCAGCAGAACTGCACTGGGCAATTGGCAGCCTGAAAAGACAGTCCAGTACCACATTTTTCCACCCAGGTAAGTCCTGAACCTCAAAATTGAACTCATCAACACCTTCCAACCACCTCCCAATCCTAGGAGGGATACACTGATTATCTTTGCAGTAATACACTTGAGCAAGTGGCTTGTGATCGCTCCTAACAACAAAAATTAAACCCCATAGACAGAACGTAAACTTCCTTATAGTCCAAGCACTAGGCCAATGCCTCTTGCTTCGTCAAAGAATAGTTGACTTCAGTGCCACTGAGGGCTCTGGAAGCAAAGGCCACCAACCTCTCAACACCATCATTAACTTAAGAAAGAACTGCTCCTAGACTCTTAAGACTGGCATCAGTCATCAATAGGGTCTTTCTCTTCACATCAAACTTTCCTTATGTGGTCATGCCTCAAGGCTGGTCTTTTACTTGCCGGAACGTCTCAGCACATTCATCTGACCACACAAACGTCTTTCCTATTTTCAAAAGTTGACTCAAATGGTAAACCAAAGATGCAAAAATTATTAACAAACTTAGAATAATATTCCACCAGCCGCAGAAAGGATCTCAACTGCTCCTTATCACAAGGGGTCGGTGCTTGAACAATTGACTCAGCAAGCTCTTCCTTAGGGCCAATTACCTCACCAGAAATTCTGTGGCCCAAATATTTTACTTTGCTTACTCTAATCTGGCATTTCTCTTTCTTAACAGTCAACCCATTCTGCTGCAGTCTCTTCAAAACTTAAATCAACGTCTCCTCATGTTCAGTCCAGTCCTTTCCATGAACAAGACTATCACCTTGAAAAAACCGAACTATCGGCCTCCCACCCAAAACCATTCTCAGTATACTCTGAAAACATGCGACATCCTCACAAAGCGATACGCTCCAAGTGGTGTGACTGACATAAAGCCCCTAAGTAGGCCTGACTTCCTCTTGGATAATGGAAGTCACCATCTTCAAAATCTTAAAGAATGAAAGTCACAATTTTTCCTGATGTATGCAGAATCTTTGTCATGCCTGACATTTGATGCACACATAGTCTGACTTTATCTTTCTAAGAACTATGAAAACATCGAATCATTCGACTAATGACATAAATGTATCATCTGATGCAACATTCATCTGGGTCAAACATCTACTCTGCACCATGTCAAGTTTAAGTAAGAATAAAATATAGACATATGGTCGAAATAGTGTAGTCTGAATTGACCTCTGGGACGCACACCTTGTTGCACATAATCTATGTCAGACATTCCGAAACTTATGTCAGAAATTCCAATTTCTGATAAGATTTAGTATTTAAGGACAGCCACTTGACCACTTGTCAGGAGAAGTCGTTTGCCCAGATTATCGCACAAGACTCTGCTAGAGATGGTCTCACATATTACCGGCACACTTCGCATTTATCAGATGCTACATCTCACCTGAAATCGATAAAGCTTAGTCCTGGATGAAAACTGCAGCGTGTGTTTGCCCTTCGAATAGAACACTGTCTTCACACCCCCACTGACAAAGACAGCCTTAGCTGCCAACAAGGTATGCAGTGCGTCTCTTCTCCCTAAAAAATGTGAGACTCCAAGTTGCTCTGCCATCCATGATCTCTTAGTGTAGCGCCTAGAAGTAGATGCTAGGGGGTTAGGCTCAAGATGACATTTTAACCATGTTAGACGTTTATTTTTTTCTCGTTATTTAGAACGTGGTTTCTTGCTGTTATTATTATATTCTGTGAAGTTGTTTAAGATATACTGACAAACAGATTGTTCCTGAAGTAATAAATACTTATACTTAAAATTATTCATTCTTCTTAGTGCATTGTGTGTTACTGTGAATAATGAAATAGGTTTGTTACATTTACCACGGTGCCCCTAATCCCCTCATAGGGATTGTAGTAACCCAAAGGCAATACTTCTATTTTCAATAACACATTGAATAGTGTTTTGCGGGTCTGCAAAAACCTGTCTTACACATTCATTGTTGGTGCATTGAACCAAGTTCGCCCAGGCTACCGGTGGGTAGGAAAGCACACCTTGTAGAACTACGTCGTAGTTTACGCAACATGACAAGAGACGATAAGGGCTTTGACTCTTCACTCAATGCAACTTGATGGTATACAAATGCTAAGCATTTGTACACCATTCAGGCTAGAAAGTTTTTCCAAAATATTAGGGAGAGGCTGTCTGTCCACCTCAAAAACACTTATTGAGATCACGCAGATCCAAACACATCCAAATGTTTTTCTCATCATCTTTACGTGCTAACACAACTGGTGTCAACTACTCTGAACATTCTATTTCCTCAATTACTTCCAGTTTTTATTAGCCTTTCCAACTCACATTTCAATGTTTCCAACAAAATTATATGTACTTTCCGGAATTTATGGACAACCAGTTTGACGCCCATTTTAAGTACAATTTTGAACTCAAAATGTTTAACAGTCTCAATGCACTGCCAAACACAGATGGAAACAAGCTGACAACATTATTGTTGTCATTGATGTGTGAGATCATCATTACTTGGTCCGGAGCATTTAGGTTAAATTTAATACTCAAATCACGCTGGTTATGCCAACCCAGCAAATTGTCATCTCTCTTTGCAACGTTAACCTTACCAAAGGTTTCTCTATCTCTGAAATTAATTTTCACTGGTGTATAACCAATCAACAGTCTTCCCAACATAACCTACCAGGTTTATATCAGGGTTCTTCAAAACTATATGCTTCTCCCCAAAAACCTTCTCCCAATTTTAAAACCTATCAAAGTAAAAGGTTAGCCAGAGTCAGCTAAAATGTGAATTTCTTTATCATCAAGTGCAATTTTTTATTCCGGCATCTTAATGGAGCCCACATCACACTAAATATTTTCCAAGACATTCACACCTGTGATATGAAACACAATTTTCTCTGTTCCTCAGGGATATCCTCAACTTGTCAAATGACCACACTTTCACTTCACCCCGTCTCCTCCCCATTCTTGCATATTCTAGCATAGTGGCCACATTTCCTAGCATGACAGTTCATACTATTCACTACATGATTACCATTTCCACATCTATAACATCTAAACTTGTTCCCACTCCATTCTAAAGCATGATTAGATCTTATTCCAACTTATTAATTTCGACCATGGGTATCCTCATTCTGGCCACATCAGACTTGAATGTACTGTCGCTCTTCATTTCCTTGACTCATTCTGCAGTACGTTCCATTCCTTCAACAATGGCAACTGCCTCCTTCGGACCAGCATTCTTCTCCAGTAACTTCTCTTATACATGTGGGTCGTTCATGCACCACACTAACAGAGAATCCGGGAGATCACCAAACTCACAAGTTCTGGAGAGATACTTTAAAGCAGCTACATATTTCCCAACCCATTCCGTCTTCAACTTTTCCATGAAAAAATGTACTCATTAATACGAGCACCACAATGTTTTTCAAGCATGCACACAGACATTTCATAAATGTCCTTTGGTTCACCATCCGCTCTCCCAATAGGGATCTCATCCAGACTGTCATAAATGTTCCTGCCTTCATTCCCCAAATTATGCAATAGAACATCTAATTTCCTTATAGGCGAAAACGTTCCCTACCAATGGCCACCAGGTACAAGTCAAATAATTTCTTCCACCTCTCCCAAGGAAGAAGTGATTCACCAGCCTCATTCAAGAATGAAGGGGGTTGTGAGATATTAGTAATCACCAATTAGTTCCCAATGCACATCCACTAACCTAAAAAAGAAGAAGCTACTAAAATAAGCTAAAACAATGAACCAAGATAACAAATTAGCAAAACGAAGTAAGTACAGATTACAAAGCTCCAGAACCAGTACAGGGAGCCAATGTCCAAAGAAGGCTCCTCATAGAAAATAATTCCTCACCAGAGGTTCCAAATGGTAAAACAGTTCATATCAGTAATAACCAAGGAAAGACAGAATCAGCATTGATCCACCTCTCTATCATTGATCCACCCTCGACAACAAGCGGAATAAAAAGCTCAGACACAAACCATGCAGTCACCACCGTGTACTTGCGATGTTTTGGGAATCATATTCTTGAATCGGGTACACCCATTCAAAATGGTTGCCGACAAAGTGTACGTCAAGGGATCTATGCATGTAACCCAGGATGCACAGCAAAGGAGACAGTACAGAAGTTCCTTGAGCGGATTCAGAGAGAAACTTAATGCTCCACTATAACTAGCTGTCATGCTCCCCATCAGTTGACTGCACGCTGGGTAAAGGGGATTCAAACAATAACCCACAATAGCTGTAGCTAGGCTTCCATACAGTCAAATGCATTGATTCCCATGTTACCTTGGCAATAGCTGAGTTCTTGTACATTGTCTCCTCCAACCAGTGAAAAGTGATATGGGTTCATACTTTCTCCTTGATTAGTGGGTTGATGGGGTGATGGTGAGGGCCTTCAACCCGCACAGGTCTTGTTGCCAAAAATGTTGCATATTTCTGAATAAATCAATCAATCAATCAGGTGATTGTTAAGCGCGACTACTCACCCATAAGGGTCTCAAGGCGCTGGGGGGTTGCAGTTTCCAGTCCATCAAGGAGGGGGTCTGTCGAAGAGTCAGGTTTTGAGGTTTCTTGCGAAGATGGGGAGCGATGTTGTCTGTCTGAGGTGGAGCGGAAGGTCGTTCCAGGCTCTGGCCGCGCGGAAGGAGAAGGATTGGCCGCCCGATCTGGTCTTTCTGGTGCGGGGGGCCACGGCGTAGGAGAGCTGAGCTGATCGTAGGGTCCTATGGGGATGTGTGGAATTTGAGTCGGCTGTTCAGGTATGCTGGTCCGGTGATGTGGAGGGCCTTGTGAGCATGGGTTAGCATCTTGAAGGTGACTCTAACTTCGATGGGGAGCCAGTGGAGTGTGAGTAGGTGCTGGGAGACGTGGCAGTGTCTTGGCAGGTTGAGGACCACTCTTGCGGCTGCGTTTTGGATGTTCTGTAGCTTGCAGGTGAGGTTTTTGTTTATTCCGGCATGGAGTGTGTTGCCGTAGTCGAGCCTGCTGGTGACCAGAGCGTGAGTGACGGTTTTTCTGTGTTCGAGGGGGATCCATTTGAAGGTCTTACATAGGAGGCGGAGGGTGTGGAAGCAGGAGGACGAGACAGAGTTGATCTGGCGGTCCATTTTGACCTCTGAGTTAAGGATGATTCCCAGGTTGCGTGCGTGGTCCGTGGGGGTGGGCGGGCTTCCGAGGGCGGGGGGCCACCAGGTGTCATTCCAGGCGTCGGGGTTTGGGCCCATGATGAGTACTTCCGTTTTGTTAGTGTTTAGTTGTAGGCAGCCGTTTTTCATCCATTTGGCGACGGTTTCCATGCCTTCTCGAAAGTTGTGTCTGGCGGTGTTGGGTTCGTTGGATAGGGATGAGTTGGGTGTCATCTGCGTATGACACAATGTTGAGTCCATAGGTTCTGACGATGGGAGCGAGAGGAGCCATGTAGACGTTGAAGAGTGTAGGGCTGAGGGAGGACCCCCTGGGGGACTCCGCAGGTGGTAAGTGTAGGGTCCGAGAGGAACGAGGGGAGTCTGACCCGCTGTGTTCTGCCGGAGAGGAAGGAGCGGATCCAGTCGAGGGCCTTGTCTTGGATCCCTGCGTCGTGGATTCTGCGTATTAGGGAGCGGTGAGAGACTGTGTCGAACGCCGCTGAGAGGTCGAGAAGGATGAGGGCTGCTGTTTCTCCTTTGTCCAGTAAGGTGCGAATGTCATCTGTTGCGGCGAGGAGGGCGATTGCAGTACTGTGGTTATTTCTGAAGCCGGATTGGGAGGAGTCGAGGATGTTGTGCTCTTCGATGAATGTGGCGAGTTGGCTGTTGATGGCTTTCTCGATGACTTTAGCTGGGAACGGGAAGCCTCTGTAGTTTTTGAGGTCGGTGGGGTCCGACGAGGGTTTCTTCAGAAGGAGATTGATCTCAATCAATCAATCAATCAATCAATCAATCAATCATAGCATTTATAAAGTGCACTACATACCCGTGAGGGTCTCAAGGCGCTTGGGGGGGGGGGACGCTGCTACTGTTCGAAGAGCTAGGTCTTGAGGAGTCTCCTGAAGGTTAGAAGGTCTTCGGTCTACCGCAGGCAGATGGGGAGGGTGTTCCATGTCTTGGCGGCGAGGTAGGAGAAAGATCGGCTGCCGGCGGTCACTCTTCGGATGCGGGGGACGGTGGCGAGGGCGCGGTCTGCGGAGCAGAGCTGGCGGTGTAGAGGCTGAGTCGGCTGTTGAGGTATGCTGGTCCGGTGTCATGGAGTGCCTTGTGTGCGTGGGTGAGTAGCTTAAAGGGTATCCTCTTGTTGATGGGGAGCCAGTGCAGGTCTCTCAGGTGGGGTGTGATGTGGTTGCTGCGAGGGATGTAGAGGATCAGGCGTGCGGAGGTGTTCTGGATGTGTTGGAGCCATTTCGAGAGTTTGGCCGGGGCTCCTGTGTAGAGTGCGTTGCCGTAGTCCAGTCTACTGCTGACGAGGGCCTGGGTGACCGTCCTTTTAGTTTCGGTGGGGATCCACTTGAAGATCCTGCGAAGCATGCAGAGGGTGTTGATGCAGGAGGAGGAGACGGCGTTGACCTGCTTCGTCATGGAGAGAGTGGAGTCGCGTTTCCAGTTGTCGGGGAATGAGGCGGTTGCCAGGGAGCGGTTGATGGTGTGGCAGAGCATGGGTGCGATGGTGTCGGCGGCTCTGTTGAAACTTTGGTGGGGGCAGGGGTCCGTGGGGGCCCCGGAGTGGATTGACTTAATCGTCTTCAGTGTGTCTTCGGTGGTGAGGGATGTCCAGTTGTCGACCGCTGGCTTCAGGGTGTCGGGGGTGGTTGGTGAGGGTTCAGTGTGTTTGATGTCTTTGTCGAAGTTGTCATAGATGCTCTTGATTTTGTGGTGGAAAAAGGTGCTGAGTTTGTCGCAGAGGTCATGTGAGGGAGGGATGTCGGTGGACTCGCTGGTGGGTTGGGCGAACTCCTTGATGATGTTGAAGAATTCTTTGATGTTGTGTGCATGAGTGGAGATTCTGTCTTCAATCGCTTTTTTCCTCGTTTTTAGGTCTCGCCTAGCGTTGTAGTGCGAATGCGCTGCCATCGCTTTGCGAAGCATGCAGTATATACTGTAGTGTGGAAGCTTTGTGGCAGCTTCGCCCACTCTCTGCCCATTGGCTTTTGTCTTAAATGCTGCCTTCCAATTGGTTTGAGGCTTGTTAGTCCCTCCTCATTCATCATTTGTATCCTTCCACGGCTACTGGCCCCTTTACTCCTAACACTATTTTCTTCCCTGTCTCCCCACCCCACCGCCCCCTCCCTCAGTCTGTGACTTCTCACCCTCCTGCGCCCCCCCACTCCCGTTCTTGTTTTCTTGCCTGCCGGCACTTCAGTTTTCACCTTTATTATTGCCACCTTGAAATATGCGAGTTCAAGATGCGTGCTGTACAAAAACCTCTCGTGTTTAATGAACTAGATTTTAATGTTTCTCTAAATATAATAAGACTCTAGGCAACGTTCGGGGTATGCATGGCAACTGAGGCCTCTAAGTTCACAAATGGCATTGTTGTCGGGCGGGAGGAGCGGCAGTGTTTTAATTCCTGCTTAAAACGAGCACTTTTAATAACTTCCTCTCAATTCAGTGCTATAATCTTGTGTACTGAGGTGGCGCGCTAAAGAAATGCACGTTTTTTAATTCTGAAGAGACATTATCGCACATTTACATCATATTTACTGTATGATAAAGATGCTGATCATTTTCACGGCTCGCCCACTGGCTCGTATATGCTTGGCTCGTCTCCGGCTGGCTCTATCTGTTAAATAATATATTGGCTCGCGCACCTCTAACAGAGAGTGATGAATGGATATATGACAGTGATCCCGGTAGATGGTAGAGAAATAGACTGGTGCAGACAAACTTACAAAGTCCTTCCCATTGCCTCACGTCAGAATCATCACTTTCAATAACCTGGAAATCTGCCGGCAACTCCTGCATGCCCCAACCTCATCCCCCTCACCTATTCTTAGCAGAAGCGGCAGATTCTGAGCTGTGCCCTGCTGGTGCAGAGGAGCACAGCAGAGTCTGTAGAAGAGCTGGGATCCCTAGCCACTCAGGACGGGCACCTAAGCCTTCCGGGTGCCTTCGCACTCAGGATAAATGAATACATTTTGTTCTGTGCATTAGTCGCCCCTCTGTGAGCACTATCTGGTAGATGAAGCTCTGTGTTAATAAACACATTCAGAGAGGTGGTTGTGTACAAACAAACAGCCACAATACCGTACGTTTTGAACGTGTAGTTAAATACCTGCTCATCGAGTACCTCATTGGCTGATCATTCCATGACACTACCAAAATTACATTTGGACAAATTTGCTCAACTGTAAAACACTCCCTTCTATGGGTCAGGGGCTTTGGGATTAGGTAACCTACTTTGGATGCTGTGTAAAAGAGTAAATACAAAAATGAATGCAATGAAACTAAGCAACCAGTATTGTCTAAAAGACGGTGAAAACTGACACGCATTCTGGCATTTTGTTTAGTTAATGTCGATTTTCTCATAGATGCGAGTAAAGTACTCTTAATATCTTAATGAAATCTGCACACTTTTAACTAATAGCACCGGGCGACCTTTGACAATTAGGCAGTGAATACATTTTCATTTACCCCCGAAGCTCCCCTGCCCCGCCTCCTTGGCAAACTTCATTGCCTCCCAGTGTTTGGGGGATAACCAAGACGCAGGAGAGTGAGTCAAATAGTCTAGACAATGAAAGAGAAGCCGGGATTCGGATTCACATGCTCCAATCCTGATCGCGTTGGTTAGTCTGTAAGCACTACTTTTATTAATGTGTTTTGCATTAGTAAAGCACCACGGTGTGCATGTGTGGCAACACTTCACCCATGAGGTACGTGCCAATCAATTGTTGACACAATCCACACTTTGCGTCTTTCAATATATTTATTAAGAAGTGCAGGATCTTTCCAAGGGATTCTGCACACTACATACATTCACTCCAAAAATAAAACATGTAGGTAAAAAATATTGCCATTTACAATGTCAATAGCTCTAACTCACAAATGCGAGACCTATTTGCATTGGAAATGCTTGTTCTGATGAGTTGGTGGTGGGCGTTGGTGGCAGCTCTGAAGTTGTTGTGGGCTTCTGTGGATTCGGTGTTTTTCCAGGCATTTTTCGAGGCGGCGGCAAGTGCGTCTGGACTCTCAAAGTTCGGTGGTGAACCATCTAGCTTTCTTGGCGTGGGTGTTGTTGTTTTTCTTGAGGGGGGGCTATAGTGTTGGCGCTGTCTGAGATCCATCTGGGCAGGGTTCGGGCTGTGGTGTTGGGTACGTCGTTTTCCGCGATGGTTGGGGTGGAGTTGCTGAGTGATCAGGTTAGCTGGTCGTCGGTGATTCTGGTCCAGTTTCTTCGTGGGAGTAGGTGCTGGTGTCTGTGGATGGTGGGTGTTCTGAGGGTGAAGTGGACGCATTGATGGTCAGTCCATGGGAGTTCGATGGTGCGGCTGAAGGTGATGGAGTTTCCTGTTGTGAAGAGGGGGTCGAGGATGTGTCCTGCTGAGTGTGTGGGTTCGGTCACGATCTGGCAGAGTCCAATGTTGTGGAGGTTTTCCAGGAGGGATGTGGTGCTGGGGTCCAGTTGGTTGTCGATGTGGAAGTTGAGGTCTCCCAGTAGGGTGTAGTTGGTGGACACAATGGCATGGGGGGAGATGATGTCCGTGATGGGGGTTCCTCGGAGGGTGGAGGTAGGTCTGGCCAGTATCTTGAAGTGAAGCTGTTCCATCAGGTCCGTGGGCTCGTCGGGGAGTGTGCTCAGGCGGAGGGTGGATTTGTGGACGATGGCGATTCCTCCTCCCAGGCGGGTGGGGCGGTCCTTCCTGGAGATCTTATATCCTTTGGGAATGGCGATGGCGAGGTCCGTCCCCGAGGTGGTGTTGGTCCAGGTTTCGGTAAAGAATGCTACGTCTGGGGTGGTGCTGTCGAGGAGGTCCCAGATTTCGGTGGCGTGTTTGTGGAGGGATCGGACATTGAGGAGGATGCATTGCAGGGTCTTCGGTTCGGTTGTGTTCTTGCGGGCGGGTTGCGCTGGGTCCGTGGTCTTGGCGGTGCTGCAGGTGTGCCGGCAGTGGTGACAGCTGAAGGGTCCGTGGGTGTCGGCTGGTGATGCTAGCTTGCAGTTGTTGTTGCGTCCTAGGTTGAGAGTGTGGAGTGCCGCTGGGTCGTAGCGTTGGTGGTGCAGAGATCCAGGGTTCATGGTGCTGGTCGCAGTCGGGTCGCGGACGGGCGCAGACGGGCTTGCCGTTGGCACGCCGGCAGCATGGCCGCTGTGTGGCCGCGCACTGGCCACCATTAAGTAGGGGTCAGGGAGGGCTGGACAGCTGGGAGGCAGGAGTGTGGAGGACAGCTGGATTGGGCCGGTTGCACTGGTCGTGCTGGGGGGAAGGGCCGTGGGGCAGCAGCGGCGGCGGCAAAATCAGGCTGAAAAAGGCACAAGGAAAAAGGCAAAAGGAGAGAGAAAAGTGCAAATAAGGCAGCAAAAGTGCAAGAAAGAGTGGAGGAAAGACACAGAGGACACAGAAGGAGAGAAAAGGGGGAGATTGAGATGAGGGTAAAAAACAAGTGAAAAACGGAGGAAAGACACAGAAGAAGAGTGAAGGGGGAGATAGAAGTGAGGGGAAAAAACGAGTGAAAACGGAGAGCAAAAGCGGAGCGAGAGAATGGAGACAGAGGTCCACTGGACCACCAGGGATGAGGCACAGGTGAAACCTGCGGGTGGAGGAGGGCCTCGAACACCAACACTCAAGAGTGCAGGGCTCGGGTGAAGGCCTCACTTAATGGTGGAGCTGCGAGGGAGGGAGAGCAATTTCACTGACAATGAGTCAGTGGTCTTGCTCTCCACTCTGATTTATCAGTAGGGCTTTATTCAGTCCAGGAAGGTTACACCATTGTAAGCTGCAATAAACCCCTCATCCATGTTTCCGACATCACAGTTGTATGCCTCCAGCTGGTTCCTCTTCCAATACCTCCAGACAACTGACCTTGCATTCCAACATGAGGTTAATCGTTCTATTACATCACCCACATCTGAATTCCAATGTAAATAACTATTAACCAAAACTCCTTTCTTCTCTGTATAGCATCTGCGACAGCATCTATTTTCTAAAAGTAGTACTGCAGCCAACTTCAAAACTGCTACTGTGCCTGTAATATTTTCTACTGCTTGTAAGTGGACCTGCAGTAGTCATTCCTTTCTGTATTCTGCCTGCAAGGAAGGCTATTTGCTTAGAATATAACTGCACCCTTCCAAATTCATATTAGCTATTACTCTTGAGAGAAAAACGTTAACAATCATTTCTCTCTAGTCAAAGTGGGTAAGGAAATCTAGTTGCCACCAGTTTTACTAAGTACTTTAACTGCCATCTATAGGAGAGCATAATTTCAGTGCAACTGGAGCCTCTGTTGGTGACATCTGATTATAGCCAAAGTGTACAAAATACTAGTGGTCAAGATGTATTTACTTTTTGAGGCCATTTCTTTAGTGGAACTGTAGTCTTCCTTTTTTTTCATAACTGCTGTAAAGATACCCAGTTGCCGACTGGGGTGGTTGTTAGATGTGATGTTACCATGGCGTCACTGATGATGCCATTTGTGATGTCAACTCTGCCCATTAAACCAAAGTGTTTTGGGGAAATTTCAATTGTTTTAAAGGCCCATTAATTGTACTTATTTAAAGTAGTTTTACCGTACCTTTTCAATTGAGAGAAGCTCTTTGGCACCAAACAGCAGAAGTACTGTGAACAGCTATGGGCTTGCAATGCTAGTTAGTATTGGTTAAGCACCTGCCAGGTCTTGAGTAACTTACGAAATCTCAGCAGACTATTCGTCAAGTGAATTGCTAAAGTGATGCCATTCATGATATGAGTTCCTAGACCCTAAAAAAGCTCTACCACCCCATCTCTCGTACTTAGCTGCAGGCATTTCAAATAGATATCGAAGAGAACCATGTCCTGGACACCTCCCAATAAGGCGTCCGAAGCAACAACATCACAGAGACCGCACTCCTCGCCACCATCGATGACATCCGCTCTCTCCTCGACAGGGGCGAAACCGCAGCCCTCATCCTAGTGGACCTCTCGGCCACCATCGACACTGTCTCCCAATGAACTTTAATCATGAGACTCCACAACTCCAGCATCCACGACAAGGTACTAGACTGGATACACTCCTACCTTACCGGCTGAACACAGCGAGTCAGCTATGCCGGTTCCACTCAGAACCTACAGAGATCAGTTGCAGAGTGCCCCAGGGCCCCCCTGGAGGCCATCGTCAGAAACCACGGACTCAACATCCTCTCCTATGCCGATGACACCCAGCTGATCCTCTCTCTCACTAACGAACCCACAGCCACCAAAATCAAATTTCACAACAGAATGAAGGCCGTTGCCACCTGAATGAAAGACAGCTGCCTCAAACTCAACTCAGACAAGACCAAAGTACTCATCCTGGGACCTGCCCCCTCATCCTGGGGCGTCACCCAGACACAGCTCAGGAAACTACAGAACATCCAAAACACCATACCCAGAATGGTCCTCGACATCCCCCGCCGCAGCCACATAACACAACACTTTCAACAACTCCACTTTCTCTCAATCAACAAGAGAATCACCTTCAAGCTCCTCACACTTGCCTACGAAGCTATCCACGATCCAGGATCAGAATATCCGAACCACCGACTCGCATTCCTCATACCCGCCAGACAACTTGGCTCCGCCCAACTTGCCCTGACCTCCGTCCCACGGATCCACAAGACCAGAACCGGAAGAAGATCCTTCTCCTACCTCGCTGCCAAGACCCGGAACACCCTGCCCCTCCAACTCAGGCAATGCCCGTTGCTGACCCAATTCAGGAATGACCTCAAGACCTGGCTCTTGAACTGAACTTCCACGCCCAGACGGATAAGCAGCCCCCCCCCCACCTTCAGCACCTGGAGACCCACACGGGTGAGTAAGCACACTATACAAACTCCTGGTTGATTGATTGAAATAGTAGCTAGTTTGGAGATCACAGGATGCATCTCAGAGTATATTTTTCAATTTTTCCAAGAGGATTTTAGGTCCAATTCCATAAAAGGTCTTAAGTTCGAGACATGCAGTCTTAACATGAATTCTCTTTTGTACTGTGAGCTAACTGCTGGATATATTTAGAAACCATATTATTTTTTTCAAGTTGAAGTGAAGATAGAACTAGCAACAAAACTCTGTATTTTTGTAGCCTCTGAGTCTCATATTGGGAATGTCTAAATATGCTGTGTCTTGTAGAAAAATAAATCAATACAAGATTGAATAAAAGCATTCATAACATTTACCCTTAGGGAAAATTACGAGAATTGGAAGCATTATATATGTAGATGGCACATGCATGATCTAGTTGCCAATGAAATTCGTCACAGTTCTTTGTAAACAGCTTTGCACTCCCTTAATGTACATTTTTAGCTGAATATGTTGTGTTTTGTAAGAATAGCCTTAAACGTATGCCCTTATTTTGCCTGTATCCCTACTTTAGCGCATGCGCAGCACAGGGCATGACCAGTTTCCAGGCCCAAATACCTACTGATCATTGCTACAGCCATGCCTATCGAATGCTTGCATGGCCACATAAAAACATATCAAGTGTAAATATGCTTTTTCGAAAATGTTTTGCGCAGTTCCGGTCAAGAAGGGAATTATATACATATATTGCCTTAAAAAAAGTTGAGTTAAAGGACGTTGTGACTGTGAGCCGGAACATAAAAACATTGAAATGCATTAGATTTAGCTAGCTTTACAGCTATAATTGTCAAAATAACTGCTTATAACTCCCACATTTAACATAATCAATGACTGGTGGCAATACACATGAAATAATCAATAACATCATGGATAATGTCTCTGATTTTTCATTGTATAGAACACAAAGGGATGGAAGAATACAGTTCCAATGGCAATCCAGAGTTAACAGAGATCCTTGAGGATCTTGCATGTGGGGAGACTAGTGGGATTCTATAGGTTCTATGTCAGAATATCTTACATTAAATTGTTGTGCTACAAACTTATCCAAGCTAGAATATCGACAACCAAAATATCATGAAGGTAACAAGCTAGAGGTACACAGAGTCACTAACTCCACATCTAGGAACCTTAAAGCAGGAACAGACAAACGGCTGTGACAGTCCGGATAGATGGGTGGGAAAATGTCAGGTATGGTGATATGGAGCACGTGTGGTGGACCAAAGCAGAGTCTGGGGGATGGGGGCGTGTCCATATTTGGATAAGGGTAGTTTTCTCTAGCCTATGCTTCCACTGCTCATCTTCGGGTAATGCAGTTCAATGATGCCACATTGACTTCCGGTACCAATAGATTTGGCAATGTAAACCTTTGCTAAAAAAAAGTGAAATGGCCCCTGTTGGACATTGCCCTTCTTATGGGAATTTACCCCAAAACTTTTCCTCTTAGTCTTTGCCAACACTCTCCACATGACCTTCGGAATCTGGGCACCTTCCCAATGTACTGCAGAGGGAAGGTGTGCGTGCCTGCTTCACCCGCATTGGGCAGGGGGTGCGTACACAATGGGTTTAGGTGCTGTACCTCCATGCGTTCCGTAAACAGGCGCACCACATATAGTTACGACACTGGCTAGGAGTGGGACGTATCACTGAGTGTGCCACCCACCAGATAGCCTATCAACTCTGCATCGGGCCTGTCATAGCAGCCCTGTGGGGTGCCATTGCGTCCCTGACCAGTTTGGCATTAATAACGGCTCAGCCAACCATGAATGGGTCGTCCAATACCATGAGGGCACCCATCCAGGGAAGTGTGTGTGAGTGGGAGTGAGTGGGAGTGATATTCTGCAGTCTGCCTGTGATTTCAAAATACACAGGTACCACTGTGTATTTTGATTTCATGCCAAAAGCACAATACATTTGACATTGGGTTTACCCGCATGGCTCCAGTCCATGGTGCTGCTAAAAAGTGTTCAATTTTCGAGTACCTACATATCTTCGATATCTTTGTGACCCAGGGTGTACCCTATAACCATGTGGGACTGTACTATCCGGATTGCTAGGGCGGGTCTGGGGTTGGACAGCATGTCGCACCGCACATGGCTGCTCTCCCTATTGGGGGGGTTAAATTAGGAACTGTACACAGTTTGCATACTATTGATATCATAATGATACAAGTGGGCATAGTACTGCTAGTAATATTTCCAAATGTGTTTTATGCCCAAAAGTATATGATGTTCATGCTATAATGATTGACTATGGGCGTTGAATATAAATGTTATACACATACATACTGTGTGAAGTCTCTTTTGTAATGCTCAGTGTATTTACCGAGAGTGACTGCTGTGCCTTTGCTTTACACTTTGCCTCTGAGGAAATCCTGGCTGCCCAGTACCAAGCTACCCAAGGATGAGCACAGGTTATGCAGTGAGTGTAATCACCCGCCCTTGATGGGAGCAATAGGTTCTGCCTGGCTGGGGCATCCCTTCAGCCAACCAGAAAGTGCCAGTTCCAAGAGCCCCCAATCCAGGCAAAAGTTTGGCTGTCGGTCATTCTCAAATGCTTGTGTAATTTAGCGCTTAAATTCCTCTGCGACCAGCAAGTGTTCCATCCTCTCTCCTCTATTCACCTTCTAGGACACTACCCTCCAATGGGACATCTCTTCTGCAGGTCCCACACTTTCGTTAATGCAGGCAGGGAGTGACTGAAGTTTTCTGCTTTTGAGCCCTCATCAGCAATCCTATTTTTGGCTTCTTGAGGCTCAATGTGGACGGATTAAGCTTCTAGAAGCATTACTTATTCTTTGCTGTTTCAAGTTTCTGTTGGATGCTCGCATTGTGTTTTTTTTGCTCTGGTGCCCCTCTAGCCCCATGAAACCCTTAGGGTTGCGCGATTGCTTCTATAAGAAAAGAGAATTAGCATAAGATTAAAGGACCGAATATCAAATAGAAGTCCTTGGCACTTCAAGGGCCCTAGTGATGTTCCTGCGAAACAGCAACGTTTGTTGGGGGACTTTAGGGTAGCAAATTCCTGCCCGTATTTCCCGAAGATTTCCAAACATGGAGGCTTTCGATAAATAGTGACAGCAAATGATTTTTCATGTCTGATCACATTTACCACATAACTATTGAGTGGAATCTGTGGCAGCAAAGTCTGCACACTATATTTGCCCTGATGCGTGACATTCAATGGATGATCCATTCATGCTAAAAAAACACTAAATAAATGTCTGTTATATGGAATGCAATTAGATGTACCCATATTTCAGAACGCTTTTGCACTCCTTTTAATGCGACCCGAATGTGGAATGTTTTCCACTTATCGACATAAAACCGAGATTTAAATATATCCATATGCTTCAATAGCCTCCCCCTACAATTCATTTTATGAGGCACAGTCGTTTCGCATTTTCCTTTTTGACCTGTGCACAGTAAAAAATATCAGGTTTGCAGCGTAATATCAGGAAAACGCGTTTGCCTCGCGAGTAAAATACTAAATTTCCATTCCGCGAAATATATTGAATTGTTCACCATGAACCAATTACTTTCGTAGAGCAAAAGTTTCCACTTTTACTATTTGTTTTTCCAAAGGACAGTTCGGTATTTGATCAGCAATCACGTCACCAGGTTCCATTTTAATCACACTATCTGTCACCCTAGTGAATTACCCTGCTCACGCGCGATCATCTCACTTTAACATATAGTGACATCTGGGATGCCCCTGGAAAATATAAAACGCTTATTGTTTTATTTCTGGATTAAAAGATTATCAGACATGTCTGTTGGCATGCACAATAGTTAGCAAAAAAAAAAGAAAATTAACAAATGCAGCTGTTTACTAATAAATAAAGCATCAGCTGTAAAGCAGAGAAACGAGCGGCATTTAATTGGTAAACGGCGACAGCACCTCTCGATATTACAATGCGGCTTCTTGTCCTCCGCGGTGCCAGGCGGCATGGCAGACTGACAGTGCGCCCATGAATCACAGTGTGCAGATGGCACTCTGGCTCCGGTGCAGCCATGAGCCCGGGCAGCACCGGGTCTCAGTAGAGACCTGTGCCAGCGGAGGGCCTCCCGAGGATTAGCTGTCTCCATTTCGCTCGTGCCAATCTCTCACTGGCAGAGGCACTATTTCAAAACCCACGTCCAATAAATTACAGCTGCCTGGCAAGATTTTACAGAAATGTAACACTCCGAAGGCACGGCGTGGCAATTTAATTTCTTTCCATTTTCAAAGAAAGTGTGGGGCAGCGCTTGGCACGGACAACCTTTGATTTAGAGTTAAAGAAAAAAAAAAAACAACCTTTCCCTGTCGCCAGAACCGAAGATTGCCTGCCTACACAATAAATTGTAGTTTATCTTCGTTTTTTGACATTCACAGTAATCCTCGCATATTACTAACAAGCCTTAAAATGCTGCGCGAGGCATAATCATAAGAAACAACACATTCAGATTGGTTTTCATATGGATGATGAGTAAACACTTATACTAATGAAATACACTCTTTAATATTAATTGGCCTACCAGATCCTGCAGCAAACAATTTATCTTGTTTTTTAATGTCATTATTCATGGGGTTGATGTGTTTTTAAATTGAAAGTAAGAGACTATTAGCTGTCCTGAGATTACCAGTGTCCTAGAGCCACACGAGCCTGTGTGGATCTGTACTGAAGCAAATATCCAGACACAGACCCTAGATGTTTAGTAGCAGGACCGAAACACTCTTGGTCACTGGGTCCACAGCCTGGCATACAGCTCCAACGACTTGAGACCCCAGCTACATCACCAGCGATATCTTTCCCTGTGGCCCACGAAAGGTGCATGTTTCAGGGTTCGAGCATAAGACTCATTTAAAACCTGAGCCTGTTTCTAAAACATAGTCATAAGAAAAATATTATCCAAATACTCTCCCTGTGGGCATTATTAGTAACAAAAATTTACTTACGGTAACAATGTATCTGTAAGAGACATATGTTAGTTATAGATTCCTTACATTAGAATTTCCCCCAAGCGTCAGACTGGATCCGTTCTTTTTTTCTCTAGCAGTACCCCTGCACGGCGGTAGGTGGTGTCGGTCGACTCCGCGTCCGTCGTCGGCGCCGTGGTCGCTGGGATGACGTAGGGGTGCCTACTTAGATGACACTCCTGTGGCTGACGTCAGTTCTGACAAGACGTTCCACGCCAGATGTGCAGAGCCATGCAAGACACTGACCACAACTACAGCCCTGTAAGGGAGCCCCTATCCCTAGAAATCAGTTCGCAAATTGGGAAGGATGGATGGGGCGGTAAGGAATCTATAACTAACATATGTCTCTTACAGATACATCGTTACCGAAGGTGAGTAACTGAAAGAGACAGTTAGTTATAGATTCCTTACCTTAGAATAGATACCCCATCAATACCATCCCCGGAGGAGGGACAGCGAATCAAGTTCACACCAGAAAATCCTGGAGGACCAAATGGGCAAAGTAGCCGTCCCTCCGGACTTGGCTGTCGAGGAAGTAATGTCTAGTAAACATGTGCGTAGATGTCCACATCGCCGCCTGGCAGATGTTGAGGAGTGGGACTTTGCATGCCAGTGCCATGGTTGCTGTAGTAGCCCTGGTGGAGTGAGCCCGCAGCCCCACAGGAGGATCTTTCTTAGCTAGTTTGTAGCAGATTTTTATTCAAAGCACAACCCATCACAAGATGGTACGTTTTTGAACAGCCATGCCTTTCTTGCCACCCACATATCCAAAAAAGAGCTGATCATCCACCCGGAAGTCTTTGGTGCGGTCAAGGTAGAGTGACAGCGCATGCTTAGGGTGCAGACCCTGGAGTCTCTCCACCTCCTTGGAAGGGTGCGGAGGTGGGAAGAAAGTAGGCAATGTGATGGATTGACCTATATGAAAAGGTGACCCACTTTTGGTAGAAACTAAGGCCTTGTCCTAAGCACCACTTTGTACGGATGCACAGAGAAGAAAGGGGGCTTTGAAGACAGAGCTTGAAGCTTACTCACTCTGTGAGCAGAGGTGATGGAACAAGGAATGCAGTCTTTAGAGTAAGGAGGACAGTTATAAAGAGGCTAGAAGGTACCACACATAAGGAATGTAAGAACAAGATTCAAGTCCCACTAGGGCATTATGAAAGGAGATGAAGAAATAGATGAGTAATGCCCTTAAGAATCTAATTACAATAGGTGACTTGAATAAGGATGGCTGATCTGTCAGCCGAAGAAAAGCAGAGATAGCAGCAAGATAGCATTTAAGAGTGCCCAGAGCAGAACCCTGCTGGCCCAGGAAAGAATATACAAGAGGCCCTCTGAAAGAGGGGCAGAAAGGCGATCCACAGCCTTCGCTGTGCACCATGTCACAAACTTGTTCCATTTACAGGCGTATACTGATTTAGTGGAGGGATGCCTGGTTGCAAAGATAACATTACAAACTTTGGGAGGAAGGTCGAAAGCTGTCAACTGTCGCCACTCAATCTCTAAGCAAGGAGGTGGAGACTCAACAGGTTCGAATGAAGAACCATCCCCTGCTGCTGCGACAGAAGATCCTCCCGAAGGGGCAGTCTGATCTTAGGATCGATGGCCATGCTCAGGAGCTCGGGGTACCAGACTCTTCATACCCAGTCCGGAGCCACAAGAATAACTTGGGCCCGGTCGCGCTTGATCTTCTTGAGCAGTTGGGGCAGATATGGTACAGGCAGAAAGGCGTACAGGAAGCCGCAGTTCCACTTGTGACGAAAAGCATCACCGAGCGAGTGCCGCCTTGGAAACTCCAACGTGCAAAACTGCTGACATTGCGCGTTCTCTTCAGTGGTGAACAGATCTAACCAAGGCTCTCCCCTCCACTGAAAGAGACCTTGTACCACCTCCGAGTGATCGACTAAGCACCGACGGCCGAGTTAGTCCGCCTTGGTAGACAAAGACCCGCCAGGTGTTGAACCACCAGGGTCATGCCCTAAAGTTCCAGCCATGTCCAGAGGCAAAGAGCCTCCTGACAAAGGGTCCATGACCCCACCCTGCACTGTGTGTTGCAGTACCACATGGCGGTGGTGTTGTCTGTGAACACCTGCACCACTTTCCCTTTGAGAGGATGAAGCAATGCCTTCAGTGCCAGTCAAATCGCCTGGAGCTTCAGCAGGTTGATATGGATCCTGGATTCTGCAGGAGACAAGACACCTATGATCTCCGCCTCTCCCAGATGGTTGCCCCATCCCAGGAGTGGCACATCTGTCACCACTGTTGGATCTGGTTGGGGAAGGAAGAAGGATCTGCCTCTGACCCAATCTTGGTTCATTAGCCACCACTGCCGCTGTTGTGCAGATCCCTCTGAGATCTGAAAGTAATCCGAAAGATTCTCCTGATGCTGCGCCCACTGGAACTTCAGGTCCCACTGCAGAGCCCACATGTGCCATCTGGCATGATCCACCAGCAGGAGGCCATGAGGCCCAGCAGCCTCAGAATCATTTTCACCGAAATCCAGGATAGAAGTTGAAACATTGGTATCATAGCCCTAATATCCTGGTCTCGCTGCTCGGGAGGATAAGCCTGGAACTGTACTGTGTCCAGAACAGCTCTGATGAAAGGGAGCATCTGAGAGGGTGCCAGGTGTGACTTCGGCACGTTTATAGTGACCCCAGGGAGTGCAGGAGGTCAGCCGTAGTCTAGAGGTGGGAGACGGCAGCCTGGAGTAAGCCCGCCTTCAACAGCCAGTCGTTGAGATAGTGGAAGACTGGAACCACTGATCTGCGCAGATGAGCTGCGACCACCACTATCACCTTTGTGAACACCCGTGGGGCACTGGTAAGGCCAAAGGGGAACACGGTGAACTGAAATTTCTCGTGGCCCACCGCGAACCGTTGTTAGCGTGTGTGGGCCGGCAAGACGGGGATATGGAAATAGGCGTCCTGCAAGTCCAACACCACCATCCAGTCTCCGGGGTCGAGGGCAGACAAGATCTGAGCCAATGGGAGCATTTTGAACTTCTCCTTCCGGAGGAAGAGGTGCAGGGCCCTGCGGTCTAGAATAGGACGGAGGCCTTTGTCCTTCTTGGGCACCAGAAAGTAGCGGGATTAGCAACCGCGACCTACTTCTGGTGCAGGGACCCTCTCTATATCCCTCTTGGCCAAGAGAGTTAAAACTTCCTGGTGGAAAAGTGCCAATTGATCCTCCGGCATGGGTTTGAAAGACGTGGCATGGAGGTAGGGGTAGTGTTGAAGGGGAGGGAGTAGCCCCTTCGTACTATTTGCAAAACCCACCTGTCCAATGTGATGGATTGCCAGTGGAGGAGGTGATGGGGAATCCTGCCTCCCAATGGCCATTGATGGGCCTGACACGCTGAACTAGGAAGGCTTGGAGGCTGCGGCGGGGTGGGAAGAGTGGACTGGCCCGCCCGCTGGCTCCCAGACAAGCGAGGTCGCTGAGTCCCACATCCGCGGCCACACAGAGGCTGGGCAGCTTGTATGAGTTGGTGGCTTGACTGGGCCGGACGTGGTTGGGCACCCCTTCTGTAGCCACGAAAGGGACGAAAAGCAGACTGGAGTGGACGATAAGGTGCAGCGTGGCCCATAGATCTGGCTGTAGCCCGAGAAACTTTAAAGTGCACAAGCGTCGAGTCTGCTTTGTCACCAAAAAGACAACGCCCATCAAAGGGCATGTCCAATAAAGTTGACTGGACATCCCCCAAAAAGCCAGATGTCCTCAACCAGGCAATCGTTCTGCCCAGTGAGTCAGTGGTATCCAGTCCACATCTAATCGTGAATTTGGCTGTGTCTCTCCCATCCACCACTGCCTGGGAGAGAATGGCCTGGGCCTCCTCCGGGCATTGAGGCAGCACTTGCATGACCGTATCACAGATGGTATGGAAGTATCGTCCCAAGAGGCATGCAGTATTCACAGACCTCAGTGCCAAGCTGGAGGAAGAGAATATATGCTTCCCAAGGTGATCCAGCTTCTTGGATTACCCATCTGGAGGGGCAGAAGGGAACGGCCCTTTGAAGAAGAGACTTGGAACACCAAGCTCTCTGGGGAAGGGTGCTGGGTCAAGAACACTGGGTCACCCGGGGCCAGGCAGTGGCGGCAGGCAATCATCCTCTCCACAGGAGGCCCTGTGATTGGCTTGGACTAGGTGCCCAGGAGGGCGTCAGTGAGGGCTTCGTTAAACAGCAATAGGGGTTCAGAAGTGTCACCGCAGGTTGAAGAACATCCGTCAGGAGGTTAGTCCTGACTGCCACCGAAGGGGACTCAAGGCCCAAGACCTCGACCACCCTTCTAACCATGACAGCATAGGATGCTCCCTCCTCCGTAGCCAAGGTAGGAAGAGAAAGCAAGCCAGTGTCTGGAGAAGTGTCCAGATCACTAGCGTCACCCAGGTCCCCTCACCAGTCTGGTTCTTTCAGTTGGTCAGCTAAAAGGTCCAGCGACCCCTTCCCAGTCCTCATCACCACCCTCTGGTCGATAGGGAACACAAGGGATGAACAGGGGAACAAAAGTATTCTCCGGCGTTGGTTCCGACGTTAGTCCGACTCCGGGTCTAACTCAGGAAAGAGGATGGGGACAGTGTCGGTCAGGGGCATGACTGGCGCCAGGGGAGTCAACATCAGGATTGGGACCGGGGCAGGCCTAGTAAGATCGACCGGCGTCTATCTGGGTCCAGGCCTGAAACCATGGGGGTCCGCCAGTGCTGGAACCGCCATCATCGAAGGCCCAGGACCCCCGACCTGCCCCACAGGGCCCGAAGGCGCGCCAGAGGAGTCAGTCTGCCCAAAGATGAGGTGTAAGGCCTCATAAGATTGGCGATGCTGGGCAAGGGATGCTCAAGCTCCCGGCAATGGGGGGGGGGGGGAGGTGCAGAGTCGTCCCTGAATCAGGCACCACAAACGGGGCCTTGGAACGACATGCTCTGAAACCTGCGTCATGTCAGCCGACTGACTGGGAGGAGGCGAAGAGTGCATGTGCTTCTTTGCCTTGTTCTTGTGCTTGGATTTACCCGATGATCTTGATGACTGGGAGTGTGACGAGGAGTAGGGGCTCTGCGAATGGCCTCTAGACCTTCCTCTCGAACAAGACCTGTAACGACGCGGAGCTGACCGCTGGGCCTCCAGTAAATTCCGGGACCGCTCCTGCAAAGTTTTTGGTGCCATGGCCTGGCAGTCGGAGCATGACTTTGGGTCTTGGTACCGCTCCAGACACCACAGATACACAAGGTGTGTTTCCTTCACTGACATCATCTTGTTGGCACATCCCTCAGGCACCAGGAGGCGATATACTTGAAAAGAAGTCGACAAAACATCACAAAAAGGCTAGCCAAAAAAGTGGCAGAAGGGTAGCTCTCTCCGAATCTGCGTCGGTGTCTAAGTAGACACCGCAACGTCATTCTGACGACCACGACGCCGGACGCGGAGTCAACTGATGCCCCCTACCGATGCGCATGGGTACTGCTAAAGAAAAAATCTCTAGATCCAGTCTGATGCCTGGTGGAAATTCTAAAGTAAGGCATCTATAACTAACTGTCTCTTTAAGAGTTTCTGACCAGAAATTCCATTTGCACCAGGAAACAAACGCAACTGAATCATAGCCTCAGATGCACAATCTGTTACTGAGACTTGCAGAGACTTTCTGAGCTTCAGCATATGCTGAGCCATCCCTTAAACTATACCTTGGCATAAATGATAAAACAACAAGTTAAAGTCTGGTGCAAAAATCCGTCAAACCAGCCGGGCAACTAATGATAAACCAACCAAACAACTTCACTTGGGCACAAAATCTACTGCATTTAATACAGTTATAACTGCAGCCCAAACAAGAATTAATGAAATTCGAAAACCTCAAATTAGTTTATGTCACAGAATTGAACAATACAGAATTTAAAATAATCAATTTGCAAAGTTGAAAAATACACTGATATTAAGACGCATACCTGTAAATTAACCCTATTTGAAATCATTGCGAACATTTAGAAAAATGCCGGGAATGCACAATAATTAGACACACATATTGCCTGAGGAAAACAATACATACTTAATAACCCCAAATGATAAGTTTTTTTCCTCGAATGGTGCCTTCACCGTTTACCTCAGTGCCAGCTTACTGCTTTCAGATTTGAATCTCCCGCATGCTCTACCGATATAAATTTGCAGTACTTTTTACCTGAATACGCATGAGTTCATTGTTCCAACAGCTGCTGCCACTCTTCCAATTAATTCCAATTATATTCACTTCTCTACAGGACACTTCGGTAATTAATGAAGAGTAGGGGGATAGAGTGACTATATTTCTTACCTTTGTCCATATTTTTTATGGAAATGAAGAAGTCCTCTGGTGGAGAGTTGTTGTCTCCATCAGTCACAGAGAAGCGGAAGTTGTCATGGCCTTTTGATCCTATAATGGTTGTGTGGAAGTACCAGAGATGGTTCATGTCCACATCCTCTTGAGTGAAGTTCATGCCGGGATATACAGTGATCCATCCAGAGTTAGCCTGACAAAAAAATGCATGTTGGTGATTGGGAATGAACAATAGTGTTTTCTGCTTTACATGAAGTCTTTACACATTGTATCATATTTAGTGACTGGGAAAGAAAATGTAGCATGATGATACAAGTGGAAGACTTTAAAAGCAGAAGATGCAAACAAATATTTATTGTAGAATGATACCAATTTACTATAAACAAGCCTGCATCGGTTTGCATTTTGGGAAACAACCTAAAGCTACTAAAACAATTTCCCTTGTCATGAAGACAATTCTGTCCCATTAATGACTATTCAGTTTGTGAATTCCATCCAGGAAAAGAAATGGTTTGTTTCCTTAATGTCACAGGATGACTATACTCTTTCGTGTTTCGGAGTTTTTTTAAAAAAAGCCATACGGACCACCAGGTTCCTTTGTGGTGCGAGACACATTCTTGCCAGCTGTGATTGGAGGAAATATAAGGCTAATGGCATAGAAGGCACGAGGTTCTGAAGTCTTAGTTAACTAAAACCAGTGCTTGAGATGGTGATTGCAGGTTGGGTCCACTGCTGGGACAGGTGTCCAAGTTTTTTCTGATGTGCTATTTTGGGCAACAAATTATTGCTGCGAATTAATAACTTTAATTATGCATGAAGTTGTAATCGATGAACTAATGATGGTGCACCTAAAATGTCATTATTATTTTCTTTAAATGCATGATTAATAATGCAGTATCGTTAAGCAACATTTTTGTATGAGACACCATTATTTAAAAATATATGGAGTGTCTAGGGATTAGCTTGTCAAGCTCCATGTAGGACAGTGCCCCTTTTTTGTCATGGTCATCTCCACTTTTTGCCACTGGTACGGATATTTTTTGACTCATATGCACTGGGTCCCTGCTAACCAGGCTCCAGTGCCAGTGCTCCTTCCCTAAAACAAGCTAAAATGGTCTAACAGTTACCAGGTAAGTGGTATCCCTGGTACCTAGGGCATAAGTGCCAAAGAGGGTCCCTAACGGCTGCAGCAAGTATTATGCCACCCTAGGGAACCCACATACAAATTGCATGCATCCTGCCATTGTAGACTGCCTGTCATGATGCAAACCGTGAGTGCAAACACGTCATGGCACGCTTACTGAAAGCCATGCCAGAGTCACTGCTTGTAATATATGTAAGTCACCTATACAGCAGGCTTTGTAGCCCTAAGGCAGGGTGCATTATATTACATGTGAGGCTATATCCACATGAGAAGATTTGCCCCTGTGCTGTCTAGTCCAATTGCTAGATGGGACAAGTGAATAAGGAAGCCGTCTTAAGTATATGTACTGGACACTGGTGACTATGAGTTCCCCAGCTACATAATGGCTTTACTGAAATCTATGGTGTTTGGTATCAAACTCCTTGTCTTAATAAATCTGTTCTTTTGCCAGTACAAGATGTATTATGACATGCACCCAGAGGGCACCTTAGTGGTCCACCCTAAAATTCCTACCCCCATCTAATGTCCTGGCTGACTGGTCTTGCCCAACCTGCCACCACAGACATGTTTCTGACCCCCTGCAGGTGAGAGTCCATGCTCTCTGAGGCCAGAAACAATGCCTGTCCCAGATGAAGGTGTTTCTCACCCCCTTCAGCAGGATGGCTAGTGATTTAGCATATCAAGGCCAGGGGCTTCAAAGCCCCTGCCTCCTTTGATATGTGACCCTGGCATCTACCAGACCTGGGAGATGCCACCCCTTGCCCCGAGGCCCATTTGGCACCAGGACAGCTAGGAAATTAGCTATGCAACCAGGAGTGTTGCACCACCAGGCTAATAAACACACCTAAGGTGGGCTGCCTGATTTTACTCCATGAAAAAAGGATTCTACCATCTTGTTTTTGGTGAAGTTAGGAACTCTGGGACAGAGTCATTCCCACTACCTACAAGAAGTGGCCATATAGGGGTGTAGTTACCCCAAAAGTAAGAAGCCCATTGGCTACTACCCTTCACTCCCTTTAACACCCCTAAATTCATTATTTAGGTGGCCCCCTGACACCAGGAACTCAAATTCACCTGATGTTAGAAATTGGTTCTCTAGTTATTATTATTTATTATTATTATTTGTAGGGCGCAAACTAATCATCCCCATGGGGATCTCTCGGCGCCTCAATATCAGACAGAGCAGAACAGAGATCGATGGTTAGTGACAGATCAACCAGGTTTTGAGAGTTTCTTAAACTGCCAGAGATTGGGACATGCACGGATGTTGTCTGGCAGTTGGCAGAGGTTTGCACCCTGTCAAAGTAGGAACCACAATCCTAGCCAGGGTAAGCTAGATACACACCATAAATTAACCTGTGCTCACCCTCTGGTAGCTTGGCACAGAGCAGACAGGCTTAACTTATGAGTTAATGTGTAGAGCATTTGACCTTGACACCCACCACCCACCACCACCACCAAAAGACTCCACACAGAAAAATAGAGAATATGTATCTGAGTAAAACAAGACCAAAATTACAACAATCCAAACAGTAGGAGTAGAGATGACTTTTCAAAGAATAAATGAAAAAATTGCACTTAGAAGTCACTAGTGGTCAAAAGGTTACTTGAGGTCTCGAGGGACCAGTTCAAATTTCAGGCCGACCGCGTTGGAGGGCAGGCTGGATACAGGACCCACACAGGTCCAGCTGAAGAAATACCTTGGCTGGAGCAAGTGTTGACGTTGGGAGCCTACTGTGTCATTGTTGAGCCAAGAAAACATGGTCCTGAGTCGTCGTCGAACTCTATAAAAGTGAATGAAATGCATCATTGTCGAGCCACATGGAGCGTCATCGTTGAGCCGTGCAAGCTGTGGATCCACTGTCACCAAGCAGCCTTTGCATATGCATCGAATGGCAATGCGGCAGTATAGGGTTACTTCGGTAATGAGACAAATTTGATGTCCAATACAGTGTGAACAAATACATTCTGTTGAGTTTGTAGTCTTTTTTCAATTTTGTAATCCATGGCTCATATATTATTCATCATGTATGTAGGGTTACACGACTATCCCATTAGTGTTTCAAATTCATCTCATTACCGAAGTAACCCTATAGAGGGGTGAATAGTGCCCAGGGGACACATCCTAGTATTGGATACGCAGATAATTTGTATGATTCTATGTACTGGATCGGAGTACGATACCCCAGGAGCACATAAGAAATATAAACCACCCTTAATGTTCACCACGAACCAGGTTGTGCACGTAAAACAATAATTATCTAATGCGGCAGTATTCTCACACAGTCGAGGCTATGCGTTGGTTTTTGCAGAAATCAGCTGCAGAATCCACTTCTGAGGCCTTGGACTGGAGGAAGCACTTCGGAGAAGGGTAGGACTCACAGATGACAGTGTCCATCAGCACAAGCAGGATTGCAGGAAATCTTTTGTGTCCCAGAGAAAACAGGAGGGAAGCCCTAGGAATCACTCTGGGTTCAAGTGAGATGGGTCCAGTCCTTGTCCTCAGCAGGGCAGAGATCAGCAGGCAGCAGGGTAGCTCAGAAAAGCATAGAATCATTTCCTCAGAACAGTCAGCCAAGGCAAAGTGGAAATCGTTACAGCACAGCAGTGATTATTCCAACAGAGTTGCTGTCCTGTTTTGTCCCCATCTCCAGGTCAACCCAAAACATGGGAGCCTGTAGTGCAAGCGACCCGCCAGACAAAACACCTCTAAACCAGAGCACCCTCAACCCACATTGGAGCCTAAGGAAGATGCACCCTTGCCCCAGAGACACTCAAGAACCCAAGCCCCCCCTTTGGATTCTCACAGACTTGTCTCCAAATCCCCTCTTGCAGTATTTTTCTGTTACAGGTTTTCTCCATACCTTCAGCGGTAGTGTTTGAGGCTACCTTTGCGACCAGCACTTTTGTAACCGGACACACCAGGGCAGGTAAACCAAATCTGCTGGTAGTTCTAAGAACCTTGGCCCCTACTTACAGAAGAACAACCCTGTAACTGGATTGCAATTACCCCCTCTGCAGTGTATGTTTCTCCCATAGGATAACCTTACAGGGTTCAAGGCTCATGCCCCAAATGTGACTGCTTTTTCTAAATTAGTGTTAGATTTCCCTATTGAGTGTGTGTCTCATTTATTGACTTTGTGTGTGCAACAAATGCCTCTGATAAGCCTAAGGCTGCGCGACCACACTACCACAAATAGAGCACCTTGGGATTGTTAAAGCAAGCCCCAATACATGAATAAAGGATACCTGGACTCTCTGCACAGTGTACCTCATTTTGGCACACTATACAGAGAGCCAAACTGTATTAGAAAGCATGTATTGTGAATTAAACTTTCCATCATGTACCTGCTGTATTAGTTTGAACGATTTCTTCTGGAAGTTCTGATGCAGTGTGATAAGGAACATAATTTTATGAGCAAATGTCTCATATTATGTTGTACATCTCCGGAGTGCAGTTCCTGAGGAAGCAACTTCCAACTCCACACAGACAGAAAAAGTACCATCCGAGGCACCCTCGCCTAAATACCACCCGGACCACACCCCAGCTTCTGCAATGCCATCCCTGACCTCATCGCCCCAATCACCATCGACTCTGAGCACTGCATCTTCCTAGGTGAGCTTAACTCCCACCTCAATGATTCCAGGAATACCAACACAAGCAACCTCTTGGAAAGCATGAGCAACATCAGCCTCAAGCAACTTATCACTGACCCCACCCACTTCACAGGACACATGCTCGACCCCATCTTCACCTCCAGCGACAGTCAAGTACAACAACATCGCACAGCTCACCTAGACTGACCACTACAACGTCCACGTCACCATCTCAGGACCCACCGACACAGGTATCGTGCCTCCAGCAACAGGGGCAGAGACTGGAAAAAAGATTTCAGAGGACCAGTTGACCAACGCTCTCTACTCCCACCTGCCAGACACATCACCCAACCCAGAACAGGCTGCTAAGAGTTTCTCCTAGTGGATCACAAAATGCGCTGACAAAATCACTCTTGCCAAGCCAGCCAAACCGAAAAGACCTACCGGAAGAGCCATCTGGTTCACTGAGGAGCTGAAATCCACCAAATTCAACTGTTGGCAACTAGAGAGGAAGTGGCACACCAGCAAAAAGACAGGATACCATACCACTTTCAAGACAACACTCAACCAGTATAACTGCCTCCTGAAAGAGACAAAGAAGAACACCCTGGCAGACGTAAGAGAAGCCAGCACAAACCACGGCAAGGTGCTCTTCACATTGATGGAGCATAAAAGTTTAATGACGGTTGCCTCTATCAATTATCACCATCAAATGAGATTTACAACAATAATTTTGATAAAACGTGAAAAATGTTTGAAGACAAAAAACATGAGATTTTCAAATGCATCGTAATAGCATGTAGAAAGGTTTATTAAATGTGAAAATGTGAAAGACGTAAATAAAGAGAATAATGTATTTGCTCATGCAATGTAATCAATGTTTAAGAATCTAAACATAGTTAACCTATAAAATGTGCTACTGATGACTTCTAAGCGGCCGATTCCGATCCGGGTCGGAAAGCACTGTGACCGAGCCGGATCCGGAGTGTTTTCCAACCAAGCCGGAGTCCTGCAGTCCGACCGAGCGAGTACGATGCGGCCGTATGCTGCCAGACTCGGTTCGGTCGGACTCCCATAGAAGTCAATGGGAGCCAGTCGTACGATGCGTACATGGGCTCCCATTGGTTGAATGGGTACGTCGCGGACAAGGGCGTCCCCTACAGTGGGTACGCGTCGGTGCCAACCGCACCGTACATGCCTGTGTTGGGGAGACCCATGGGTCTCCCCCTGTGTCCGAGTCGTAGGGCTGCAGGTGACAGAGGGTCCGACGCGGACCCCCAAAGGCAACCACCTGGATGCGTGCATCCTACTGGCTCGGTCGTGAATCACAACCATTGCACACCACGGTTAGCTTACGACCGAGACGTATGGAGCGGTTCGTACCCGGAATCAGTGAATTTCATGTAGCTCGCATCGTGCTCGCTCGTACAGTAGTCGTACATAGTAGTCAATGTACCTTTTAGATGCGACACGCAGGGCAATGAAAGTGTTGCAACGATGTTGATGCGTTGAAGATTTTGGTGCAAAGAAATAATGACGTGAAGATCTTCCAGATGTGGTACGCTTCTCCGATGTTGCGAGAAGACTCAACTCGATGCTTCAGCTGCAGCGGCGACACCCTTTACGTGATGTAACGACAGCGGCCTTGGCAGCGACACTCTTCTCCGACGTTTGCGAGACGCTTCCGCTCGATGTGATGTTGCAGCGGCGACACCCCTTTACGCGATGCGACGACAGCAGCTCCGACGGCGGCACGCTTCTCCGTGGATGCGAGGCGCTTTTCTTGATGCGGTGCAATGCGACAACTACGATGGCTGCGATGGCGACGCGCTTCTTCTTCGGTGCGAGACTCTTCTCTTGATGCGGTGCAATGCGTCAGCTACGATGGCTGCGATGGCGACACGCTTCTTCGGCGTTGCGAGACACTTCCTGGATGATGCGAGACGCTTCCGCTCGATGCGATGCTGCAGCGGCGACACACTTTACGAGATGTGACGGCGGCACGCTTCTCCTTCTTGAGTCGCGCTTCCAGCTCCTTGCAACACGCAGTCCCTCAGAAGGCCCAACAACAGCAGCAGGCACTTCCAAAGAACTCTGGGGAGCTGGGGGGTGATGTCTGTTGTTCCTGAGACTTCAGCAGGAGGCAAGCTCTTTTCCAAGCCCTTGGAGATCCTTCACAAGTTGAGCAAAAGTACACACAAAGTTCCTTTCTCCTCTCTTTGGCAGTAAGGCAACCACTGCAGGCCAATCCCCCAGGTTCAGGGATAGTTTCCTCCTCAGCTTCTTCTGGTTCCTCCCTCAGCAGAGGTTCTTCTTGTTTTCCCAAAGTGATCTAAATTCTTGGGATCAGGGTCCCAATCTTTATACCCAGAAATCCTTTGTCCTCTGAAGGCAGAGGGGCCTTTGCCCAGTCCAAACCAGTTCCTGAGCACTTTGTTTACCAGACTTCTCCTTTCCTTTCACAGTGCAGGGAAGAAACATTAGACGCCCCACTGGAGGTGGAGCCAGCATTGTTGAAGGCAAGTACAGCCCTGGAGCACTTTGTTGACAGGATTCCTCCTCTTCATTCACTGTGCAGGGCAGAGACATCTGCCGCTCCACAGGAGGTGGAGCCAGCATTGTGGAAGGCAGGCACAGCCCTATTCAGGTCCCAGGTGCAACTCCTCCCACCCATCTGGATGCAGATCTCTCTATTCACCCCTGGGGCACCTCATCCTGTCTCCTGGCATTCCCCAGCCCTGTCACTCAAACTCCAGACAAAGGAATACACAGCCTAGCAGAGGCAGGTTTGAATGGTTAGACAAGAAAATGCCTACTTTCTAAAAGTGGCATTTTCAAACACAGAATGTTAAAACCAACTTCACTAAAAGGTGTATTTTATCATCCTGAGTTCAGGCATACTAAATTCGAATTTCTACCATGTTCCCTGAGTCAGTTAGGATTATAAGATGTAATAACCAAACTGCCCATTCTGGCCTATGGAGAACAGGTAGCCTTGTAATAGTGAAAAACGAAAATGGCTGTAATTCACTATTAGGACATGCCACACACACCAGGGGATGTCCTACCTTATACTTACAATGCACCCTGCCCTTGGGCCTACCATAGGGGTGTCTGATATGAAGAAAAGGGAAGTTTAGGGACTGGCAAGTGGGTGCACTTGCCCAGTCAGCATGACAGTACCAGACTGCACGCAGGCTCTGCAGTGGCAGACCTTAGACACATGTTTACAGGCTTCTTCTGTGGGTGGCACAACCAGTGCTGCAAGCCCACCAGCAGTATTTGGATTACAAGCCCTGGGCACTCCTGGTGCACTGTACGAGGGTCTGACAGGTAAACCAAACCAACCAATCATGGAATCACAAATTATACATTAATTTACAATGGGGAGAGCATATGCACTTTAGCACTGATCAGCAGTGGTAAAGTGCCCAGAGTCATAAAACAGCCAACAACAGGTCAGAAGAAATATAGGAGGAAGGCAAAAAGTTCAGGGATGACCCTGCAAGAAGGGCCAAGTCCAACAGGCCTCAAATGCTTTCTTTTCCTCGTTTGAAAAGCAGAAACTAGCTAAAGTAATCATTTTGGACGCTGTGAGAACTTTTTATGAAGTTTCTTTCTTAGGCTTAAAACAATAGATTCTCTCTTGAATCTGTTTTGACAGAAACGTATCAATACAATTGCAAACCCAGAGAGAGCATGTGGGAATGGACAATGAAAAAAATGAATTTTGTTACTTCCTAGGAAAGGATGGAATTATAAAACTATTGAATTTGATGATTTTGCAAAAGGATTACTTAATGCTTCTTGATTTCTTAGTGAGGTATTGCTCACACCATGAGCAGCCCGCTGTAGACAACCAATGGAAACCATATCGTACGATGGAAAGGATACTTTGTGGGTATAAACTGAGAACTTTTGGAAGTATAATTTCCCCATTGGAGGAGAAGTCAGGGGCTGGTTGTCATTTCAATTTTCCTGCCTGGTATGCTGTCGGACTGAACTCTGATTTCATTTCATATGTCAAACCCATTTGAACTGACCTTTCCGAACTGACTCAAACCTGTAATTTGCCAGCTGGTAAAGTGTTCAGGTACAACTCTTCAGCTGAAGAGTTTATGGACTCATTCCTGTGACTCACTGCGCACCGACTCTGCATATTTGGTTTGTATAACCTAAATGCTGAAACTTGGTTTTTCCAATGTTCTCTCTCGTCTTTCCTAGGTATCCAGCAAATGTTTATTCTGTTGAATCTGTATGACATTGTGTGACTAATTGTACTAAATGATTTCTTTCAAATCTGATTATATTGCGATTTATGTTCTCAACCATTCACATTGAGGCTTGGATAAATGGTTTACATGATAAAATATATCTTATTCGAGTCATTCTTGGTGTGAACTTTTTTGTCGTAAGTTTTATCAATAAAAATATCTGAAGTGATAGTTATATGTTGTTAGCATTATTCTGGCATTTTCTTATTCCAGGTCCTCATCAGGGTTTGCCTCATGTTCTCTAAATATCCAAGTCCCTGTAAGCTCACATAAAAGATCCATTGGAGGACCAGTGACAGTTTAGTGTGATGATATGGGCCCATTGAGGAAATAGATGATAAAGGAAATATATGTGATGTGAGTATAATTAAACATTTGCCCAGCTTTCCTATGCAACACCATCATAAGGAAGTTCTCCAACCCCGCAGGCATCGAGAAGGACATTATCCCCTCCCAAGAACTTTGTGACACCCTGGCTGACTTCTTCTACAACAAGATATCCACCATCTATGAAAACTTCAGACCTCAACTCCACACTGTCTACAGCATCAACTTGCTTATACCCATGAACACAAACCTAAAACACCTGCTTACCCACTGGGACCCTCTCGCATCTGAAGCCACAATCTCCATCATAAACTCTGTCTACCCACAGATCCCTTTCCCAACCACATCTTCAACCTCAGGAGTAAGACGATTGGAGAAAAGCTCAAGAAAGTCCTGAACACCCCCATCACCTCGGTCACCTTCCCTGAGGACTAGAAACACGCTGTAGTGAGGCCCCACCTGAAGAAACCATACACTGATCCAGCAGAACCGAAGAACTACCGGTCCATCTCTATGCTCCCCTTTTCAGCAAAGGTTCTCAAGAAGGCAAACAACCAGTAACTCACAAGCACCTCGAACACAGCAACTTCTTGGACTCCTTTCAATCCGGATTTCAAGCCAGTGACAACACCAAGACAGTTCTGATCGAAGCCAACAACGACATCAGGTCCCTCGTGGACTGCAGCGAAATGGCAGCCCTCATCCTCCTGGACCTGTCAGCCCCATTTGACACCGTCTCCCATCACAGCTTGACCAACAGACGTCACCACATCAGAATCCAGGGAGATGCCCTCAAATGGATCACCTCATACCTCACCAGAAGAACCCAGGGAATCCGTCTCCAACCATTCACTTCGGAACTCAAGAAGATCATCTGCTGCGTCCCCAAGGATCGTCCCTCAGCCCCATCCTCTTCAACACCTACACGACCCCCATGGCCAACACCATCAGATCACACAGACTCAACATCCTCTCCTACGCCGACTACACCCAGCTCATCCACTGTCAGAAGACCCATCCACCGCCAGAGCCAACTTCCACAGATGTATGGTGAACGTCATCGACTGGATTAAGGACAACTTTCTCAAGCTCAACACAGGAATAACACCTCACCATGGAACAACACATGGTGGCCTGCGGAGCTTGGCCCATCACCAGGGTCAACAGACTGTGCTCATAACCTTGGCATCATTTTGGACAGCAAGCTGTCTATGAAGAAACAGGTAAACACAGTCTTATCCACCTGCTTTCACACCCTACGCATGCTCCGCAAGATTTTCAGGTGGCTCCAAGTCAACGCCAGAAGGACTGCCACGCATGCCCTCATCACTAGCAAGCTGGACCACAGGAACCCACTCTACGCAGAAATCACTGCATGCCTCCTCAAGAGACTACACACAATACAAAACTCAGCAGCAAAGCTCATCATCGACCTCCACAGAAGGACCCACATCACACCCCACCTCAAGAAGTTACACTGACTCCTGATTCAGAAGAGATGCCAGTTCAAGATGCTGACCCAAGCATACAAATTCCTGCACAACGAAGGGCCAGCATACATCAACAAACGCTAGACCTTCCACCAAGTGACTAGACACCTACGATCTGCCTTCCTCTTTCTAACAGACACACCCCGGATCCGCCAAACCAACAGTTGAGGATGCACCTTCTTGCACCTGGTGGCCAAAGGATGGAACAGCCTTCCCCTGCACCTCAGGACCACCCCATCATTCCAGCAATTCAGGAGAGGACTCAAGACCTGGCTGTTCAAATGAACCAATCACCAAACAGCAGCTAGCAACTCCAGGGCCTTGAGACCTTCATGGGTGATTTGCTGCGTTTTAAAATAACTGATTGATTGAGGGGCGTGGCTTTGGAGCCTCTGGAGATGGCCACTGTTCCCGAGAGCCCCGTCGGGACACGAGGCAACGGGACGGCTCCAGGCTGTTAGCAGGAGATAACATCGGAAACTGAGCTCTAACGTATGCGACCGCTGGGGAATCGCATGGTGAGACCTGCGCATGCATTTTAGGCTATTTACCGGCCGCAACTCAGCGCATCGTCGCGGCCGCCATTTTGTTTTTTTGTTTTTCGGCGCTCCTGCAATTTCCCGCTGGACGCTGTGGGATGTTTTCTCCTCACAGGAAAATCATTTTCTTCGTCATGAAACCATATTTCCTCCGTTTTTGATAATCTTTTCCTTCATTTGACCCCTAATATTTATTTATTTATGCTGCTGTCTTCTGGATTATCATAGTTTGTTTTCCTCCTTATCTCGTTCACCAGATTGACTTTAGTGGTTCTAATTTTTCTCCACATCACATAAGATGGTTCACCTCTCGCTGTTCTTCATGGCAATGCCTCGCACTAACCGTAGTGGAACGCTTCACTCCAATGAGGCGGTTTTAGAGGATTATAACCCGTTTAATGTCCTACAAGATCCCATGGAAGAAAATAACAATGACTCTGTTGGTTCTAATGGCTGTGCTCCTTCCAATCCTTGTTTAGGTGCAATACAAAGCTCTAAAATACCCTCTGCATTGGCGTCTGCATCAGGCAAACGAGTGAAAGTGAATCCACCTTCCCCCACTAATTCATCATCTTTAATTTCCATGGAGCTCATCCTTGATGAAATTTGTGCGCTTAAGCCACATATGGAGAAAAACAATACCCGCAGAATCTCGAGGCTAACTGGTCGCTCACAGAACAGAGAGTTGGGGACCTAGAGAAACGTGTTGATTCTGTGCAAGGACTTACAAGTCAAGTTCCTCATATATCCAAAGAGATAGAACAACTCAAGCAGCAGATCGAAAATTTGGAAAACCGCAACAGACGCAATAATTTACGCATTTATGTCATAGTTGAGGGCCTTGAAGGCTCTAACCCAATCTCCTTTTTTCAAACTTTTTTGCCAACTCTTCTGGGTCTTCCTGACAGCCCATCTTGGAATATCCAGCATGCTCATCGTCTAGGTCAGATCTCTCGTTCTCCATCATCTTCTGCGAAACCTAGAGGAGTTATTTTGCACTTTCTAGAGTACATAGATCTGCTCAAGGTCCTACATGCTGCCAAGCAACGCGGAAAAATCTCTTGGAGTGGATCTAACCTCTTTTTTGTCCAAGACTACGCCAAGTCAACAGCGGATCGTTTGAAAAGATTTCTGGAGATGAGACCTGCGCTACGTAACCTGAAAGCTCGATATGGCTTGTTCCACCCTTGCCTCTTCAAAGTGACTTACTATAACAGAACAACTAATTATGAAGATCCTGCACTCCTCCAACAATTCTTGAACAGTTGTAGAGTGGATTCCATGGAAGTACCTCGACCGTGAAAGGCTCATATATCCCAGCATGATTCTGTTTGTTATTTGTTTTGTTCTTATTAGTGACTATTCTCCCGTCTTCTGTCTTATGTGACATCTTGTTGTATTGATATGTTCCTTGTTAATGCCTTTCTTTTTTCCATTTATTAGGTAACGGTTTTGTGGTCCCTCGCCGTTGTTTCCTCTCTTCAATTTTCCTGGAAGCTGTTCCCCTTCTTGTCGTCTCGTCTTGTGGTCTTCCGTTCAGCGTTCCATCTTCCCTATGCGGCACCACCATCCCCGTTCGTATTGTCTTTCTGTGGTGTGTCTTTTGTTACAATATTTTGTCACCAATTGTTTCTTCTGTTTGGTTCCTTTGTTATGCGTTATGTTCTTACTTTCTTTCTCTTCCTGCACTATCTTTCCTTTCCCTCCGATTTTTGCTCCTTTCTCTATTTCTTATATTCTTCTTAGTATTTACTTCAATTTCCTTATTTTACTATTCTTTACTATTTCATATTTTTCGGCTTTATTCTGACAATATTCCTCTATTTCAAGCTTCAATCTCTCAAATTACCATATGATATTTTATTCTCTACTCATGTACATAATTGATCTTCTCAAAGTTTTTCGTTATAATTTATATTTTTAGATGTCGTTAAATATATTATCTTGGAATGTTAAAGATTTGGGCTCTCCCATTAAGCGACAACGAGTCTTGTCTCATCTAGCAAATTTAAAAGGAGACATTGTGTTATTACAAGAAAATCATATAAAAGATTCTGAAATTACGTCGTAATTAGGTAGGCCATGCTTTTGCGTCTCCTGGTTCAGGGAAACGTAACGGTGTTGCTATTCTCTGCCATAAACGGTTAAATATCAAACTCATAAACCAAGATAATGGTTCTGATGGCAGATGGGTTGCAGTGTCTTTGTTGATTGATAAAATCCTTTTAACAATTTTTAATTTGTATGCTCCCACTATACAAGACAAATTGTTTTGGCCCCAAATCCTCGCTTCACTGATGCAACATACTGATGATTATCGCATTTTAGGGGGTGACTGTAACATGATTATGGATCCTATTTTAGATAGAAGGTCCAGTTCTCGTTTCTCACCCTCTCCCATGCACACTCAATTTACCTCTACTATATCTCAAAGATCTCTTGTTGAGTCCTGGAGACCCTGCCACCCTACGCTACAAGAGTACACGTACTACTCACCTGCTCACTCCTCCCAATCCCGGATTGACTATCTCTTTATTTCTAAAGCCTTGACCCAACACATTATCCACTCTGATATAGGCTTTATTTTAATCTCTGACCATGCTCCAGTTTCCTTAAGCCTAGACTTACTCCCCTACATAAAAGGTACTAGGAGATGGAGGTTTAATAACTCTCTCCTATTGGATCCCAAATTTACATCAGTGAAAAGAAGAGCCTTCACAGGTTTCTTGTAACTTGCTTTCCCCTTTTCGAACCCATTCGTTTTTCCGCACTACTACCCAATCACCTCTTTGAACACAGACTGTTTTTACACCTTTTCTGGAATCATATAACCCTTTCATTCTTTCTTGATTCCCTTGCACCTTTTTCAACATTTCCTCCCGATCAACCCATATCTTTTCCTTCTTGCACAGCCATACAGGACACTCTTTCTTCCCAGGCTCCCTTCCTTTAAGTGACACAAAAGGAGCTACTCCTGTACTAGAATGTGGAGTAATCCTGTGCATCCACATCATTTTTCTCAATTCTTCTCTCCATGACAATCCATTAGCAAGTGATAATTGTATGTTTTCCATAACAATTCGATTAGTTCTTTCCACTAAACCATTAGCCTGTGGTCTGAAAAGAGCCACTCTCTCATGTACAATTCCCAACTTGTTCAAATAATCTACCATCTCTCTAGATACAAACTGCACCCCATTATCAGTCACAATACTGCCCGGCAATCCTTCCTCCAGAAAAACCTTTTCAAGAAATTTTATGACATTACTTGTACTAATTTCACCCATGGTCTGTATTACAAACCACTTGGAATGATAATCAACTAGGACTAAGATAAATCTATCCCTCATTCCTAATTTATTAACCGGACCGATAAAGTCCATGGATAATTTTTCCCAAGGTTTTGACGGAAACTTAGAACATTCTAGAGGAGGTTGACGCACAATCTTTGATTTGTCACTATTCACACAAAATTGACAATCTTTCACCAAGGCCTCAACTTCACTATCAATCCCCGGCCACCAGAACGATTCTCTAATCCTGCGTTTAGACATCCCTTGACCTGGATGACCCTCATGAATTATCTCCAAAATCTGTTTCCTTACCTCTTTTGGAGGTATGATCTGCCATCTTCTCATAATATTGTCACCACAAAGACTTAACTCCTCTTTAATTTTAAAGAATTCTATCAAATCTGAATCCTTGCAATCATGCACATTCCAGCCCTGAACAATTCTCAACTTTACCTTTTCCAACACCGGATCATTCTTCATAGCTCTCTTCCAATCTTCAGACAACAAAGCAGACACTCCTACATTACCACATACATCACCACTTACATCACCACATACTTCATCAAAATCTTCCTCCAAAGGCATCCTCGATAAACAATCCGCAATCACATTCTTTTCTCCCTTAACATATTCCACCTCATAGTTAAACTCCATGACCGATAGTAACCATCTAGAGATTCTTGGTGTCACACTTCCTTCCAAACCTTTCCCTCCTTTAAAGATATATAGTAAGGGCTTGTGGTCAGTTCGTACTTTGAACGGGATACCCCATAAATAAAATTTGAAATGACACATACCCCAGCAACACGCTAACGCTTCTCTCTCTATCACTGAATATGACCTCTCTGCGCCTTGCAGCCTTCTACTTGCAAACCCAATAATTTTTTCTTCACCTTTAATTACTTGAGACAACACTGCCCCGATTCCAACACGGCTAGCATCTGTGGTTAAAAACGTTCTCCCACCAACTTCAAACCGTCCTAACGTGGGTGCTTCAGAAATTTTCTTTTTTACCAGTTCGAAACTTGTTTTACATTTCTCTGACCATTCAAATGGGACACCTTTCTTCATAATTTCTCTTAAGGCCTCAACAGTTTCCGCAAAATTGTTAACATATTTTGAACAATATTCTGCAAGACCTAGAAATGACCTCAATTCATCCTTATTCTTGGGTTCTGGTGCCAAAGTCACAGCCTTAACAATACTTCTTTTCGGTTTTATCCCCTCTGTACTTATTTCGTGCCCCAAATAATCAACCACACCCTTTCTCAGCTGACATTTTTCTCTCTTTATAGTTAAATTGTGTTTTTCCAATCTTCTCATTACCTCTTCAAATAATCTATCATGATCAGAATGATCTCTTCCTGCAATCAAAATGTCATCTTGAAAACACCATACATTTTTTATGTCTCCAAAAATACTCTTCATCGCCCTCTGAAAGACAGCTGAAGCTGATGCTAGACCAAATGGCATCCTTTTATATCTGAATGCACCTAAGGGCGTGGCGAAAGAAGTTAAGTGCCTGGATGCTTCATGCAAGTTAATTTGATGATATGCTGCTGACATATCTAAAACGCTAAAAACTTGTCCCTTTCCCATAGTTGATAGCATTTCAGATATGTTCGGTAAAGGCTCCCTATCTACCCAAATATTTTTGTTTAAATCGCGTAAGTCAATACATAAGCGAATTTTTTTTCCATCTTTTGGCGCAATTACAATCGGAGCCAACCATTCAGAGGCCTCTATTGGCTCAATGATACCTTGATTTAATAAATTATCAATCTCTTGACGTAGAGGTTCTAGCATCAAATTAGGTACATTTCTTACTTTGTGGACTACTGATTTCGCATTGTCCTTTAAAATAATCTTATGTGAAAATCCCTTTAACAATCCTAATCTAGAAGAAAACACATTGGGATATTTATCAAACAATTCCCCGTCCTCAGATACATCTTGCACATTTGTTTTTTCTAAGACCATAACTGGTTCTTTGGCGTTTGGATCAATGATGATGTTTAAATCTTTTTGATGTCTCCATCCTAGGAGATCTGATCCAAAGTCCGTAATATAGACTCTTCCCCTCACTGCTTCATTCTTAAACCTTAAAGTCATCCAACACATTCCTAGAATTTCTATTCTTTTTCCAGCATAACCCACTGCACGGATGTCTGATTTGCATATAGACAAATTATGATCTTCCGACCAATTCTTTTCAAAGGAATTTTTTGACACAAGAGTGTATAAACTTCCTGAATCTGCTAATATTCTAATCTCCCTTCCATCAAGCGTAATGTTACAGTGTGGCTTTTCTAATTCATCCGTACTTTCCATTTTCACATTAGTATTGGACAATTCTTTGACCTCATTTACCGGAACTTCTTCATGATCTACATTAACCATTAAAAAGATATCGTCGACATATTCGCAGACATCTTCTACCTCTTGAATCTTATTTCTTCCAATCCCCTTTGTTCGACACATCCTAGAGAAATGTCCCCTCTTACCACAATTTCTACATAATGTCCCTCTTGCAGCACAATTAAGACTAGTAGCTATATGCCCTGGAGCACCACATCTGAAACATTTGATTTCTCTTGGTTGATAACTTGTTTTAGACGACTGGGGTGATATTCTCTTAATGTCAACCTCCATTCCTTTACATTCTTCTTGTAGCTAAGTAACCATCCCATGACATCAGCTCTAGAAATCTTTACAATCAGCCTTCCTTGATTTTGCATCCCTGTTTTTACCGACAATGAATCTCCTCATATATCCCCTCAACTGTTATGGGACACTTTTAAGGCTGCCTCTAGAGATTCCATTATTTCATTTGTTGCCCAAAGAAGACGCACGGCCTCTCATTTCTTGCAATCACTTAATACGCAAATTAAACAATTGGAGCATTCTTATTACTTAACTAAATCTCAATCTGACTTGGGTAAACTTCTTAGGCCAAATTCTCTTTCAATAAACTTTCCACGGAATCTGCAAATTTATATCTACTTAAATCTAGTGCTAAATATTATAGCGCACAAAATAAAGCCGGAAACTTTCTTGCCAATTATCTCAAAGTTAAAAAAGAGCGCACACAAAAATTGAATCTATTGTCACCTCCTCTAATATCACAATTCATAAAGATGAAGATATTCTGACAGAATTCACTGACTTTTATCAAAAACGTTATACTTCGGAATCCCCTCCCTTATTATCTAACATTGATCATTATTTGTCCTCCATTCCCTCTCCTTCCTTTCCAGAAATAGATTTCTCCTCCTTAGAAGCTGATATATACCCTAAAGATATTCTGGAGTCCATTCAGGTACTTAAAAAAGGGAAAGCTCCTGGGCCAGACGGCTTCACAATAGAATTTTATTCACATTTTTCCAATCTACTTGTTCCCAAACTTCACGAATTATTTTCATTTTTTATAACATCCCAAAAATCTGAAGGCTCCTTTCAGGAGGCTTTAATTTGTCTTCTTCCCAAAGATAATAAGGATCACACTTTATGTAAAAATTATAGACCTATTTCTTTAATCAACCTGGATTACAAGATATTTGCGAAAATTCTCGCACTCCGTCTGGACAAAATTTTACCTAAATTAATTGGTAAAGAACAATGCAGTTTCATCAAGAGCCGTCACCTTTCTGATAATACCCGTCTCTTTTCTAATGTTCTTAGTAAATCCCACTCTTATAAACATTCATTAGTTGCTGTTGCATTAGATGCTGAAAAAGCATTTGACAGGGTTAATTGGCAATTTATATTCTCAACTCTTGTTTGGTTTTGGCCTGAAATTTCTTTCTTATGTTTCATTATTGTATTCCTTTCCTAGATCCTTTATCTTAGCTATTTGGAGAATGCACATTAACATTTTGTAGATGATATGGTAAATCAGCCATAAATAGATTAAAGAGACATGGGGCGGGTACGCAGCCCTGTTTGAGGCCACTGTATGTTTCAAGACAAAGTGTTGTACAACCTCCACCACCCAATTCAACCTGTACCCATGTATTTGAATAAAGCAATTTACTCATATCTAACAACACACTCTCGGTACGACCCATGCTGATAACTTTGCCCAAAGTAAATTATGAAGAACAGAGTCAAATGCAGCTTTTAGATCTACAAAACAAATATAATTTTTTTTATATTTTGTTCTCTCTACCATCAAAGTGAGTAGTAACAAGCTTGTAATTAATGACTGCCCCCTGCCAAATCCGGTTTGGAAGATTGGAATTACTTTCCTTTCTGTCGCCCATTCTTCCAGACCCCTGAGTAGAAGTTTTGCAAAGATTTTCGCCTCTACATCGGTTAGTGCGATCAACCTGTAATTATCTGGATTGTCAGGTGGGCGACTTTTATAAATCCTCTGTATTATGCTGGCTTGCCAGGATTCTGGGACCAAATTAGATGTGATAACATCTACAAATAATTGCGATAAAAATCTTGAGCATCAGTTTGTCTTGGCTTTAAATACTGCATTCAGGATCCCATTTGGGCCTGGAACCCCATTTGATTAAATCTTACTTATCAGTGCTTTTACCATATTCTCCTGTGGTAACACTAGCATTTGATCACCACTAGGATTTTCTTTTTCATAATCCTCACTGCTTATATTAGTTGGCGAAGCAGACATACATACGTCAATATCTGAACCTAGAGCATTTATAAGAGAAGCCCCTTACAGAGAGAAAATAAAAGACTCCCAAACTGACGCGGTAATGTTGGCACTATTCGTTCTCCTGTTGCCGTACTCAAGGTCATTGATTGTACCCCAAAATGCTCTTAGGTTATTGAATTTCCTAGCATGATGTAATTTAGCCCATGAACCTTCATGTGTGCCCTTTTAGCCTTCCAGATCTCGTTCTTATAAGACTTTCTTAGGCTCTTTAATGAGCATAATTTAGTGAGTTTGACGTCACTATTTGGTTGATTGCAAATTGCCCAGGAAGCTTTATTAAGTGCCTTCTTTTGTAGAGGTAGCTTATATGAATACCAGGTGTTTCTTTTTGGTTTAATATTCCCCTAGAGGTTGGTTTTGCCAGAAAGCGATCCACTAGTGAAGAACAAAGACACAGCCAGATTTCTACCATTGATTTTCCAGGTTGATGATCATTCAGGGCTAGTTTTATTGTTGGACCTATAAAGGCCAAGATCTCCTCTTGTTTTGTTGAGTGCCATGCCAGTCTTTTCAGATTATAAGTGATAGGCTCTGAATAAAGAGTTCTTGATTTTCGTAAATGAGCCACTGCCAATGATAATGTAATTAATTGCGGATTATGGTCACTTTCCACTCTAGGGGCCACTTGAAACCCAATAAGGTTGGTCAACAATTCATTTGAAATAATAGTGTAATCAATGATTGAATGTCGTTGTGAATTTTTAAATGTTGGAGCACCAGCCTTAGTATGTTGGATATCGTCCTGAGGCAGCATAAGATCACCTTTTTGTAACTGGGAGCAAAACATCTTCATTGAATTCCCAGTAAACAGGTGAATATTAAAATCTCCCGAAATAATAAGACTGTTTGCAGGATATTGATAGGATAGGGCTTTCATTAGTTCCCATAAGACAGTGAGCTGCATTGACTTTACTACTCTTTTTATACACAAATAAGCAGTTAGAAAAATAATCGGTAGTTGAAAATCAATTTTTATGCATAATAGCTAATCCAATTGGAAATAAATTACATGATGGATGACATCAATGACACATAGATAGAAAGCCCGCCTTCTGCAAGGTCATAACAGTTGAATGACTTGCAAGGTTAGCATATTCTTGATATTCAATGATGGGCTCACTACACATTTTCCAAGTTTCCTGGAACATTAATTATTTAAAATTCTGAATAAAAGTTATTGTGTCTTGGTCTTCTAACAGCCTTGCAAGGCCATGAAAATTCCATGAGCAGATGGTTATAGTTGCATGTTCTTTCTTTTTAACCAGACTGCTCATCCTTCAATCATTCTTATCAAGATTCCCTTTGCTAAGTGCCTTTGGGAGGCAGGCATAGTCATCTCTTGGGGCTGAATATTTTGTATTTCTTTCCCAATTCCTGAACCCGAACTGCAGCTTGTGATCTTAAGGCAGGAAGAGAACTCGGGGTTGGATAACGGGCCCATTGCTCCTTCAGGATATTGATTTTTCACCCATGATTTCCATATTGCATTGGGTTTGTTTGAATTTATCTATTTTCCACTGTCTTTGCATCTCCTTATTTCAATGCCACATTTCTCAAATTGTAAATTATGTTCAAGAATTCTGTTTATATTCTGCTCACTGTGCCAAAAGATACAAATTGCCTCAAGTTTAGGATTTTTAGGGTCCTGTTTGAATGGGACTGATTCTAAGGCATCTGATGTTAATTTGCTTAGCTCCAGGATTGAGGCTAACAACTTCAATATATTGCTACGATTTAAGATATCATGTGGGCCCCTTGTGACATACAATGGGGTATAAAGCTTTGCAAAAAAGTCGGTACAGCTGACTCCAGTTAATGTCATCATAGATATATGGTTGGAAAGTGATGTAGTTGTAGTTCTTGTGTCTCTGACATCTTCTGCAGTAACAACATGGCTGTGGTTCACAGTTTCTTTCAGATGTAACTTCATGTGATTGGGCTGAGTTTTTCCAGACGGTGAGGAGGAAAATAAATATGTATTTTTATTTTCCTTTATGGCTCTAGAACTACTTTGATGATCTTTTCTTTTGTCCACTAACAATATCTGAATGGCTCCATTTACTGGTGGAGGCTTTTGCATGGTGTCTTGTACCAACTCACAGCTATTTGAACGTTTTCCATTTTGGGGAAATATAGGCTTGGCTGAAGCATCCTTAAGAGAAAATAACATATCTGGACTTCCTAGATTAGCGGTCATTCCTTTGTCCCCTTCTTTGGATATGCAAGGCAATTTTTCAGATAATTAAAAAATCTGATAATTTTTCTTCGGAACAGAAAATGTGCTTCAGTTGGTTTGTTGGTTTTTTGTATTGATTCTATTTTGAACTTTTCCTCACCGTTTTGCATTACATTTTGTTGATTAGCTTTATTCTCATTAGGAGCAGCCGGAGAGACTTGGACGCAATTAGAAATGCTTCCTTGCCCTATCATAATTCTCAAAGAAAAATGTGTGTCATGTTTAGCTAATAATGGTAGATCAGCAGAATTAAGAGGATGAGTCATAGAGTCTGCATTCTATGATTTATATGGCACATGAGCACATAGAGGTGCCGATTACGATCCTGGAAAAACCGGGTACGAACCGTCGGTCGGAGCGTTTTCTCCGTCCGACTCGTACCCGGTTGGAAAACTGTACAAACATGGAAGTACGATTCGCACGGAAACACCATTTCCGTACGAATCGTAAAAAACACCGTCCGACGAAAATATACATACGAATGTGATCCGGGAATGCTCCGACGTGACGTCGGGACGCTTTCAGGCAGCGTTTCACGACCCAGGAAGTACGATTCGACCCGACAGCAGTCCGGACGGCAATATTTTCACGGCACCCAAAAAGTGCCGGAAAAGCGAAGTACGCCGCGAAACGATCAGATAAGGGGGCCAGGTACGTGCCGAACCACCCCCCCAGCCCCCGTGAGTACGTGTCGAACCCCCCCGTGTATGTACACCCGTGTACGTGTCGAACGCCTCGTGTATGTACACCCGTGTACGCTCGAGTCGTACCCCCACCCGTGTATGTACACCCGTGTACGTGTCGAACCCCCCGTGTATGTACACCCATGTACGTTCGAGTCGTACCCCCACCCGTGTATGTACACCCGTGTACGTGTCGAACCCCCGTGTATGTACACCCGTGTACGTTCGAGTCGTACCCCCACCCGTGTATGTACACCCGTGTACGTGTTGAACCCCCCGTGTATGTACACCCGTGTACGTTCGAGTCGTACCCCCACCCGTGTATGTACACCCGTGTACGTGTCGAACCCCCCGTGTATGTACACCCGTGTACGTTCGAGTCGTACCCCCACCCGTGTATGTACACCCGTGTATGTGTCGAACCCCCCGTGTATGTACACCCGTGTACGCTCGAGTCGTACCCCCATCCGTGTATGTACACCCGTGTACGTTCGAGTCGTACCCCCCCGTGTATGTACACCCGTGTACGTTCGAGTTGTACCCCCACCCGTGTATGTACACCCGTGTATGTGTCGAGCCCCCCGTGTACGTACACCCGTGTACGTTCGAGTCGTACCCCCACCCGTGTATGTACACCCGTGTACGTGTTGAACCCCCCGTGTATGTACACCCGTGTACGTTCGAGTCGTACCCCCACCCGTGTATGCTACGCGCTGGGGGTACGCACCGTACATAAACGGGTGGGGGTACGACTCGAACGTACACGGGTGTAGATACACGGGGGGTTCGACACGTACACGGGTGTACATACACGGGGGTTCGACACGTACACGGGTGTACATACACGGGGGGTTCGACACGTACACGGGTGTACATACACGGGGGGTACGACTCGAACATACACGGTGTACATACACGGGGGTTTGACACGAACACGGGTGTACATACACGGGGGGGTTCCACACGTACACGGGTGTACATACACGGGGGGGTTCGACACTTACTCACGGGGGCTGGGGGGGTGGTTAGGCGTGTACGCACGGGGGCTGGGGGGGTGGTTCGGCACGTATGCGGGCACATGTCTCCATGGTTGCAATGGGAGTTCGGTGCGGACAGTGTTTTTTTCCATACGGTTGTGACATCGGACGCACGGGATGGATCGAACTTGCGCGGTCGGACTTCACTTTTCACGTTTGTACGGTAAATCGTCCGGGGACGTGTCGGACACATTTTCCGACCTGAGGACGTGTGGGGAATTATTCCCAATGCGACTCGAATGGAGTTTTTCCCATGCGAATCGTACTTGGCGGTTTGTACGGCACTTGTACGATTCGTATGGTAAAAAGACCGGATACGAGTCGTACGGGGAAAATTTTTCCAGGATCGTGATCGGCACCTCAATGTCTATTACCTCAGGGATCCAAGCCAGTTTCAGATCAAGGTTTGATCCTTCTGTTGTGGATATTGGACTCAAGGGATCTATTTTAATTCCACTTTTAAAATTGTTGGGACTTGAAAACGCTTCTGGTCTCATAGTTTGGGTCCCTGTTGTACAACTGATTTTCTTGGAGACAATATGATGGAAGGCAGAAATACATTGTCATTTGTGGTTGACTCAGTGCCTGAAGAAATATTAATTGCCTGGCCAAAATCCAATTCAGCTCTATCTGAGATTACGCCCTCGTTATCAACCTTTGCGGACCTTTTCGCTGATCCGTTGCTATCAGTAGTGGTTGTCATTTTCCAATTCCTGATCCCACTGTTTATATTTCTAGTCTTAATTTCTACTGTAGAAGTACAGGGAGCGCTGAACTTGAGATTTTACGACCAAAGAATGATAGCCCAATGCCTGTGTAGAAGCTACGTTGCACACTTCAGAAAGGTCTTGTGCCAACAGCTGTATGCTTTTTCACTGAGACTTCCTCAAAGAGTTGTTTACAAATGGGTGTTATTGTAACTGGTTTTATATGGCTTAATTCTGTCAGTGTTGTGGCTTTGACCATTTTCGTTTGAACCCCGAGGACCACTTTGCTTGTTTTGATCTTCTCTGAAGATTTAAAATAGTCAGTGATAGTTGGCTGGAAGGCCTCATTATGATTCTCGTCACCAATATTTGAATGCTGGTCAACTAAAGGGCAGGTCACAATTGGAATCACTGGATTTATCCTCTCCCCAATTGGAGTGCCTGCCCCTCCACAAATTGAAACAGAATCAACTTTTCCCAATCTCTTTGTCCGCTGCTTTGTTCGCTGTTGTGACACTGCCCCACGTAGGCAGCTGGACCTCATGGTACTGCAGTTGTACTGTTCTCTAGGCCTAGACACTTAAATGTTTCAACAGTGAAATTCTAATGTATTTTATAATTATTTCTAATAGCAATAAATCGCGGCCCAACTTGGGCCTTACCTTAGTTCCGTACTTGCACTGCACTGCAACTCGTTGCGCGCATCCTTCTACACTAGTCTGTACCAGCACATCTCTCCTCTTCCCCCATCTCCTTTATTAGTGCCAATACTGGCATATGAACAACAGAGGGGGAGGAATCTTTCAACTCTCCTCCCGCCCCCACTATGCCGCTAAAATACTGGAAAATCCAGGTTCTCAGATCCTGGGTGAACCAAAAACAACAAGTAGGCTAATAAACAATGATTCAGGGCGACAGACAACCAGCAGACCGGTGGGGGGGCACAATTTAACATTAAGTGCCAATGATTGCCACCGTTGATCTCTCCTACAGGGCTTTTCTCACTTCCTCTCATGCCTTCTGCATGAGTGGTGCAAAAACAACAATTGATGGTCAAAATGGAGAACAATGTCATACATTCACCCCAGTACAGAGATCTCGGCCTAAATCCATTGTTTTTTTGCTCACCATGCCATTCCAGTTTGAACCCAGCCATATGCAAATCAGTCTTGACCCTGTGCCCAATGGGAACAGTCGAGCCTGAATTGCCAGGCCAGGTCCTTCCTGGGCTGGAAACAAGCATCCTAGGACCAGTTTCGAGGTTTCCCCCTTCATCAGCCAGGATAGCTTGACTCCAGTGGCATGGAGAGCACAGGACCCACGTCTGGGCATACCCGTCCCACTAGTGGTGACAAATGCAAAACCCCAATTGATGGACAGAATGCAGAACAATATCATACATTCACTCCAGTACAGAGATCTGGCCCTAAATCCATCGTTTTTCTGCTCACCATGCCATTCCAGTTTGAACCCAGCCATATGCAAATCAGTCTTGACCCTGTGCCCAATGGGAACAGTCCAGCCCGATTTGCAAGGCAAGGTCCTCCCTGGACTGGAAACAAGCATCCTAGGACCGGTTTCGGGGTTTTACCCTTCATCAGCCAGTATAACTTGACTCCAGTGGGATAGAGAGCACGGGATCCACGTCTGGGCATACCGGTCCCACTTGTGGTGACAAGAACAAAAACAATAATTGATGGACAGAATGCACATCAATGTCATACATTCACCCCGGTACAGAGATCTGGGCCTAAATCCATAGTTTTTTTGCTCACCATGCCATTCCAGTTTGAACCCAGCCATATGCAAATACCAGTCTTGACCCTGTGCCCGATGGGAACAGTCCAGCCCGAATTGCCAGGCCAGGTCCTCCCTGGACTGGAAACAAGCATCCTAGGACCGGTTTTGGGGTTTCACCCTTTATCAGCCAGGATAGCTTGACTCCAGTGGTATGGAGAGCACGGGACCCACGTCTGGGCATACCCATCCCACTTGTGGTGACAAATGCAAAAACAACAATTGATCAGTGGTGGCTGGTGACATTTGAAAGTGGTGGGCCATATACATTCTGTCGTAGTGCCCCGGGGCAAGTGAGCGCAGCGAGCGAGCCCGAACATCTTAAGGGGTGTTCGTGGGGGTTTCCCCCGAGAAAAAATTGAAAAAAGAGTGGGTAAATGGTGCATTTTCAAGCAAATTTGAGAAGCATAAGGTTAATAAAGCAATTGTGGAAGTATCCTTGTTTGTTCTGTACAATCCACTGATGAACCCCCATAGGCCTCTCGTCCTCCTGTCCTGCTTCACATGTTTCTGTACTAGCACTGAAGTGTCTACAGCCCTTCTACAAGCAGCACTGGCATGGTTTGCATTGGGTACTGGTTGTGCCACTGCGGGTGACCCCTACATAACTACTATTCGGGGATGGCTTTGATCGTCGCAGAACATCAAAGGGTAACAGGAGAGGTCGCGCTCGGCTCATCTTTCACTGGACACAAGGCTATTTTTGATGCAGTATAAGTGAGACCAGCAACAACGGCAACACAATACCATGGCGGAGACACACACAAGTACAACCATGTCAACTCACTCTGGTGCACCTCGCGCAACAGCCTACACTGCACTCTGTGCACCGTCTCTTGAGTTCGCTCACTCTTTCATGCTATTTTTAGGTGTTGTCTCTGGAGCTCATTCATCAGTTGAGATAAATGTCTCACGAGCCCTAATAACGAGTTTATTGTCTCTGGAACTCACTCGTGCTTTGTGACTCTGAACACGGTTGGTAATCTCTCCATTTCACTCACTCTCCGACTTCCCGCCGAGTTTAAAGTGAGCTCTCTGTGTCTTGACGCAGATTTGATATCCCTGGGATGTCCCTTGCAGACAGAGGCCACTACAAACGGAATTGGACGCATTTCTCTGCAAGGCCGTGAAGTGCACTATGAGAAAGAGCACGAGACGCCTCCACAATGCCATGTAATGCCATAGACTCTGCTCTGCCAACTGTTGGTGGGGGTGAAATTGGTAATAGTGAGAATGACGATAAAGAAATCACCACCCCTCCCCCACACACACATTGAGTATGCACAGTGGAAAGATATGGCAACCCATGGCGAAGTAATGCCACACAAACTACCTAAATAAAAATAGGAACGATTTCCTGAGTCCTGGTTGCCCAACTTGAGCTATATGACTGACGAAAACAGTGAAAATCACATGCCTAGGCTCTAGGCAACAGGGACTGACATCCCAATCAATAGAATGGACGAAACGAGGGCCACAAACAAACCCTAAGACATTGCCACGTGTTCTAAGGTAAAATAAATCACAAGCTGCAGAGAACAGGGTGTCAGGAGTGGGTAGGGTTTTATATTTTGTTTCCTTTTTCTATTCAACTTTTGATAATACATCTGCAACAAAGACTACAATAGGTGCTATATGCTACAGTATTTATCAAACCATGTAAACCTATGTTGAAATTGAAAACATGCTTGAAATTCAATAAATATTGTTGAAATGAAAAAGCACGGGACAATATTAGCGCACGTCTTGGTTTGGATTTGACACCGAATTATGAGGTAATGGGGAATAGAGCAGTGGCTGACTGTGCAATCGATCTTACTGCGCAGTAAGCCTCCTAGCACACAGCTTTGGTCAAACAGTTACCTCTCGGTGTTACCTGAAAGAAAACGCATGTGCAAAAAACCAGGATTGCCCGAAATTTGCCCAAACTCGCTATTTACAATCAAGTACAAACACTATTTACATGCTGATTTTAGAGTAATTGCAGCTGTAGAAAGTAATCCTTAATTGATAATCCCAAAATGTTCAGCTAACACAAAACATATTCACAAAATGTAGAGAGCACGCACGGTCTTCTTCCTTAGGAAACAATGACGCGGTCTCATCCTATGAGGATTAGCTAACTGTGATCCGGCTAGTAGTAGTGCTTCTTAAAGCAGACCTCTCAGCAGCGTCTTCTAAAGCGCACTTGGTACGGAGAAAGGCACTTTAAAGTGGATACATGCCCGGGAAAAACCTGCCTAACGCTTTCCTGCGCGCAGGGAAAGGGGCCATAACGGGGACTTGTGAACGGGGAAAGGCTCCGTGAAGTGTACCTGTGAGAAATGCATCATTCAGCATACATGTTACTAGGGAAAGGTTTCCTAAAGCGGATATATGCTCAGGGAAAGTAAAGTAGACCCGTGAGAAGGGAAAGTTTCCTGGAAGTGAGAAGAAAACAGCAGAAGAAATATGATGTGGGAGGAACGCCAGAAAGTACTTCCAGTGCTTGGATACTCGGCGAAAGTGAAGATTGGAGGGGAGAGGGCCTCTCTAAATGGACCAGTGCGGATGGACAGCCGCCAGTAGCAGAAAAGGCCCATAGTGGTATTTTCACATGGAGTGACTCAGAGCTAAAAATAACACCGTTGAATCAATGCTCACAGAGCCAGTTTCTCAAAACATTGTCGCACGTCTGATATCCCAAATGGACGGCTTGTAATAATGAAAGATGTCTCGTAGACAGGTCACGTAGAACAAGTTATAGGTTTATTGGTTAGTCACAAAGTCCATGTAATGTTCATATAAAGCCCATGTAGAACTCCTGTAAAGCCCCACCAGGAGCAGCCTCCCTGCTGCTCAGCCCATCTCTTCCAACTGCCAACTCCTCCAGTCCCACACACTCAACATTCCAAGTGACATCACTCATGGCTGAGCAGCAAGGGACAGAACAGTAATAAGGAAGATGCACCAACAACAACAATAGGTTATAACACATCTCCCTTCCTTATGAAAACTAAGCAAAAGATATAAATGCATCAAATCAAGATAGCACAAAATACCTTTGCTTACATAAACAGGAATTAATAAGAAAATACATTATGCAAATGAATATACATCAAATCAGAAAAAAAATCGCAAGAAAATATCTATAGCAAAAGAATAATGAACCTCATCCCCCTCCCTAGGGAAACTAATTAATTGGATACTCACCACCAACAAACTTTGAAACTAAAAACAACGTAATAGGGGAATCACACCTCCCTATAGGGGAATACACCTCCCTTAGACACACAGAACATTGTAATAGGGAAACTCACCTCCATATGAAACTCTGAACACTGTAATAGGGGAAAAACACCTCCCTATAGGGGAAAACACCTCCCAAAGACTCACCGAACACTGTAATAGGGAAAATACACCTCCCTATGATACTCCAAAACTCAAATCACTGTAATAGGGAAAAAACGTCTCCCTATAGGGGAATTAACCTCCCTTAGAAACTGAACATCAAAATCTATCCACACTGTAAAACACAAGCAAAAACTGTGGAATCTACTCCAGGATCTACTTAAATACAAGGATACTCTTTTACATTGAATGTTACATCCACAGCTGCTTCTATGCACAAGAACGCACACACACAACTGCGTTGCATACACTTGCAGAACACATTGCTTACAGGGTGACGAACCTATGTCAACCCACAACCAAGAACAGCGGCATGACTAGGGATAAAACTAGTGATACAACACCATAACCAACATTCACTCATCAGTGTAATCACATTAAACACGTTCAACACAACAGAGTGCAACGCAATGAGAAGCAAACAAAGCAATACACTTCATAACAGTGTACATAAGTATGGTATTACGCAGTATGGCAAAACATAGATGTCACATCCGAGAAGCTTGCAAAACAGTTAAATGACCTGTGAGTGACTTCCAATCCGAGAACACCATCCAACAGTATCGGAAAAAAACGCTAATTTCCAATGACCACGCGGCTCGTTTTTCATAAGAGTACACTTCTTCACCTCACAACTTCATCATGTAAAGCAGTTATTAATCAGATGTCACCGCACTATTCCGTTTCCAGTCGTGGTTGGCAACATGAGAAGAATACAGGCAGGAAGTGTAGACCTGCCAATCATAAAATGGTGGCACGTCATCAGCGTCACGCCGAGTGGCTCACTGCACGTTAATGCTGGACACATCAATGAACGCCATAGAAGCAGCTAAGCTCCATCAGAATGGCCACGGAGCTGCTCCTCACGACAGTTGAAGCAGGTAAGACGGCGCGCGCTGAGTGAATGCCACGAGGACGGCTCGTGGCATGTTTGAAAGAGTGAAAACGTTTCAACTGCCATAGAACTCAATGTTACTGAACAAACACCGCCACCCAGTGAATCCTAGTGAATGGCAGCTGCCTAAATAACCACCATTTCCTATTTTGCTGATATTGCCTCCAATATCGTAGGTCACACTCCGCTTGTAGGTCACACACCGCTTGCCACAATGACTTCAATTGCCAAAAGAGCACAGCCTGAGGTTACACTTCGTCGCTAGTCCTCGCACACCTCACATGCACAGTTCTTTTTCCTTACAGCGCGTACAGTGCAGTGGCACAATTCACAACCTTGCATTGCTCCACGGTAAATCGTCTCAGAAGTGCTGCTCCTTGACAGCGGTTTTCTTTTAACAGTTAATCACCAGTTAACGCTGAGGCCCAATCTCTGCCATAACCACTACAAACATTACGCCGGGGCTCGACATTTGCCCCCGATCTTGAATCTGACGGTCCGGTCACCACACATTGGGATAGTTTAACTAAAGAAGAACCGTTAACACCGGGGCTCGACATGTGCCCCCGAATACTGAATGTCCCCAAACCCAGACGCTGTTAAGCAACACTGCAGTGAAAGTTCTCAATATTAATGCGTGGCTGGGTGCACAACACACGCTGCCAAATCACGGCACATGTAGGCAGCAGGCAGTCAAACAGAAACTGGCACACTTGAGTTGTGGGCGACCGATGGAGTGGACACTGGTGGGGCTCTCAAGTGTCAGCTTCCTCAAATGCACAGCTAGTTTCAGTTCATAAGTTTAAATTTCTCTACTCACATCCTAAGTTTCCTTCAGCAACACACAGGTTCCTTAAATACCAGCTTTTAAGTTCTCTTGAAGTTCCTTTTTTCTTGTAAATCCTTTAAGCATCAGAAACCAAAATCCATTGAAGTAGCACACATGTAGATTCTTCCAAATCGTCGCCAGTGTAATAATGAAAGATGTCTCGTAGACCGGTCACGTAGAACAAGTTATAGGTTTATTGGTTAGTCACAAAGTCCATGTAATGTTCATATAAAGCCCATGTAGAACTCCTGTAAAGCCCCACCAGGAGCAGCCTCCCTGCTGCTCAGCCCATCTCTTCCAACTGCCAACTCCTCCAGTCCCACACACTCAACATTCCAAGTGACATCACTCATGGCTGAGCAGCAAGGGACAGAACAGTAATAAGGAAGATGCACCAACAACAACAATAGGTTATAACACGGCTCTATGGATTTTCTGCAACAGACATGTCCCTCTTGCACCAGCGTCTTTCAAGTCTTGGGGGCCATTACATACAACCATCCCCTGCTGAAGCAGCACTCAAATTAGCCCTTTTAAAACCACCTCCACGCACCGTATGAAAAGCGCTTCCAGGCTTCATTTATTTACAATTTAAAAGAAGCAGTTCCCAGTTCTCCTGCACCTGGCAATTAAGTACCGAACTTCTTCATGATGAGGAAATGAAGGAGCGTATCTCCATCCTGTGCGAGGACAAGCTGGCAGTCTGCCGGGAGGTAGAGGGTTAAGTGTCCTGTGTCTGGACCTGTGATCCCTGTTCCTGCAGCAGCGATCGGACTGCCTGGCGAAGGGCATCTCGCGAACCATGGGGGGGGGGGGTTTAGCGAGCATATGTTTGTGCTTTACATCGAGGAAATAAACGGCTCTTGGGCACAACATGCATCCGGCACTTTTTTAAAGATTTTTTAAGGCAAGCACAGTTTAAAGAAACAGCGTCGAGTATGTTACCTCTCTCCTGGGTTAGTGCGATTTGTGCTTCCCGACTTCCTATTTAATAATTCTGCATGCTCCACGACAAGCCATTTAAACACAACATAAGCAGCGGCGGCCGGCATGCTCGAGGGAGGGAGGGAGGTGGGGTCACGGGGGGGAATAAAACAAATAAAGCGTACCTGAGTGCCGGGTACCGCACTGCCTTCGCTCCTGGCCGGTCACGCTGTACTGGTGCAGGGCAAGCCGGGTCCGCGTGTTCCTGCTGTAGGAAGCAGGAACAGGAAGCAGCCAGCAGGCAGCTCCTGTCCCCTACGCAAGCCAATCACAATGCTGCGTTGTGATTGGTAGGTGCAGCAGGAGAGCGCCCCAGCCCGGGACATTTGCTCTGCATAAAGATAAAGGGAGAGTGGGCGGTCCTACTCGAGGGCAGGGAGGAGTGGCTTACCAACTGTTGTGTTTACTGACTGTTTGGTCGGCTCCAGGGCTGACCAAACAGTCAGTAAGCACAACATTGGGAAGCCACTCCCCCCTGCCCTCGAGCAGGACCGTCCACCCACCCGCCCCCAACCAGGCACGCACAGAGGCACCTCTGCTTTCTCGCAATGCGAGAAGGCAGAAACATAAATGATAGTTTTTACTGTTTATGTTTCTGCCTTCTCGCACCACGAGAAAGCAGTGGGGTGACGCCCCCACGCCCCAAAGGGGGGGCCGCCACTGCAATTGATAGACAGAATGCAGAACAATGTCATACATTCATCCCAGTACAGAGATCTGGGCCTAAATACATTGTTTTTTGCTCACCATGCCATTCCAGTTTGAACCCAGCCATATGCAAATCAGCCTTCACCCGATGCCCAGACGTGGGTCCCTTGCTCACTTTGCCACTGGATTCAAGCTAGCCTGGCTGATGAAGGGTGTTACCCAGAAACCGGTCCCACAATGCTTGTTTCCGGTTCAGGGAAGACCTGGCTTGGCCGTTCGGGCTGGACTGTTCCCATTAGGCACAGGGTCAAGACTGATGTGCATATAGCTGGGTCTGAACTGAGGTGGCGAAGTGAGCTAAAGAATGATGATGGATTCAACCCAGATCTGTGACTGAGGGGTGAGTGTCTCAAACGTTTCAGCGCTCCGTCCATCATCTCCTTGTGTTTGCTCTGCATGAGTGGGGCTCACCAGGTGGGACGCAGGCTGCACTCAGACCTATCTGGGCCGCCTCCGCGGGCAACCTGAGACTCACACTCCACAGGACCCAAGGGCAGCTCCTGCACTCGTGGCCTGTGGAGAGGGGGAAGGGCCAGTGGCAGGCCGATGGCTGGAGGTCAACGGATCAGACTCAGCTCCCCAAATGAATGCAGGAATTAGAGGAAGCAGTCTAACCGCTACGGACCTCAAAAGTTAGTGCGGACTCCCTGCTTGGGTTAGCTCCTCAATGAACGCAGGTACTGCAGGCACGGGAGCGGATGCAGCTCCGATGCGGCTCCGACCGGCTCCGTGAGTTCGGCAATGGCTCCTCCTCCTCTGACGTCCAACGCTCAATCCTCCGACCGAAGCATCTATCCAGATATCGTTCTACTGCAAGAAACTTAGCTTTTAGATGCTTTTAGTGTTAATGGTTATTATCCCTTTTGCAGTGTAGCCATCCCATTTAGTTCAGGGCGGGCTAAGCAGGGTTTAGCTATTTCAATCACAGTCAATTTAACAGGTCTCACAACCAGAATAATTAGTCTATTGTCCCACTTTCAGATGAATTTAATGCAGATCCCATATTTATTTGATGTGATTCTAACTCACAAGTGACGGATTTAATTGAGGGTCTGGAGAATGATTTAGTCTGGGCAGGGGATTGTAACATAATGCTGTGTGGTAATAGTGAACCCTTACCCTGTGGAGCTAAGGATAAGGATGGGGGAATTCTCTGAACTTCAGATATACACCAATCGAGCAGAATTTGAATGGGATCAGGATTTCAAGTCAATTGGCATTTGCCAAAGAATTCAGGGTGGATGGGTCTATCCTATTTCCTACTTACTGTGTGGCTACTATACTAAGGGATGCAAGCTTGACTTTCTTATCTTATCTTTGGATTTAGTTTAAATAATATTGGGGTATGAGGTCAGTTCTTTCTGTATTAGTGACCATAATCCCATAATCCCATGTTATTAGTCCTTGACTGGCACTTGGTAGGTATCGAAGGTAGTCCGGAGACTATACCACTAACCAATTTGCACAATAACGGCAAAAGAATAAAACGGGGGAATTAGATAAGAGGTCCTTCTAAAACAACAAGGTCAAGGAGAATTTCCATTCTATATTAACAGTGACATCGGTGGGGGTTCCCCCCAGGTCTACTATAGCTGCTTTTAGTGCCCTCTGTGACGCAGTGGATAAATATCTGAGGCTTAACAGAACATCAAAATTAACACCTCCCACAGGGTGGTTCAATCACGTGTGCACTGTGGCCCACAAGAAGTTGAAATTGGCACTTTCATGGCAGTTCTATAAAGTTACCCTGGAGACTAGGCGATCTGAGTTAAGAAAGGCAACGTGGGAGGAATTGGAAAAGGCTGCCAGACTGAGGGACAGCGCAGCCTTTTGGAAGGTTGTTAATAAACAATTCTTCACAGGGCATGAAAAACCAACACTAGATACAGTTATACCAGTGGAAGTCTCAGTTGATCATTTTAGTAATATTTTTAATCCCAGTACCATAAACTGTTGCCATTGACAATAGAAAAGTAATAACCCATAATTCAGGGATATATGATGTCCTTAGTTAATCTATTGAAATAAAGGACGTTATTGTTGCCATTAATCAAAGCCCTGCAGGAAAGGCCCCATGTCAGATGGAGTTCCCCTGGATCGCTATAAAGAAAATATTTCACTCTGGGATCCTTTTTTAACTGAAGTTTTTAAGGCATCTATAAAAGGGGTAGTTATCACTTCTCCATCTTTAAAAAGGGAAACAGAAACTCGATAGCTTGTTACCACCTAATTTCCTTCCTGAACAGCTCTATTACGCTACTGGGAAGGATTCTTCCATCCACACTGGAAGTATGGATGCAGGAAAGTCAGTCCCTGTCAAGAGGACTGCCCTGGGATCAGTACTGTAGAACAGTGCCTACATCAACTGGAAAACATGTAAAGGCCAGGAGCGGCACCATTCACCTTGCATTTATGGACCTCTTTTCTGCCTTCAATATGGTCAACAGGTTAAAGCTCTAAGATAGTATAACTAGGATGAGATTCAATCAGGGCTTAATGGGGTAATACAAAGGATGCATTGGGACACTACAATAAGGGTTAGATATGGTAAAGAGGGTGAACGTTCCCTGAAAATCAATTCCCTGCTAGGGGTCAGAGGAGGGTGAATGATGGCACCACTCTTGTTTCTTATTTATATTAATAACTTAGATTCTCACCTCGCCAAAGTAGGGAAAGATCTGCCTAAAATAAAGACTAGAGTCCTTCCGGGTTTACTGTTTGCAGACGATGCAGTTTTAACACCAAGAACTGCTAATGGACTGCAGCTTTTTTTAGATTAATTTGATAGTTTTATCGGGGGTATGGACTTTAAAACAATTTTATTTTTAAATCATTTGCAATGAGGATTGGTCCTAAAAATTTGAAAACAAGGTCTTTTTACTTGAAGTGGTTGGAAATTCTAAGAGGCAAGACTTATACCTATTTGGGTTACCCCGGACCAAAATTTAACTTGCAAAAATGTGTATAATACTAGGGCTGCCCAATGTCAAAGAGCCGTGGAGTAGTTCTTTACTTTTGCTAGGAGGATTGGACATAAGCCGATCAGAGAACTGATTAATATCTTTAAAACTAGATCTTTCCCTGTGGCGTCATATGGAGCAGGAGTGTGGGGAAATAAAGTTGCTGGACCATTACAGAAGGTTGAAAACAAGTTTATGTGTGAAGATTGTTGGATGTGCCCCAACTTACCCCTGCTTTTATGTGTCATTCAGAGACTGGACTGACCTCTTTAGGGGATAAGATTAAGTTGGAACCCCTTCTAGCATGGCTCAGAATCTGGAGGAAGTGCAACTATCAACAGATGTACTGGAAAACTATCTTGCTTTGAATAATGTTTTAGCTATCCCTTGGTTTAGTTTTATTAGGACAGGATTCTCAGAGCTAGGTTTGTTAGAACTGTTTTGGAATGTTGCAAACATAAATTCAAAAGCCGTAACTCAGGTGAAGGAGGCTTACCAGGTAAGGCAGGGCAGCTAACACCAGACGAACTTTGATAAACTGTGTGCAAGTGCTAATTATTATTTAATGAAATTGTCACATGGGTGTGAGCCCTATCTCTCCTGGTTCTATAATTTGAAGCCTAGGTTTTATTTATCAAGATTTCATTTTAATTGGTTGCACCTTTTAGTCGTATTTCCTAGAAAAGTAGTTAAGGGCTCATTACAAAGCACAATGTACTTTATTCGAATATGTCGCTTATATCCTTATACAAGAAAGTGATTCCTGCTGCTCATTATACGCTCTTCTAAGATTCGATCTCATTAGGAGGCCTATACATTTTTTCAAAAGCTGGGTAACAAGGAGCTCTGTGTTGCGGTGGTAAATTTTGTCCACTTTGCCTTGAGGATTAGAATCAGGTATTGATAAGTGTAGAACCCTGATCCGTGGTCACTTTATATACAAAGGCCCTGAGGATTGCAGATTATTTTTGTACTTCTTGTCAGGGTTTGTTTTGGATTGTTTCTAAGGTCTCTAATATACATTAGGTGTTTTAGTCATTGTTCATACTGCTGCTGTATGTATAAGCCTTGATGCCAGTTTTTATGATGATTGTTGATGTTATATATTTATGAATTGTTTATTTGTCAACTTTTATGGCTTAATGATGGCTGACTAAAGTTTGTTTGACCAACTGACTGACCGACCGCAACTCCAAACGGCTTGAAGCAGGGATGTGTGCTAGCGCTCACCCTATTCAATCTTTATATTGCTAATCTGTCGGAAATGCTAGACAACATCAAAACACACACTCCCAAACTAGGAAGTATTCAAACATCAAATTTAGTTTACGCCAACGATACAGTGCTTCTTTAGGTTACAAAGACTAATTGATAAACCACATGATTACACTGTGCAAAATAATTTGGAGATTAATCTATGTAAGACCAAAATAGTATTATTTGGGAGAATAAGCAACAAGTCTGGATACGGTACTTTGGCAGCAATATCATACCTAAAGACCAAGGGTATAAACCTCTAGATGTTGGAGTGGATTCAAGAGGCACTTACAACCTATAAAAGGAGGCAGTAAAGGTAAAAGCCCTTGCTCTTTCATCAATTTTTTTTTAAGACAACAGAGTTGCTCTGGAGCCCCATCCTAGATCCTCTGCTCAAAGTAATTAGCAAAATCGATCTCCTCACATATGGGAGTGAAACACTATTGGGAAAAGATTCCTTACTGCTTGACAATGAATGAATAAATGAATGAATGAAAACTTTATTGATTCAATTATTAGAAATGGTTACAATAATGACATAAAACACAGTAAAAGAGAAGATTTCTTTTCGATGCTAAAAACGTTAAATGATAAAATACTTTGGAAGATGAAATGAAATTGCCATTAGCACACAAATACAAAGGATCAGCGAAAAAGTCTTCAAAAATGGTACATACTAAAAGTCTCAACATGATGCCTAATAAACATCAATTAGAAATAATCTCGGTTACAGTTGTCATTACCATTCTAGTGCGGGTTACAATCGTTTACCTCTGCAAAGCCTTCATTTTGGATCTTTCTGTATTTATAAATGTTTCAAACCGAGCGAGTTCAGTTGCATCACAAGTGGTAAAACAAAATGCTAATGTGCTTCTGCAAGTTGTAATACCATTTGTCAAAAACCTTCGCCTAAGTAAAGTGCAACATGCAATTAAACATTCAGGGCAGCAACAGAGTAAATGAGCAATCGATCCCCTTGCATAGTTACAAAACCTACACACTTCACACCATGGTGCCCGTTGGTTGTTTCCTCCAAGTTACTCGATACTCGCTGATGGACAGGACCATGAACCTTGCACGGAGGATATGGTTTCTGCAAAACCTGTTCAATTCCTTTTTAGGTCGAGCCTACAGCAGCGCATGCGCTGTTGCTCGACTTTTGTAAGTGGGATTTAAAAGTGCTTCCCACCGGCATTTGCTGGCCTAATGCTTGCGTTCACGCTCACGTGAACGTGCAATTACTTTCACTTTGGGCGCTGTGCGCGCGCACAACTCGCGTGTTTGCCGGCGCGCGCGCGCCTCCGCCTCTCTTTCCCGCTGCAGCCCCCATCTTTGCATTCCCCGCGACCAATGCTTGTTTCCCTTGCTGCTCAAGTGATACAGTCCCCGCACCACTTGGCCCCTCTGACTCCTTGATTTTCTGACTGGAGAAATGTGCCGACCGTTCTCACGCCACCATACCAGCGTGGGGAATTGTACATTATTCCCCGTCCAAATATTTGATGAATCGTGTTTTTCTTGTTCGCCACCGTCATTTTTTTTTATTGCCGAGCGTTTACGAAATTAAATAGAGAAAGTTGAAACAATTTAAATGACTGAGGTTTGACACACTTCTCAATTACTCCCATGACCGAGTGAGTTCTCTTTACTTGCTGCTTTATATGGGAAGCTATACATTAAATTCTCACGAAGGTCAGACCGTTCTTTATTTGTAGGAGAGCGACATAGCATGTGAATCTTTGAATGGACTGAAGACCATCCGCAGCAGGTAGGGCCGGGGCCAGAAGGTGGCGAGAGGGGGCAGGAGGAGTAGAAACAGACAAGCACAGGCAGGGCGAGGGCTGCAGAGCTCCGCATATACTCAGTGCAGCATCTTCAGTCAGATAGACTCTTTCCTCCTATCCTGGCCCCTAAAATGGTCTTCGTACCTCACATTTCTATAGCAACGAGTAAAACGTCCTTACAGTAGCACATTGGGACATCGAATGAAAGAGAATCTCTGGATGAAACATGACGCTCGTCGAATCGGAGAGGAAATGTGTTAATTAATTTCAAGCTCAAGCGCTGTGTGAGGTGAAGCGCGCCAGTTGTGACCTGATGCAGACAGTGCTGGTCTTTGCTCCTATAGAGCCCCGGGCGAAATTAAATTGGGCGCCCTTCATGCTACTCATCCTTTTCCTTCCCTCTCTCCCCAAGGTATTGTTTCCCCTTTAACCTTTGCTAAGTGCTATATTACGCAGGATTTGGGGTTTGGCTCAGTGCAGCAATTGGCCAGCATTTTTCAAATGAGTCCATGGCCCAGTTTTACCACAGTGCACACTTTGCCTTTAAAAGATGCATGAAACCATTGCATGAGTGAACAGTTAATTCTGTGCTGGGCATGGCAGAGCGCTCTCTCGTCGATCTCTCACTATTCTGCTGCTTTCCACCTACAGTGCTGCCTTTTGTGCCTGTTAAAAGTATCATAAAAATGCAGCGGAGGAAATCAGTCATGTAGCACAGGAGCAGGGCAAAGTTATCCGACCTTAAGACAGCTTGAGGAGGCCGGGAATCTTTGCACCATTGCTGCTCCTGGATCGCAGCTTTTTGCACGTCTGGCCACCGACGGGCTGGTAAGTAGTGGTTTCAATAGTAGGTGGTCTACACTGATTCTTCCTTATTCTTGTTGCTGATTTTTTTTGTACTTTGATATAGAGCAAACTCGACCATTCACTTTTGTATGCAAAGGGAGGTTAAGGGGCATATTTATGAGCCCCTTTGTGTCGCTCGTGCACCATGCAACTTGGTGCAGGAGCGACGCAAATGAAAAATTAGATTTATGAAGCCACGCAAGGCCACCTTGCGTGGCCCTGTGTGGCATCATAAATCTTGAGTCATGTAACGCAGCCCAAATCACTGCGTTGCATTACCTCCTTCTCTGTCTTCCCATCCCATTCTACAGAATCCTTTTCCCTAGCAAAGGTAAATAGCTTCTCCCAATATGGCACCGCCTACCCAGCCCGTCAGGCATAAAGAGGGAAGTGCGTCATACACTCTTCCTGAGAATACCAAAGAAAACTGAAGAAAAAAGAAACATACATCAATCACCCAAAAATAACAAGCATTGGCATAGCCAACAGGTCTCGCCTTTGGGACCTTATAAGTATTTAATTATGTAGCACAAGATCCTTGGTGCAACATCAACTGTTGCATGGCTAAATACTTATAATGTCCTAAAGGCGAGACCTATTGGCTATGCCAATGCTTGTTTAAATAGGGCTGCATTTAACTAATTTAATATGATCTGCAAATTGGTTCAAGGCATGCATTTGCTTGTATTTTGATCAGGTCCGCTTCCCTGGAAAACAGTAGTACTTGTTTTTTAAATATAGTTTTAAGAGCGGATATGAGGTAGAACTGGAGTGATAGTCTGGGGCAAATTTTATGTTTATGATGGCAGCGGTCAGATTGATTGTATCACCGACTTAAGTGCGTCTGATTTCGCATTTATGACTGGATAATGGCATTTAATCAAATATGATTCACATTCCAAGTCCTGCTTGGAAAGACCAAACTCTAAACGAATCTGAGCCTGTAAGATGTAATGTGGCAAACCAAAAATGCACCTATATGTTTTACATTGGAGTTTATCAAAAAGCTGAAAAAATGTAGAGGGGAAGGTCAGATGCCCATAGAAGATTGTTGGAATAAATTTAGCTTTAATGACTAATTATTGCTTCGGCAGAGGGACTATACAATTTGGAGTTAAGCCTACATGGAGCAAACAATAGATTACTGGCCTTTTTAGGTCTCGCCTGACCCAGTGCATGCGCTGGTCTGGCGAGACTTTTTGTGAGTGCTCCAAAAAATGCTACCATGGCCAGCCTAGAGCTACAGTGCATGTGCGCGGGCGCGCGCTCAGGAGCAGAGGCTGGCAAACCTCGTCATGCTCATTAAGCGCTCGCGATCACTTTCACTTTCGCGGCGTCCCTTTGATGTTCTCGTTCAAAGAACATTAAACATCAAAGAACATGTTGTGTTAATGCTTTGCTGCGCCCGTTTAACTTACAATATGCTTTCTCTTTCCACAAACTCAATGTTTGTGTTCCTTTATTTTGAGATGCTTTTAGTATTACTGTTTTGTGACTTAAAGAACATTAAGGAAATGTTACTGTGAAACTGGATAACATTCACAGTCTTTATTTCTGATCGCAGCGGCTGCTTCATGTCCGTTGCACCATTCAGGGAGTCCTTTCGTTGGCGCTTTCATGAGGACATGATGAGGAAGCTGGAAACTTTTGGCACATTCTCTTTAAAAGCACAGCATGTTGGCGACTGGTTAATCAATTAGACCTATGTAGCGCTTTAGATCTCAAAGCGCTATGGTGGGTGCAGCAGTTACAACTCATGAAATATGGGGTGCAACTCACAAGGAGGGGTCAGGTTTGAGTGCACATTGGCTGCAATCGAACTCTTAAGATGATGGGCTGTGTGCATCCATTATCAGCACTCAGTCTTCGCTAAGTGATCTTGTTTGTTTTGTTGTTGTGTTAATGCTTTGCTGTGCCCGTTTGACTTACAACGTGCTTTCTCTTTCCACAAACTTGATGTTTGTGTTCCTTTATTTTGAGATGCTTTTAGTATTACTGTCACACACACAACCACACCCACAACCACAACCACACATACAACCACACACACACAACCACACACACACAACCACACAAACACACACACACAACCACACCCACACAACAACCACACAACCACACAACCACACAACCACACACCAACACACAACCACAACCACACCCACAACCACACACACAACCGCACACACACAACCACACACACACAACCACACACCCACAACCAACCACACCCACAACCACACACAACCACAACCACACACACAACCACACACACAACCACACACACACAACCACACCCACACACAACCACACCCACACTTACAGACAACCACACACATCCACAACCACACTCACGACCACAATCACACACACAACCACACACACAACCACCCACACCCACACACACACAAAACCACACACACACAACCACACACACACCCACACACCCACACACAACCCCAACCACACACAACCACACACAACCATACACACAACCACAACCACCCACACAACCACCCACACAACCACACACACCACACACAACCACACACAAACATGTGTTCCTTTATTTTGAGATGCTTTTAGTATTACTGTCACACACACAACCACACACACAACCACAACCACACGCACATCCACACATACAACCACACACACAACCACAACCACACACACAACCACACATACAACCAAACACACACACAACCACCACACACACAACCACACACCCACAACCACACACACAACCACAACCACAACACAACCACAACCACACACACACACACACAACCACACACACACAACCACACACACACACAACCACACACACAACCACACCCACAACCACACACACAACCACACACACAACCACACACACACAACCGCACACATCCACATCCACAGCCACACACACAACCACACACACAACCACAATCACACACACAATCAAACACACAACCACACACAACCACACACACAACCACACACACACAACCACACACACACAACCACACACACAACCACACCCACAACCACACCCACAACCGCACCCACAATCACACCCACACAGCCACACACACACAAAACCACACACACACACAACCTCACACACACCCACACAACCTCACACACACACAACCCCAACCACACACACAACCACACACAACCACACCCAACCACACACACAAACACACACACAACCACACCCAACCACACACACAAACACACACACAACCACAACTGCACACACACAACCACAACCACACACACACCACACACACACACACACAACCACACACAAACAACCACACACACAACCACACACAACCACACACACACAACCACACCAAGCATTGGTATAGCCAATAGGTCTCACCTTTGGGACCTTATAATTGTTTAACCACGCAACAGTTGATGTGGTTACACCAAGGATATTGTGCTGCATAACTAAATACTTAGAAGGTACCAAAAGCAAGACCTATTGGCTATGCCAATGCTTGTTCTTTATGTTATTCTTGTGAATGGTAGATGTACCGGTGACTGACACCCAAACCCCCAAGTAATTATACATTGAGGTATATCCTATCTTAAGTGGGCCTAGACACCAATACTGGGTTTGCTGGTACTTTAGTTTTCAAAATACCATCACCTTGCTTTTGTCAACATTCACTTGCAACGTATTAGCTACATTGTAGTAATGTAATTTATCCAAAGCATGTTGCATTTCGATTTTTCTGTGGTTAAGGAAGACCAGGTCATCTGCATACTGTATAGGCTGCATTGTACATGTACCGAGCCTCGGTGGGATAGAGTTATCTTTTGATAATGCACTCCTAAAATACGCTGCATAAAGACTAAATAGTCACTCTCAGTACACTGAACTATTCCAATCTGGCCACAGAATAGCAGTAATAACTCAGTAGTAATTGTGTAATCAATAGTTGTAAAACCTCTGAAGGAGCATGGGAGCATCTGCTTTATCATTTTGTTCTCACAAACAGTTTGTAGGGAGATCATGTTCACGGATGAGGGTAGGGTATTGAGTTGTTTTGTAAGCGGCTGACAATATTGCTTATCTGTGTGAGTGCCCAAGTTATGCAGATTAACATCCCCTGCTAGAATTTTTTTCCCAAGGTGCGTAATTAAAGATCAGATCATTTAAGGCCTCACAAAAATCTTGCATTGTTTGATTTCGATTCTCTCTATGTAGATTCAAATATACATTGAAAATTAGTAGTTTTTTTGGACTGACCTCCAATCTTTAAGTGCTCAATTGTTATCTCTTGGAGTGTGGAGTTTTGAGTCTCTGGGGGAGAGATTTTTGCCTTCAATGCTGAAGATATATAAATTGACAGCCCCCTTTGCCTCCCCCACCCCGAGGTCTACCATAGTTGCTGGTTTTAGTAGCAAACTTATTAATTACATGACGCCCTTCTGCATGGTAAGTACATGTAAGCCATGTCTCATGTAAGCAGACGATGTTACCAGTTCTTAAAGGTTTTACTGCATCAGCTTGTTCTAAGAAATGTTTCAGATCAGCCACATCCCATGATATCACCTTGAGACGCCAACTTTCTGTCTGTGCTGTTATTATTGTTGCCTCGTTCGTGTCAGGAATCAGTTACATTTGTTAATACTGATGATGCACGATTTTTAAAAATAAAATCTGCTTGATGAATTCCACTCATGTGCATGTATTTTAATAATTTACGCGCAATTACTAAAGTAACGCGAGAGTGTATAACACGTGAAATGTGCACAAGGCATGCAAGTTGATTTTCTTAATTGAGCAATGATGAGAATAATGCTAACTGAATGTTATTCTGTCTAACTGCAGAAAAATAGATGAAAAATAATCTGCTTTTATTCTTCATGAAAGTAGTGTAGGCTTTTTAGAAATAGTTCTCTCTTTTGCTAAAATAAATGTAGGCCATAAATGTTAGGGGATGTGCTTCCGTGCTCCTGTATTCCCGTACCTCCGAATGTATCAAGTGTTTCCTTAGACTTTTTTTGTCCTCCAAGTGTTTCAAATGCTTCCTTAGAGTGCAGGTTTTTTTAGCCTATTTCTGAATAGGCGGGGGTTGCAGATGGCATGAATTTAACTATTGCTAGATCTACTATACACATGTATCTAGGTTCCTCCTTCTTCCTCTCTTGGAAGTTGTACAATTTTTAGACAAAGAGTGTTTAGAAATATTACTTAGGTCTTTGTCAAGAGACAGCCACACCTTCGTATTTAGTCAATGAGAATGTTTGTAGAAAGTAGAGAAAGCAAAATTTTAGCTGAACTAAGGAAGTAGGGAACTATAAAGATTCCTGTGAGAAAATGCTCGTCGGCTCATTTACAGAACGGTGACCTGTCCTGCGTTCATGGTATGCTGCATGACGTGCTGATTCCTGATTATCTGGCTGGCAGATCCCGCTGTTTCCTAAGAGACTTTCCTGGAGACTTTGCACATCATCGGCTGATGGTGCTGCCCTCGCTATACCCTAACGGCTGTGGGGTTAGCCTTTCAGTCTAATTGCACATTGTGCATTAGTATTTCATCTTGTGTGTGAGGTGTTGTTTCACTGATGTTTTCTTTTTATCTCACTCCTCTATACCTGATATTCTGATGTTTATTGAATGATCTGTGATGATTATTGTGAATCTATTCTGTATTCTATGAACTGATTTATGACATTCTAGTTGTATCGTATCTGTGATTGACCATTCATTTTATGAAATAACAAAGAAAACTGATAGAAAAGAATAGTGTTTGTCTTTATTATGGTATTATTGAGTTATTGGGATATGTTTACATTGACCAATGTTCAGTGTATTTCTTCATTATAGCTCCTCGTGGAGAAACAGCATTCCATCTTTCATTATTCAGTCCCTTTTAGCTCTACCAAAGAGTCATCGGAGGACCTTTGATATTGCTAACTGTGTGACAATGACGTATGGACCCGTCATTAGAGTTGCGCTTCTCATAATGGTATAGTGATTGGAGTGAATATATATATATATATATATATAACTAACAAATATCCCCCAACGCTTCCGCTGCATCAACCTGTTCCAATCTCCTCTGGCCTCCTGGGTCAGTGCGGCCCCAATAGTGCATTTCCTCTGATTTATGTTGTCAAGTTCTACCCTAATTGATTTACTCTGTGCAGGCTGAGATTAAACAATGCTGTTTGTGCCCTTAAGCATGCTTGTTGTTATCGTATTCAAGGGACAATGTGTAATCCTCCTGGGTGTGGCATGACAGAGCATGAGTACAATCTGAGGATCTGGTAGTATGGAATGGCAAATGCATGGCGGCCAGAGAAGGGAGCATCCTCTTTTTGAGATCCAAGTCTAAAAGCAGGAGTGGGGCACGAGCAGGTGACTTAAGAGGGTCTCTGGCAGCAGCAGTGGGTAGAGGCGGAAACAGGTAATGTTTGGAAAGGAGGGGCAAGCACATCACGTTAGTGGCCTAGTGAAAGAGGCGCAGTTATGGTGGAGTCACATTAACATCCTCTAGTTCCCAGAATTTAAGCAGCAGGGCATCCCATTCCAAAGCAATGGGGTATTTTCGAAGTCCCCTAGCTTTCTTCCTGCAGAGAGCAGTGCTTTCAGCATCAGCCCAAACCAGGAGCGAAAGATTCAATGCTGCCGGGACCAGTGGTTGGTCAGCCCACAGCAACGTGAAATGATGCGCTTCACCTAGATCAAGGTCAGATGCAGGAATGCCTCGTAGGGCACAGAATGCAGCCTAAGGTTTGCCTCCCTTGTGTGAAGAGGAGCAAAGTCGACCAGCTGTGCAAGTTAGATGGTAATCGTTGTCCAAAGGTGTGCAAGTGCGTCACACACCCACAATACATGGTACAGGTCCGTGTCAGGTGCTTGGCAGTGGGGGCACACTGCATTTGCACCTGGGAAGTATTAGTTCATCTTCGCCGGGGTTAGGTAGGCCCTGTGCAGTGTGAAGAACTGTGTGAGTTTAACTCTAACGTTCCTTGGTACTGTTGTCAGATAAGCTAATATTCATCTCAGAATTAGCCAGGTAGGGGTCGGTCCATTTTTCATGTAAACTTGTAAGGGGCATCTGTTAGAGCTCTCAGAGGTCTCCCTACAGCCAATTCACAAGGAGACTGCCATCTGCCATGGTGTGGCGGTATTGGATAAGAGCGTGGGACGGTGGCTCAGCCTCTGTGATCTACCAAGTGGGGCCTAAAGCACAGGATTGGGCATGATATGTGAGAAAGTGTACCCATGGATATTGCCTTGTTCAACAAGAAAGATGTAAGACATGAGGGCACCATCATTGAAAAGGTCACTCAGGGTCGTAACGCCCTCAGTCTGCCTGTCTCCAAGCACCGATGACTAGGTGCCCTGAAAGGAATGGCTGAAGCATAGGTCAATGGCGAGTTTGTGATATGCAGGCTCCTCCAAAAGCATTGAAACGCGATGGTGAGTTACGGTGGGCAACTTAGTCTGAGCGGGATGGAACAGGCGAAGTACGCTGCATTTGTGCCAGGGTTGGAAGGTTAAAGCAGTGTCATCTAAGTAGCGTTTTGCAAACCACCAGCACACCAATTGCAGTTGGGACGTCACATAGTAGTGTTCATAACTGGGGCCTCCTAGGTCTCCCTGCATACTACAACAGGAACATAATAAGAATACAACACAACACATCAAAAAGCAAACACCCCCACTTACCTGTGACCAGTCCTCTGACCAGTCAAGGCAATTTTGGACCCAGGTCCTTTGCCTGGAGGCTCCCGCATCACTCCCTATGCTCTCTCTCCTCTGTTGTTATTTTCTACTCAGCTCCCTACCTCCTCAATCTGTCACACATTCTTTGAACTTCTGCCAAGCTCTTTCACCCTTGCAGTCTTGCCTCCTGCTCTCTGTTTCATGTCTGTGCCTGCTTTCATTTCTCAGCTCATAGAATCTTGTCTCTGCCTCCGCTAAGTGTGTTTTCACTTTTCCCTCACACATGCTTTTGTTCCTGGTTTCTTTTCTCCTCTCTCAGCCTCTTTTCAGTCTAGCCTCTCATCTGATTTTGTTTCCTGTTCTCTTCACCCTTCTGAGTGTCTGCTCTTTTACCAGTTGTGTGGCTTTATTTACTTTTTGTGCTTTTTCCCCTATTCCTGTTCACGCTCCCTTCAGCCTCCCTCCCCCTTCCGTGCATTTTCCAGCCTCCTTTCATAGCCCCTGCCACATCGCCGCCCTGTCTCTTCTTCCTGTGCCTAGCAGCCCTACCTACCATGCTCCTTACCCTTCATAATTGGGGGCTCCTAGATCTCCTTGCATACTACAAAAGGAACATAATAAGAATATAACACAATGCCCCCAAAAACAACACAGCGCTATCCTACAGCAGCACAGCACAATATCAATACACTAGCACCTGGTACACAGGTCTTATCACCTCCCATCAATACTCCACAGCACTCCTTCTTTCGCTCAACATGGGACGCCGATCCCCCGTTACTGCCGTGCCTGGCCATACATCACAGTAGGAACTTTCACCTGCACCCACTGCTGGTTCTCCTGTAGCTATCCACCCACCCATACACCCCACTCAAACACCAGCAGTGCCATCAACATACCCACCCGACAAAACATGCAAAAGCAAATTCGCACAACATCACTCACTCGTATACATGCTACTCAACAACACATGATCGCTCAGCAGACACGTAGCTGAAATCTGGGACCTGCTGAGCAACAATGTTCTGGACTTTCTCTTCTTCAGGGAAACCTGGCTCAGCTCCACATTGGCTCGGACATCACTGTGGCAATCCCAGCAGGCAACAACATCGCATGACAGAAGTGCATCCACAAGACAGGAGGAGAACTTGCAATCATCTACATGGAATCTATCAAATGCTCGACATCTATGGAGAATGAAACCCAATTCATGGAACATCTGCACATCAAGCTGCAAATATCTGAGAACAGAACTGTCACGTACCAATGGCCTGTACCACTAGCCTCCTCACCGACTTCATCGCCCCACTCACCATCAACTACTCAGCTTACATGCTCCTTGGCATACTCAATTCCACTTGGAAGAAACAAACTGACTCCTGCTCTCTATTAAAGCCTGGGCAACACCAGACTTACACAGCTTATTTCAGAACCACCCCACAGTGCAGGACACACACTGAACCCCATCTTCACCACCGGAGACAGCATCAAAACCAACTCCACCTCATCACACAAAAGCACAGACCACTCCATCATCCACTTCCAAGTCAACACACTGCAAGTCAACACACCCATCATTATCAGCCTACGAAACCACAAGTGGGGCGAAATCTCAGAAACAGACTGGCTCAGCGTCCTCAGCACAGATCAACTTAACCCCACAAACAACCTCAAAGTCTACTTCAATGTCAGCAACTGGATTAAGAACTGTGCTGACGTCCACACATCCATCAAACTTAACAAACAATGAAGATCCAACAAGCAGGCCAACTGGTACACAGAGGACCTTTGAGACACCATTCATGGGTAAATCTCTCGAGGTTCCTCTTTAGACCTTTGATTGTTTGGTTCACCATATAATGCTTGTAATCTGCTAAATCCTCCTGAATCCGCTGCAGTTGCTCTTTTGTATCAGTAATGGTTGTGTCTTTCTTCAGAGTTTCTTCTAACTCCAAAATCTCCACCAACAACTCATCACTCAATCTTTTTGAAGTATTTATAATTAAAATCAACCAGTCTCTTGTGCATTTATTGGCGATGTAACTCCAATGAAGTCTGAACTTCTTATCCTCTAAGAAAATCCGCGGTTCTATTCTTACTAATAAGCTTGCAGGGGGTTTTATGACACGCCCCAATCATTCGTGCTCCAATGCATTGAGCTCGCCTTGACACGTAACTATTTTAGTTACAAGGATGACCTGTATTTACAGGTATCCGGAACATCGATGGGCGCAACCTTTGCGCCCAGTCTGGCCTGCATTTATGTAGGCCAGTTTGAGGAGCATTTTCTGTATCATACATCGAACCCCTTCCAGAGACATATTTGCCTCTGGAAGAGGTATATTGACGATGTGCTGTGCATTTGGAAAGGGAATCAGAACACACTTCTGGAATTCTTGAATTGGCTCAATAGTCTTGACCCCTGTCTAAAATTTACTTGGACATTCAGTAATGAATGTGCGGTATATTTAGACCTTGACATTAAGGTACAGGGTAGGGCCTTGAACACAACGGTTCATCAAAAGGGGTCAGATAGGAATTCACTCCTCCATTACAATTCATATCATCCGAGAGCCTTACGTGATAACCTGCCGGTAGCCCAGTTTTTCAGATATCGACGTAATTGCTCCACTGTTGAGACTTTTGCTCAACAAGCCAATGAGCTTTCGAATAAACTGATACAAAGAGCATACCCCAAAAAAGTTATCAGTAGAGCGTGTAAAAGAGCACGAAACACACCACGGGAGGCGCTCCTAGAAAGGAATAAAAGGGAGACTAGTGATTGCCTCACGGTGGTTATGACTTTTGACCCTTTGGCCTCTAAGATTAGGCAATCAATGAGAAAACATTGGTCATTGCTGTCCACTGCAGATTTCAAAATGCCACAACCCAGATTTGCATTTAGGCGCGCAACGAATTTAAAGGATAAGCTAGTGCACACGCGACCACAAGCTAAACAAAGAGCTTCCTCATTGCCGGCTGGACACTACCCGTGTGGTGGATGTTCAGTCTGTAAGTTGACAGAAAAGACAAATTATGTCAATCTCAACAGTGGCAAAAAATGGCATCTGAATACATTTTCAAATTGCAACACGCCAAATGTGATTTACAGACTTACTTGCGAGTGTGGGCTACAGTACATAGGCCTCACCACCAGAAAAATAAAAATACGGATTCAGGAGCATTTGAGCACCATCAAAGCCGGCAAGCTCACCACGCGCCTGGTACAACACTTTGGTGAATGCAAACATGACCTGCAAGCCTTGAGATGGGTTGTCCTGGAGAGGGTGTTGGCCAGTAATGATACCATAGATAAAGTGCTGGCAACCAGAGAAGCCCGTTGGATTTATACTGAGAAGGCGGATCTCATAGGCCTGAACGATCATATCGAGTGGAATAAAGTGAGCAGTCAATAACACCACTACACACATTCTGATTTAGCTCCACATTAGCAATTCATATGGTCTGAGGAATATATTAGCTAATCTTAGGGGTTTCCTTTGATGTGGATAATTGCGACGTTGTGGTTGAGTACTAAACAACTGAACACATCGAAACATGTTATGAGCGACAGGAGCTTCATATTGAAGTTAGGAGTTGCAGGAGTCTATGCCCCTTTAATAATGACACAGACTTATTTAGTTCTAAAAATGGCTATTTGCATGGTTTGAGGAATGTATATGAGAAATCTGTGTATTACATTTAAATTGTGCTGTCATGTTGGAGAATTAAACAATTGAAGGGCTGAGGTAGAGCTGTTCGTGAGCGATAGTGACTGCTCTAAGATGGCCGCCATGGTCGTTGCAGTTTCGAGCCGTCGCTACTATTATACGTGAGACGGACGGAGGTGCGCGGCATAGAGAGACTACATCAGAGGCTGTGAAATGATTCTGACTCGAGGCGGTGACGAGATAAGGATCGCTCCCATAGAGGTTACGGTGAGAGCTCTTAGGACCCCGGTACAAAGGTGGTGAAACGCTGCGGACGCGGCACGGTGTGCCGGGGGTTGGTAAATGTAATGACAGTGAATTTCTGTGTTGCTATAACGAGTCCAAGGCGGGACCATGTCTAGCATTGATGTGCTGAGGTAAACGGACTTGTGATCCAAACACTGACGGTGGCTGAATTGAACTGGCTTTCAGAGACATACAAAATGAGATTGTAGGTGATGCAGTGGTCATATACTTGTGGAAATCACAATTTTTAATATGCATCGGTACTTGATGATAAGTTGCAAACCTCTTTTCCACAGGTGGAACACGCGCTAGTTTCAGCGCATTTCCAAGAATCGGGAAAAGGAATATTTAGTAGAACCCCGATTGACATTGTGAAGGCTGGTATGAATGTCCTCGGCCTTTACATGGTAAATACACCTATGGGAACGAGCAATTGGTGTAATTGATGAATGGTCCATATTTTATTGAAGAGTAAATGGAAAACTGCAATTCTATTTTTCTTCTTTCCTGCTTTTCATACAGCCCTTCTGTAACACAAAAGTGGATGTCCAGTGAGGCGAGTGATTAAAAAACCCCATGCCCTGACGAAATTGCCACAGTACAGATTAATTGCAATGAAACATGTTGGCCTTCCTTATAAAGGTTAGCGACATATAGTGCTTTTATTTTTGAGTGAACTCACTGGTTGTGAATAAAGAGGGTGACCTATAGTGAGTTTTCAACTCAATTTTAATATTGCTTGGAACACCTGTTCTTGGCAATACACTGGGTTTTTCATTCTCTTTCTTTGTCTATGGGGACAGCAAAGTTTCCATTTAAAAATCATTTCTTTTTCTTTGTCTATCCACCTTTCCTTTACTGGACACTATTTTCTATGAGTTGGCAACCAGTGATGACAAAACGTGGGCATACCAGCGAGAACCAGCTGGCAGCCTTCCTGGTGTTGCGTACGTGAGGTGCCTCCTCATCTTTCACTTTTCACGTCTCAACTTTTCTGAGTTTTTTGTGAGCTGTGGTGTCATACTTTGCAGGAGGCTATGAAGGGCTGTATTGCAGGTTGTTTTATTTGAAATTCAAGAGTTTCAGGACCTGTCTAAAATTTGGACGTGTTGCCGGTGGATGGGAAATAGCTATTCCCAATAGCAGTGGAGGTCCGTGAATTGAAACGTGATTCCTCTTGATTCCATTGCAGATGTTGAGTGGAGGGCGGCTTGGCATTTTCCCTCTATAGCTCCTAGTTGAAAAGAGCCTCTAAGGTATGCCCAAGATACCTCCATGGGCAGGGTGCAGTGTATGTGAATGGTAGGACATGTGGTGGTGTGTTTTACATGTCCTGATAGTGAAAGTTGGGCAACTTAGTTTTTCACTAGTGCAAGGACTAGCACTGCCATAGGCTATCATTGGAGCTGCCTTGTAACATTTTACAAGTGTAACTTTCAATTGGGAACAGCTTGAGATATGGAGTTTGGGCCCCCTGAGCTCAGAATTTAATAACATGTCTTTTAGTAAAGGTGGTTTCTGTGTGTCTCTGCCTGCTGTGGAATCAACGTCTGGTTTAGACTACCTGGGGATGTTTATGTATTCACTCCAGACACTCACGCAAAGGGAGCAGAGGTATGCCCCGCATATCTTGATGGGTCTCCCTGCGCTAGAGTGGTGGGAGGAGTTGTCACTGTCACCTGAATAGGGCTGTGTCTGCATTTCCAAATGCTGTCTCTACCCCCTGGGGTGTGGCTGGACTAGGGAGGACAGAACTGGTTTTAGTAAGCAAGAGAGACTTTCTTTGAAACCTACACACTTCAAAGGTTGAAAGTGGTATATGTAGCGGGGCTCTTGCCCCATAACTTAAAACACTTCTGGATGAAGAGAACCCTGCCAAGAGGAAGAGCTGAAGAGCTTTGAGGAGGAGTTGCCCCTTTGCTGTGTGTTGCTTTGCTGGGTTGGCCTGTGGTTGCTGCTTCTGTCTGTGGGAAGTGGAAAGGACTGGACTTTTATTTTACTTTGGTATCTTGCTTATGGAGATTCTCCAAGGGCTTGATGAAGAGCTTGCCTCCTGTTAAGAAGTCTAACGGACACAAAGACTTCACTTGCAGCATCCCTCAACTCTACTGCTGGAAGTTCTGACCTGCCTTATGGTGCCAACTCCAGTTCTGGGCCCTTGGAGGTTGTTTTGGTGCTCCTGTTGCTGAAAATCCATGCATTGCCCTTCCAGTGCTGTGTTTCCCGCTGCAAGCTGCCATGCAGTTGGAAAACATGCACATTGCCGTGGTGTGGCCGAAAATCTCAATGCAGCGCCTGTCAGTGACTGAAGACACAGCTACAGCCCATTTCGGAGCACCAAGTCTCCAAAGTCAGAAACTCCCACTCCAAATCCTATGCAGGCCCTACAGTGCTCCTGGAAAAATCGATGCACCACCTGGATGCGGTAGCAGAAATAGACACAGCGCCTGGATTTATTCACGCATCCCACCGGTGCGCCAAATCTACATCGATGCTAAGCTTTCAGTGAGAAACCGACTCATCACCTCCCCTCACGGTAAGAAACCGACACATCACCTCTCCAGTAAGGAACCAACGCATCACCTGCCCTGCATTGCAATAAGGAACCAACGCATCACCTCCCCTGGAGCAAGGAACTAATGCATTACCTCCCCTGTGAGTAAGGAATCAATGCTTTACATTTCCTATCTTTGTCCTGTAATTTAGACGCACTCCTGGAACTTTATGCTAAAAGTGACACATCCATAGTTGCTTACTCCGTGGTGGAGTTTGCTATGCTGGTCTGCGTTTAGCGGGTGATGATTATGGATACTGCAGCCTCTTTGGCATGAGATCCAGAGTTTCCATTTTAGAGTTTTGCCATCACCATACCTTTGTCTCTCAATAAAACTGGCAAGGCATGGTGCTTAACTGTTTGAATTTCGGTTTTGGGGTCCCCCGGTCCATTGTCTCAGGGTTTGTCTCTGATTTACAATGTAGTGTACATATGGTGTTGCAGCATCAGGGGCTCTGTGTCTGTTGTTTCTTCACAGGACATGCCTATGTTCTTTGGTATGACTGATAAGTGGGACTAGCAACAGGGATCATGAAATAATGCCCTGATTACTTTGAAAGGAAAGTAGGATTGCCAGCCTCCTTAAGGGCACCCAGTGACATTAGTGAGGTTTGTGATGTCAGCGTTCAGTGAAGGAGAGAAGGATCTGCCTCTTACCCCCACTTTTTGCTGATGTATCACTGTTTTTGACTTAGACTGACTGGGATCCTGCTATTCAGGTCCCCAGTCTATCTGCTTTCTCCTGTATATTGATTGCATGTACTTCAGGTACACTCCAGATTGGGGTTCTGGGGTACCCTTATCAGTTCCTAGTATATGGTACACCATGTACCCAGGGCATAGGTACCCCAGAGGCCTCTCAGGGGCTGAAGCATGTATTGTGCCACCCCTAAGAGGCCATTCAAACCAACACCACAGGTCTGCTACTGCAGCCTGTGTAAGGAGGTGCATGCAACCCTTACTTAGATATAGGTTCCCTATATCTCTTCTAAATCACTACACACATAAACCTATCAGTTACCCCTTGCGCAGGCCTTAACAATCCTGAAGGCAGGGTGCTGGGTCTTGTGTGAGAGGGTGCCCCTGCATGAGTAGCCTTCAGAACCTATTTTTCGGGGTTGTCTGTGATGCAGCCAACCATCTATACTTAAGTGCATTATAACCTCGCGGTAAATGCTAACTTTAAAACAGCTGCTTAGAAACCTGTTGTGTTTGGTGTCAAACACCTTGGAATCATACCTCTCCGCCAGTAATTGGTGGCGGGAGTTATGATTCCACCCTCCTAGGGGGACTTATGTGGAACACCAGTATACCCGGTACCAGCTTTCTCAACCTGGGCATCACAAAATGGATGCTGCCAGCCACAGACACGAGTCTGCCCTCCTGCTGCTGAGCCAAGCTTGAGCAGAGAAAGGCCTGACAATAGGTTTCCTGTCACAGGGAAGTGTGACCACCTTCCAGACAGGCTTTAGTGTATTGGGGCTGGGTGGGTGCCATCTGAGAGTGCCAGAAAAGTCTGCACTGGGGGCAAATGTGGTGCTCCCATGCATAGTCCAGCTCAAACCAGTCCCAGGAGCCATTTGCTCCTGCTCTGGTGTGAAACTGGACAAAGGATATGGGTGTAGCCACCCCTCTGTCCTGCCTCTCTCCTAGGAGGGTCCCCAGAGTCAATCCAACCCCTTCCCTGGGTATAAATTGGGAAACCTGATTACAGGACTTTGGATTTTACCTGGACTAAACTCTGCAACAGAAACCAAGTACTTTGACGGTCTACACTTCGCTGGACGACAGAAGAATCTCCCTTGGAGTAAAGGAGTTACTCTCCTGCAGCAGCAGGCACCTAAACGCATCTGACCAGTTTGCCTCTCCTGAGCTCCTGAGGACTCTGAAGATTTCTGCAACACAGGAGGTGGGTTCCCGAGTGTCCCTGAAGTTGATCTGCTCTCTCAGCAATCCTGAGACCAGTATCCCTTGTAGGGGGCCAGTGCAACCTGAACCCCTGTGCACTGTGTACTTTTGCAGCAGCATATGCTTTTTGGTGATCCTTGAGGCTATGCTTTGGACTATGTGTAGTCCTGACTCCGAGCAGTATTTCCACCAAAGATCTCCAGCGGCCTCCACTCTACGAGTGCTCTGTGGGCTGGTGCTTTGTGATTCCGCTCGAGGTCCCCTCGCGATCCCTGGTCCATTGGCCTGTGGGTCCTGGTGAGGGTCACTCTGATTTTCCTTGGGATTTTCTGATTGCTCCAGATGTGCCCTGACTCCCCATAGCTTGGAGAGTCTCCTGGACCTTGCTGGTCCACACCTTAACCTGTTTCCTCTGCCTGCGTGGGTTGCCTTGGCCAAGGCTTGTTTGTGTTCAATCCGGACACTGGACCCTCAGCCTTCAACATCCTTCGTGGGACAGCTCACCTCCGGACTTTGGTCATTGTTGACAACTCCTGGTCCCCATGGCTGCAGAGTCAAGCATCCTATCTTCACACCTGAAGCACCCGACATCGGTGGGCATTCGTCTATCAAGCCCCTGGTCAACCTGAAGTGACCCAGACTCTGTCCCCTCTGCTTTCAGGTTCTTCTCATCTTGGATCCAGGCTTGGATTCCACCGGACACTTTTCATGTTCCCGGCAGCAGCACTTCTTCGCATCACGCCATTGAAAACAACAAGGGTTTTCGACACCACTTGACCCCTATGCACCCGGCTCCTCTGGGATAGGTAACACGGGTATCTCGGTACTCATAAGGGTGCTGGCCTTGGAACCTTCTATGTTCCAAAGGGTTTGCTTGAAGTTCTCTCCGAAGTGTCCTGAAACTGTAATTTTCCAACCGCGACTTTCCCATAGAGTTGTACGGAGCACGCGTCTGTGTTCACACACTGCACCCATCCTCCGTGGGCTTCCTGTGTCACTCCTTTGGGTGTTTCCTTGGGGTCCCAGCGATTCTACGTGCTCTAGGCACTGTGTCTATTGAAGTCGTTGTTGTTATACCAATTTATTTGTATATGGTTCGGTCTCCCCCTGGAGCCCGCTGTATATTGTGCTATTTACTGTTGTTCTAGTGATTAAGTATTGTGTGCTTCCTTCATTTGATCACTCAGGAGGTTCTGTTCTGGTAAAACAAGCTGCCTTACATTCCTTCAAGACTTAGCCTGAAGGCTGCTCTCCATAGCTACCACTAGGATAGCTTTCTATAAAGGTTATCTTTGACCTAATCACCATAAGGGGCGTTTGGACTGGTGCAAGGTGCCCACTTTAACTAGTGGACAGCATGTACCAAGCCAACTTCTCACATTCAGTATCTTGTGTTCCTGACATAGATGTTGGAAAGAGGAAGAGTAGTAATAGGAGCAATGAAGATTGCCAATAAGTAACCTCAGCATTATCTTCATTCCACCTTTGAAATATATCTGAAAGCCAGCATTTATGAAAGATAGGTTAATGCATGGTAATAAATGTACACAGAATATCTCAACATTGTAAAAATGCACACAACTATTAGGAGAAGTGCACAGTATTTAGACACAATATCGGAAACACAGATATCGTGCGACAGAATATCGTGTCAAAAATATCAAGGGCAGAATTATCATGAGGGTAAGTTTCTATAGGTAAGTAAAGTTGTACTATATATAACTCCACATATCTGTAGCTTGACAATATATTTTTGACACAATAGTCTGTCCACACGATATTTGGGTTTACAATATTCTGTCAGTGATTCAACTGCACAATAACAAAAATCAAGTACCACCACAACATACATTTTCAAACATACAACATTTGTAACTGATAGTAGGCCTCATAAGATGAATTTTTTTTATAGTACATGGTCAGTCTACTGTTTTGAGACAGAATAAAAAAAGTATTTCAATATTTTCTTTGGGAATGGGTGCGTTTTTATGTTTGATAAGGACATGTGATTAAACACTCCTTCTGAACCTTCCTTTTTCATACTCAGAAGAATGGTTTGTATTTCAAGCTTTAGCAACTAAATAAGGTATTTAAATGGATATGACATTTGCCTTCTACTAGAGCAGAGGTCTTCCAACTTTATGATGCAGAGACCTCCTTGTCAAAATGTTTTAAGCAAAAGTATTACCTCCTGACAAAAATGTCTAGAACCTGGTACTTCAAATCATCGACAACCATAAATGCCCCCAATTCCCACAGCCAATCGTTTTTACTTTGGGAAAATAATATTAAAGAGTGTTTAGCAAAACAAATGTCAGTGAGCGTGGGGTGTGGTCAAAGGAGTAGCTAAAAACAAAGAGCCTCATTTATGAGAAATTGGCGTATGGCAGCGCAGCAAGTCTTCTTGTTACTCAGTGGAAAATGCACTGCAGTGCACCATGAAACCTCTATTAGTTAATGCACTGCAGAGGGCTGTGTGTAACCAGAGAGCCACAGAATCTTGGTTGGGGCAGTGGAGAATAGCGACTTGCTTAGCTTTAGTGCTACGAGGGCACAGCCTTTAACAGAAAGCACTGTGAATATTTGTCATTATTTTATACTTGCATTACACACAGTATAAGATAGACTGATACAAAATGTGAAAATAGTTTTACGATAAAATGGTGCTTCCAAAATGTAAATTTTAGCAATAACCAAGCGTATGTAATGCAATTTGTAAAACTTTTTTTTGCATAACTGTCCCTTCAACACCTCTCTGGGGATTCTAAGGGCTATGTAAATACAATTACGTTTAAAAGCAGGCACTTCATAGCCCAGTTGTTAACTCTTTGCACTACCACGCAAAAAAAAGAAATCTTTGTCATCACAAAGTTTGGAGGGTGATTCGATCAATTGAAGCCTGAACAGGCTCCCCCAAGCATCTGTTACACTTGCAGATTAACTAAGAGTGTACATTTGCATTTCATGCAGGCAAGCAGGCACCCTGGCACGAAGGCTTTTCACAGCACAGTTAATTAATGAAACGTCAGCTGAAGCATTGTAAGGATCAAAATAACAGTCCCGGGACAGTTGGCTGTTTCCAAAACAAAAGCAAAGTTTTGGATCACAGGCATGTGAGACTGGGGAATATACACCCCCTTTCCCAGGACTCCACGGCTCCCCTGGGGGTCGCGCCCCTCAGAGTGAAGACCTCTGCACTAAAGAATAGAAGGAGCATAAAAATATTAATTGACTCATGGGTAAAACGTAACTCTCTATTACATTCTTTTCTGAAAGGATTTGGGGCCTGATGTACGGCGCTCAAAATAGCGATTTGCAAATTGCAAGTCTTTTGCGACTCGCAATTTGCAAAGTGCTATTATGCATGCACAACAGTGTTATTACACTTTTGCGATTTCCAATGGGGTCGCAAATAGAGAGGCTCATGAATATTAATGAGCCTCTCTCAATTTGTGACCCCATTGGGAATGGCAGGCCCTCCCAGGTATGGTGGCCTGCTGGGCTCAGCAGGCCACCAAGTCTGGGACTGCTTTTAAATAAAGCATGTTTTTTTTCCAAATGCAGCCCGTTTTCCGAAAAGGAAAACGGGATGCATTTAAAAAAACAAAAAAAAACCAACGTTTTACGTTTAAAACCGTCGTACATCTGGCCCTAAGTCTCTACTGTTCAACAAAGAGTACATATAGGGTGTACTACAAAAGAATCTCAGGATGCAAACAATATTTGCAACCATTTTTGCCACTGATTGGCTTATGTGGCCCCTTCTTTAAAATCTATTGAGATTACACACACTTCAGAAGGAACACTTCTGGAGTGCGCGTAATGACAAGGGGTGTTTCTTTATTTCATTAGGGCCTGGATCCCTACAAATAAGCAGGTGTCCTGACCATTAGCCTGTACCATATTAGCAATGTGGCAAAGGTGCTGCTAGACCTGGCATCCTTAGGGTGATCTTCCCCTGGACGTTTTGCCTTTTGCCTCCACGTTTTACAGATTTTTATTGTTGGCCTAAGGATTCTGAGCACTTTACTACTGCTAACCAGTGCTAAAGGGAAAGTGCTTCTACCTTTAACATGATGATATTGGTGTATACCTGACTGGCATATTTATTAGACTGGTAAGTCCCCTGTAAAGTGGTAAACCATGTACCCAGGGCCTGTACTTCAAATGCTACTAGGGGGCAGTAGCACCGATTGTGTCGCCGACAGATGTAGGCCTTTCAAACCTGTCCCAGGCCTGCCACGGCAGTGCCTCTGTGTGCAGTTTACTACCACTTTGACTTGGCATTTACAACTACTTACCAAGTAAGCAGCAGCAGCTCCTCTGCTAAGGTGGAGGAGCATCGCCCCACTGCTGCATAGCGGTGAAAGAAAGAACTACTGCAAAGATAATAATTTGAGATTATTATCATTGTATTTGTTCCTGCTGTGCAGCTTTGCAGGCGGGTGGGGCTGCTCTGCTCTTAGCGCAGGAGAGAAGTGGTTTGACCACTCCAAGTGCGCAATGACTGTTTGGCCGACCCTCTGGGGCGGTCCAAAACAGTCATGCGCACATCGCATGTTCTCCATGCAGGCTGCATTACAGCCTGCATGGAGAACATGCCCAGACCCCCATTCCCTGGCTGAGCTCTGATCCATGGCGCTCACACCAATCACAACGATGTGATTGGCTTAGGAAGGGAATCTGGCTGCTTCCTGTTCTGGCCTCGGAGAGGAGAGACTGAGACAACGTGTGGGAGAATGGTGAGAAGGTAAGTTTTAGAATTTTTTTTTTTACATCACCCACTATACTCCTCCTTCACCCCAGCCCGCGCCTCCCCGCCACTCCCGATACGTGCTGGCCGCTACTGCAAGAAGGTAGGTTTTTTTCCTTTTTTTTACATCACACCCTACACTCCCCCTCCCACCGAACCACTCCCGATCTGTGCCGGCCGCTACTGCAAGTAAACACCCCTTTCATTACATATAAGTCACTCCTAAGTTCGGCCATAAGTAACCCTTAGGGCAAGATGCCATGTTAGTAAAAGGTAGGACATATACTTGTATGTTTTGCATGTCCAGGAAGTGACAGACTATTACGTTAGGCCTACCCCTCTCATAGGCCAGCATTGGGAATTTCATAATACAGTTCTAAGCTGTAATTTCTAATCAGAGAGGAGTAGCCTTTCATGTTTCATATGCTCAGAATGGTAATGATAAATTATTCTCACTGGTGAAGTTGTATTTATCATTACAGTTTTAGAAATGCCACTTTTAAAAAGTGGATGTTTCTCTTTACTTACTGCTTTTTGTGCCTGACAGCCTGTTCCCAATACACGTCTGAGTGGGTGACAGCTACACTTTGTACATTCCCTCTAGACAGCCACAAACAAAGGAAGGTGAGGTTCATCTTCATTCTGAACGCTCATTTGCATTATGATGGGTCTTCCTGAGCAGGGAGGGATGGGAGGGGCCGACTCTTACACTTCAACAGGGAGTGTCCTGTCTGCACACAAAGCCCTCCACAGGTAGCCTGGCAGTCAGGACTGAGTTGAAAGGGATTTTTGTGCACTTCAAAAAGTTGCTTTGAAGTCACTCAAAGGCACTTTTTGGTGCAATCACTTGGTATCTGACTCCCTGAAATCAGGCACTTCTGAATCTTGAACGGAACCTCTGTCAGAAAGACTGCTGTGCTGTTTAAAGGACTCAACTGGACTGCTTTTCACGAAGGACTGCGTTTCTGTTTTTGTCCTGCTGCCTGCTGCTCCCTGACTCAGCTGAAGGAGAGCTGGACCCTGCCTTCCCTCCAAACGATCTCAAAGGGCTTGCCTTCAGTTTTCTGAAGCCTCAGGGACACAAAAGACTTCTAGCAATTCTGCTGGTGCTGCTGAACTCTGCCTTCTGAGAGTCCTACCCTTGCCTGAGGTGCCCCCTCCAAGTTCTGGGCATCAGAAATGGGTTCTGCAGCTGTTTTCTTTTTAAAACAGTGCACTTTGTCACCACTGTGCCGATCGGAACCGATGCATCGCTCCTGGGTGCTGATGCAGAGGCTGTCAACGACAGTGGTTCAACAGCCTGACGACGACACTCTGCACGGCTCGATGACGATCGATTGCCTTCACTTCAGTGAATTTCGACGATGACTTAGCAATCTAACTGAGTGGAGAAGATTGACGCATCGAGCCCTCGGCGTTTACGCTTTGCTCCTTCGAGGGTACTTTCTCAGCAGCCATTGTGTGGGTCCTGTAGCGCACCTACCCTCCATCGTGGTCGGCCTGAACTTTGGATTTGTACCAGTCCCTCGCGACCTAAAGTAACCTTTTGACCGCTAGTAACTTCTAAGCACTATTTTTGCATTTAATCTTTAGAAATTCATATCTTGAATTCTACTGATTGGATTTTGGTTTTTTTGGTCTTATTTTTTGTGGAGTCTTTTAGTGGTGTCATCATTATGTTACTGTGTGTGTGTGTGTATGTTGAGCAAATACTTTACACCTTGCTTCTTTGGATAAACCTGACTGCTCTATGCAAAGGTACCAGAGTGTGAACACAGGCTAACATTTAGTGTTTATCTAGCTTCCCTTTGACTAGAGTGGTGGTCTGGGTGCATACCTCAGCCAACCAGGATTCCCAATTCGAACAGGGCCACACAAGTTTATAAGATGGATGCTAACTGTGTGCCACCTAGGAAAGGGTTCACAGTTAGTGTGCCCCCCAGAAGCCTCTTTGGTGGAAGCATTTCCAATGAGTGATATAACACACTACATCCATCCACAGGCAAATCCATGTCCCCATTTCAAAGTTTTTTTATCCTTCGACCTCGATTTGAGTCTCACCTTGCATTGCACGAAGGACAACTATACAACTATAGCCCTCTCTGCCTGCTCCTGCTGGCTGTCCAGTGTGTCCTCCTCTAATGTGCTAATGCTGCTAGTGTTGGCACATTGAACCGAGATCTTTTGGCTTTGTGAATGTTTGTTAGAATTCATCTGTTCATCCTGCAGTGAAACAGACCACAGGTTTGAATCCGGCAGGTCATATTTCACTGCTGTGACGTCGCCGGTCAGGCTTGAGACTGCACCCGGGAGAGGACGTTTTTTGTAATAGGATGCACAGTCCTGGTTTGCGCCATTTTAGTTGATATGGCTACTAGACTCCCCTGTATGTCGCCTTACATTGTCACCAATCAAAAAGCCTACTTGCAGTCAAGAGAAAGTACTAGCAGAAGACAGACATCCAGAAAAGTAAATGAGCCCCAGCCTTTAAGTAAAAAGCCACAATGACCAGCACCTGTAAGGTTTTCCATTTTCAGGGTGTTTTACTATTTTTACTCCTAACGAGAATTGTCAGCATGGTCTGCTTGATTCACCATATGTTTTTACTTGCTCGAAAAATGACTAAAACACACGCGCCAATGTCTGGAGCCCATTGCTTTATTGGCCATATTTCCTCGCGCTGTGCACTCAATATGTCAAACTGCTGGAATATGATTTTTTAAAGTCTCTTTCTCCCTCCTTATATTAGCAAATTATGTGCGGCTCATTACGTTTTATAACTCTGTACAAATGTTACTTTCTCCTGCGAAGATTTTACAGTGACATCATGGTACTTGCAGAGGTGTTACAGAAAATGATTGACTTTTACTGGCGTCGGAGGGCCTGGATATGACATTCTTAATACAACATTTACCTAAATTGAGGTACCTTCCGTAATTTCTTGAGGCACTTAATTAAGAAAGAATATGGCAGGATAGTGTGATAAATTGTTACTAAGTACTGTATATCTCTTCATTGCTAAACTGTAGTGCCCACGCTTATGAATGCAGAAAGGGTTTAATGAATTGAATTAAATGTATGTTGTTCCCTGACTGTCCCATCTCCTATTACTTTTCGAGAAGCAGAAACATAGAACATAAGACTGCACACAAATCTCAGTGAAGACATTTCTTGGTTTCCTCTTTTCCAAGGACGCCACACTAAACACACATTGACTCGTTGAGCTGTAGAACATAAAAATAGCACTGGTACTGCTAATTTAAGGCTTGGACTTTGCTACAGTTTGGGGCTGATTTTTGTCTTAAATAAATGAAGAGCTCGATCAGTGATATTTCACCAACTTAGGCAGTTCCAAATGGTTGGTCTTTACTGGAAATGTAAAGAAATATTCTGGTTTTGACTGGAAATTTATGAGTGTTTGTTGACCTTTCTAAAGTAAACACAGAACAACGCACAATGACAAATGCAAAATAACAACTTAACAAATATGTAGCAGGGGACAAGAAAATAGAGTGTAACACAACAACCACAGTACAAGACAACAATAACACAATGAAGTAGTGTAGCACAAAAGCACAACAAAATAAAAGCAACACAGCATATCACATTTGCAGCAAAATGCAACACAATATATATGCACAAACATTCTGGTCATACATTACCACCTTCACAAATTTGTTTTCATAATACACCGGTAAAAGGCACCAAGCGTAAATTCTTTTACCACCAAGGATAGGCATTAGTAATAGACAAACGAGTTTTTTTAGCAGGCCCTGCAAGTTTCACATCTAATAAAACGGAAGACCAGTAACTCAGTAAAATTAACTCATTAGAGCAGCAATGGTTCAACTATACATGCACTTCCATTAGTCCTGCGAGTTAACAACACAATACACCCAAAGCATTTGAAACAGACGGTAGTGCCAAAATCGTGTTTCCTGCTACTATCATGTAACCAAATCTGTATGCATCCTACGGTGCATACAGCAAACATTTCAATTTATAAGATCGCACACACCCTACAAAAATGTAATATTAGGTCCGAACCCACAAAATGCCTTACTTAATAATCAATTTTATTGCAAACGTTTCTTCTTGGTATAAAGCATTCAAAATTAATTTCATTAAGATGAAACACCTTTCTTCCTGCCGAATATTTAATACTTTTTAAAGGCTTTTAAATGACTTAATTTTACAATTCTGTTCCTATAGTATATTCATGTGCCTCTCACCAATTTCTCGAACCGTCTAAGTTGACTTCCAAATCACTTGTCTTTTCTTTAATGCCATCACTCCTCATAAAATTTGTGAAGCTCGTTCGTTCTATTGGCACAGGATGCAAGTTGGAGTCTGACCATAAAGTGCAGAACAATAAATAGAATAAAACCTTTAACCGGTGTGAACCACAATGCTTCCCTCAATCACAGCTCCCTCGTGGTTGACCTGAAAATGCACCCAAGTCCATGACAATCACGAATATTGACTTTGATTGGCACTTTGCCTTTTCCTGATGCTGTTTGCAAGAAAGTTTCAAACTCATATCTTGGGATTCCTTAATCTTTTTATAGTTTATCTGTTGTTTTACATATTACATTTTCTTGTTATTTATAAATTGGTTTAGGAAGTTCATTCTGTTTTTTTAGTGTGACCTAACATGTTTGTGTTTTGTTGAGTCGATAAGGTCATCGCTTCTAAAAGGATGGCTCACTTTTCCATAAAGACCATCACCACCGAGATACCAGACCAACTCAGAAATCGACTGCCTCTGGTAGATCATGAATCTTTTGAAGTAATGTCTGAGCTAGACAAAAGGCACAAAAAGAAAAGACAGAAGACAGACAGGGATTCTAAATGCACATGCTACAGTATGGAGTGATTCTACCTGTGAGGCTTACCCCTCACTCCCTGATTTCCAAAAAACTAAGAGTTCACCAGTTCTTGTGCCCACTTTTTTCTCTTTCTATGAATCGTCGCCACTTCCCATGACTTCTTCACCTCTGAAGTTTCAACAACTTCCAGGTCTTCTGTATATTTTTTACAATGTAAAAAACCTTTGAAACACCACATACTCCATATTTTGTCCCATTGAGATTATCTGTTATGGTGGTATGTACTCTAAATATTAATGGGTGGATTTAGAGGTTGATAATACAACTCTTTTTTAGAGGTTCTGAGGAAAAGCTGACCCATTTCAGAAGACACATTGACTGTCCCAGTTTCCCAGTTGTACCACAGCTTATGAGGAAAAGCAGTGCCTGCCAGCACAAGGAGGAAAACCGTAAAGACACAAAAATCCTCCAAAGTGCCATGTACTGAGAGTGGAACAGTTCTTGCAAGGCCGAAGTTTTGGAACTGGAAAAGGCCAAGACTGGAACAAAGGTGGAGCTGGCAGGTCTGGAGCTGAGCACGAATATGACCATGACCAGGCCAGAGCTGTAGCTGGGGTTGGCAATCCTACAGCAGAGCTGAAGTATGTCCAGAACTGGAGCACAGCAGGAGTTAGACCAGGTATAAGCTGGCAGTCATGGAGCAGAGTTGGACCTAGTGCAGTGCTAGAGTAAGACCAGCTCTAAAACAGAGCTTGAGCAGACAGGGCTGAATCAAGCAGCAACTGGTACAGGAACCGGAGCGAAGAATCCAACTGCAGGAGTAAGCAAGGGGAACTGTGAAGCTCTGGTACACTGATCAGAGGCTCGTATTTACGTTTAAGACAGGACCCATCTGAGAGGAATGCACTGGTCTCAAAAAGGAACATACTGGACAGGATCACCTCCTTCCTCTCCGAACGAACTCAGAGCATCCACCTACCTCCATTCCCAAAGACATCATATGAGGCGTCCCTCAGGGCTCCTCCCTCAGCCCCAACCTCTTCAACAACTACATAACACCTCTGGCCAACATCACCCGCACTGACAAACCCAACATAGTCTCCTAGGCTGACAACACCCAGCTCGTTCTATCCTTCTCAGAATACCCAGACACCACAAGACTCAACTTCCAAACCACCATGACCGACATCTTGACCTGGATGAATACCAACTGCCTGAAACTCGACTCAGACAAGATCGATATCATAATTTTCAGAAACAAGCACTCCCCAGGGATGACACCTGGTGGCCCTCCGCACTTGGTCCATCACCCACCCTGTCGGATCATGCACGCAACCTCAGCATCATACTGGACACCCATCTCACCATGAAACAACAGATCAATGCCATTGATGGAGCGGGTAGTACAAAATTTTGTATACCTCCCCCATTTCGCATGAAAATACTAATTGAATAATCTATTAATTATAATATTATTAAATGAGTTTGCATGAATATTAAACCAACATTACTACTATCCAAATTGCACGTGGGATTGCATATTGCATGGCTAACTAACCTTTATGACTAAAATCTGTACGCGTACTAACAGTAGTATATGTAATAAATAGAATACTGCATGATATATGTTGCTTTTGTAATGTCTCTGTAATGTTGCTCGAGAGGAGGACCAAAAGGGTGAATATAAATGCTTTAAATGTTGCTATACGCTAGATAAATACAAAGACATAGAGGGATTAGTAAGGGGTTAACATTAGATTTATTATTTCTATGCATTAAGTACTCTTTTGTGTTTGTTTCGCTTAAGTTGGCGTTTGTGCCTAAATTCCAAAATGGCCGCTGACGCGACACGACGAAGTGGCCACTGTCCCACGAGGCATGGAGTGAAATGCGCAGAAGCGACAAAGTCTTCCAGACCTCGTCGTGAACCCTGATCTCCGTGTACCCAAGCAAGGACACTGTGGTATGACGGCCAAGACTGAAAGCAATTGATTTTTAGTAAAACCGGAATGAACTAACTTTTCATTACTTGATGACCTCAACCCTCGAACTGTACTAAAATCCCATACTCTAGCATCGGACGATCGCACCCAGCCAATCATAACCAAGCTGAAATTACAAAAATGTATCTTCTTGATTTGATTTTCTTATAAAAGTTCATGGTAGAATAGTGAGGATATCTCTTTTTCACTCTTGCGCTCTCGACCACACCTAACATTGACTTCATCGACGACGCTACTCGTGACGCTACTTAGGCGACTGACGGCGTTTTCCTGAATCGTAGATGGTCCAGATGCTGCCCAATTATCTGATGACTGCGAACTTTTCCTAATTCTATGGCCACTGACAGATGCTTGTAAGTCTTTGGTCTTTACCGATCCTTTGAGACTGTAGCATGCTGAGCAAAGAACTTTGAACTTTTAGAAGAATGACGACAGATTTGAGAATGCAGACCCAATGATTTAGAGGACTTCAGATAGCCAGATTAGGTAAATATGATATTCTGCGATTTACTTGAAATTTGATATAAACTTTCCAAATGCAAACCGAACTCTTTAGGAAATTTTAAATAAACAGATATTGATTAACAAGAAATGAGTTTGTGGTTTATTAAGAAGGGTAAGATCTAAATCTTGAAATGTGTTTTAGCTGGTTCTAGATCACCATCAACCAATCCAACTATTTGGTCCATTGACCACGTGGGAGGATTGCCTTGATGTTTAGGATTGAGATCTGTAGGTGGAAGGGGTATTGATGTATATTTTGTAAATTAACTTTTCTTTCCCTATAGGTTATAAGGTGGTACCCTCACATGTCGAGCGCTTGAACCGCTCATCCCTCCAACTGTGTGCAGACCGGTGAATGGTTAGTGTGAGTGTTGGTGTTATGGGCCCCACCGATGACTGCATGTGTGAATGAGTTAGTGTGACGTCGGGTCTGTGACGCAGGGAGGATACCAGTACGGGTTTGTTTTCCCCGTTATCAGGGTTTTTGCGCTCCATCACCATCACACCCTCCTCATGCTCCACAAGATCTTCCATTGGATACCCACCTCTATGATAAAAATAGTTATCCAGGCGCTCATCTCCAGCGGACACGACCACGGGAACACCCTTTACGGTGGCACCAACACACAGCTCCTCAACTGCCTCCAAACCATCCACAACTCGGCAGCAACACTCATCCTCGACCTTTCCAGAAGAGCCAGCGTCACCCCTCACATCAAGACCCTCCACTGGCTACCCATCCAGAAGAGATGGCTTTTCAAACTCCTCACATGCCTACAAAGCCCTCCACAAGACCAGACCACCTACATCAACGACTGCTGGACCTTCTACCAACCGACCAGAGAACTCCGCTCTGCCACCATCATTTTAGCCCACATCCCTTACATCCGTCACAGCCTTTGAGGTGGCCACTCCTTCTCCTACCTCGCCACCAAGTCCTTGAATGACCTTCACCTTCACACTGCACCTCCTCTGAAGGAATTCAGGAAGCAGCTGAAGTCCTGGCTATTCGACCACCCTCCTCCTCCGACCGAGGATCGCTCAATCTCACAGCTCCTGGAGACCCCCAGGGTGACAAGCTGTGCTCTACAAGTCCTGCTGATTGATTGATTGATTGACTGATTGGGGCTCTCAAGCAGGATCTGTGTTTTCTAGCCATCTTGGAATGAAGCCTCTCTACAGGAGCACTAAATTGTAGCTTTCTGCTTACAGCCATGCTCGTTGCAGGTCCCCAATCATAGCAATATACCCCACATCCATCTCTTAGAAGCTCTGAGTTTCCTGGAAATAATGAAAATCAGAGGATATAAAAACTGGCTGTAAATAATTTGGAACAGGTAACTGCCAGTAGTGATTCTTCCCTACTGATATATGGCCGCAAGGCTGGGAGTTCAAAAGCACAGGAGAAAACCAGCAAAAACTGTCTCAGCTCCAAACAGTCCCAGCGTTGGCTGTTCACATCTTTTGAAGTGGGTCAGTAAGCTTTCTTGAGGGCTGTTTTTGCCTTGCAGAGCTTCAATAAACAGTATCTGGGTCATAATTATTCAGGGCTTCTAAATACAACATTGTGGGTTCAGAATGAGAAAGAAATATTCAAACTTCAACTGTCTGTTCCTCAAAAGGGTATCATGTACAGTGTAATATGGAGCTTTTTTCTGGTTATTTCACACAAGACCTCTGGCTACAGGGTAGTAGGGCTTTTGTTCCCTAGTCACCTACAATTCACCAGATAGAATGCAAACAAGACTTTTTAAGGCTTCACCTTCTGGGGTATCACATTAACCAGCTGTTTTACCCTGTGTTAACTATGCCCAGAAGATCTTCAACGTTCAACTGGCTCAGGGGTATCATGTCCAGAATTTGATCTACTTTCTTCTGTTTCAGTAGAGGCAGGTAGGGATCAGCACCCCGAGGATACCCTACAATGTTGATGACAGAAGGTGGAAGTCATAACTATGGTCCTGGACACCTAACTATTATACAGGTTGTGGCATAAAAGCCAGGGCAGTCCAAAAGTCACAGGATGACTGGGTATGGCAATCAATCATTCAATCAATCAACCAATCAATCAGATATCATGTTATATTAGATGACTATTTCCTTGTGGTCACCAAATGTTACATTTAAGGGCTTTGTTTGGACATATATGGGATCATTCAGTGCCTGTTCCAAGCCTGCTCTTTTATTTCTAACAGTAGGAATACACCGTTGCATTACCCAAGCCCAATCAATATACATGCCAGTAGCTTCTGAGTCCTGAAGTGCTGCCACTTGCAGACAGCGCCCAGAGTTCACTTTAATAGACACACTAAAAAGAAGGGGTAGAAATACTAGTAAGACTAATATTTCCACACCCAACATATTCTCCGAGTGCTTTGGCAGATCTTACAGGACAAAGAGGTACATATGTCATTGCTAACTACAATACAGATAAAGCCTTAAGCAATGTCTGTGAGCTTGCACTTTTGCACTTCAACTGGTAAGTTTTCAACAGCCGTTCTGATGTCTATAGGTTCTGCAGGTGAAGAGGCAGGAACAATTGATATCTTGGATTACTAGTTACTGGGGGACCACTGCTGTCTCAGACAGTGGTTGATTGGCTCACTCTTTTTTATTGTTCACCTTCTTTCATTGATTCTGTGCTTTATCTGGAAAATTAGGTCAGTCCGTTCAGTCAAGGAAACTGGAGTGGGCACACATGCGAATGCATCCTTGATTTCTTTTGGTAAACTACTTCTGAGACATGATCATCATATCTGGGTGCTGTCATCTCAAATAGTCTCTTTGACTATTTGCTTCAAGCAAGTAACAAATGTAAGGACATCCATTGTGCCATGCTGGAGATCATACTTGCTTCTTCTGCAGAAACCTCAGCATCAGGGCAAACAAACTTGTTTTTAAACATTGGCAAGAAGTTAGCATAATCATTTTGACAGGGCTCATCAGGGACCACTAGGTGTATAGTCCAGGATAATGTTAAGCCCATAATCCTACCTGTAAAGTGTGATATCCAATAACCTCTGATTATTGTATGTCCCAGAATATTACCATATTAGGCTAGCAGCTCCCCCCAGAGTGCCACATGCATTAGAAAGATTATAAAATCATCTGCATACAGTAATAATTTGTATTCAGCTCTGACAAGAAAACAGTGGGGGCCCATGCAGTTAGGCGGGGTGGGAGTCTGTTTCTCTCGCTCTCATTATCCCTCTACTAAATAATGGTACTTGGAAGGAAGACTCAGCTATTACAGTAATAACCCAAAGAACATATTTTGTCTCAGAATGGGAGGGTCTGAAACATTAGTCTGATCCTACAAAATGGGCATGGACTCTAGTATCCAAGAGTTATTGAGATCACAACCTGCACAAAATACTTCTGTAGATGATTTTCTTAGCTGGCATATGAACATAAATCCTTTTGTTTGCAGACATGAAGTACTGAATGAAGACAAAATACAAGAATTAGTAAAGCAAGATGGGAAAGGAGCTTCTTTTTTCTGGCCTGCAAGTTGGTCTCTTGCTCTGAGATCCCAGCCCACTAGAAAACTGTTAAAAACATATTTTTTTTCTATTTCCTCTCTGTAGTCTGGATTCCTATTTCTTCTTTTGTTCTTTTTTGCAGGACCTTGTAGCGCTAAGACACCTTAGCAATGCACGCTATAGAAAAATTGTACTTACTTACAAGATGGTTGTTCAGATTAATCTATTAGCAGAGAAAGAACAGTCCTCTCCAGAAACCCGGCAGCAATTAAATGACTTGCTTGGAACCCCTACAACATTCTACCCTTTGAGTGTTCCATGACAGAGTGCACTAGGGAACACCTGAAAGTCATACCAAGACTTAAATATATTCTTTCCATTGTGGGGAAGCTAAGGTGGTCTAATTTGATTGGCAGCTCCTAGTCAACCACATCCAAAGATGAAGTTAAGACATGTAGCTGTAAGGCCTTACGAGTGCTTTGTTGGGCAAGCTCAATGTTTAAGTTGTGCTTGCTTGCTCTTGTCAAGTTAGCAGGACTAGGACAGTACTGGCTCACTGTGTGTGAGGTCTCCAGGATTCCACAGCTGCCGAAGTGCCGGGAAGCTCCAGCATGGGCTGCATAATGCACAAATGTTCATTTCACGTCTGTCCCACTTTAGATACTTTGAAAGGTTAAGCAAACATCTACTTTGGTACTTGGTTAGACTATAGTGGAAATTAGTGTTTCTGGATTTATATATTAAAACTGTATCAAAACACAACATCACTTTCTCTCCACTTTAAAAATGTAAGTATTATTTTTATATTTCGCAGATTTATTGTAGTTCAATTAAAGTCCATTACAAATTCATTTAAAAGCTTTTAAATAGGTTAGTAAAATACCTGTAAGTTCAGTGAGCTCCATTCATTACGATAAATATATTTTAAGGAACAACTGTGGCTTACTATTTCAGTGTCGAACATTCACTAACCGGCTTTTGTCTTCCATCCATTCTTGATGTTAAAATGGGGTTTTGCAGGCAAATACATGATTCAATACCCAATATAGCTTTATACTTTTAAAGTGTTCTTTAAATGTCAAAATAAAAATATTAAACAAACCTTCAGTTTCAGATCTCCATATTTAGGAACATTGCTGATGATGTAAAGAAGCTCATGTCTTGCATTATCCTGGTCTTCTGCTTCCAGTGCCACACCGGATATGACCTTGTTGTCTGCTACTTCAACTTCCAGGCCAGCATTCCTGCAGTAGAACATAATCAACATATACCATTTACAAAGCATGTGTACATATATTCCTATGATTAGGATAATGTTCAGTTTTTATTGCTCTTGTCCAAGTATTCATAAAAGAGTGTAGGGTGCCACTACGTTTATCATACGTTTATCATATGTTATTCATCTTAGTGTAGTCACACCTCACTGATAACAAATACTTACGGGTTGGTACAAAAATGGTAACGTATCCTTAGCTGTTTATCCCTTAATCTAGTTTTAGACTTCAATGGCTTATTGTGACCTCTAACCCAGAGTTTGACTTTTAAGTCCCTGTACATCTAGGTCCCTAATGTTTTCTAATGTGTCTTTGAAAGCTACGTTTTATGTGTTTTAAATGTCAATACAAAATATATGTAATGCAGCACATTATGTGCATATATATTCCTGCATTTTAATGCACATTTCTAAACTGCTTTCGTGTGCTATAAATCCAGATTATCGGGTTTTTTCATCATAGTCAAAGTAAATGACTTTAGAGAAAACCTTGAAACATCCAGCTGGCAGTAACTGGCTACTATGTACGCCACCTTATTAAAGTTTTTCAACACAGTCAAAGTAAAACTCCCTCATCAACATTTTACATCACAAAGAAAAACCTCCTTACCAAGGATTTTCTTTGCATGGAAAGTAAAGTAACGTGAAACACAACTTTCTTTGTTTGAGACTAAGCATATGATGGGCCATGAGTCATGTCAGGAAGGAACAGAGACAGGCACATGAAGAAAGTAGCTGAGAATCAGGGCTTCACTGATGAAAGTGTGAGGAGGAAGAAGCAAAGAGATTGGCCTCTTGGTTGAAGGACATTACCCAGCGCCCAGGGAAATGACATCTTCCATAGTTGCTGTAAAATGGTTGGACGATATGCAAGCCCATCTTAAGTAACAATGCCAAGTATTGGTTCGATAAGCTTGTCTGGTGCAGAGCACAAATTAGATAAACAGAGGTATGTGTGTAGATGCTGCTTCTATCCCTTTAAGGCCTCAATTACGAGTTTGGTAGTAAATAGCACCAAATTTGCACATTGGGTAAATAGCGATACCACAGGGTTCAGTAATTAAATGTCTTAACACTGATTATGAGTTTTTATGGTGCACCAGGGAATCGTGGTTTAGCGGATGTGTTAAATACCAAATATGTGCTAGTTAGTGGAGGTGGTAAATACCGACTGTGTTATTAGCACATCTGCTAAATCTCACCTGATGAATAGCCCAACCAGGCGGGGGGCGTGGCTTGGGAGCCAAAGAAAATGGCCGCCGGATCGCGGAGCTCCTTACGGACGTGAGGACCGGAGCTTCCACCAGGCATCTTTTCTTCATCTTTGGGACGATGCTGGCGCTGGCAAGAAGATATGAAACATAGCGCTCTCATTTGAACCCATTTTCGATCTTCAGGGTGAGCTGTTTCACTCTCTCTCAGCGCACTTTCGTTCGCGCTCGTTTCTGTAGCCGCCATTTTGTTTTTTACCTCGGCGCAGAATGTTATCTCCTCAGAGTTGGCTCGAGGTCATGGCTTTTTTGCTCTCTATCTATGCAAGGTCGCTCTCGTTGTTTTTCTGAAGATTTGCTGTTTATAAACAACCTGTGCAGCGTACTTTTCTAAATGCTTTTTGCCTCATCTCTCTCCTTTTTTCATTGACTTTCGTCATTTTTGGCTGGACTTCTGCGTTTAATCATTTGCGTATCTACATTTCTCCACACGTTTTACATCTTATTGTGTGGTTTACTATGGCAAAAGCCCGTGCACTCCGTACTGGCTCTACTCTGGGTGACAGCACTACGATGAGTGATCCTAACCCCTTCAGTGTACTGCAAGACAATACGGAAGACCCTGAAACTACGCAGTTCAATGCCACTACTACTCAGTCCAACTTACCTCGTGGTAATCCTAAACAATTACCTAAAAATTCATCTACCACTTCTACAAAACGTGTCAAAAAAGACCCACCGTCTCCAACAGGCTCTACAACGACGTTATCCATGGAACTTCTTCTTCAAGAAATTCGCGCACTTAAGCCTCATATGGAAGAGACCAACATTCGTCTCCAGAATCTTGAAGATAAATGGTTTCAAATGGAGCAACAGTCCTCACTGCTTTCTCAACGCGTTGATTCCATTCAGTCTGTCACGGCTCAAATACCTCCATTACAGTTAGAGGTCGCTCATCTCAAGGCTCAGATTGAGAATTTGGAAAATCGTAATAGGCGCAACAACCTACGCATCTATGGCCTTGTGGAAGGAATTGAGGGCTCCGATGCGCCTTCTTTCTTTCAGTCATTTCTACCAACCCTGCTGGACATTCCTGAATCTCCAAAACTGAACATTCAAAGAGCTCATCGACTAGGCCAAAATTCTAAGTTTGCTTCCTCTACTTCCAAGCCTCGTGGTGTCATTCTTTACTTTTTAGAATACACAGACTTACTTAAAGTTCTTCATGCAGCCAAAAGTAAAGGGAGAGTGTCTTGGCAAGGTAATAATTTATTTTTTGCTCAGGATTATGCGAAAGCAACTGCTGACCGGCGGAAACAATTTTTGGATATGAGGCCTGCACTACGGAATCTCAATGCTCGTTTTGGCTTGTTTCACCCATGTCTTATGAAAGTCACCCTTAACAACAAAACTACGACCTATGAAGACCCGGCACGTCTACAAGCTTTTCTTGACTCTTGTATTGAAGATAACATGGAAATTCCTCGTACTTCAAAGGCCTGAAGATACTTAAGACTTATAACCTATATCTTATAGCTAAACGAATACTTTATCTATTCTAAATGTTGTTGGCTTATATTAATTTTGTTCTTCTGTTTTTCGTCATTATATGTGATCATAAGTTTCGTATACCCTTTGTAATTGGTCTTCCTTTCCCCTTTTCTTTATTTTAGAAGCAGCAATATATCATCGTCCTTCCGTGATCATATCTCCACTGCCTGGATGGTGTCTTCGTTTTCCGTTCTGTATCGGGGTACCCCGCGTTTGGTGTGCTGTTTTCCTCATGGGCTTCCACCATCCCCATTTGTCCATGTCTTTTTGTGGTATGTGCTTTATTTATTCTTTCATCTTGTTCTTCTCTACTTCTATCCTCCTTGTCTTTCCACCTTTCTCTTTTGTTTTTGCCCTTGCTTCCCTATCCTATCTCTTATACTGGGCGCTCTGTTATTTCTCTCATATCTTGTATTTTTTATCTCAGTCCTGCCTCTTCTTCTTCTTTCTTTTTTCTACTTACATTCTTGTAATAATCTATAATTTCTTCTCTTGTTCTTCCTTTCCTCATTATATTCTATTTCCTAGCTTCTCAGTTTCTGTCTTATACCTTTACCTCTCTCTTTGGTGTTATAATTTCTCTTCTACTCGTTTAAGTATGGCTATCTTTTCTCAACAGTTTTTTATGGTACTTCTTTCTGGTACTAATTTAACGTGCACTGTACAGTTAGTAAACATTACATATGACTGTCTCTACGATAATTGAAGAGTTAGTATTTATATTTAGATGACTTTAAATATTGTATCGTGGAATGTCAAAGGCTTGGGTTCTCCCATTAAACGTCAAAGGGTTTTATCTCATATTGCTAATTTAAAAGGGGATGTTGCGTTATTGCAAGAAACTCATGTAACTGAATGTGAATTAACTAAACTACGTCGTCAATGGGTAGGCCATGTCTATGCTTCGCCTGGTTCAGGGAAACGAAATGGTGTGACTATACTATGTCACAAACGTTTAGACATTCAACTTGTGAAGCAAGAGAATGATTCTGAGGGTAGGTGGGTTGTTGTATCATTATTGATTAACAAAATCCCCTTAACCATTTTCAATATTTATGCTCCCACAACTTTAGACAAATCGTTTTGGCCTCACCTTCTTTCTTCTTTAATGCAATATACGGATGACTACTTAATATTGGGCGGAGATTGTAATATGATTTTAGACCCCTTTTTAGACAGGCGATCCAAATCCCGATTTTCTCCTTCTTCCATGCACAACCAGTTCACTTCCACTATTCAACAAAGATCTCTGGTAGACTCCTGGAGACTTTGTCATCCTACAATTCAGGAATACACATACTTTTCCCCGGCACATTCCTCCCAATCCCGAATTGATTATATTTTTATTTCCAAACCTCTCACACAACATATTTCCCATTCGGACATAGGATCCATTCTAATTTCAGACCATGCTCCAGTTACTTTAAGTTTAGATTTACTTCCCCCCAACAAAGGCACTAAACGTTGGAGATTTAACAACTCTTTATTATTAGATCCCAAATTTTCATCATCATTTCTGGAATTTGCATCCTTATTTTTTGCTGAAAATGACACTTCACATATATCCCCCCAACTCATTTGGGATACTTTTAAAGCTGCCTCAAGAGACTTCATTATTTCATTCGTGGCCCGTAAGCGTCGAGCATCTACGCAATCTATTCAAACTCTTAATTCACAAATTAAAAAATTGGAACATTCGTATTATATAACAGAAAATCAATCTACGCTGAATGATCTTATTAAAGCCAAACTCTCTTTTAATAAACTCTCTACAGAATTTGCAAACCTAATTCTTTTGAAGTCCAGTGCTAAATACTATAACGCTCAGAATAAATCTGGCAATCTACTTGCCAATTATCTTAAGGTTAAAAAAGAACGCACAAGGATCGATTCTATTGTAACCTCTAATAACACAACTGTTCATATAGATAAAGATATTCTCTCAGAATTTGTTAATTTCTATCAAACGCTCTATACTCCTGAGTTTTCGCCCTCTTTGGCTGACATTTCCCATTACTTAGCCACTATTCCCTCCCCATCTCCCCCGGATGTTGATTTCTCCTCTCTGGACTCAGATATACTCCCCAGTGATATTCTTAAAGCTATTCATTCACTTAAAAAGGGCAAAGCTCCTGGACCAGATGGCTTTACCATGGAATTCTACGCACACTTTGCCTCTTTCCTTGTTCCTAAATTACATCAATTGTTTTTATCTTTCATTTCTTCTGGAAAATCTGAAGGCTCTTTTCAAGAGGCTCTAATATGTCTTCTTCCTAAAGACAACAAAGACCCTACTCTGTGTAAAAACTATAGACCCATTTCTTTGATTAATTTAGATTATAAAATTTTTGCAAAGATTCTAGCTCTTCGCCTAGACAATATTTTACCACGGTTAATTGGCAGAGAACAATCTGGTTTTATTAAAGGTCGTTATTTATCAGATAATACTCGTCTCTTTTTTAATGTTCTTAGTAAGTCCCATTCTCACCCAGGTTCTTTAGCGGCTATTGCATTAGACGCTGAAAAAGCTTTCGACAGAGTCAACTGGCAATTTATTTTTTCCACACTCCGTTGGTTTGGTTTTGGTCCCAAATTTATTGCATATATCTCATTATTATATTCTTTTCCTAGATCGTTTATTTTAGCCAATGGCCTTATATCCTCTTCTTTTCCCCTCCATAGAGGGGTTCGACAGGGTTGTCCCCTTTCTCCACTTTTATTTATTTTAGCGTTAGAACCCTTTTTAACAAAAATCCGTTTGAATTCTAACATTACAGGCTTCCCTTATGCAGACAGCAATTTAAAACTTTCAGCGTATGCTGATGACATTCTTTTATTCATTTCAAGTCCTCAATCATCCATTCCAGCCTTTTTATCAGAAGTCTCTGCTTTTGCTCTAGTCTCGGGATACAAACTCAACATTGACAAATGCGAAATTCTCCCTCTAAACAAATATTGTTTTCACGCAGATTTTGTAGATTCTTCCTTTCACTGGAACACTTCTAAAATTAAATATCTGGGCCTATGGTTCACTCCCTCCCTTAAAGATACTGTGGCTCTAAACTTAAAAAACTTACAGCTCACTTTGAGTAACTCTACATCAAGATGGCATCCTTTATTCTTATCTTGGTGGGGCAGATTAGATTCGATTAAAATGATGTTAGTTCCGATAATCTTATTTTACTTAGCCAATCTCCCTGTTAATATTCCTAAATCTTGCTTCAAAAAAATTTATGGTATCTTATCAAAATTTTTATGGCAAAATAAACATCCTCGGATGTCTCTCTCCAAACTTAAACAGCCCAAGCATATGGGTGGAGTCAATTTCCCTGACTTCTCTTCTTATCACACATCGTTTTTTCTCAAACACTCTTCGTTTCTACTATCTACAGATCTGGACACTTTTAATCCTCGTCCCTTGTGGGTAGAGTTAGAATCTTCCTTCTTCCATCCATTCTCCTTTGAGGAATTTTTGTCCTTAACTCATATCCCATTGAGAATGTCACTTCCCATTCTTAAGAATGCCCGAAAAAATTTTCAGCCTCTTTTGTTTGGAGGTCTTGATGATCGTACCCGTTTTCTAAACTCCCCAATTTGGTATAATAAACATATTAAAATCAAAAATAGGACCCTTTTTTGGAAGGATTGGCTAGCACTTGACCTTAAGTGGACCCATCAACTATTTCAAGAAGATGCTTGTATTCCCTTCTCTGTACTTCGCACCCGCTTTTCTCTTCCCCCTTCCTATCTATCGAAATACCGACAATTGACTTCTACTGCTTTAAATTCCTTCAATATCTTATCCTCAGTCCATATTCATACAACATCTTCTCCTCTCACACTTTCTTCTCTACATACTCCAGCCTCGGCATCCACTATTTATAAAAAATTAAGATCTACATCTCTTTCCCGTACTAAGTCTACAACGAAATGCAGTTGGGAGGTGGATTTGGGTATATCTTTTTCCGTTTTAATATGGGAAAAGATCTGGAATAAAATAAGGAAGTCGTCAAGAGCAGCTAATATCACACAAACTTTATTTTTTCTTTACAATAGACTCCTAATTACTCCAGCCAAACTACACCGTATAGACCCTACTGTTCCCTCTACTTGCTGGTCATGCCCTGCCCCTAATACAGATCTTTACCACATGCTTTTTACCTGCCCTCCTGTTCACACTTTTTGGATCAAAGTCTGGCAGCAAATTAACAAAATTTTTCACACACATATCCCTTTTTCTTATGCTCATATTTTCCTAGGTAGTGTCTCAGAGGTATGGTCTTCTCTCAGATCTTCCACCTCTATTGTGGACTTACTTTTAGCCGTTGCATTTCAACAAATTACAAAATCGTGGAAAACTGCCTCTAACATTTCATTCCAAGCCTGGTGGTATGGCGTCTGCTATAATCACAGATTAGACCGAGCTTATGTCTATCCAATTGCTTTGGCCATTAAGCGAGATCTGTTGTGGTTACCAGTCACCAATTTCCTAAATGCCTCTGCTCGTGCTATACCTTTGCATACTCCTTGTAATGAAGAAGTATCCAAGCCTCCGTAAACTTAATAGAAAAATTTAACTTATCTATTGTTATTATTTTAGTGTATAATGCACGTTTGTTATTCATACTATTTTTATCATTCGCCGAAATGTTTACATGCTGTATTCTAGTTACGATACCGCTATTTATCTTATGATTTCCTCTCTCTTTCCCACTTCTCCCTTTCTATCTTTCCTTTCTTTCTTTCCTTTTCTTTCTTTCATCTCTCTTGTTCTATAATCAATTTTGGAGTTATATTACGCTATATGATGTATTTTGAATTGTTATATTTCTTCTTTATATCCAATAAACTTTTCTTTAAACTTAAAAAAATGAATAGCCCAACCACATAACATTAGGAAGGGACCATATTCAGGCATTGGAATTTCCTGGAGTGCAGAAAATAACCCCTAGAGAACAGAAACAGTCAGAGTAACAATCAAAAGGATCTTAGGATACCTCAAAAGTACACCAACAACTCCTTCCTGGGTCAGTGTGTGCAGACACTCATTTTGGGTGGGCAAAGCACCATGAAATAAGACAAACAGAATCCACTGCCAACACCCGATATCACTCAGTCATCACAAGTAATAAACCGCCAGAATTTTCCATGATGGACCCGGACAGGGAAAAGAAGCACCAATTTACATATTCTGAGTGGTAGGTCCCAGCCAAAGAGGTGGAAATGCACCATGGCTGTCTAATGTGCCATCTGATGCTGACGATGCCACCAAAACAAAGAAGACATGCTTGTTGAAGGAGATAATGGTCAAAATCAATATATCCACATGATGCTGTGAACATTAATAATAGGTTCTATGCATTGAGATTTTGGGTACTTGAGCGAGTTGCCAAGCACAAGCTCTAAAGCATGGCAGCTGGTGGTAGTTCTACACCTCAGCTCTACCTCATGCTGTTGGAAGAACCAATTATGACCATCCTCAACATGTCTGGAGTTGAAGACATGAAAGGAGGTCTTGAGGTCGGAGGAATCAAAGTTAAATGTCATGAGAATCGTAATTGATGTACAGTTGGTTGTTACAAAATTGACTTGGCTTAGAATCATCATTGTTGTGAAGAGTGGCCGATGTAGTTTGTTACAAATAGTCACACTGATCCATGTATATGTCATAGGGGCTAACAACTCTCTAATGGTACTGCTAATATGTATAGAGATTGGGCTACAGCAATCATAATGTAGTGCAATCTTGATAATGAAATATTGATTAGTCTCCCCAGTAACATAAGAGTAATGTGATACAACAGTGTGACTAAAGTCGCTTCTCATCACATGAGACAATGTGGTTTTTGCACACAGCACCCAACACACCAGGTCAGTATACACAGATCCACATCACACATCATTTGCAAAGAAATTGTTTCGTTTTACTGTTTCAGTACACTTGTTCCTGACATAGTGGCCTAACAGTGCTGCTTCTATTTCAGTGGACTGTAGAATGGAAGTGTGGGCTGCTGCAATCAACCTGTGAGAGCTTCACCTGTCCCTGGCTGTCAACGTAGGTCAGACCTGTCTGGTGTGTGTGATATTTTATTATTTTCATCTCAAACACTCTCAAAATGTGTGTTTTGCATTATTGTGTTTGTCATGAAAATGTTCTATTGTTTTACAGCTGAGGAAGATAGTGCATAGCACTTAATTAGGGCCTCAGATGGAGATAGTGCATAGCACTTAGAACATTATAGCATGAAAATTAAAACTTTGCGAAGCTAGGAAGGCAGTTTATTAAACATATGGCTGTGTTTATTTAATATCCATAATGCCCAAGTGCATTTTGTAACAGTAATTATGGTCTGGTGTGACAGAGTAGCAGTCCCCAGACAATTATGTGAGAATCACCAGGAGTTGGGAGCCAGTAGTTTATGTTTTGATTGGGCAGAAGTTGTGTGCTTCCACAAAAAAAGCACTTGCCTTCTCCACAGCTGTGATCATTTTGTTTACATCTCCAGCTGCCTGAGGTTGACCTTTGAAGGGCACACACATGATATTGCAAAGCAATTAAAGTGTCTTAGATAACTAGAAAATGTACAGTGTTTTCCCTTGCAGCAGCACAGATAAGAGAAGGGCAGTCATTAACCTACATGGACCTTTAGCTCTGGTTTGACAGTGCAACTGTCACTATTGCCTTTTAACCTGAACCAGTTTTATTCTCCAGTTCTTTGCTCCCACACAAATTCATAACCATGCCCATGCTATCTACTTAGAATGGTTCTCAGTACCATACAACATTCTTTTAAAGCCATACCTTTGGGCATTGCCATTGCAGGTTTTTATTTATTAAGGTGCATGTACATAAATACAAACTGTAGGCAGTTACAAACACAGTGTCTAAGAAGACTGTTTCTCTGTGAGAAATAAATCATTCCCAGACTCTTCCAACCATAATCACAATGTGTGTGTGAGTTTCTGTGGTGAGAGTAAAACGTAGAAAGTGTGGTACCACCATATCATCTTTTAAATAGCGGCCTTCAAATACATTGAAGGAGGGCACGATTTCGATTTGCAGGATATCAACCAGCACAATATCATCAAGGTAAGTGGAAGTGGATTCAGAATAGTAGATACACACTTTTGTATGTCTGCCACCTTGCCCAAGTGGATATCTTGCAATCGATATTACTGCAAGTCGATATTTTTGTATTTTATAATCCAACATACATGTGTACACACTTGTAAGTTTAACAGACGTTTACTTGCTCCCCAGCAGTGAGCACATTTTGCCGACTATGTGCCTAATTACGAGTGGCCCCTGTCACATCTGATACAATCTGATAACGATGTGGAAATTATCGTATGCCATAATTTTCACCTATTTCGACTTTCTGGGGAATACCATGCCTTTTTGACAATCCAGATGTCCGGGTAATTTCTGGTAGGTCTGAGCTGCGGAAAGTTAACAAAGGGTGTGCACGGAATCACACCTGGTGTTATATTCCATATAGGTACCCTATGTAGGCGCAGGGAGCATTGCAACCTTTCACCTATATTCTTCCCTACATTACATACATAACGGTTCTTAGGGACTGACCTTTTACCTAGATACGACACTGCATTCAGAACACGGGTTTTCCCTAGTTCAAATCTCATACATTATGAATGAGGTTTCTTGGAAGCACAGCAGAACTACCATCTCCTGCATATTATCTCTGTATAAAGTTCAGGCCCGACGTCATCCTCTAGGCCGACACAGTAACACAGCAAGGTAGGACCCCTGGGGAGACCTGTGGGTATATATACATCATATCTTGCTTCAGAAAGACAGAGGAGACCGTGACTTCCCGTCTGACACACTGACCAGAGACACTGAGGTTCCTGCATGCAGATACTCCAGCTCGCAGTGGTCTAACATTCCTCGCGGGGTGTCCAACTTGAGACCAGGACGGGGTCCCATATTCTCTCATTCTCAGGTAATGGGGTTGACTAGATCCTAGAGGGATTCTTGGCATAACACCTACACAGATGCTAGGTACATTTAGGTACATCTAGTTAGGGAGGCATCGTAGGAGTACGCACTTATCATGTATTTTATGTACTTGTATATATTCATGATTACTGCAAAATGGTAGAACTGTACCATCCCTTTACTTTCATAGCACTGCTAATCATATATCTCTGCTCCTGTCTAATGGTTATTACAGCTCATCTATTCTACACTAGAATAGCAACTGTTCAATAAATTCTTATTGACAAACGCCCAGTATGTTTATTCTGTATATCTCTGAGACCGACTAAGTGAGCACGAGTGACTGAGCGAAAGGTAGTATATTGTTTCCACAATTCTGCGGGATCAGGGTTGTCATGTTCTGAGGCTGCCAGAAATGATTCTCTCCCCAATAAGAGGAGATTCTAATGGCACTGTGAGCTAGCTGATACAAACAGGTTAACGTATCCGGTGGGGGTGCACGGAATCAGTCCACCACCAATCCCATAGTTTATGTTATCCAAACGCGCAGATCCTGTATAGGTAATATAGGAACTACACGACACTGGTAATTACCAGGTGTGTTAAAATGGAATTGTTGTCTAACAGCTGTAATCGGACCCACAAAGGTAAGCCTTTGTGACTCTGGAAGAGTAAGCTGGTTCTAGCCAGCCTGAGAAAGCGTTACTTCATGGAAGAAGCTACCTGGCAGTTCTGCTGAATGCAGAGTTTTATTTGATTTTATGAATGTGTTGTTGTTCAGTCAAGCAAACTGCTCTTTGATGTGGATTTTCGGATGAATAGTCTAGTGAGGCTGAGCCAACCCAGAAGAAATGCCTAGCTGCTGCTTCGCCTTTTCTTACTCATCGCTGAACATACTGCACTTGGCGGTTGCTGCTAACTTTAGACAGCACAATGTATCTTTTGTCGGTCATAGGCTTATACCGTCCTACATTCAAATATTTGCCTCGCCTAAGTGCTCTTTGTCATTGAAACTTCTCTTCCACTATACAGCCAGCACTTTTCTTCCAACTGCAGATGTTCTAGTTTGGACAAAAAAAGTTGTCTTCCTGTTTTAATAACCAGAGAGGATATGCAAAACCAAAAACAACATGGAAATACTAATATAGTTGCAGTAGGAACAGCGCCCTTTCGTTTGGATATATGTTCTCATAATCGAGGCATGTGTTTATATTGCCAAACATTTATACTGGCGATTTACAGTATGTAATGGGAAGATTAACTGGAGGGGAAACACTGCAATTGTGGATAAAACGTTTGGAAAATAATTGAATCCTAGACTCACATATCACGAGACGCACAATCATACACGAGGGTCCACCAACCACCATTGATGAAGGAGTTAAGGTGAGAAAGAACCCATGCATCATCCCAGAGATTGATTTCATCAGGGACGCCTGTGCTACAATCCCAGCCATCCCTTTCACAAACCATTGTAATTTGGCATTTTAAACCTGTTGTTTCACTTGAGGTAAACCCTGGCTTCAACCTGCAGCATGCATCATGCAATTAGATGAAAAGGAAGTACTGGGCTATTTTGACCCCAGTGATGAAAGCATCTCTTATTAAACATGTTTAACTTTTTTTCCATATTATCTTGCATGATGACAGCAGGGTCACCAAGGTGCAGCTGATGGAAGGATTCACAAAGATCCTGCAGACAGATTAAGTTGTGCTGGTGTTACCAAACACAATTGCGGTTAATAAAAATAAGTGGTGTTTAACAAGATCTTCGATGGCCCTATGTACCAGGAGTTCCAAACTAGATGGTAATGCATCTTCTCCTGGTTTATAGGATGGATGGACAGTTTGAGACCAGTACAACAGGACAGCGGCATTTCATTCCAAATGGACCTCACCCTCCACATGCGCAAATTCATCACAATGATAACATTTTGTGAAACCAATATGGCACTAAGCAAGCACAGCATACAAGCCAAGCTAACCTTTTTCAAAATGTTTTGTGGAAAATCTTTCCAAGAACACAAGTTTGAGAGCAAATCTCTGAACTTACTTTTTTCGCTGAATCGGGTCCTGTGTTTCCTTGGAAAAAATTATGGAAATCCTGGCCATATTGCAAGTATTTTTTCTTGCAAAGATGGAATCCCATTGGGAACGTCATCTTACAATGTGGCCGTGTTGGCATCTCAAGAATCCATTCAAAAGGTCACCGAGGTATGCAGCACCTGGCTGGCCATGAGCGAATTAAATGAGACTTCCAGAGAAAACCCTAGAAACTCCACATAGGTAGTTCACTTTAAACTGCTCTTTGTTCGAGCCATCACTGATTAACACCACATAGTTTGGGTTTCCTGCCAAGCACAAGAAAATATGCACTTGGAAATGAAGAGTAATACATTTATTTTATAACTTGAGTGATGATCCAACTATATTCCAAATTAGGGAGGTTGGAGCACTCAATACATACAATCAATGTGACATAGAAAACTAATTCTCAAACGTTCAATGCAATCACTAGTCTCAGAAAATAAACCCAACATTAGGACCAGGCGCGATCTAAGCGCCTGACCAAAGGGAGCTATGGAGATGATGAGGGTATTGAAAACCTAAAAGGGATCAAAAAATGGTCCAGCCAGATGAGAGGCAGAGGGGTCTGACCCTGAAGTGTGTCCATATTACTGAAAACCAAGTCGATGGTATGGCCCGTCTCGTGTAGGGCCTTCCAGCAGCTGTCCTTGCTATAGTGAGGCCATATCGTCTTAGAGAGATGCGGATGCCTTATCTTTTATGCCATTTACATGTAGGTTAAAATCACCAAATACAGTGAAATTGGCTTTATCTATGGCCTTCTCTGCCACCACTTCTGACATGGCTTGAAGAAACTGAGCATAGGGGCCTGGAGGTCTATATACAAAAATTCCAGAGAAGGAAAAGGTGGAAGATAGTGTCAAAGAAAAGGACAAGTTCTCACAGTTCGCAATCGTAAGCAGCGAAGTGCGGCACTTCAACAACTCACTGTAAATAATTGCTAGCCCACCACCGCTTTTATCCTGCCTTGCAATATAGTAGTCGGAGGAAAGAGCCTGCATTACATCAGGCCCAGAGTCTTCTGACATCCATGTTTCTGTAAGAAATAACACATCTAAACAGGATTCAGAGAGAAGTTCAAATATATAATGTTTGTGGTGGCCAAAGAATGACAGTAAATAAAACAGGCATGCCCAGCTAACGGAAAGGATGTACAGCCAGAACAACACTATCTGTAAAAAATTGCTAGCCCACTATCTCTGTAGGAACCATTCCCAATTTTTCAGCCACTCCCCTTGTGCCTCCCACATTTAGTACTAAAACATAGGCTTATAAGTGCATAGATCTCCGCACTGTAGCAGAGATGTCAGTTGAGAAATGATAGGAGAGGAGGATAGTCGTCTGTAGGTTAGTGAAGAGCTTTTTGTACTACATTATAATTCTAATCTTGTGGTAGGGAGACAATAGGAAAAAAAAATGTTAGTTCACCCACACAGAAATGTAAAATAGGTATGACAGTTTAACAAAGCAAGAACAAAAGGGAACCTATAACTAGGAGGTTGCACGATCACTAAACAATAGTGGTCTTGGATACTTCCCGGAGCTACATGCGGTACATACTGATGAAGCACACCACGCTAGTTAGATGAGGGTCATTATCGTATGTCAGTACATGAGTCTACGATAATTCCATAAGAGGTTTGGCTGTTTCTTGCAGGACATTTGTACTTCTTGTATGTTAACCTCTGCTTAAGTTGAGTGTACACCAGCCTCTGACTTATTTTTGTGACACTATACTGAGGTGGCTACCTGTTATGTATACTCTACAAGAGAATTGTGTGATGTTCCTTCTGCTACTACCACTTGTACTTTACTTTTTCTTTGTGTTAGGAAAGATTGTGCGGCTGCAGTTAGACCTGGCCTTTTTATGCCTGGTTTCCCCAAGATTTTTGCCTTCTGTTGCGGAGTCTGTTTGTGTTGGCCTTAGGACTTTGTGCACATTTTCGCTTCTAACCATTGGTCAAATGCTTGTTCTCTACCCCTAAAACTTTGCAAGGCCTATCTCTCTCATTGACTAACACTGGGTTGCCTTCATTAATAAGTGCTAATGTTTGATTGGGAGCAGATAGAGAAATGCTGTTTAGACTCGGGTGAATTGTAATTTAAAATCCTCTTTAATGGTAAAGCCAGATTTGAAGTCATAAGTCTGAAAAAGGCACTTTTAGAAAGTTAGTATTTTCTTGTCCTAGTCATTTGTGCCTTCTGCCTGAATCCTGGGTCACATGACTGCTCATGGCTCTCCTATTGGGGTTTATGTATTCGTCTGAAACAGAGACACAAAAAAGGAATAGTTGAGAATAGGATGGGCCATCCTTACAGGATGGTTGGGGGGAGAGTTGTAACCAGCCCCACTTACATTTCAAAGGTCTTTGACTCCTGTATACAGAAAGGAGCCTGACTCAAGTTTAGTCCCCACAGACTTATTGGAGCCTTGACAGGGAAAGGGAAGACCTTTCCAGAACCAGATGTGGGGTTAGTATAGAACATCCCCCACCCCCACTCCAATGGCAGGCACCCGGTATAGATACTGGACCCCCAGAGCCACTGCTCAGTACACAACTGGACCTGCAGACAGGGCCGGACTGGGAACCAAAATCGGCCCTGGCAAAATGCTCGGCCGGACCCCAGGGGATTTGGGGGTGCGGGCGAGCTGTTTGTCAGGGCCGGTTTTGGCCAATTTCGTTACAGCGGCCGATATTGCACCTATGCTGCAAAAACGGCCCTGTAATAAAACCGGCCCCCAACCCTGGCGGCCCACCTGGGAAATGCCCACTGCCCGCTATGGCCAACCAGCCCTGCCTGCCGACATTAGAAAAGGAAGGGCACCCTTCTGCAGGAGGTCTGCCCTGCTGCCTAGAGGTCTACCCTGCTGATCAAGGTCTGCCTCGTCCCTAAGAGGATTGACCTGTTTTTTTAGGCCTGCCCTGATCTCTGAGAGGAAAGACTGGACCTACTAAGTTCCTCCTAGGCTACCTCAGTGACTTCAATGGTCAGTTGGCTGACCTCCTGTTCTGAGCTGCAGATTCACAACATGCTACAGAGGCCTCCTTGCCACTACCCTGCTGGCCTGCTGCAACTGTCCAGCCTGGACCTTCCTGAGTCCTGCTGGCTTTTCTGCTATAGTGAGACCTGATCCCAAAAGGGTGCCTCCCTTACGTTTTGGACCCTTGGCTGGCATCAGTTGACCTCCTCCTGTGAAAAAAGGTGAAACCATGAGGTTTTGGGCTGTTCACAACTGCAAATGGGCCCGTTCACGCCAAGAGTCTGCCTCCCAAGATGACTGCCAATGTGAAGCTTCGGTGAATCAGACTCTTCACACTACAGCAACCGCCAGGGACTATAAGCTGAGCAAGATTTGGCACTTCGCACTAGTGCAATGGCAGCTGGTGGTGAAAGAAAACACAAAGCTCCAGAAACGACCACCTGCGACGCCTGATCAGATCAATGCACTACAGTGATGACCATCCACGACTCCTGGCATGCTCTTTTCCCAAGTCTAGTATGACAAGATGACCGTGAGTTGCGCTTTGTGCTTTTAGGCACTATACTTATCTAAAACTTTAAAACTGAATATTTAATTACTCAATTTTTTTTATTTGTTTGGGGGTTTTCTTGTGTTGTTGTTTCACTTTATGACTGTTTGTGTGTTGCATAAATAATTTACACTTTTCCTCAAAGCTGAGCCCGGTTGCTTTGTGCTAAGCTCCCAAAGGGTTAAGAACAGGTCAATGAAATCTTTTGTTGCTCACCCTGTCAAGTATTTTGTTTTTTGCCTGAATGGAGCTTACAACCCCTCTACCAATAACCTAATTCCTTACAAATCCATACCAATATGAAAAGCAGGTCAATAAAATTAAGGCTGCCTACTTCGATGACCGTATTGTAATGCAAAAGACGCTCTGAGAGAAGTGTTTGCTGTATATAAAATGTTTGCCTATTGTTTAGGTGTTGTGAAATTACTTTTTTCTCAAGACAAAGTCAACAATCTATTGCACAACCTGGGAAAAAGGGCCACAAAGAATAATCTGGTTCAGATGGACTTTAATAGGCCATTTTGGTCTTCTTTTGAACCAGCACCACTCAAATTGATTGCTGCCACTTTCCATTTTTATCACTCTCACATCATCTTACCCACTAGATGAATGTCCAGTACGTCATCTAAAGAAAATAGCTAGAACTATGGGGGGTGGGGGGGAGGGGGGGGGGGGGCAAAGCTTGCCTGACTACAAAATGGCAGCGAGTTAAGGGCGCTCTGCCGATAGCCACCAAATAGCCGTCATAATCCTAGCATAAATCTAAGCTGCTGTCCTCTCCTGAAGGGTCACTGCCTCGCTGTTGGCAGGGGCTACCTAGGGAGCCTGGTGGTTCCGTAATTGAAGATGGCTGGCGGATATAAACATCGGCGACGGCCGAAGCAGGGTGCGGTGCCTGAGGCCTCTACACCGCGAAACGGAAAGGTACGCACCAGCGTCAGCCAAGAGAGCTGGGAACGCACACCTCAGCAATGCAGTGTGGAGCTCGGAGACACGCCGCCGAGATACAGGCAGCAGAGCACCATGTGGGGATCCTGCTCGTAAAGTGAGCGAACATGTATCCGGACGCTGGAGTGGTGCGGCCTGCTCAGACTGTCGGCAGTGCCGAATGGAGCCTGCTGTGTGGGGCCTGCGGCAGACCAGAAAGCAGAGGTGCCCTGCGGACCTGAGAGTGGCTCAAATTTGCGCCAACATGCGGACATGGCCCAGGGGGACTGAAACTGCAGAGCTAATCTAACACGGGGACCTGGAACAGTGAGCGGCCAGGAGTCACCCACCTAGTAAGGCAAGGAGAAAGAGGTGGACACTGCTGCTTTTCCCTGGCCGGTCTGCCATGAAAAGCAGCTGAGCCTTCATACACGCGATTGCTGAGGACGGGAGCACACGAGCGCAACAAATGGACTAGTCTATGCTGTCTTAGTGGCGTCCAAGGACTGTGGCTTAGGGCGACAGCACCATTACAGCAATACTTGCGCTACACACAATAGCGGTGGATCCCTGGGCGGTGTTGGGTCTTTCCTGCCCAGTCGCATCCGGGTGAGCTGGGTCTGGTCTGGGCTGGGGACGCACAGCATTGCCGCTCACGGTGTCCTCTGGGGGCTGACCTGCACTCCCTGAGAGGTGAAACAAACCAGAGTTGAGCACCACGAGTCGGTGTCCTTTTTGTGGCCGCAGCCCAGGGTCACGCTGAAGCCCCACTACTTCAGCCTCTACTGCCACTCAAAACACCAACGCACTGAAGCAGAGGGCCACAGAGTTGGATTGTGCATGAACTGGGGATGCTCCGTCATGAGGGTGCAGACATATCCTTATTTCCGGACTTTACGTTACAAGTTCAAGAAGCACAATGGCTCTAAATTCCTGCCAAAAAAAAGACTCAGAGAGCTGAACCTGGAGTACAGCATGCTATATCCAGCTAAGTTAACGGTCAGATCAGATGGGAAGGTTAATTTCTTTACGGACCGCAAAACTGTCCTGCGCTTTCTAAAAGACAAAGAGCAAAACTCAAGATGACAGGGGTCACCTAGCAGTTCTCTGCCAAACTCGGGCGCTGGTGATGAGCAAGAAGAGTGAAAGAAGGTGGGACTGGCACTCATGGGGATAGCATCGATGGTGATGGGATGCTGAGAGCAACACAAAGGACAAGCGATTCCAGTGCGACTGGAACTGTTAAACAATATCGCAGCACGGATGAGTAGTTTATTTTCTTTTTATCTGTTAAATGTAACGCAAAATTGGGAACTTTGTTGGACTGCTATGTAGGTGCATGTCATAGTACAAACTGTCTCTCTGCCTTAGACTGTTAAGTAACTGGCACAGTGACTTCTGCTGGAAGGGTAGAGTAATCAAACCTCAGCGCCAGTCGCAGCAGTAATCATTATAACACTGCAGCAAGTGGGGTGACGTAACGGTGGCGTTGGGAACTAGGAGAGATAGCAACATCTGCTCCCAAGTGTATAACACTATGTTGCATGTTTTGTTGGGGACTCTTAAGTACTAAAGGGACAAAGGGTGGGGGGGGGGGATATCTGTAGCCATGGAAGTCGTGGGTTTCCGTGGCGTGGGTGGGAAGTTTTTTTTGCATATATTGTTCTGCTGAGATTGGAAGGCGAGATGTGACATTATTGAACCTGGAATTTCACACGGGGATCCGGATTTCAAATTTAATACACACACTGAATGACACCTGAGGGCGGGAAGACACAATCCTTGCATCTTATGACCTGGAACGTTCGTGGTCTGAAAGATAACAGGAAAGTGCGGAGGGTGGTTGCGTACTTAAAAATACCCTCAATAGCTATTGCAGTTTTGCAGGAGACACATCTCAAGGCACAAAGTAGCGGGGAAGTACACTGTAAATTGCAGGGCCAGTGCTACTCTGCCGATTACACCTGACACACTAGAGGCATGCTGTTATGGGCAGATAAGAGGGCTGGAGTGGAAATTCCCAGTCTTTTCAGGGACCCGCAAGGCAGGTACGCAGCAGCTCTCTGTAGCAAAGGGAATCTTCAATTCATTCTGGTCGGTATTTATGGGCCGAACCATGAAGACCCCCATTTTTATAACTCGCTCGCAGCGAAGCTGGTACAATGGGATGGTGTCCCGCAGGTGTGGGGTGGGGATTTCAACTGTATTCTGAACCCAGGATAGTGACAGATCCCAGGGCCCGCACAAGCGCCCAGCGGCATTAGCTATAATGGCCATCATGCGCACTGGGGGCCTGCTAGACATTTGGAGACATAGACCACCCCTAGTGAGGGGCTACACGCATTACTCCTCAGCCTATGACACACACCCTCTAATTGTTTATTGGTTAGTATCAAGGGGATCAAACACGAGGGTAACGGCCTGCACTCACCTCCCCAGGACCTATTCTGACCACTCATCTGTTCAACTTCCATTAGAATACAGGTCACCTAGAATCCCCGCATTCTCCTGGCATTTCCCGCCATATTCATTATTAGACACCGTCTTCAAGGCAGGCTTGACGACCGGAATAAAAGAGTTTTTTGTGAATAACTTAGGCTCGGTCCCAACATTTGCCACAGTCTGGGAAACTTTTAAGGTGTACATCAGGGCGGGGGTGGTGATTTCCTCACATGCAGGAGTCCTTCGCTCCATCCGCAGCAGGTTGTCGACCTTGGAAAGGAAAATTGGAGACATAGAAAGGGCACTCTCAGAGACCGGCGGAACCCAGTATTTCGCCAAACTCAAGCAAAAATTGGCAGAATTCCAAGACACAGCAAACAACAAAATCAAACATATGGGAAAGTATGCCACTGCACGATGTTATGGAGAACGGGGGAGACCTGGGGCCAAGCTAGCGGGGATCTTGAGACTGAAGAGGGACTTGGACAAAATGGTAGGCATGACGGATAACGACGGGCACGCTCTACACACAACAGAGGAAATTGCGGCTCATTTTCGCTCCTATTACCAGACACTGTACATATCACAAATCCCTACTGATAATATTACCCTGGACGAATATTTGTCCTATATCAAAATGCCGTGGCTAGTGACGGAGCATAGGGAACATTTGATTGCTCCCCGGGAATCAGACGAAATTAGGGACACGCTGCGAAGTATGGTGGCAGGGAAAGCACCAGGGCAGGATGGTCTTTCGGGGGCCTTTTATAAAGAGTTTCATGATCTGCTGATCCCCTATCTGAAAATGCTGTACGAGGAAATGCCAGAATCAGGAATCAAGCCCTCTTCCTCACGTGAATCTGTGATTGTCACACTATTGAAGGCAGGCAAACAACCCAACCACTGCTCCTCGTATAGACCCTTTTCTCTCCAATCTTGGCAAACAGGCTGGCGCCTTCATTACTAGGCGTCATTCACCTGGAGCAAGTGGGTTTCGTCCCTAGCCGTAATTTAACACAGAACCTGCGGATGCTATTCGGTGTGGTGCAGAGACTGAATCTGCGGTGGTATTTCTTGATGCCGAGAAAGCTTTTAACTCCGTGGAGTGGGGGTTCATGTTCGCTGTGCTGCGTAGGATTGGCGTTGGGGAGATATTTCTCCGCCTGCTGTTGGTGTTATACGCATCGCCCACCACTAGAGTAAGGATTGGAGATGTAGTCTCCCATTCATTTAATATCACGCGAGGCACAAGGCAGGGATGCCCTCTGTCCCCACTTTTGTACGCGATCGTGTATGAGCCACTGGCCTGTGCTATTTGTGAATATCATTCTCACAGAGGGCTAGGGTTCCCAGGGTACACACTGAACATGTTATGTTATGTTATGGTGATTTGAAAAGCGCACGATTACCAAGTAGGTGTCCTGGCGCTGTCCACAACTCCATGATCCTTAAGTTGAATTAATTACTGAAATAGCCAGGTTTTCAATGCTTTCCTGAAATGCAATAGGTTCTCCATGCGTCTCAGGTGGAGAGGCAATTCGTTCCAAAGCCTGGCTGCCCCGTAGGAAAAACTGCGTCCTCCCCAGTGTGCTTTTTTTATGACTGGGACCGTAATAAAACCGGCTTCAGCTGAACGAAGACGCCGGGCAGGAACATACTTTGTGAGTCGTTTAGTAAGGTATTCAGCGCCTTCCCCATTCAAGGCCTTGAACACCAGGCACAGAGACTTAAACTGGATCCTGCTTTTTATAGGCAACCAGTGTAGGTCGCGGATGGCCTTGGATATGGGGGAAAATTTCAGGATGCCAGTTAGCAGTCTAGCAGCCGCATTCTGCAGTAGCTGCAATCTGTGCAGCAAGTTGTCCTGTATATTCAGATACAGACTATTGCAGTAATCGAGCCTGGAAGTTACAAGGGCCTTGACCACCGTTTGTCGGCTTTCATAAGGAAGCAGAAACAAGATCTTTTTCAACATTCTTAGAATAAAGCCTGTTTTGGAAGCTACTGCCTTAACCTGAAGTGCCATGGTGAGTTTGTCGTCCAGCACCATCCCGAGATTTTTTACTTTATTAACCATGCTGGGAAGGGCCCCCAGTTCCTGAGGCCACCATAACGAGGTCCAGAAGCTAGGGTTATTCCCAAACAGCATTACCTCGGTTTTGTTAGAGTTTAGCCTAAGGCAGTTGCTAGCCATCCAGCGGGCCACCTCCGACATACAGGCCTAGAAATTGTGGTCCATCCCCAATTCACGTCCGGGGTGTAGAGACACAACGATCTGCGTGTCATCCGCATACGAGGTGACACTAAATCCGTGGCCTCTGATGATGGGAGCAAGGGAGGCTACATAGACGTTAAACAATGTGGGACTTAGTGAGGACCCTTGCGGGACCCCACAAGGCAGAGAAAAAGGACGGGACGAGAAATTTCCTAAGGCTACTGTATGACTCCGCTCGGAGAGAAAGGAGTTCAGCAGATCCCATGCTTTTAGCTGAATACCCCCTTTCCTCAAACGGTCCATCAACAGTCCGTGGTGGACCGTATCAAACGCGGCCGATAGATCCAGAAGGATCAAGGCTGCTCTGCCACCTTGGTCCACCGCTGACCTGATTTGTTCTGTGGCCGCGATCAGAGCGGATTCGGTGCTGTGCCCCTCCCTAAATCCGTGCTGGGAAACATCCAACACAGAGGATTTCTTTACAAAAGCTGTGAGTTGTAGATTCATTGCCCTCTCCACTAGTTTGGCCGGAAGGGGGAGACGGGAGATAGGTCGGAAATTGTTTGGATCCGACGGATCCAGGCTGGGGTTTTTCAGCAGAAAAAGAATAGAGGCCTCCTTCCACACTTTGGGAAAAGTTCCTTCTTGAAACATGCCATTGAAAATAGGCGTTAGATAGCTAGCTATAGGCACAGACGCCAGTTTAATGATCCTCAATGGGCAAGGGTCCAGAGGGGACCCCGAGTTGGCTTTAACAAGAAGGTCCAGAGTGTCTTGTAGGGAAAGGGGACTAAACGCCTCCAGGATAACCGGAGACATGGCCCCCTCATTGGTCCTTTGCACGGACTCCTGCTCAAACCTAATTGAGTCGCTAAGACTGGTAAAAATGTTATTAACTTTGGTAGAAAGAAACTAGGCAATTTTTTCGCAAAGCTCTGTGCTAGACGAGACGGGGGCCGCTGCCACTGTGGTTAACTTGGTGATGGTGGAAAACAGCTCTTTCGAAGAATTTTTAGCTGCTGAAATCTGGGCCGCGTAATACTTCTGTTTCGCTTCCCGTAACATGCATTTGTAAGTTGCTAAGCTTGCCAAATATAGCCTTCTTTCCTTGACAGTGTAATCCTTCCTCCAATTACGCTCCAATCTCTTACATGTGCATTTTTGCCCTTTGAGGTCACTTGAGTACCAGGGGGCTGAAGGCACCGTTCTTTTAAAAGTGACTTGTCTGGGAGGAGCGAGGTCAGCACAGGCCAGCATAAGCCATTTAGTGTAGGCCAAAGCAGCCTCATCCATGTTACTGGAAATGGGTATGGAAACGGTAGTCAGGGCCTTAGATAGAGTCTCCGAATCCACCTTGTTCCAGGCTCTGACTACTTTCCGATCAATATGGTGCTGCCCATTAGCTGTGTGGGGTGTTGGACTAAGATAAAAACAGACTCCCGCATGGTCTGTCCAGGCCAGCGGTAACAAAGCTGAGAAGGATAGTTCGGGGGTGTTGGAAAAAACCCCATCGAGCGTGTGTCCGGCCAGATGCGAGGGGCCAGTTACTTGCTGTACCAGCTCTGCGGTTTCCATGAAATTTAGGAGGCGAGCCGTATCTGGCTCGTTGGCCTGCTCAAGATAGAAATTGAAATCCCCTAGTATGGTGTGTGAATTACCCAGAAGCGCATCCTCTACAAGGGTTCCTAGCGTGGGAAAAAACAAATGTTTGGCCCCCGGGGGTCTGTAAATGAGAATACCTTTAAATGAAAAATGATTTGTTAATCTGAGATTGAATGCGAGTGCTTCGCAGGCCTGCAAAGAAAGTGCTTTAAAGGTTCCCGAAAATGTGCTATGGTAAATGATAGCCAGGCCTCCACCCCTCTTATTAGGTCGGTTGAGAACTTCGCAAAGAAAACCAGGGGGGGTGGCTTTGACTAGATCTGGACCGGAAGCATCGTCCGTCCAAGTTTCAGTGATGAAAGCGATTTTTATGTCTAGATCCATCAACAAATGAGCACATTCAGTGCTATGCTTCACCAGGGATCTGGCGTTTATCAGGATACAAGCCAAAGACTTACCCACTGTGTGAGTTAAGAGTACGCTCTCTGGGCAGGCCTTGTTGGGCCCTAAGCTAATAGGTGGAAAAGGAGAAGAGCGAATAGGGCAGGAGCCAAGGGATTGAAGGTAACCGGATTCAACCGGCCCACGGATACATTTGCCCAAAGTTTCCCCCGGGTTTAGCCGCAGCAATGCGGTTCTGGAGTACTTGAGCCGTATCCGTGCATCCGCGTGCAACCGGGCAGGGGTTTGTGCGCTGAGCGCGGCCTGGGCGCGGACGGGCACAGACGGGCTTGCCTTAGGCGCGCCGCGCCCGCTGCGCGGTCGCAACAGTGCCCCTAATGTAGGCGTCCCCAAAAAGACTAGAGCGCCGAGCAGCAAATGGCCTTCCAAGATGGCCGACGCTGAACAGCACGCCCGTTCCGCAGGTAAAACCTGTTCGGGTCAGTACTGCAACAAGAGGAAGCGAAGCAGGTAGGAGCGACTGCAAGCGCTATTTGTTGATTACCAAGGGGTACAACCAAATGTGCAAATAGGCAAGAGGAAAAATGTGCAAATATGTAAGATTCACAATGTTAAAAAAGAGTAAAACAATATAAAAACAAATCACCTCGGGCTAGTTGCTGCTGTGAAATGCCAGTAGAAGTGATATGCCCTATTCCTACTCCCGGCTCAAGCCTCAGGAGTGTGTCTCTGCATATGCGGATGACATCCTGCTGTATATCCGTAATCCAGAAGAAAAACTGTCCCCTATATTGGGTGAGGTAGTCCAATTCGGCGGGCATTCAGGGCTGTGCATCAATTGGGACAAGTCCATCATATTTCCTCTCACTCCTGCCATGAGTTCCCATTGCCGTGGACCACGGAGTCAGTGCAAAATTTATGCTTCAGAATTCACACAGATCCTGTGATAGTAATCCGAGAAAATTTCGGAAAGGCCTCGCAGAGACTAACAGAAGACGTGGATAGGTGGATTAGGCTCCTGCTGTCATTAATGGGGAGAATTGTCATAAAGAAAATGGTGGTCCTGCCACGGTTTCTCTTTTTATTTCAAAACATACCAATCCCACTACCGTGCACTCTATTTAAGCAATTGCGCACACAACTTATCCGATTATCTTGGGTAGGAAAACAGCCCCGGATACGGTGGGACTTCCTCATTTTACCCTACCAATTGGGGGGGTTGGGTGCCCCAAATTTGGAGAAGTATTATAGACCTGCAAATTGAACCTTTGAACATTATTGGGAACACGGCCCACACAACACCCTCTTTTTATACATGGAGAGAAATGCAGCGGATACGAAAGTCAGGCGGGAATGGCAGCGCGACTTGGGTGTTCCATTAAGTGACAAAGAATGGCAATACTGCTGCTCCCGAACTAGGTCCGTCTCTCTTAATGGAAGACATAGGCTCATCCTCTGTAAATTCCTGCACAGAGCCTACTGTACCCCTGAGCGGCAGTTTCGATATGGATTATTAGAGCAATCTCAATGCCAAAGATGTGGGAGAGATGAGGCAGGCTTTTGGCACCTAGCTTGGCAGTGTCTCGGGATTCAATCATTCTGGGGCGCAGTGTCTTCCTGGAACTAGGGATCATTATCCGTGCAGACCTAGAACCTGATCCTAAGATGACGTTGCTGGGCGGGGACCTGAACTTGGAAAAAGCGGTGCACCCCTTGCTGGCCATTGGCCTTCTCCTTGCTAAGTACCGAGTGGCAATCAGATGGGCGGCGGGCCAGCTACCAACAATAAAAGAACGGCACGTAGACATGCTTTACTGCAAACCACACGCTGATGTATACAATGAGCTGCTTCCTCCCACGAGTCGGCCCAAGAATTGTTGGGGTCCTTATCAAACATATCTCCTTTGTAAAACTGTTAATACAAGTTCTGATCACACTGAGAGCGCTAACATGGCTGTGACCCAAGGGACACAGGCGTAGGTGGACAGTGGGCATTGGGGTCAAAGTCGCCCCACAAACACGAAGGTTCGACACATTGTCAGAGGTACATGAGAAGCCCTGGGAGGGGCTGGCATCAACTAGGTCTGATGTAGAGGAGAGTTGGACGGTGGATATTATGATGGTGTACAATTTGTTCCAGGTGGAGTCTATATAAACGCTGTGTTCTTCTCATGCTCGCCTTGTTATGTACTGGATTGTAAAAAGCTACATGTACTGTTATGCCTGGTCACGATGCATCTGTCTTTTAAGGTGTTTTTATAATAAAATTCAATAAAAAAAATTGGTAGAACTATTGCCTCACTCCTGATTTATCCAACTCCTCTCTCCAATTGGGAATTGTCCCAGCGTCATGGAAAAAGGCATTTGTTACCCCACTATTAAAAATACTCCCGCTTGATCCCACAATTCTATCCAACTACTGTCCCATTTCCTATTATGCCCCTCTTTGCTTTTACTGAAGTAGTGGTAAATAGGAAATTGATGAGCTTTTTGAAAGCCCACCAACTTCTTCACTTGACCCAATCCGATAATAGAAAAGTCTTAAGTACAGAAACTCTCCTAGCAAGAGCTATCAACGAGAACCGCCTCATATTGAATGATGGAGGCGTGGCTGCACTGGTATTGCTTGACTTATCGGCCGCGTTCAATGCCATTTCTCATAAAATTCTACTGGAGCACTTAATTAAGGCGGGCATTATGAACACAGTCCATAAATGGTTTGGGTAATTTTTTTAAAAACCATATGCAGTTTGTTTGGGCAACTACCAATGCTCTCCAAAAACTGCCCTTACTGGCATACCTCAGCAATTGTCTATAAGCCCAACATTGTTTACCATTTATGTAACCCCAATAGCCAGATTGATAGATTCCTCTGGCCTAAAGTTCTATGCTTATGCTAATTACACCAAATCCATCCTAAGGCTTGATGGAGAATCAGATACACTTTCTCAGCAATTTCCTCCTGCCTTAAGGGGTTAGTAGACTAGATGGAATCTCGCTCTGACTCTCTGCCTCACCAGGGCGAGTAAGCACTATATAAATGCAATTTAAATGGAGATAAGACTGAGGTGGTTATCTTTGGTAACCACACCCACAATGCCAAGGATGGTGGCCAGTGGAACTGGGGTTTCTTCTGATCCCTTCTCAACGGGCCCGAATTCCAAACTGACATTTGAGGAACACATAAAATCACTTACCATCTCTTGTGCTTGTCTGCTTAGTGTTATTAGCAAGGTCCTCCCTTTCCTTCCCTCTGGTGCAAAAAAAGCTATAGTTGAAGCTCCAATACATTCCAGACTGGACTATTGCAACTCCCTATTTGTTAGACTTCCTAAATATCTCATTCACAGGGTATAATTACTACAAAACACTGTTGCTCATTTGGTTTTGGGACTAAAATTAAAATATTTTATATCCATCCATCTTCTCCAACTTCTCTGGCTCACTATTGCTCACAGGAGAGTCTTCAAGGCACTTTGTCTCTGCTATAGAGCAGTATACCGTACCAGTCCTGTTAATAACATGTCTTCTATATTTGGTCACTACTCTCCTACATGCACCCTGCACTCCAACCTTCAACATCTGATTTCAGCGTTCACATATACAAAAAACAGGATAGGTGTCTGATCTCAATCTCTCGTAACATCTACAGCATGGCATGCCATACCCCTGTTTCTTCATGCTCAGTCCAACCATGAAAGTTTTAGAAAAGAGTTAAAGACCTATCCGTTCAATGCGGGCATTTTGTCTCCTTTGTCTTGCTGCAGATTGTTATTTTTAGGTGTGGTAGTGCCCGGTTGCTCCTTTTTGCAATAACAGTTGCACTTTGCAAATTACAAATTCATTCATTTATTAACTATAACTTTGTTGTGAAGCTTGGTGGCATGGTGAGCAAAAGAATGATGGATTTAAACCAGATCTTTTGACTGGGGGTGAATGTTTGATTTGCTCTGCATTCCGCCCATCCTCTGTGTGTGCTCTCTTTCATGGTTGTGAGCCCGCAATGAAAAGGCTGGTGGTGAGGAAACTTTGAGGGCTCTACAGGGCCCCTGGTTCCTTAGTGCACGGCGGTGCATGCAGGGGAGCACAGGGTGTCCCCCCTGTCTTTCTGCACCCCTTGTTCCCTGCATAGCATGAACTTTACAGTCCGTGTCGTGCTGGAACGAGCTTTGGCTGTCCCACAGCACTGCCTTTCTAAGGCTCTCCTAGGAGCCTTTGAAAGGCTACACCTTGGGCCAGCCACCATCGTACCGCCTGCCCAGATTACAACTTGCAAACTGACGGACGGTCTGCGGTTGAGTTTGACAGTGTGGGAGCGGGGCAGTGGCATGTCGCACTGCTCCCACACCGCCAAACTCATAATCAGGCCCTAAAATTGTAATACTTTGCAGATGAATGGCTCCATAACATATCACACCTTCTGCAAATTTTGGAATTTTCGGTAATAGCAATTAGCATTCTGGGAATTTAAGATCATTATTACAGTGTTAAAAGCAAAACTACAAGCCTCTCAATGCAACAGTGTGTTGGCTGAAAAGCTGGGAGTGGCTGATAACTTATCTGATAGTGCCACTAGACAGGCTGGTGAAGCACAAAATAACATTTTGTTTCTACCTTTCTTCCTTTTTTATTGCAGGCAATCAAGAGCTAAATATGCCAGGGCAGAGGTAACTTTTCAAGTGCTAATAACAAGCATATTACTGCTAGTGGGCTACAATCAACACCCTAAACCCGTGGTACTCATAGTACAGCCCACGGGCCGCCAGCGGCCCGGCAGGCCTTCCTTGGCGGCCCACGGACCTTGGCCCCCCAGAGAGAGAGAGAGAGAGAGAGAGTGGAGAGAGCGAGAGTGGAGAGAGAGACGGTAGAGATAGTGGAGAGAAAGAGAGAGTGGAGAGAGAGAGAGATAATGTGGAGAGAGAGACAGTTGAGAGAGAGTGGAGAGAGAGAGTGGAGCGAGAGAGAGTGGAGAGAGAGAGAGAGAAAGTGGAGAGAGTAGAGAGAGAGAGACTGACTGACTGACTGACTGACAGAGAGAGACTGACTGACAGAGAGAGAGAGAGAGAGAGACTGACACAGAGAGAGAGAGAGAGAGAGAGAGAGACCGACAGAGAGACTGACTGACTGAGGGAGAGTGAGACTGCTTGACAGAGACAGACACTGACTGACAGAGAGAGAGACTGACTGACAGAGAGAGAGACCGACTGACTGAGGGTGAGAGAGACTGCCTGACAGAGAGAGAGAGAAAGACTGCCTGGCAGAGAAAGAGACTGACTGACTGAGGGTGAGAGAGACTGCCTGACAGAGAGAGAGAGAAAGACTGCCTGGCAGAGAAAGAGACTGACTGACAGAGAGAGAGAGAGAGACTGCCTGACAGAGAGAGAGACTGACTGAATGAGAGACTGACAGAGAGAGAGAGACTGACTAACTGAGAGAGAGAGAGAGAGAGAGAAAGAGAGAGAGACCAACAGAAAGAGAGACTGACTAGGGAGAGCGACTGACTGACAGAGAGAGAGGGAGACTGACTGACTGAGAGAGAGTGAGTGAGACTGACTGACAGAGAGAGAGAGACGTACTGAGAGAGAATGACAGAGAGACTGAGAGAGAGAGAGAGAGACTGACTGAGAGAGAGACTGACTGACTAGGACTGACTGGGAGAGAGACTGACTAGGAGAGAGAGAGACTGACAGAGAGAGACTGACTTACTGAGAGAGAGACAGAGAGAGACTGACTGACTGAAAGAGACTGACTGGCTGAGAGATTGACTGAGAGAGACTGACAGAGAGAGAGAGCGAGAGAGACTGACAGAGAGAGAGAGACTGACTAACTGAGAGAGAGAGATAGACTGACAGAGAGACTGACTGACTGAGAGAAAGACTGACAAAGAGAGACTGACTGGCTGACAGAGAGAGAAACTGACAGAGAAAGAGAGAGTGACCGAGAGGGATAGACTGTGACGGAATTGGGGTCAAAGTAAGCATGAAGCTATGCAATGCCTCTTACGATTGCTATTGTCTGCTAATAAAAATGTATTATCAAAATGTGCTCTTTGGAGTTACATCTGCTTTTGAAATACAGCACTGTCCCATTGTCTAATGTTTTGAAACGGGTTTGATTTTTTTTTACTCTAACCCCGCCCCCCACTGACCCCACCCCCGACTAAACCCACCCCCACCGCTGCGGCCTTTGGCCACAAACCACATTACAATTTTTGCCTGCAACAGAAAGTTTGTGAGTACCCATGCTCTTAACCAAACAGCATGCTAAAAAATAAATTATTTAACAGAACAATGTGAGCAGCAGTAGCTGAATGTGTCGCACGAGAAAAGAAAAACAATGTGCAGCAACCTTGTTTACGAGTCCAGTCTCGGCCAAGAGGTTGGTGCGATTTAAGTGGAATGCCTGCAATCACTGTGATGCACCCTGCCTTGAACAAGTGTAGCCGATGTTGTATTTGCTGCCCCACAGGGACCACCAGTTGAAAGGCTTATATGGCATATCAGAACCAGGGATAACACCAACCTGGCAAGCAGTGACAGGCTGCAATGTTAAGAACCTTTTTCAGCCTCACTACCTTTTTCTATCCCTATAATGCCTTTGCCAACGAGTCTTAAAATACTGAATCTTCATAATTTCTAAAAATGTACTCATAGTAAAATCCTAAAACTTTAAATAATTGTTTTTTTTATAATTCCGACAGTTATGCTGGTCTCATGTAGTTTAAAATACACAATTCATCACTTGTTTCCCAAAAACCTTTCTGGAAAATATCTAACCATTCCTCTAAAATGGGTGTTAAATCCTATCAAGTTTTGAATAATGTTACTTTACCAACATATTTTCTATCACCTCTCCCAAACCCCATGAATAAAAGAAGTTATATGTTTCAAACTGCGCTATCAATCGAGGGTTTGGGGGGATTTTTGCATTCAGGGGCTTGGAAGAGTCATGCTTATCGTGGCCGTTTTTCCAAAGCGCAGAAATCTCAGTGGCCCTTCTCCATATCCTTCAGGGAGAAATATCACCAAGTGTTACAAAACGTCTGGCAAAACATCAGAAAAAGTATGCCACAAAGGCGAGAGACTTCTGTGGCAACAGCTCCTGCACATCATCGGGCTCCCACTGCAAGATGGCCACAAAGGCGAGAGACTTCTGTGGCAACAGCTCCTGCACATCATCAGGCTCCCACTGCAAGATGGCGAAGCAGCCATTTGCCTAGAGCGGTGCTTCCTAACCTGTGGTCCAGGGATCCCTGGGATCCACGAAGCCCACTCATGGGGTGGTCCAGGAATGCTTAGAAAAATAAATCACACCAACACATTAATAAAGTGTAAATAAAGAAGCAAAATGTACAATTGAACATTTTAAAACGTTCTATAAATGTGGAGGAATTTGAAATTGCAGGTTAAAAATTAAGTTAGTATCCTCAAATTGGAGCACTGCAAAGATATTAAACAGAAAATAATATGTATGATGAGTGGTCTCAATTCAATTTAGAAATGCTCCAAGCTTCCTATTAAAATTTACTTTTAGATTTTTGTATATTTATTTGTGAATAAAATAAAACATGTAATCATTTGTGTGATGAACGCTTGTTTCTCTACTTCTTGTGAGTTGTTTTGCAGTTCAAATCATCGCAAATGCGTAGCTGGGGTTCCTGGCTTCCAGTGATGACTTAGCGGGGGTCGCCGGATTCAATACTGACTTATTGGGGATTCCCAGGTTTCAGTAATGATTAAGTGAGGGGTCCTCAGAAGACAAAAGGTTAAGAACCAGTGGGCTAAAGGATATAAATGCTCCTTCAATGCACCCTGAGGCTCCTTCACGTTGCACTGTACAACATGCGAGTTTCGCTCATCCTCCAGAGTGTTTTCGGGATCCATTCTGAAACTTGGGAGATAGTTTTATTGAAGTGCATCAGATACTTGCCTTGAACATGTGCTATCATAAGAGGAGGTAATGCGGCATCATTTATGAGAAAGACACTATCAGTCAGAGAAGTGTTGAAGGTGATATTGTGTGTGTGACCTACAGCTTAAAATTCCAGTAAAATAACTCAGTGAGTTAGTGTGCGGTTTGCGAATGGCTTACTTCCTCAACTTGGGAGTCAGGAAATGTTGAAGGATTTGCAACTAGATTTCAGTCGCAAAATATTAATACATCTCCTAAATAATTGTTAGGACTGCTCGTGCTCATGCTACATATGGCAGGGAAATCTGCAATGACGTTTTTCCTTTATACTGTCGCGTGTTATATAACCTTCATCTAAGCTGCGTTTTACTAATGTGCTCCATTGAGGCTTCCAGCCAAAAAGCAAACTCGACAGGATCACTGTAATATCTTTGTATTGCTTCTCTTCCCAGTTGCACTATTGGCGGTGCGGGCCCCCTCCTCCTAAAATACCTACATTTTGGAAGGACACTGATATTGATATAAAAATAGATTGCCTATATTTCCCTTGCACTCACGTTTGTACATGGAGAAGAGCTCAGATGCATTTTAATCTTTCTAGTTGGCTAAATTGCCGTATGTTTTGCAAATATGCATTCAGTTTCGTTGTTTTGCCCGTTTTTAGGTCTCAGCTAGCGAAGGCTGCGCTTGCGCAGTCTCGCTTGCGAGATTTAATGACTTGGAGAAGAGGGGCTTGAACCCGCCCCTCTTCTCCCCTCTTCTCCATTGGCTGGCCTCTTGAATGCTGGCCAGCCATTGGAGAAGAGGTTTGTCTCTCCGAACAGGCCTCGGATTCGGGGGCGTGTTTTTTGCTACTTTTCGAATTATCTCCTCCAGCCTATGGCAAGAGGAGAACACGCCCCCGAATCCAAAACCGCCCCTGCCTTTCTCCGAGGCATTTCTGCTTCGCCTCGGAGAAAGGCGGTGATGGCGTATCAGGCTCTCCAGCCCCTGAGGTCGTGTTGCCAAAACATGTCTGTGCTGTGTGCTACGAGGATCAACCCACAGGAGTCGATGAGGTGAGCCATGTCTTTAAGGGAGACATACTACATACAGATTTCATTTGGCCTTTAAAATGTATAAGACAGGAATGTTTCTTAGTTTGCCAAGTGACAGCGGGTCACAAAGGCCGTCTACATCTCACCCCGTGTGCCGTATGTAACGCTCAATCAATCAATCAATCATGGAACTTATATCGCGCACTACTCACCCGTAAGGGTCTCAAGGCGCTTGGGGAAGGGGGTCTGCTACTGCTCGAACAGCCAGGTCTTGAGCTGTTTCCTGAAGGCCAGGTGGTCCTGGGTCATCCGCAGGTGGACGGGTAGGGAGTTCCAAGTCTTAGCTGCCAGGTAGGAGAATGACCTTCCTCCAGCGGTGGCTCTCTGGATGCGAGGGACGACGGCGAGGGCGAGGTTAGCGGAACGTAGCCGGCGGGTGGGCGTGTAGAAGGTGAGGCGGCTGTTGAGGTACCCTGGGCCTAGGTCGTGGAGGGACTTGTGTGCGTGGGTGAGGAGTCTGAACGTGATCCTCTTGTTGACAGGGAGCCAGTGCAGGTCTCTCAGGTGGCACGAGATGTGGCTGCGTCGGGGGACGTCCAGGATGAGTCGGGCGGAGGCGTTCTGGATACGCTGAAGTCTTTTCTGAAGCTTGGCTGTAGTACCGGCGTAGAGGGTGTTTCCGTAGTCTAGTCTGCTGGTGACGAGAGCGTGGGTGACCGTCTTCCTGGTCTCGGTCGGGATCCATCGGAAGATCTTTCGGAGCAAGCGGAGGTTGTGGAAGCAAGCTGAGGAGACGGCGTTGACTTGTCTGGTCATCGATAGGGAGGAATCCAGTATGACGCCCAAGTTGCGTGCGTGGTCCGTCGGTTCAGGTGCGGTGCCTAGTGCCGGGGGCCACCAGGAGTCGTCCCATGCGGAGGGTGATGGTCCCAGGATGAGGACATATGTCTTGTCCGTGTTCAGTTTCAGGCGGCTGATGTTCATCCATTCAGCGACGTCTGTCATCCCTTCGTGCAGGCTGGCTTTGGCGGTGTCGGGGTCTCTGGAGAGGGAGAGAATCAGCTGGGTGTCATCGGCGTAGGAAATGATGTTGAGGTTGTGTTGGCGTGCGATGGCAGCGAGGGGTTTCATGTAGATGTTGAAGAGAGTAGGGCTGAGCGACGATCCTTGCGGGACGCCGCAGATGACTTCGGTGGCCTCGGAGCGGAACGGAGGGAGGCGTACTCTCTGTGTTCTGCCGGAGAGGTATGAGATGATCCATTCCAGAGCCTTCCCTTGGATGCCGGTGTCGTTGAGGCGTTGGACTAGTGTGCGGTGGCAGACAGTGTCAAATGCTGCGGAGAGGTCTAGGAGGATGAGTGCCGCTGTTTCGCCGTTGTCGAGCAGGGCTCGGATGTCGTCGGTGGCTGCGATGAGGGCGGTCTCGGTGCTGTGGTTGGCTCTGAATCCGGACTGTGATGGGTCGAGGGATCCGTTCGTCTCGAGGAAGGCTGCCAGTTGCTTGTTGACGACCTTCTCGATGACTTTGGCCGGGAAAGGAAGGAGCGAGATGGGGCGGTAGTTCTTGAGGTCGGTCGGGTCCGCTGTTGGTTTCTTCAGCAGAGCGCTGAGTTCGGCGTGCTTCCAGCTCTCCGGGAAGGTTGCTGTGTTGAAGGAGGTGTTGATGATGTCTCGGAGGTGGGGTGCGATGGTAGAGGCTGCCTTGTTGAAGACATGATGGGGGCACGGGTCGGTCGGAGATCCGGAGTGGATGGTGTTCATCATGCGTGACGTGTCTTCGGGGGTCACCTCGGTCCATGTCTGGAGGGTGGCGGCGGGGCGCGAAGGTACAACCGATGGGTGCGGGGGTGAAATGTCGAAGCTGTTGTGGATGTCGGCGATCTTGCGGTGGAAGTACGAGGCGAGGGAGTCGCAGAGGTCCTGTGAGGGAGTGATGTCGTTGTTGCCGGTGCTGGGGTTGGAGAACTCCTTGACGATGTTGAAGAGCTCCTTGCTGTCATGGGCGTTCTTGTCCAGTCGTTCCCGCAGAGATTTCTTCTTGGTGGTGCGGATGAGCTGGTGATGTCTGCGAGTGGCGAGTTTGAGTGCTGTTCTGTTGTCGGCGGTCTTGTTGAGGAGCCAGGCCTTCTCGAGGGTGCGGCAGGCCTTCTTGGAGTCCTTGAGTTCGTCGGTGAACCAGGGGGCCTTCTTGCTTCTGGGTCTGGAGGGGGGGTTCTTCAGTGGGGCGAGGTCGTCGGCACAGGAGGTCAGCCACTGCGTGAGGTCGAGGGCAGCTGTGTTAGGGTCCGTGGTCCTGGCAGGTGGGCTCTGGCTGAGGGAGGTGGCGAGCTGGTCGGCGGTGATCTTGCTCCAGTTTCTGTGGGGAGCCTGCTTCGGGTGATTGTGGACCGTGTTCTTTCTGAAGCTGAAATGGACGCAGCTGTGGTCGGTCCAGTGAAGTCCGGTGGAGTGGCTGAAGGTGACGTGCTTGCTGGACGAGAAGAGTGGGTCGAGCGTGTGGCCGGCGAAGTGGGTGGGGGTGTTGACCAGTTGCTGAAGTCCGAGGTTGGCGAGGTTATCCAGCAGGGCGGTGGTGTTTTGGTCATTGTTGTTCTCCAGGTGGAAGTTGAGGTCCCCGAGGAGGATGTAGTCGGCGGAGGGGAGGGCGTGAGGGCTGATGAAGTCGCTAAGGGCAAGCCCTCCTGTACGGCCCTACACCGCACTGGCCGTGCTGTAGTAATGTCCGACGGAGGTCGCCATGCATCTGTGTATTTGTTACTGTAAGCTCCACACCTCTGTGCCTGTTGGAATGGCCTCGCCGTGAGGTTTGCAGCACCACCCCTCCCCCACCCGTTCCTCTAGACGTGATATCACTGGTAGATTTGCAGCGCTCCATCCCCCCCCCCGCGCCTGCTGGAACCGTGTCCATTTAAGCATTGCAGCCCCCCGCCCCCTTGTATGTAGAAACTAGATCCCTGTGAGGGTTGCAGGCTCCCTCTCACGAACAGTGTGCTGTGAGCTCCTTGTGCAGCCCTTTTCCTAGGCGTCACAGTGACTCCCCTTCAGCGAGTGTTGGCCTCTCTTCCGCATCTGATCTGCTGCGCTCCCCAGCAGAGAACTGCGTGGAAAGTCTCTCCTTATCGGCGCTGCCCTTTGCACTGGCCGTGCCGTAGTAATGTCCGACGGAGGTCGCCGTGCGTCTGTGTATTTGTTACTGTAAGCTCCACACCTCTGTGCCTGTTGGAATGGCCACGCCATCAGGTTTGCAGCACCACCCCTCCCCCACCCGTTCCTCTAGACGTGATATCACCGGTAGATTTGCAGCGCTCCATCCCCCCCCGTGCCTGCTGGAACCGTGTCCATTTAAGCATTGCAGCCCCCCGCCCCCGTGTATGTAGAAACTAGATCCTTGTGAGGGTTGCAGGCTCCCTCTCATGAACAGTGTGCTGTGAGCTCCTCGTGCAGCCCTTTTCCTAGGCGTCACAGTGACTCCCCTTCTGCGAGTGTTGGCCTCTCTTCCGCATCTAATCTGCTGCGCTCCCCGGCAGAGAACTGCGTGGAAAGTCTTTCCTTATCGGCGCTGCCCTTTGCACTGGCCGTGCTGTAGTAATGTCCGACCGAGGTCGCCGTGTGTCTGTGTATTTGTTACTGTAAGCTCCACACCTCTGTGCCTGTTGGAATGGCCTCGCCGTGAGGTTTGCAGCACCACCCCTCCCCCACCCGTTCCTCTAGACGTGATATCACTGGTAGATTTGCAGTGCTCCATCCCCCCCTCCCGTGCCTGCTGGAACCGTGTCCATTTAAGCATTTTCGTCAGATGGCAACGCATTACTCTGCACCTGACACTTGTTGCCTCTACTCTCCCTTCTTTAAAGTTTCCATCCGGTCTTCGCGGCCGTCCCAATCTCCTTCCTTCATCATTTATTTGTTCCGCCCAGTTTATCTCCATTTCACAACACCTGCTGCTCGCAACACTGTCAGCGACCCTCCCTCTCGGCCCAGTTCACCCGCCCACTCTCTGGCACGCGACCATACTCCACTCCCCCAGCACTGGTTCTCCCGCCTTACTCCCCCTCCCTTCGGCAGCACGTGCTCCTCATCCACCCTTACCCGGTCCTCCTGCACGTGGCCTCCTTTCTCTTCCTCAGGGCTTGGCGGTCCTCACTTTTTCTACCCCTCTTCACTGACTCTATACTGCCCAACTTTTATCGTCCTTCAGCACTGACTCTCCGTAGCTTCTTGGTACTCACTAATCATATGTAAAGCGCTCTATCATATTTGGATAATGGCGCTATATAAAACAGCGCAAATAAATACATAGTCCTTCACTGCCTCTACAACGCCCCGTTCCCCCGACACACAATAAGACTAGCTCTCCCTCCTCTCTTTCTTAGGGCCTCCCCCAAGGGCTCAATCTACCCTTTCAGCACTGCCACCCTTCTCTCTCCATCTTTGTGCCTGCCCCTCGTGCCACTTTCTCTCTCCTCCACCCTGGCTCTCCCTCCAGCCACCCACAGCACTGGCTAACATTCTTCCCCGGCCACACTTCACCAGCCCTCTTCCGTGGTTTGTTTTCCATGCCTCGCCCGTCTCCCAGCACGGGCTCTCCCTTCTATCGCTAGCCTTTCCCCGATCACTTCAGCACTACCTCCCAGCACCCTTTTCCTCCGCCGTGACTGGTTCCCTCTGTCCCTAACCGCCTGTCTCTCACCCTCCCGGGCACCGACTTCAATCTCCCTTTCTCCTCCACCACTACCCCCCCCCCCCCCTCTTCCCCCCGAGCACGGGCTATCTAGCCTCATCTTTCTCCGGTAATGGTATTTTCTCCTCTCGATTTTTTAGGCACTTACTTTGATGTTTTTTCTCTCGCCCTGTTCTTCGATTACACCCCCCCCATCCTCCAGCACCACCACCCTCCCACGCCCGTCATCCAGGAGTAGATCGCTGTTTTTTTTTTTCTCTAACACATCTCCGAAAGCTCTATTCCCTCTCCTGCCAGTCTTTCTCCAGCACTAGCTCGCGCTCCTTCACCCACCATTTCTCCTCTGTCACCACATCTCCATCGGCCCCTCACCCCGACCACCGCCTTTAGCATTGAGTCTCTCTTTAGCACGTATACTCGGCCCTTGCAGCACTGCTCTAGCTTCCCCGTTCTCCTCTTTTGAACACATTGGCCACTTGCCGCCCACGTTACCCCTCCATCACTGTCAGTTGTTTTTGTCCAGGTCCCGGTACTGGACGATGTCATTGGTGACACGCAGGGTGGGGAGGAGACTGACAAAATGCTGCAACTCAGGGCCGACTTATCCGACAGCGCTATTATGTGGCTTTGAAAAGCAAATTATATGGTACATTGTGAATGAAACAAATTATGTGCCACGAGTTTGCATTATTGTGTAGTTATTTTGAAATTTTTATACATTGATGCAAAATAGACCCCAATGGTAGTGAAAAGGTCAGGTACAAAATTATATTTACAGACTTTAGCAGCCTGTTGGTGTTGCTGCTTTCACGCCCTTGTGTGATTTCCATCTCTTCTTTGTGTTCCTAATCCTGTTAGGGGTTTCTCGTTGGGTGGTAAGAGGCTAATGCAGATAACGTCCAAGAACCCCCAGATGCGTAAATTTGGCTGTTATAAAGCGACCCAAGCTACTTCATATCAAACAAATGTATTTTCACAAACTGTACTGGTGCAAGATGAGCGCTGAATAGAGGAGGCGAAGGTAAACACACAACAAAAGGCTCAAACCACGCTCGTTTGCCAAGCGACGCAATTTGAAGGAAGCAAAGCTTTGCAAGAAAAGACAATGAGACCATTAATTATATATACAGAGACCAGCAGTCAGCAGACGTCATCAGAGTGTGTGTGTGTGTGTGTGTGTGTGTGTGTGTGTAGCTTTTTTTGTAGGTGGCTCTGTGTGGGTGGCTCTATTTGTGTGTGGGTTGCTCTATGTGAATAGCTCTGTGTAGGTTGCTCTGTGTGTATGGCTCTGTGTGTGTGGGTGGCTCTGTGTGGGTGCAAATGCAATAGGTCTCGCATTTGAGAGAGATTAAGCTATTGACATTGTAAATAACAATGCCGTTTCTTTAAATGTTTTAAAAATAAAAACATAAACAAAAATGTCATGAGCAATGCCAATAGCTCTAACTTTAACAATGCAGAGACCATTGCATTGTAAATGCTTGTTAATCTAAATCTTGCACACTTTTTCGGAAAAGAAGACTTCTAATATAGTCAAATTAATTTAACATGTGATACAAATAATCTGAAAGTGAACTTTGTTGAACATAGTGTACTAACTTAACTGCTGCAAGACAAATAAACTCACAGAACTGTTCTTTCGCTATAAACTCGCAGAGATGGAGTTTTTGGCCCAGAGGCTGTATTACATAATGTATAGCCAAGGCACCTGGGCTCAAATCCCGGCTCCCACACTTGACTAAATTGTGTCATTCTGACCTAGGCATATCAATTTACTTAATTGTGGATCATTTACTTCAACTGACAAACTTGAGAGCAGCGTGAACTGATTTACTTCTGGTTTGTGCTATACAAAAGCCTTTCTCGTAAATAGTTTAAAGTTCATATATAAAACAAATTTGCAATATATACTGCTCACATGATGTCGTTTGGTTAACTCATGGAAATATTGGCAGATCATATTTAGACGATATCAGATTTCATACTTCCCTCCCAATGTAGTGCTTAAGTTGAATGCATAAAATTTAAACACAGATGTTAAACACGGTACATTTAAAAAATATAGAAGGTCTCAATTTGTTGTGTGGTTTACATCAGGGGCATAATGCAAGCCTCTCCAACCGCCGCAGCACAAGGGGTCCCATCCCATCACGGGCCCCAAAATATTTGGAGGAGCCCCATTCCACCAGGGGCCAATGAATATCTGTGATATATGGGAGACTGAGGGGCCTCCCTTCACATTCTGTAGGGGCACCATCATTTTGCATTATGCCACTGCTTTATATGCAAAATTCAATTGATCACTTGGCCTGTGTCTGAGCTCTTAGCAAAGCCTGTCCTCCGGCTGGCACACCCACCTCTGCTTCGGTCTACTAATGCCACAGGTCCATCCTTGATGGCAGACAGATTTCCTATAGGAAGCATCGAACGCTTACTATGCAGCATTTTAACCAATTATAAAGCATGGTAGCTAAATTATGGTCAGGGTCGGGTCTGTAAAGTCCAAGCAGGGGTGGCTCCTCCATTAGGGTGGAAGAGCTTCCTCCCCACTGCTTTCTCGCACTGCGAGAGTCAGAAACATAAAATGATAAAACTACCATTTTATGTTTCAGCTTCTCGCAGTGCAAGAAAGCAGAAGTGCCTGGTTGGTTGGCTCTGCTCGAAAGCAGGGGAGGGGTGGCTTGCCCATTGCTGGTCAGTCCTCTAAGGGGCCGACCAAACCGGTCATGCGCATTCTCCCTTTTCTCTATGTAGGCTGCATGCGAACCCCCCCCCCCCCCCCCCCCCGCTAGACCCTGGTAAGGGGGCCGCCCCCACAGGGCCATAGCCATGGGGGGGGGGCCAGCAAGGCACGTCCAGGCCTTATTGTGCTCTGCCCCCCCAACTGAAAGGCCTGGACCTTTGAGTTTCTTGCATTTAATTATCTAGCTAACTTTGACATCTGAAAGAGTGCATGTGATCTGCTGCCTGGGCCCTGCTTCATTACTAATAGTGAAACTGAAAGAATCTTCGTTCCTGTCTAGAGTGAGAGAAGAGAAGGAAGCAGGAAGAGAGCCAGAGGAAGGGGGTTGGGCTGAGCTGAAGTTGCCATGAACATGTGGGTGCACTGAATAAAACTAATATGAATATCCAGCACCTGGGGTCGGAATTGATAGCTGCAAGCTGCCATCAATAAGGGCACTGCAGCACAATGACATGAAGCGTGAACACCGTGCTCTGGGCTTTCCTCAAGCTTACAGAAGTACTGACTGCTGAGGCACGGATGGCAGGTGAGTCAGAGACGTTATAAGGCATGGGCAATATAGGCCTTACCAAGAGCCTCACTTTCACAGGGCACCTGAGTCCTACACCACCAGTTTTCTATTTAGCAGCTGTGTTTTTAAAAAAAGCAAAACAAATTGCTTTTAAAACAAAATAAATTAAACAAAATACTGTCACTGAGAGACGCAGACTAAGCCTTGCATTGTTGCAAGAGCGTTATAATGGTTAACAGGTTGGGATGGGCATGTGCACTATGCTTCTATTAGTATAGTTTTGACTGCCCTACCTGAAAATAGTGAGACAGGGCATCGTGGGGGCAGCAGTAGAGTCCGTCAGGCTGCTGGGTATGGGCCCAGGCCTCAGCTCATTATGCTATGTCAGTTTGACTAAGAGCTGCGCCTGACATCTCTAAATTCTACCTCCTTATCTCGCATGCAGCCTCCGTAAACATTTGATGTGGAGTCTGTCTATAGGTGATCATTTAAAGAATGATATGCAGGAAGAAGATATCACTCTGCGGGTCAGCTTTCTCTCTTAATCTCTCTGCGTTCCCAACATATCCTGATTGACTTCCCATGTTACCTTTCCTGAGGCTTCCTCCACAGCATTTTTTGCAGTCTCCAGGCCCCCTATCCCAGGATAAATTCAGGTCTTGTTGAAATCATGAGAAGTGCGTGTACCAGGAACAAAGCTTTTGCAGTTATGTTTTTTAAATGTGTAACAAAGGGTAGCCAAGAAGAATACACCACCTACACCTGTGCTCTGCCCATAAAGAAAATAGCGTGACAAAGCCAGGAGGCCCAGCTTTACACAGAAAAACACAGCATATGGGAACCCTTACACATATAGGGCCCACAAAACTGCATGCAGACAATTGCATCTCTAGAGACACAACTTAATACAGCACTCACACACACAGAAAAACAGACATATGGGCAACCATACACACAGGCATTCAGACAGGACAGTAAACATAAAGGCATCCATACACTTAGCCCGACTCAGTGTACATAGTCACCATTACCAGTCATGGTGACAGACTAACATATGTAGGCCCCATGTACACCTGCTTACAGTGTTATCAATGTGTGCCTGTATGCTTGTGCCTCTGTTAGTAATCCCTATACAAAGTTAATTCTTTCTGGAGCTCGAAGTATTATTTTCAAACTTTTACAAGTCGTCATTCTGAAAGAATGGCCTACTGGTATAGAGCAGTGTTAGTTTACAGTTAGAGGTCCCTCTGCCCATGTATGGATTTCTATCTCACCAACACCTAGAGCTAAATTCTCTTCTCTGTTAAAATCTAACAAATGTTATGGATGGGAAGTGCAGTCTTTGCTGTCAATGGGGGAGGGGGGGGTTATTATGCATGATGTTGATCAACAAACATACAAACACTCCTACAAACAGCAGAACAGACACACTGTCCTGTCCAACCTTAACCCTCATGCTCTGAGGCATTTTGTAGCAAATAAATTAAAAGAGTGAACTTTGTCTCTTTCAATCATTGCCTCACCTCTTCTGTCTCATCACTCTCTCTTTACCTCTCTACCAATCTCTACAACTTTATGTATGTGTCACGGTTCTCACTCTATTTGAACTCACCCCATCACCTAGATGTACCCAACCTCACTATCAATACACTTGTCTCCGCCCTTCGTCTACCTCTCTCTCATGATCTCACCTCTATCTCTCCACCAATCGCTATCCCTACCTCTACATCTCTATCTCCTTACCCCTCTGTCTTACTCAACTGTCTATCTCAACTAGCTCTCTGCACATACTGTACTGTTTCCATCTCACATACTGTGTCTCCGCTCCATTTACTTGTAGTCTCTCTCAACCATCTCATGCGCCTTACCTCCCCTCTGCCGCTCTCTCCTAGTCACTATATATGAAACCTCCTTTGACCTAACTATTGACCGTCTATCTTTCCCACCCCTTTGACTCTACCTTATTTCTCTCTGTCCTACATCCATCTCATCATCTCATCTATCTCTATATAAATATCCACTGTCTTTCACTACCAAACTTCTCACCATTTGTTTGCTACCCGACTTTTCCATCTCTTCTCTTCCTAGTCCTGTTCCCTCAATACTTTACTCTTTCCCACTCTTCAGAGAAATTATCCGGCATAACCCCTACCGTTGCTCAGTGGACCAACATTAACCCTACCTACAAAGTTATCTTTAATAAAATCATTAAACCATATATACCACATGCCATTTGCCATTATTTTGTTAAACAATTTATGGAAATGAACCCAAATCTACAGTAAAGCCATATTTAACTTAGATCCCCTTTTGATTAATGTGATCATTCTAATATGTTTCATGCAACTTGTGAGGGACCCTCAATTCACCATTAAACTGGCTTTAAATCGTATTCTGTTTTATGTAAGGTTGTATCTAATGTGCTTAAGTTGTAAGACTGGGCACAAATATTTTCAGTAATCTTTCGGAATTTGTCACTCACATCCTCCAAACGCCCTCAGGATCATACTGTAGCGAAATATTTCGAAAGAAAATATACTGTCTTTTTAAATATCACCAAAATTAAAGATTTTTTTAAAAACAGATTCTACAGATAAACCCATTATTTCCTACCAGAACCACCTCTTGTTATTATGTGGGGCCATGCCCCCCAAAACTTGTACTTCTGGCTATGGGCCTGCGCCCCCCCCCCCCCCCACACGCGAGTCATACCTGCTGCGACTGAGTCCAAGGCACCAAACTAAAAGTGGTCCCTATAAACGAAACAGATACTTTAAAAAAATTAACTGACATTCCCAAACAGGACAGTTTTTACTTGTAGAAACACGTTGTATAGTTGTTTTGCAAGGTATGGGGGGCTGCATGCATTTGTGCTTGCTGCAGGCAATGTTGGAGGTAATATCGGGGAAATCAACAGTAAAAGAAAATCGGCCCATTAGACCCTAAAACCGGCCCACAAACCTCCGAAGAATTGTCCCAAACACTGACCTATCAAACGTGCCCCTCCCCCTGGGCACTGCCTAGTTGCCCTATCGGCCAGACGGACCCTGTATGTGGTCGATTTCTGAAATGTAGTTCCCAATGCTCAATTCCTTTCCTAAAACCCTATCTTCAAGTCTAACACTTTCTCCTGGTTCTCAAGGTTCACTGCACTCATTGAAAGCCATGTTTTTTAACATAAGTGACGATTCAAGAGGAATTGAATGTATGTTTTTTTTTGGGGGGTGGGGGGGGGGGGAAGAAGTGCTTTTGAAAACAAATCCTTGGTGCGGCGTCAATTAATACATGTAAAAGATTAATAATATCTCCACAGAACGACGATTGAAGCTCATTTTCCATTGCATGCATTTCAGTGCCTGACCTGGTGACTCGAGGCATTTCATCGTTGACTGGAATGATGCGGACATGCAGTGTCCCTTGGACTGTGTGTTTTCCATCTGTCAACTGGATTGTGAAAGAGTCCTGTAGGCTTTCTGTGTCATCATGCATGTAGGCAAGTATCATTCCTGCACAAAAGGGGAAAAAACTGCAAAAACTTAGAGCACGTTGACCACATCTTTCTTCTAAACAAGCACTGTGAAGCGTAAAGGAGTGGTGTTGAAATTGTGGGCTTCTGATATACTCAATAGATATGTTCACAAGTATGGCCGAAAATGAAATTGTTAATTTAACAAAACAAGAAGTTGCTTAGAAATATCGAGGTGTGCCCCTTTTTAGGTCGAGCATTCGAGACCTCTTGCATATACTTTAGTATGTACTTTAGTATATTTACGTTAATATAACTTATATGTGTATGTACTTTGTGGGCTCTGGAGATCAGCCCTAGGACTTGTCTGCTTCTGTTCAACTGCCTCTATTTAACTGTCTTGATAGAAAACGACCAGCAGACGTCAGTAAAATACCAGAATTGCTTTCTGCTGAGGGACTTTATTTTTGTAATTTTCCTGGCAACTGCCTCTAGTTAACTTTCTTGATAGAAAACGACAAGCAGAGGTCACTAAAATACCTGAATTAGCATTCTCTAGATTCCAGTCAATAGAAATTGTCTTCCATGAGCACCCATAGACAATAATATTTTTTTCAAATCTTGTATTTTCAGTGATATGACCACCGAAGGCCCTGCTTTTATATTAAAAACAGAGCTTTGGACTATACCATTTCCCGCTAAAAGGCAATATTTCTCTCCATATGTTCCCATACCTGGTGTGTCATGCAGTTTGGTGCTTACTTTCCCTCCATGTTAAAGAACAGTATATGTTTCAGCACCCAGGCTAATTTGTGCTGCATAGCTAAATACATACAAGGTCACAAAGGCGAGACCGATTGCATTGCAAATGTTTGTTTGTTTTTACAAAGGGGGTGAAAGGAATAATGAGGCCCCCCCCCCAAACAACGCATAAATCCAGACATTGAAGGTCACACCCACCAGGAGACAGAAACGTGACTTGGCCAATCCTGATGTAAACATGTAAAGATTGGATGTGCTGCCTCTAATTTAAAAAGTATCCGGTTTCCTTTCCTAATCAAAAAATGCCTTGACTTTGGCCCTAGTTCAAAACACATCAGGAATTCTGCCCCCATTTGCATTCAAAAGAACAGGTTAATTTCCTTTGGTAATGTTCTTTCTGGGGGATAGTCTATCCGACCACAGATTCCTCATTTTTAGATTACTTCCAGGTGCTAGACTGGATGGGAAAGATTTAAACAGCATTGCTCCCATGCACCAGCAGGTGGTGCCATACAACTTTGCATGGACTCCGGTCCACTTCATAAGCGATGATGGAGCGTCTCTCCAGCATGTCAAAATCAGTTTCCTGCTTAACTATGACCACGTCCTCGGATGCTGGTCTAACGGTAATCAGCAGTACCCGTATGCCTTTTGAGGTGAAAAAAGAGATCATTCGACAGAATGAGTTGCCTGAAGGGCAGTGAAGACTGTGTGATTGGATGGACTATCAACTAGAAAGAGCATTACTGAAGGTAAGTTGTTCTTCTGATGGAAAAAAAACTCATTTGGAGCTCCAGCTGATGGAGTCTCTCCTCCTCTATTGAGAGGTGAGGTGCAGCAAAGAACATTTGGAGAGAATTGGATTACCCAATGTGAAAAGCAGTCATGATGTTTGGGGAAAAGGTCGCTGTGGTCCTTTGTCTGGGGAAAAGGTAGTGTAAGGTGGCTTCACCAGGAGAGCTTGGAGTTCATTTGTGCAGCTAGTCAAAGTCACCACGACCAGAAACATGAGTTCTTCAGAGTCAGGAGACACAGTGGACAGATGTACATTGGTTCTAATAGCGTGCACATGAGTGAAGGGAGGAGCAAATTAAGATCTCACTGTGGAATCACAAAGGGTTTCAGAGGAAACATAAGTCAAACCATTGAGAAACCTCATCAAAACAGGTGATTTAAACAATGATGACTGGTCTGGTAAAAGTTAAAACGGCGAAAAAACAGAAATTTCTTGTTGGGCCAGAAAAAAAAAGAAAAGATATCCAACAGTATGACCTGTAACAGGTCAGCATTGTGTGTGCAATACCAACCTAGAAACTTGCCCTAGCACCTGGTGTAAACAGACTTTGTAGAGGGATGCCTGGCAAACAGGACTTCCACAGCTTCAGGAGAAAGATCAAAACCACCGCTCAGTTTCCACACATGGAGTGGTAGATTGCATAGGTTCAGATGCAGGACCCTGCACGTCTGCTTTCAAAGGAAATTGCATGATCAGAGGACAGATGCTCATGCTCAGATGTTCCAGGTACCATACTCTCCTTGCCCAGTCCGGAACCACTAAGATGACTTGGGCCCAGTGATGCTTCACCTCTTTTGAAACCTGGGTCCGGAAAGGTAGTGGAGGAAAAGATTACAGCAGTTCTGTGCTCCACTGTATCTAGAATACAATTCCAAGAGAAGCCTTCTTGCAAACTTCAGCATGCAAAAGTTTTAACTTTGAAAGTACCTGGTAGTAGCATAAATATCGAGATAGGGTTCTCCACGCTGCTGGAAGAAGCCCTGTGCCACTTGGGGTGTAACTACCATTTATAATCTGCCAGGCGGCGCCGTATGAGTTTGTCCATCCTGGCATTTAAAGATCAAGCCAGGTGGTTCACAAGCTGTGAAATGTCTGGGTGCTCCAGTCAGCTATAGAGATGACAGGACCTAGGACTGCACCCCACGCTGCTTGTTGGGGTACCACATGGTGGTATTTTCTGGCAGGACTTGAACCAGCCTCCCTGGTATGGTATGTATGTTAGGAAGGCTCTCAGCACAAGGCATATGGTGTGCAATGCCAAAAGATTGATGTGGAGTTCCACCTGACCTCCCCATACTAGCACCAATTCACCCATCACCACCATCAGCTATGGATGGGGCAGTGAGTGGGTGTTTACTGGTCCAATTGTAGTCAAGCAGGCACCACTGCAGATGTTTTCAATCTCTTCCAAAAAGTGAATGGAATTCTACAGGTTACCCTGGTTCTGAGCTCACTGAGCCTTCTTGTTCCACTGCAGAGCCCAAATATGCTACCTGACATAGCATGAACAGGATGCCAAGAGGCCCAGACGGAAATAGCGGGTTTAACAGCAAGTTCTTCTTTCTGGGACTAGATACCTCTTCACGGTCAAAAGAGTTTGTATTTCTTGGAGCAGCTTGGAGGCTTATGCCACAGGGACATGTGCTGCTCCTGGTGGCCTGGGTGTTGCCTGCCTGATCTCTGCCCTGCATGGGGTGCTTGTTGAAGGCCAGTGGGCCTTGGTGTTAGTGGAACACCAACCCTTGGAGGAGCTTGGAAAGTGCAAAACTGTTGAGGATACTGTATTGCAGGAATCGAATGGCCTAAGGAACATGCTGTGATTTGTTTTTTATTTAAAGCTTCTGGACATTGAATCCCCATTTACACCAAATAGGCAACATTCATCTAAAGGCATGTTGTTAGACCTGGCATCTTTTGGCGTGTTTCCCCTGTCTTTTTGCTTTCTGACCTCCCGGTTTTGACTCTGTTTTTGCTGGTTTAGTGTCTCTGCATACTTTCTCACTGCTGTTCAGTGTTAAAGTGCGAGTGCTCCTATTGTAAATTGTGCTATGGATTGGCGTTCACATGATTGGCATATTTGATTTACTAGTAAGTCCCTAGTAAAGTGGACTGAGTGTGCCAAGGCCTGTATCAAATGCTGCTAGTGGGCCTGCAGCACTGGTTGTTCCACCCATACAAGAAGCCCTGTAAAGGGTTCTTAGACCTACCACTACAGTGTCTTCACGCAGTTTGTAACTGCCATGTCGACCTGGCAAGTGCACCCACTTGAACGGCCCTAATCTTCCCTTTCCTTGGATGTAAGTCAACCCTAAGGTAGGCCCACGGTACTGCTGTGGGCAGGGTGCAGTGGTATGTGAAAGGTAGGACAGGTACTGGTGTGTGTACCATGTCCTGGTAGTGAATTACACTGTATTTTGCTTTTCACTATGGAAAGGCTATCTGCTTCATAGGATAGAATGGGAGTTTACTTATAACATCTTATAGGTATATATTCCTATTGGGACACAATGAAGAAATGGGGTTTAGTATGCCTGAACTCAGAATGTAAAAATGCATTGTTTAGTAAAGGTGATGTTTGTGTTCTGATATTGAAGATACCACTTTTCGAAATTAGGTATTTTCTTGTTTAGCCATCCTCTGTGCCTCTGCTGGGTTTCTGGATTGACTGTCTGGCTTTGGAATGACATGGGCTGGGGATGTGCATTTTCTTCAGACAGCCACTTGGGGGGGGGGGGGGGGTTTGAGGTGTGTCCTGCCTTTCCTGAATGAATCTGGGCTGGGCTGAATAGACCTCGGCTGCATTTAGAGTAGGGGGAGGAGATGTACTTGCACCTGAATGGGCCTGGTCTGCCTTGGACAATGCTGTCTCCAACTCCTGCCAGGAAGCCGGGCCAGAAAGGACAGAACTGGTATTGTCTGGGCATCTCACACCGCAACCCTGGTCTCACCAATGATGAAGACAGCTGCCACAGAGCCACTGCTTGCACCGTGACCTGTGGGCGCCGCACTCTGCACCACCTTGCTTCACTTCGCCACCCTGGTCTCACCGATGTCATCGCTGCCTGCTGACTTCGACACCCGTGACTGCACCGTGGCTAGGGGCACCAGTGATAAGTCTCATGACGCACTGCCTCGTCCCACACCACAATCGGGACCGACTCCAAATCCTCGCAACCGGCTCAGTCACCTGCACCATGATCTGTCAGCATCGCCACAAGCACCGCCTTCACTCCTCACCGAAGCCCTAGTCTCACCGACGCCGCTGGACAACCGTCACCAAGCCACTGCCTGCACCGCAACCTGAAGGCACAGCACATCGCACCGCTATGTTTCGCATTGCAACCGCAACGGTTTCCACGACTGGCCCGCACCAACGTGATCGGGTGCAATGAAAAGATACTGTTTATGAGTCTGCGGATGCTTTTACCGATGTGGTCAGATGGAACTGTTGAATTCTGTTGTTCTCAACACCGCAGTAGCACCGGCGGAGTAACTGACTTCAAGGAACTGCATTTTAAAGGTTATTGTTGCAAAGTGCATCTATTTAAGTACTGCATGGTGGATTTTTATTGTTTTGGGCTTGTTTTAAATATATAAAGTATTGGATATGTTACTTAACTGGGTTTGTGTCCTTCTGTAGTGTTTTCACTGTATTACTCTTGGTTATTTGCAAATGCTTTACACACTGCCTCTGAGAGAAGCCTAACTGCTCGTGCTAAGCTACCAAGAGGGTGAACAGGGGTTCTTTCAATAGTGTATCCCCCTTATCCTGACCAGAAGGAAGGGCCCTACTTGGACAAAGGTGCAAATCATTGACAACTCGAGACCCCCATTTCTAACACATGTTTTTCAGAGAGGCTTGCACATCACAAGATAACGCTCTAGATGTCATCCAAGCCTGCTGCTGAAGCACCATACTTGTGGAAACTACTCTGCCCAAGCAGTCTATAGCGTTCAACCTAGAAGTCATAATATATTTGAAGGCATTCTGACCATCCTAAAAAGTTTGAGCCAGGGTGGCCAGAACTTTGAGGGAATGCCAGCAAGATCTCGCCAACCATATCCCATAAAGCATAAAAATATCTCCCCAGCAAACAGCTGGAATTGACTTACTGGTTGAAGAAATCATCCACTTCCCAAAAGCCTTGATACATTTTGACACTCTGGCTGGTGAAGTCGTAAGAAATGAATTGGTGTTCACCCTACTGGGGGTGAACCACAAAACCTTCTGGTGTAAGGTGCTCCGTGAAGAAGTTGCTGTGAGTGGCAAGATGAATTTCATGTAACCTTCTTGTTTTTCAGCTTTGAATTGGATTTAGCAGAAGATTTGAACCCTAAAAAAGACATATTGCAGGAATGGCCTTGAGAGCAAGAATGGATCCAGGCCCACAGATTTTAGCAGGAGCGGGACTTCTGTGACTTTTTTTGTTGTTCGGGAACACACAGCCTCTCTTCATTTCCCAAATCACCTTCAGATTCATAAGGACACAATCCTCACAAGGCTTGGACTATTGGTCTGAACCCAAACACAAGCCGCACATCTCATGGGGGTTTGTCACAAATCTGTTAGAGACACTCACTATAAGGCTTAAAAACCATTTATTTTTCGGAATGAACTTTACTTCCGTGCACACTTGGTAAAAAGAACATTTTAATCAGAAAAACTTGTCAACTGATTAGGTAAAAGTTGGGAGTCAGCTCCAGATCCACGTATGAAAGAGCAGAAAGAAGGGAACTGACATTGATGTGCAGAGTTGACATTTATATATGCGACTTCATCATCACTTCTAGAGCAGAACAAAGTCAGCACAGAGGTGCAGGGTGCCACCAATGGATGTGTAGGAGCAATGCTTTTTATCTCTTCAGAATCCAATCTTGAACTTGAGGATATTCTAAAGATGAGAAATCTGAGGTTAGAGGTAGCTATAAGAATTACCTACTGCAGTACCCTCCATCAAAATTATATCTTAAGCTTAGCCTCAATAAAAAGCATATCAGCTCTTCAGTAAAAATGTAACGTTTAACTGCTATCAACTTGGCACCAACAGACATATTCCTGTTTCCATGCTCCCCATCCAAAACATCCCTTTCCAACATAAAAAATATTGGTGGCAACCTCTCCATTGCAAAGTGCCCTTGACTCATTCAAAAATTGCTTGACCATGTGCCTTAATCTAAAGACAGCTAGTGTCCTGCCACCAAAAAAAACTCTACATTGAGTTTGAATTTGAAACATATATGTTGTCATTCCCCTATTTTAAAATTATATAATTATATCCAACAGTACTTCTGAAAACAAAACTCAACAAATATCTTGCCCAACACAAGCACACTATAAGAATATTCCTGGAGCGATATCATAGTCAGGTTCCTGACTCTATAAAACTACATATGAAATTTGCCCAAGTTAGAACATATTTAGTGTACTGCCCTATATTTTAAATCACCTCTCTAACAAAGGATAAAAGGAACAGTCATGTTTAGGTGTAATAAGTGATCTATGTCTGATTGGTGTGGTGCTTTCAAGACTAGAAATAATGTTTGTGCTTGTTCTCCCACAATATATTATTAGGTCTTTCCTCAATATATGTTTTTAAGAATTGTTTTTATGAATTGTAGCGGCTCGACTAGGGTTTTCTTGATTTTTGCCCTGTTTTTTTTAGAAATTGTCGAATTAATTCTGCTGTATAACATTTATATGTTTTTTAATGTATGGATAATAAATATGTAATGTTCAACTGACCCACTGTTGATTTGTTTTGAGAATTGTGGGCTACATACTGTCTATGTTTTGGTGATAAAAAATTATTATTTGTGTATGAATGTAGTATGATTGTAGTTACCCAAAGGGAATTGTTTTTATGACCTTGGTTTATTTGGAGCCCTACTCCTTTGGTGTAATAGAGCCCCTCTCTCTTTCTTGAGATGAGTTACTTTACAGCCTTTATTTAGATTGGGAGCGTCTTGTTCAGAGCCAAGTGTGAGATACACCTCATAATCATTAGCGTACTGAAAGGTATTTATGCCAAGTTCTCTGTTTTTGTTTTAAGGGGTTCAGTATGTGTACTGCTCGATTTTCCCGGCCCTGTTGTGTTGACGGGTGATTAGGGTGACTTCAGTCTCTTACCATTCAAGCCTAAGGGTTAGAGTAGTGAATGAAGTCTATTTACTAGGCACTTCGACATGATCCTGTGTTCTTCCCCATAGATTAGGGCTTGCACACATATCCTAGGGGATAGATTCGTTAGTATTAGGGATAACCTGCCCTGTAGTGAGGGTATTTCATGGAGCCGTGCTGAATTCAGGCCTGGTAGGCCTCAAACGGGAGAGACTCCATCTTTCTTTCTGCTCCGGCAGCTTGAGATGCTTCTAGGTTAAAGGGGATGTTTTAGTTATGAGGTGTTATTCGCTTGGAGAGAACCGGTTCAGACCGGCCCTTATCGAAGGATTGTATTTTTCTTCATGCCGAAGACACTACATCAGGCCGGCCGGCTGGGAAAGTGTCCTTGGTACGGGGAGGTACAAGAATTTGGTGGGCGGCAGGTTACGGGCCGGAATTTTCCATGAGGAAATGCACCTCTATATTAGTGAAAGTCTGAGGCAGTTACGTGGCACTTACTTCAGTCCGTAGGCGGCATCTAGCCGTTAGCAGTAAAACTACTACTTATTCCAGGGAAGACAGATGACAAACTTGAAGGCGGAGAAAAACCGAGAGACAGATACTCTTCTAGCAGAATTGCCAGAGAGGAGAGAGTAGCCGATGAGGAAGAGGTCCCAGTGACTCGGAGAAGGGAGACTACGGAGGTGTGACCTCCAGGCGAGCCGAGGCACAGACGAGAAGGGAACCTAGATGACCATTGAGTGCAGGCTACACACGACTAAGGTGATGTCGACCCCTTTCCTATTAGAGTGTACAACCTAATCTTTCACTTTTCTTTGCAGGTTATGTGTTACACAGTAATGTTATGTGATTGCGTATATAATGAATAATAAAGTATTCAGTTTGTAGTGAATCAACATGTGCTGCGTGTTCTTGTATAAGAGGGTAGCCTATTCTTCTAGTCAGCTGTGACTTGACATGAACAGATGTTAACCCTGATCAGGTAAGTGGTAACTGAATAAGGGAGAGAGGAGCCCCTCGAACCAGAGAACAGGTTGTGCTCAAACTGGCAGTTCTTGTGTGATCTGATGAATAGTAAAACTGATTCCCCTGTTGTATGTTATGGTAATCATAGGATGAACTTGTACTGAGGCTGCCGTCTGGGTAGGAAGTCCTGGGTCCGTCTGGGACCGCGAGGCTAAGGCTGCCGTCTGGGTAGGAAGTCCTGGGTCCGTCTGGGACCGCGAGGCTAAGGCTGCCGCCTGGGTAGGAAGTCCTGGGTCCGTCTGGGACCGCGAGGCTAAGGCTGCCGTCTGGGTAGGAAGTCCTGGGTCCGTCTGGGACCGCGAGGCTGATGCTGCCGTCTGGGTAGGAAGTCCTGGGTCCGTCTGGGACCGCGAGGCTAAGGCTGCCGTCTGGGTAGGAAGTCCTGGGTCCGTCTGGGACCGCGAGGCTAAGGCTGCCGTCTGGGTAGGAAGTCCTGGGTCCGTCTGGGACCGCGAGGCTGAGGCTGCCGTCTGGGTAGGAAGTCCTGGGTCCGTCTGGGACCGCGAGGCTGAGGCTGCCGTCTGGGTAGGAAGTCCTGGGTCCGTCTGGGACCGCGAGGCTAAGGCTGCCGTCTGGGTAGGAAGTCCTGGGTCCGTCTGGGACCGCGAGGCTAAGGCTGCCGTCTGGGTAGGAAGTCCTGGGTCCGTCTGGGATCGCGAGGCCGCCACTTGTATTATAAGAGGTCTGGAGATATATATATATATATATATATATATATATATATATATATATATATAGTAGGAATTCCCTGTCCTTAGGTGGTATATATCGGTGGTTACTTGTTGTGAATAGGCCCTAGGGAGAGGGTAACGTTCTGGCTGGGTTAGAGAGGCTCTGATGAGCGGGTTCTATCTGATCCGAAAACCCAAGCAGAACAGTATGCAAGTTGAAGAGTTTGGGGGGCCAATTTGAAGTCTTGTGGTACTCGAAGAGGTGGTGAAGGATCAGAGGAGACATTCTAATCCTTAACATACAGGATCAGTTTTTCGGGTTGGACCTTTTTGATTTAATGGAATTATTGTTCATTCCAGTCCTCTTCCAGAGTGTATTGAGAGAGGTCTCATTGTTAAGTGTGTCAAAAGTTCCCATGAGTTTAAGGAGAACAAAGAGGCATGGCTATCCTTTGTCTAACATCTCTAATGCACCACTGATAATGTTGGCATTTCAATGCTGCACACTTCTCTGAATCCTGACTGGTTCAAACCTAGCCTGTTGTTGTCCTTTGCGTGATCTTTTACTTGATTGCTGACTATGCACTCTGGTGCTCTGTCAAAGACGGTAACCCAGATACCGTTCAGAAAATGTTGAGCTCTTTTATGTCTGCAGAAGAATTTTTAAGAAGGGCCTGACATGTTCTTCTTAGTCTGTCAGAGAACATTGCCTCTTGTGGAGAACGGTTTAGGAGTGGTTACTAGTGAGGTGAAATGTGTCACCAGAGTTTTGATTTGAGGGCCCTAGATGACGTCTTCATTGCGCTATGATAGCTGTAGAAGTTTTAGGGTTCCTTTGTACCATAGTGTTAGTTGAGATGGATACATAGAACTTCCATTTATTTGGAGTTGGGGGTTTTATCTTTAATCACTAGGACGTCATTTCAGACCCATTGCATCTTGTTGATGAATTTAGTGATTTATTTGGTGTTAGAACGTTAAAGGACTCTTGGTTGGGATGGCTTAGCGATTTTGCTAACCATTTTAAGTAGATTTTTGGTCTAACATTCGCTTTGTTCAGTTCTTGTTAAAAGGAGAAGGCATTTACTTAAACTTGAGCTGCTGTTATTTAAAATCTCTCTTTTGAAACCAATGGGTGCTATTTCATCAAGAACTGCACATGCAATGAAGCAGTTTGTTTACATTTTTCTCTTGCACCGTTCTTGAATAGAGCTTTAGACTAGGCCTGGGCGAAAATTTCGTTCCGTTCGCGGAAATTGCGATAATTTGACATTCCGCAGCCTGGCGATAATTTGTTTCTTGCTCGCGCTGTAAAATAATACATTCTCGCGCGCGATCGCCTTACCTGAATCCCTGCGTTCGCCGACAAGTTTTCTTGATCCGGTCGCGTTCTCCATGAGATGTTGTATTGTTTTTAGCCATTTGCGCGGTCTCGATACAGTTCGCGCCCGCAGTGACGTCATGCTTCGCGCGATCACGTCTTTCTTCTCGCGATCATGCACCGCGAGACAACTGAAAACAAGATGGCCGCGCCCGCAAGCAACCACATGGGTAAGTTGGCGAGCCGCAACCATGCAGAAAATCTCGCGAACATGCGGGAAAAAACTTCCGCATCTTCGCGATATTTCCGCGTGTTTGCAATAATTTTTAACATTTTCGCGATCATTTGCGAAAGTGGATTTCGCAAATTCCCCCCACCATAGTTTCTAGAGTTTCTACATTTTATTAATGGACTTTTGATTTGCCTATTCATGATAAAATTAGAGAAAGAACATCCAATGGGCATCAGTAAATGGTCTAATGATTGAATTAAGGTGAGTTTTTGGTGGCAGACAATTCTTCTTTGGTGAGGGTCAAGTCTAGTGTGAAGCCTTTGTTCTATGGAGAGTGGGCATTAACTATTGTACACAATTGTTTTGCTCCAGTAAGGAAACAAGGCATTTAACTGGGGAGTATGAGTTGTCTCCCAAATGAATTTTGAAGTCTCACAGGATATGATTGTGGTGGGAAACATCATTAGAAAGTATGTACCTAATTAGTTCTTCTGGAATTTGTTATTTTAATCAGGGCAATGGCATGTAAAGTACATCCCTGGTGTTTATTCTGAGTTCTGTTTTCAAACACAAAGGTGCCGATTCCGATCCTGGAAAAATTTTCCCCGTATGACTCGTATCCAGTCTTTTTACCGTACGAATTGTACAAGTAGCGTACAAACTGCCAAGTACGATTCGTATGGGAAAAAGTCCATACGAATCGCATTTGGAAAATTTCCCCACACGTCCTCGGGTCGGAAAAAGTGTCCGACACATCCCCGGACGATTTTACGTACAAATGTGAAAAGTGAAGTCCGAGCGCGCAAGTACCATCCGTCCCATGCGTCCGATGTTACAACCGTATGGTAAATGCACCGTACGGACCGAACTCCCATAGCAACCATGGAGACATGTGCCCGCATACGCGCCGACCCCCCCAGCCCCCGTGAGTACGCGCCGAACCCCTCCAGACCCCGTGAGTACGCGCCGAACCCCCCCCAGCCCCCGTGAGTACGCGCCGAACCCCCCCCAACCCCGTGAGTACGCGCCGAACCCCCCCCAGTCCCCGTGTACGTACGAGTCGAACCCCCCCGTGTATGTACACCCGTGTACGTGCGGACCGTATCCCCCCGTGTATGTACACCCATGTACGTGCGGACCGTACCCCCCGTGTATGTACACCCGTGTACATGCGGACCGTACCCCCCCGGTATGTACACCCGTGTACGTGCAGACCGTATCCCCCCCGTGTATGTACACCCGTGTACGTGCGGACCGTACCCCCCGTGTATGTACACCCGTGTACGTACGAGTCGTACCCCCCGTGTATGTACACCCATGTACGTGCGGACCGTACCCCCCGTGTATGTACACCCGTGTATGTACGAGTCGTACCCCCACCCTTGTATGTACACCCGTGTACGTGCGGACCGTATCCCCCCGTGTATGTACACCCATGTACGTGCGGACCGTACCCCCCGTGTATGTACACCCGTGTACATGCGGACCGTACCCCCCCGGTATGTACACCCGTGTACGTGCAGACCGTATCCCCCCCGTGTATGTACACCCGTGTACGTGCGGACCGTACCCCCCCGTGTATGTACACCCGTGTACGTACGAGTCGTACCCCCCCGTGTATGTACACCCATGTACGTGCGGACCGTACCCCCCATGTATGTACACCCGTGTATGTACGAGTCGTACCCCCACCCTTGTATGTACGGTGCGTACCCCCAGCGCTACGCGCTGGGGGCACGCACCGTACATACACGGGTGGGGTACGAATCGTACGTACACGGGTGTACATACACGGGGGGTACGACTCGTACGTACACGGGTGTACATACATGGGGGTACGGTCCGCACGTACACCGGTGAACTCGACTCGTACATACACGGGGGCTGGGGGGGGTTCGGCGCATACTCACGGGGGCTGGGGGGGGTTCGGCGCGTACTCACGGGGGCTGGGGGGCGGTTCGGCGCGTACTCACGGGGGCTGAGGGGGGGGGTACGGCGCGTACCGGGCCCCCTAATCTGGTCGTTTCGCTGCGTACTTCGCTTTTCCGGCACTTTTTGGGTGCCGTAAAAATATTGCCGTCCGGACTGCTGTCGGTTCGAATCGTACTTCCTGGTTCGTGAAACGCTGCCTGCAAGCGTCCCGACGTCACGTCGGCGCTTTCCCGGATCACATTTGTTTGTATATTTTCGTCGGTCGGTGTTTTGTACCATTCGTACGGAAATGGTGTTTCCGTGCGATTCGTACTTGCATGTTTGTAATGTTTTTTTCCTGGGTACGAGTCGGACGGAGAAAACGCTCCGACCGACGGTTCGTACCCGGTTTTTCCAGGATCGGAATCGGCACCAAAATGTTGAAAGCTGAGTTTGCTTAAGATCTTGTATTAGGGTTGCTCCTCCTCCAATTTTGTCCTCTGTCCTTGTGTCTTGTATAGTATCCGAAGTAAGCAAGAGGTGTATAAAGTGGTTGATAGTGGCTTTTATATCAGGTCACAGTAAAAAAAAAAAAAAGACATGGAGATTAAAAATTGTGAAGGTCTCTTATTAACACTGCATGCAGGACTGATGAACTGCACCTATGTACAAAGCATTTAGGAGCTTTCTTAGTTGCCAATTCATTAGGTAAAGTGTTTAGGTTATTCAGTAGGTAAAATGATATTCTCAATATTAGCCGAGGGGTTCTGTTTTGCATACTGGGGTTATTATGGATACTACCCTGGCCATAATGCTTTATATGCTAGGCCAGTCTGCATTTTCACAGGCATCTTGCACATTATTTTTAGGGAATTTTGAATCCCATTGTCTGCCATGTGTCATTATTGACACTGGCCTGACTATCGAGCTTTTCATATTTTGGTATTTTATATACTGGACAGAATATGGTGCTTTAAAGGGTTTGATATTGTGGAAGCTGACCTGGCTTATATGGTTTCCTTGATGGTATTTTGGATACCTGGCTATGTTGTTTTATGCAATAACAACAAGGTGGTGGATGGAATGCTTGAATTAATCTCAGCCACTGGCACACTGTGTCAGTGGAACCAAGCTATTTGTGGCTGATGAGCCAATAAGAAGGGTGAAACAGGTCCTGGGTTGCTTCAGGGAGAACCTGCCTTAGCAGTTTGGACTGGACTGTTCCCATTCGAGCAGGGTCAAGACTGATTTGCATACAGCTGGGTCCAAACTGAGGTGGCATGGAGTGCAAACTAACAATGGATTGGGATTCAACCACAAGTAATTACCAGTGGCTGAGAATAATTCAAGCATTCCATCCATCACTTTTTGTATACTTTAGTACGTTGTTTTATTTCCTGGAACCTTGTGTATCCTGGCATTTGGTAGGAACTCTACCCGTAAAGATCTGTCTGACTTCTATGTAAGGGTGGGCTTAACTCAAAAATTCTGTGTAGTGTATAATTTCTGAGCGCAAAAGAAACCCTTGAGTCCAAAATAGACTATAGGATGCATTTTGCTCTAAGAAATACCTCTAAATGCAAAAGAACACAAATAGCCAATGCGAGCTGCACTCGCTAAATGTGCTCTCCAACTAGGATTTTCCCCCCCAAATTATGCAAGAAAGAGTAATTGCGTAATTATCCGTAATTCTGCGTCAAGTAGTAACGAAGAATTTTCAATATTTCTCCTGTGTAATTGAAATTACGCCTGGGCCTACTTCTAGGTCTGCAAGACCTGTAACCTGGAGCTGAAATATCCTGCCCCTTCCTGAATAAAAGGACTTGAGACCAGGAGCAGCCCAATGCATAGTGAGCAGCAACCTGATGCCATAGGCATCTTTGGACACTGAGAACCAGTGATCATCTACAAAAGGATTACATATAGAGCAGAACTCTACTATAATGCATAGTATGGTTGACAAGCTGGTACAATTAGGCATTTGACTAAATTCAATTGCACTGGAGTAATCAGAGTTATTTTGGAAATTCTGCATTACTCTTTGACACAGAATTAATGATAATTATACAATTATTCTTTTTCGTTACTTTGGGGGGAAAATACTACAGCAGGAGCACATTTAGCGAGCACAAGTGGCGGCTCGCTATTTGTGTTCTGCTGCATTATACATTCCCTTATTTAAATTGGATAGGGGTTAGAATAGCAAATCTAAGCCCCTCACCCTGCCTGATTTAAGTACGTTCTGCAATGTTCATAAATTTGGAGTTACTCCACTAATCTCACCCATAAGTACGTACCTTCATTTGAGTTGGTTTGAAGTTAGTCAATAAATCCCACTTCATGATTTATGCATTTTTTTCAGTGCAAGTCTGGAGCAAAAATAGTAAATCTTACCACTTTTTTGCACTTTATCTAATCTTAGTTGGACTAGTTAGAATAGTAAAACTCCTCTTCATCAATTTATATTTTTTAATGTTTCGAGGATTGTAAATATTAAATTCTGTTTTAGAATTTTATTTTACTTTGTTTTGGTGGTTTTTTTGTAGCTTGAATTAGTTTAGTTTATTTTTGAAAATTATTTTAAATAATTGACTGAAACATCAAATACCGAGTATATTTATTTCCTAAATTGTTATATTTATCAACAATTAAATGTGTTATATTGTTCGTGATTTTATTTCAAATATCAAAATATAGATTAACATAGGCTTTTTTTTAGAATTGTATAGCAAACTATAATTATTTAAAAAACTATTTAACTTTCTACTTGACTGTATACTGTCTTGTAAAATAAACTTGTTAAAAATTATTATACTTGTAAAAAAAATGGCAATTTTTAAGTTATTTTTCTGTTGTATTTTTAAAAAATGCAAAGCTTACTTGTTTCAATGATTTACAAATATAATCACATTTTTCAGTTTTGTATGCATTTTAAAAATATCATATTTTAAAAGAATTACACCTTTAGTTAGATAGTATTAGAGTTAGTATTATTTCTTTTGCAATTTCTGATATTTTAGCTCACTTTAGGGCCAATTCAAAAAACATTTTGAAGTATATAAAGTAGTACTTCTGTAGCACTTTTTTAACATACCCTTTCATACTTTTTGTGAATTGGCACCAAACATTAAAAATGGGAATGAAATATGTGGGAAATATTCACATACAATTCATACAAACAGAAACTCTGCACTTGACATTTTGGGGCTGATTCACCAAGGCCTGTAAGAATACCTTAAAATGTGTTCCTGTAGTACTACTTCCCAAACACAAATTCTTTTGTGACTTGGCCCTTTTTTAAATAGATATTTTAGTAGAGCTAATTAATATTTTTTAGTACTTTTTTCTGAATTTACCAAGGAAATAGTAAATCCCAATGGGGACATGTTTCCATTATGAACAGTTCTAAATGGCGGAAAACTCTGCACAGCGGGAACAGTGTCCCCTGAAGTCCCTAGTATATGGTACCGAGGTACCCAGGGCATAGGGACACCAGGGGTCTCCCAGGGGCTGCATGTATTGTGCCACCCCTGAGAGACCCCATAAACTGTGACTATGGGCCTGCCTTTGCAGCCTGCGTAAGCTCGTGCTATCACCACTTACGACACATACAAGTTTCCTTAAATCTGAGGTAACTACACTTAAAACCTAGAAGTCACCTCTAAGGCAGGCCTTTCAATCCTGAAGGCAGGGTGCTGGGTTATAAGTGCGTGGGTACCCCTGCATGAGCAGGACACCCCTACAAACCCCAGAGTCTATTTGCCAGGCTTTGTAAGTGCGGTCAGCCATTTTTATACATATAGTGGCCATTTGTCAATACCCGATGGCTGTCTATATAGTGTCTGTGCCGAACCTGGGTATGTTTCGTATCAAACATGTTGGAATCATACACCAACACAGTTACAGGTGTTGGGGTATCATTCCATGCACTGAGGGAATCTCCGGGAAGCCCCGAGTACTCCTGGTAACAGCCTTTCATGGTCTGCTAGCAAGCTAGTGCTGCTGCCGACCACAGACACGATTCTGCCCTCCTGCTGCTGAGCTGAGCTCGAGCAAGGGAAGGTAGAGCAATAGGTTTCCTGTCATAGGGAGGTGTGACCATCTCCCAGACAGTACTTAGTGTATTGGGCTGGGGTGGGGGCGGTTGCCAGAGCCACCAGACTGCTTTGAAGGGCACATTTGTTGCCCTCCTTGCATACTCCAGTTTGAGTCAGTTCAGGGAGCCCTTGGCTCCAGCTCCGGCACGAAACTGGACAAAGGATATGGGAAAATCCTCCCTTCTGTCCAGCCCCTTCTCTGGGAGGGACCCCTGAGTTGTACTAGTCCCTTTCTTAGGGTATAAAAGGGTTTACCTTAGGTGGGTCTTCAGATTAGTCATGGGACAAGACTAAGGACTGAAAGCGACAAGGTCACTGTCATCCCTCCTGCATCGTCTGACATCTGTGTGCATTGCTCTTCCATGCCTTCTGGTCACCTCTGAGTGGCATAGACTCTGTCCCTTCTGCTTGCAGGATCTTTTCTTGAAGAATCCACCCTTGGATTCCACCAGACTCTTGCACAGTCTCCGCCAGCTGCATCTTTACTGAAGTTCCCCATTGTGGTATACGGCGGTTTACGACATCACTTTGCATCTATGCACCCAGCTTCCTTGGTGTAGGTAACCTGGTTCCTGGGCTATCCAAGGGTGGGGTGACTCTCCAACCTTCTGTCTTCCACAGGGTTTCTTCAGGGTCCACTGGGACGGGTCCTTCTTCTTCAAATCTGCAACGCAACTTTCCCTTTGACTTCTATCGTGTACACAGCTGTGTTTCCACTCTGCACACAGCCTCCGTGGGGTTCCTAGGTATTTACCTTGCATAGTTCCTTGTGTCCCAAGCTCTTCTGAGTCTCCTGGTCCAAGACCCGACTTCGGTCGCAGTTTGTATTCCACTTTCTTATTATATGGTTTAGTCTTCCCCTGGAGAACACAGTGTTTTGTGCTTACTTACCACTTGCAATTGAAGTATTATTGTGTATTTGTGTTGCTATATCCAGGTAGGAGATACACCAATGTGTTCGTGAGTATCGTGTAATAAATAGACATCTTTTTGTAACTACACTGTGTGCTTTTTCGTTTAACCTACATTACATGATTAGATCATCTGGTAAAACAAGCTGATTAATACTCCTTCTGGATAAGCCTGAAGGCTGCTCTCCACAGCTGCCACTGAGAGAGCTTTCTAAGGTTGTCTATGACCACTAAAACCACCATAAAGGTTGTCTGGATTAGTGCAGGGTACATCACTTAAGTAAGTGTGCTCCACTATACTAAGCCAGTCTCCTTCATTATTAAAATAGGATAATAGGAATCCAGCTTTTGCGGAGCCTTAACACAGGCGCACTGTCTGCATATATAGGTTTGTATTTAAGAAAGTGAGATTATCGTAGATTATAGTGAACTTTCACGGGGAAAAATTCAGCATTTTGATTTTTGAAAAGTTAAAAGATGATTTCCTGACGAAGCCGACACAGAACCCCCAAAATAGAATCAACATGGGCAAGGAAAATACTTCTTTTTGTACAACGGTATCGAAACCTAAGTGCATGTTTTTTTAATCTATGTACGTATAATGGCAATCACATATATAAACGTAAACAAATACATGCAACTCATGAGTTTTGTTAAAAAAAAGTAAATAACTAAATATCCCATTTCTGGTAGTTAAAAGTAACCGGTTGCAACAGTTTGCAATTTCCAGCAGAGGGCCTTCGCATCATACACAACAGACTCACCTCTAGCACTGAGTTGAAAATGAAATGAGAACATTTCTGCTGTGAGAGGCAAGACAGCGAAGGGAGACCTGTCTCTTTAAAGAGAACACAGCCCGCACTGCTCGGATCACGCCATGTCCCAACAGCGGGCTAACCCTGGGGAACTGGACCCCTTCCAATTATCAGAGAACATGCAATTGATTTTAGAGGTAAGCAGCGCAGGAAACAGTGTTAACTTTTCTGACTCAGACCTTGTTTGAGTTCACCCAGGCCAAAGCTGCGGATCCGCACGCTTTGCTGCAGCGCCGCGGGGTCCATCTGCTTGTAGCGACTGACTTCTTTGCCGTGCACCGCATTCAGTAGCAAGCCGTGAGCCGGAGGGGAGACAACAGAGAAGCTCAGCGTGTCCACCGGTACGTCCAGATCCTCAGCATTGAGCGTGGCGGGGCCGATTTCACACATGTCCCCCTCCAGGATCTGTAAGGCCAAGAACATGGAAGATGGATTTAAGCAGCCCACCATCAATCACACTTCTGTGCAAAACATTGATTGCATTTTCTTCGGTGTTTACTCACGCTCTCTACGTAACAGATTGCTGCACAACGACTGAAATAGTTAATTAACCCGTAAATAGTATTGAGAACTCTACAGAAACGTATCACAAAATCTCATCAAAATATATTTAAATTCTTCACCAAGTGCACATTGACATTTCCCTAAAATTCTTACTATATTTGGACAACTGGGTCATTGCAAACATTTGCTGCCAAAGGTGAAGGTGACACGTTGATTACTTTACTATGGGGTGTGCGCAGTTCACGTCATTTCCCTTTGTGTAATTATGCGAAATTTCAGAAGGCAAATAAAATGGGAATATAGCATTTACTGCTATATTTTGAAATGCGCGTGGAGGCCTGGGCACATTCCATGCTAAAGAACAGTGCCAAATACACAAGCGCCTCCAACAACAGCTACTCACGCTCTGGTCGTTTGTGTTGTTCCCGCGCTCATGCTATAGCTATTTGCACGAATGCGCTTTACGCAACAGTGTAATGTAATTTTGGTAATTTCGCATAAGAAACTTATCATGAAATGACAGAATTTGTTGATTATACCATCATGTCAAATGATTTGCCCGTGCATACTCTTTACCACCAGCATGACACAGTTGCTTCTTGTATGGAAAATCTGGTAGCACATGTTAATGCCACTTTGTGTCCCATTATTGGCCTGCCCTATAAGTGGCTCTGCCCTGAAATGCACCTTACACTCTCCACCAAGAGAAAAAATATATAAGGTCTTACTCACAAAGGACCAAGTAAAGTTGTACTGCTGAAGTACTATTTCAGGTACTATTACATATCTTTGTGAACTGACCCGAAAACATTAACTGGCAATAACATTTGAATATTCATATACGATTAGTAAACGCACTAAACTCTCCTTGCACTTGGATATATTGGGGCAAATTACAAGGGCATCCTAAATGCTTTTGTGAATTTATAGTTCTCTATCCATTCTCCCCACAAGACGCAAGTGTTGTGAGTCAAAGGGCCTGAGTATGATGGCGGTGGGACCGCCATTGACAGGTCGCCAGTGGCGGTCCCAGTGACATCCAGCCCATTGGGCTGACCGCAGCATTAGGATGCAGGACGGTCAGAGCTTGGTTTTCAGGAAGGGAAAGACCGCAGCGTCCGACAGGACCAAGGATCCCATCGGGGCAGCGGTCAAACTCCTATTCCATACAAAGAGTGTGGTGCCTGCGCAGGCACTGCGGTAGGGATTAAGATGTCCTTTTCCGACAGCCTGTTCATGGTTTTCTGACCGCCATTTACAGGCTGTCAGAAAAGGTCTTTGGGGGACACAAGTAGGGACCCCTTGGGCCACTGTACCATGGCCCAGGGAGTACCTGTGGTACCCCCATGCACATCCCTGCAGTGTGTGCTAGGCACCAAACGGTGTCTGGCGCATGGTGCATGGATGGTTAAAAATATGCCCTTTTCAATTGTGGCTTGTGCTGCAGCACTTTTCTGGGACGCAGCACAAGCCGCAATTGAAAAAGTCATGTTTCCGACCTCCTTCATGGCGGTCGAATAGTAATACGGCGGGTGGAGCCGCCAACTACATGTTGAGCGGTCTCCATCCCGATACAATGGCGATCATACGCTCATCCAACCGCTTGTGTAATGAGGGACTAAGTTCAGAGGAGGAGGGAAGGTAAGAGTCTATAGGAAGTGCCAAGCTACCAGACTCCAGAAACCGATTTGTTTGCTCAAGGCGCTTCCCATTTTTTCAGTATTGGGTCTCTAGTAATGCCCTTGCACAGTGTATTTCCTGTATAAAATAGTATTTCCATTCACATCCAGTACAGCCGTCCTTCTGTGGGACAGACCTGGCATGATGGCCACTGTACCAAGAGTGGAAGCCTAGAAGTCAATTATGCGTTATCAGGGATAGCAGCTTCTACCTCTGCCGTACCTTCTCGTACCAATGGCACAATCCAGGCAGTACAACAGGAACAGAAAGAAGTCACGGCTCGCTGAACCCTGTCTGTTTTGGGTACTTTCCACTCCCTGTCATTCCTGTAGCCATTAATCAGCAAATAAGAGGTTCGTGATAGACTAAGGGTTGGACTTCTGCTCCACTTCGTCAGTGGAAGCTGAAAAATGTTGATAATTAATATTTGTTTTAAAAAAAAAAAACGTAGAATTACAGACTACCCTGTCCTATTTATATGATGTATTTCTAAAATGGTGAGGTATAAATGTAATGTGTACAATTCAGAAATACAAATCTATAACTTATACTGGTATACTGCCGGTTGCCAGCAAATAACAATATGTTGCCATATAGGAATTCTGCTTTAAAAATACAAAGTAAAGGTGGTTTCTCAGCAATTGAGCATTTCTGGCTTAAAATCCTCTGGATTAAGAGTCAGCTGAAAAATCTGAACCTCATTGATTTGGGTGCATAGCATTTGGAATGTTTGTGAATCATAGAGTCTGAATAATATTTCTTTTTGGCAATAGAAACACTGGGCCACTAATGAATGAAAGGCAATACATGGTTTTTAATGATTTCCCAGTTTTACTATCTAAGTAATTGATAAAATAATTTAGCATTTAAATTCATGTACAAAATCCAATTCAGGGGAGGTTCTTTTTTAGTTGCACAGTATTTACAGCAATGAATTCACCACTCACCCCCAAGAGACACAGCTATATGCACCCCAATATTTTAAAAGTACTATGAGACCTGAGGAGCCCCTGGGGCATGTCCATATCATGGAATGTCAGTGGGATTCTTGACAAGATTAAACGCAGGACAGTCCTGAAGTATGCTAAGAGATCGGGACCACACATTCTGATGCTACAAGAGACCCATCTTCTTGGCACTAAAGCCCCCTGCCTATCTAGATATGACTACGCCCAGGTGCTTTACTCAGGATTCACGAGAGGGTCAAGAGGCACATGCATTCTGATACAGAGGCCTGTCCCCTTGCTGCCGGTTAAGACCTAGTCAGATGGCCTGTAGATACACGGTGCCCGTGACGGGCACCCTTTAGCACGAAGCCATCACACTATGCAGGGTATATGCCCCGCCCTCCTTTGACAGTCCTTAGTGGATAGTATGGTATGACTGTGGGGAGAACTTCCTAGTAGCTTGTCAGTGAATTGAGTGATATAATTTATGGACGTGCAGGTTGATAGATGTCATGCGCATGGCGGCGTGCCAGAATCAAGTAGATCCAGACTGTCCTCCATGATGGCCGCCCTGGGGCTGTCAGATGTGTGGAGATCTCATTATCCAACAAAATCAGGTTACACCAACTTTTCTACGACACAAGTCCCTCCGTAGACAGGACTATTTTCATGTCCCCACCACATACGTACATAGAATGTCAGACATAACCATTTTAGCCAGAGGATTGTCAGACCACTCCCTCATAACCATGGGACTCTTCCGCTGGCGTCTTTTGCAATGGAACATGCAACTTCCTGCATATAGATTACACCTTACACAATTTTTTGCGTAATACTTCGCTCTCAATACAGGCTTGGTATCATCTGCAGTGATGCTTTGGGAAGCTTCTAAGACTGACCTTCGTGGGGTTGACATCAGTTATTTCACTGGCGAACGTCGATGCAAAATGCAAGATCTAGCTGATCTTGAGACACAGATACAGGACTTAGAGGGACGTGGCTGTGGGGTAGACGGGAAGGTGGCACAGAGACAGCTGGGACTGGCACAGAAACAGCATCGACATTTGCTACTTTATGAGGCCAAACTTACTGGGCGGGCGACGCAGAGCTGTATATACCAATGTGGCAACAAATCAAGCAGAATGCTTTATAGGGTGTGTGAGGCCATATGCCAACTGGCGGTCCTTCCGCTCATCCGAGATGGGCAGTGTACACTGTTGGTAGTCCCCCGGGGGATAGCTCACAGTTTTGAGGTGTACCTTAGAGTAGTGTATGCCCAACGGGAGACTTTGTGGATGCTTTGCCACCTTAGGGCACTTTCAGACACAGCACATGCTCACCTAGATGAGGCGCTTTCGGAGACTGAGATCACAATAGCTTTATCAGGCACTCAGGTGAATTTTTTAATCCTTCATGTCTAAACATTGGAAATATTTTCTAGAAGTGGTTCACGCTTCATGCTGATTGGCGGCATCTAGAAATAGTGGCCGGGCTGCCCACCAGATGAACACTCCTCCTATTGCCTGATTTTCCAGCTGAACATGGAGGCGACGCTCCTCGTTAATAGACTGATTCCTTATATTCCAGATTTGATCTACCCGGATCAAGCGGACTTCATGCCGGGCCGAGCTATGCAGGCAACATATTATCCAGCTTGTCTCAAAAGCCCTTGCCAGATGCCTGGGGAGGCAGTTGGCGGTGCTCTTAGATGACATGGATAATGCATTTGATTCCGTTAGTTGGAGCTACCTGTTTGCCCTGTTTGCGATGCAGCAAGCGCAAGGTAAGTGGTTTTATTATTTTTTTAACTTAATTTTACTTGTCCCTTTGTACGTCAATTTACCCGACTCCCACCCCATCCCGTCCCCATCCACCACCTCACCACTCTTAACTTTGCCAGCCGCTACTGTTTCTTACTGTCCCAGTCACTTTCCTTGGAATGTAGGGGCCCTAGGAAATTGCCTACTTTGTTTATGCCTTAAAACGTCTTTTGTCCTTCTCCGTTGTGTATAGAAAAAAAACAGATTTCTCTTTCTGAATGTTCCCCTTCTCAGCGAGTTGTTCATGTTTTCCCACTTTCTTGTATTCCCATTCCTCTCGCCCGAATGCAGGATCCATGATTGTCTACCTCTCTACACATTGGTCTCCCTGCTGTCCTCGGCCACGGCTGTTCCCTATCTATTAATTCTTTGCCATACTTCTTTGTGTCTGGTCACATCTCCGTCCATGCACCTCTCTTTATCTATTCTCTGTACCTGTAAGGCTCGATCTCACTGTCACACCTCTCTTGGTTGCTTCTTAATATAATCTTGGGCCGGATGTATAAAGATAGGGGAAGTGTTTTAGACTGGTTTGCAACACCCACCTGCACTTTGCACTGATGTACTACTAGGTTACATCGCAGAAGTCCTATTCACAAGAACCCTCAAAACTGCATGACTCCTTAATATTATTGAGTCCTTTTGTGACGCCCCTTGCAAATTGCTTCAAATGCATGGTTGGATGCCTTCAAAAGACTGGAGAGCTCTGTCCAGTGATGGTTCCTTGTCAGGGTCTCCAAGGCACAGCCTCCCAGCCTACCGTGACCCTACATTCTGCACCTTGTCTCTACAATCCAGACAGTGCCCATATTTGATTTAGCAGTGTTCATGAAAACACAACTTTAATGTTTTCATGAACACTGCCAGTGCACAGGTCCGCCTTCTCAGTCTAATTTCCAGGCACCTGATGACAGGAGGAGCAGGAGGGGGCTGAGAGGGCTGAGGCATGATCCAGCTACACAGTGCTCTTAAAATACAACACTCCGTAGGTGGGTGTCTGGGTAACGCATGTCTGAGGGGTGTAGTTTACCTACAGTTCCCTCACATAGGTCAATCCATTTTATTTATCAGACATACTGCGCATACATCAGACAGCATAGTATATCTGCTAAAACGGATCAGGCAGTGTGCACTTCAGTGCATTCCTGAGGCCAATGGGAAGCCACACAGAGCAGCAGGGACAGGATCCCCAGCTCTGTCCTAACTTTTTCTAGGGCTGTGTTCCTGTTCTATCAAGAAAAGGGATCGAGGTGAGTCTTTCACTTTTCAAACCTGCTCTGGCTGGCACCTCATTGAGAAACATATCCTGGCTGGTTCCAATGTCCAGCACTAGATTCCTGGTCTGCTGAAAGGGAAGCAAGGTAAGGAATAAATTGTTGTTTCTCTGTTCTTGTATGTACGTGTCTTTTGGTTTGTGTGTAGGTGATTGAAAGTGAATAGCATTGAGTGAAAGTATGTTTGTGTGTGTGAGTGTGTTTGCGAAAGTCAATGAGTGACATTGAGTGAGAATCATGAGTTTGTGTGTATATGAATAAGTGCAAATTGAGAACCCATCGGACCCTAACAGCTTTCGTCCGGTAACAACCATTCCCCTAATAGCCAAAGTACTACAAAAATGTGCACACAATCAGTTAAGTCAACACATTACTGAATTTGAGCTACTTAATGACTGCCAATCAGGGTTCAGACCAAACCACAGTACAGAAATAGCAATCCTACACATAGTAGATGACGTTTTGCTAGCTCTCGACCGTAATGAAACCTGTCTCCTGTCTCCTGATCCTTATAGACCTATCTTTCTGCATTTGACACAGTAAACATCCCAAATTATTAGCGCTCCTGAAAAATAGGAACTGTATTGAAATGGTTCCACTCCTTCCTAGAGAATAGATCGCAAAGATTCCTGGTAGACAACAAACTATCCACACCATCTCCAATTAAAATTGAGGTCCCACAAGGATCAACTCTATCCCCTTCACTATACATCGAACCATTAACTGAAGTACTGCATAAGGCTAACATTTCGTTTCACATGTATGCCGATGACACCCAGCTGTATATGAAGATATCTTCCCCGGAAGAGATCAACACTATGAACCATGCACTCCAGAAAACTGTTGAATGGCTAGCTGACAATCATCTTAAGCTCAACTCACAAAAAAACAAATTCCTTCTGATCTGCCCTCCTAAAAGTTCATTCAAGATCAAAGAATGGACCAAGTTGATCACAGCACTAAACGGTACCCCAACTATAGTTGACTCAACCAAATCCCTGGGTATCACACTGGACAAAGATCTAAACATGCAAGCACACATCAACGCAATGGCAAAAAACGCTCGTTTTTATCTGAATTACCTCAGGAAACTGAAGCCACTCATTGATCCCAGTGACCTGAAACTAGCAGTCCAAGCACTGGTCATATCTAGAATTGAATATGGATGCGCAACCCTATGAGGACTCCCTAACATCTCAACAACACCCCTAAAAGTTTGTCTCAATGAAGCAACTAGACTTATAAGGGGAACAAGAAAATATGACCACATCACTCCCCATCCGAAAACGCTCAACTGGCTGCCATATGAAGCAAGAATAGAGCTAAAAATTGCTTGTATCACTCACAAGGCAATACACCACAAAACTCCACATTACCTAGCTCATAAAATCATGCTATCTGGTGGCACTAGACCCTCGAGAGGATCAGAGGATTTTCTACTGAAACCAGCAGTCTTCCATAAGAAAAAAACTTACGATAGAGCATGCACAGGAACAGCACCAAGGATTTGAAATTCGCTCTCACCAAATATTAGAAGAATCACCTATGCTGCGCGATTCAAAAAGGAGACGAAGTTATTTCTGATGGGTAAATATCTCCCATAATGAACAACAGAGTCGTCTAAGCAGTTATGGATATAGGATGTCAATACGGCATTACTAACTCAGAATAAAGAAACTGTTCACCTCCCGACGCTAGATACTATCCTTATCCTGAGCTTGAATGACACCCAACTCAGGGTCTGGTTCGCGCTATAGAAAACACTGAATAAATAAATAAATAAATATCATGTGATTTTGGGAATCCCAAGTTTTGCTACCACAAAACACTTTGGTAAACAGACCTATTGTTCTTTGCCCATTGCCACTGCTTGCGCCTCTCTCCCCACTTCTCGGCCTTCTTGCTCTCGGTGTCTCTGCTTCTATGCCCCCTGCTCTCTTTCACCAACTTATTTCTCATTGTGCTTCCACTGCCAACCCTCGGACCACTCTGCCTCCCCAACACACACTTTTTATTCAATCTGTCGACATCATATCCTCCAAAGATCAAACAGGAAAGTTTCTTCTGTCTATGATAGATTGACTGGCACCTCCATGCCAGCACCAAAGAAGGAGTTTTAAGTGGAGTGTTCCAGTAGCAGGATCAAGCCTATGGGATATTTTACACATAGTAGCCAAGCCACACTGTCATACACTTGGAAAATAATATAAGTTAAGGAAGGCCACTGTGAGTTACTGCGCGCCGGAAGTGGATAGTTATTTAATCATAAAAGAGGACTTGCTGAACTTGAGTCTGAGCACTGTTAAACCGGTGGCCATTTTGGAGTGAACCTTGACTACTATTATCATTCAGTGATTAACTTGTAAAAAATAAAAAAACGAAGTGCAGGGCCCTCGTCACTGCAGTTTGTACCACACATTGCCACTGTACTTACATTAATACTAACCATCACAACAATTCAGACTGTTCGAGGCTGCAAAAGCTTTAAGAATAGCAAGGGTGGTAGGTATTAGTCGTTTTCAATGTATATTGAATTAATAAACAACTGTTTTTCTGCTCATCTTTAAATTGCACAAACAGCACCACCATGTGGCATCTGTCATAAGTGCAGGTTCTGGCAATTAAGTGTGGGTGCCGAGCACCGGAAACCACAGACTCAAACTAAGTACTGATTACCTTTTAGAATATATGCGCTACCTTTACCTATTAGAACTTTGCATATTGATTTCTAGACAGTTATTTGTCTCTTGAGGTTAGCTTTGTTCTTCATTATTCCTGTTATTTCTGAAGGATTAGACTCTTCAAGCTTACTAAATTGTACTCGTACTCCTCTGAATATTTTAAAATTTTGTCCCCCACTGCCGACTTACATGACAGTTGATAATTAAAGCAGATAATACATTACAGACCTTTGACACCAGAAAGAGTATATGATATATGCAGGTGCATAACGTGTCTGGTAGCTTATTGTACAAATGCTTCCACTGTAGGGGCTTCTGGTTTGACCTCGTGGTCATAGGTTCAATTCTCAGTCAGTCCACTCAGCCTTTCATCCTTCTGAGGTCGATAACATGAATACCATTGAATTGGGTAACAATAAACATCTATTATTTAGCGCTAAGATAACCTTCGAGGTGGACATGTGCTGTACAAATACACGTTATGTTATAATGTAAAATTATTGGTCCCGTCTCACTGCTTATCCCATAGATCGGTTCAATGCATCTGTAAGTGCAAGCGCATGGGCATGTCATTTTGAAGTTTGACTAGAATTTGTTTGACTCTTTACCCCGAACACACCAACAGCAAAAAACTCTATTGTTCTTGTTAAAACAGGACATGACAATTATAGTTTGACAGGGTTGTACTAGATGTTTCACTTTCAACCTAATTCTGGAAAGACTAATAACACATATTAGTCAGCCAGGCAAGCTCCCATTACCAATCTGTTTATCTCATCCGGTCTCTTTGCACAAAAATGATATGGAGGCCTTTCATGAAAAGTCTTGAAACCATTCTGTTATGTCGCACAGACCCCAACTAAATTTTAAAACCACAAAATGAAATAAAAGGATTTGGCATGCACATTATTCAGGGAAACTAACTGGAGTCAAACTATACATACAAACTACCTATGAATAATACACTTTGTATAGAACATGGAATGTATTATTGGTGAAACAAAAATTGATGGCCTGTAATAAAATAATAAACAAACTTCTTGCTTGCCCTGAAGGAGTACCTTGTATGAGTACGAAACATGGTGGCTGATTGATGATGAACATGTACTGTATTTAAAATTTTATACTGGATAAAGCAAGAATGTTGAAATCAAATTACATCAGAGAAAATATCAAACTTGTCTTTTTTAAATGGTTTTTAAGGTCTCTCAAATATCTGTAGGGTGTGTACCAGATTATACAAAATACGAACAGATGTTCTGATGAAAACTGAATGATGCAACTTGTGCTGCTAGGTTGTCATTGTGGGTGACCTACACCTATTGAGTAAATACTCAAGTGCATCTCGTTGACAAACTTCCCTCCAATAAATTGTTGTGGCCTACACAAGGCGGCCAGTTCCCAAAAGCATGTATGAATATGGGAGTAGTGCTGCAAGTGTACTCTTTTACTTACTTATGCATACCATTGTGAATCAGACTCTAATTTTTCAATCTCCCTTTTAGTAAAAGTTCAAAGAGTGTGCAGACATTTTTATTTGTAGAAATAATATATTAATGTTTGTAGGAAGGTGGAATCTGACTACATGGTTGCCCCCATTTTTTGCCTGGTGTTTTCATGGTTTTTGACTTAGTTTGGCTGGAAACCTGCTATCCAGGTCCCCAGCCTATCTGCTTTCTCTCATAAATTGATTCCATGTACTTTAGGTACGCTCCAGATTGGATCCTGGGGCACCCTTGTGAGTCCCTAGTATATGGTACACTATGTACCCAGGGCATAGGTATCCCAGAGGCCTACCGGGGGCTGAAGCATGTATTATGCCACCCCTGGAAAGCCCTCCAAAATGACACCACAGGTCTGATACTGCAGCCTGGGTAAGGTGGTACATGCACCCCTTACTGAGGTATAGGTTCACTATACCTCACCTATCACTGCACATAGAAACCTATCAGTCACACCTATGGCAGGCCATATCAATCCTGAAGGCAGGGTGCTTGATTATATGCGAGAGGGTGCTCAAGCATGAGCTGAGCCCCTCTGCAGCCTTCGTAATCTCTTCTCCGGGGTTGTCAGTGGTGCAGCCTGACCATATACTCTTAAGTGCATTATAACCAAACGGTAAATGCTAACTTTGGACTGGCTGCATGGAAACATGTTGTGTTTGGTGTAAAACACATTGGAATCATACCCCCACGCCAGTAACTAGTGTGGGAGTATGATCCCACCCTTCTAGAGGGAGAGACATGGCAGTACTGGTATACCCGGTAGAAACTTAACAGAGCCTGGCATCACAAAATGGATGCTGCAGCCACAGACACAAGTCTGGCCTCCTGCTGCTGACCGAAACTCCGGCAGGGGAGGCCTGGACAATAGGTTTCCTGTCACAGGGAGGTGCAACCACCTCCCAGACAGGATGATGTGGATTGGGGCTGGGTGGGAGCACTCTCAGAGTGCTTTGAAGTTCTGCACTGGGGGCACATTTGGTGTCCCTGTAAATAGTCCAGCTCAAACTGGTTCAGGGGCTTACAGCCCCTGCTCTGGTGCGAAACTGGACAAAGGAAATGGGTGTAGCCAACCCTCTTTCCAAACCCTCCCATAGGTGGGTCCCCAGAGCTAGTCCAACCCCTTCCTTAGGTATAAGTAAGGAACCTCTGTAACGAGAACTTTAGATATTCCTGAACGAAACTCTGTAGCTGAATCCTGGAACTTTATGCTCTAGTAAAGACTTGAGGACTGAAGAAATCTCCCTTGGGCTTAAGTAGTGACTCCCCTGCTTGGCAGGCACCAACAAAGCATTTTGCGGGTCTGCATCCACGAAGCTCCCGCCGGACTCCGAAGTAATTGCAGCCCAGGAAGAGGATTTCCAGACATCTCAGAGGCCGACCCGAGTCCCCAGCAAAGCTGAGATCCGCAGCCCTCGTGAGTAGCGTGGAACCGGAACTCCTGGTAACCGGGCACTTTTGCAAGTGCGTTGACTTCTCGACGTCTCTTGAAGTCGTGCTTGGGATTACTTGTAGCCCCCACCTCGAGCAGAAGATCCAGCAAAGATTGACGGCCTAGTCAACCGCGTGACCCGTGGGCCCCCATTTTGTGTTTCCTCTCGAGGTCCCTTCGCGATCCCTGGTCCGTCGACTGGTGGGTCCCTGTTAAGGTAACTTTGATTTTCCTTGGGCTTCCATGGTTGCTCCAGATGTGCCCTGACTCCCAACCAAGTGGTGAGTCCCTCAGACCTTGCTGGTCTGCCCCGAAGCATCTTTCTCCTTTCTGCGTGGGTTTCTGTTGCCAAGGCTTGTTGTGTCCAATCCGGGCACCGACACTGCAGCACTTGACATCCTTCATGAGACAGCTCGAATCCAGCTCTTGGTCATCCTCGACACCTCCTGGTCCTCGTGGCTGAAGAGTCAAGCTTCACCTTCTTCACCTGAAACATCCGACATCGGTGGGTATCCGCCTATCGTCCTCCTGGTCACTGGCAAGTGACCCAGACTCTGTCCCCTCTGCTTTCAGGTTCTTCTCATATTCGATCCAGGCTTGGATCTCTTTGGACACTTCTCATCTTCCGGGCAGCAGCACTTCTTTGCCAGCTCCCATTTAAAACAACGACGCGACCCGACGCCATTTGACACCTATTCACCCGGCTTCCCTGGGTGAGCTAACACGAGTACTCCGGTGCTTCCGTGGGTGTTGACCCTAGAACTTCCTAAGTCCCAAAGGGTTTGGTCCTGACTCAATTCTAAGTCTCCCTAATCTTTAAAAATCTAACCGCGACTTTCCCCATAAAAGCTAATGGGAGCTCGCGGCTGTGTTCTCACACTGCACACGGCCCCCGTGGGTCCCCTGTGTCACTACCTTGGGTGGTTCCTTGGGTACCAGCGATTCTACAGGCTCTAGGCCTTGTGTCTAGTTAAGTCGTAGTTTTTATAACACTATTTTAGTATATGGTTTGGCTCGCCCCTAGGGCATGACGTGTATCTGTGCTTATTACTGTCATATTTGAAGTGTAACTTATGTGTTTTGACCTCTAGCCTCATAAAGAGACTAGGAGGGTGTATTTAGAAATAAATACATATATTTTATATATATACTTGGTGTGGTTGTCTTTCATTTAGCCATTCAAGAGATTATAGACTGGTAAAACAAGCTGCTTTACATTCCTTCAAGACTTAGCCTGAAGGCTGCTCTCCATAGCTACCACTAGGATAGCTTTCAATAAAGGTTGTCTTTAACCTATAACCAATAAGGGGTTGTTTGGACTGGTACAAGGTGCCCACTATAACTAGTGGACAGCATATACCAGGCCAACTTCTCATAATGATCTTCTGAAAATTCTCAACTTATTCCCATTTTAGACGTTTTAGGGCTAAATCACAAAGACATGAACCCGTGTATAAATGAGTTCTACAGTCATATTACTTTACATACTCCACAATATGTTTGTGAATTGACCTCTTTGTGCACAGTATGCCCTTGAGCCTACTCTACAAGCTACTTAGTACACATGGGTGCATATTGCATTTTTGCCACCACACTTTCTGAATCTAGTCAGTTGTTTTCAATTGTAATTGTTACTGCACTTTGATGAAACACCTACCTTTCCTTTAGTGTATTTACATTTCTTTGTTTTACAAAACCCGAAAGCCACAAAAAGAGGGCTATTTTCAGATTATTTTATGGTGCACTGATGTGTACTGCAAAAGGAAATGTGTCGTGTATTTCAAGGGGGCCGCTAACGAACCAGTTGAGTCAAGCCCAAAACAGAGTATTACTGCTCAGCAAAGATCTCTTTCAATCTGTGGCGAGAACATGTGTTCTCTCAATTGCTTAGCATACAAATGCAGAAAAATTAGAATGAAATGGGTTTTGCCCATCTTTTGCCCTGGTGCTAATGTGGTTTTAACCATTCCCTTTTACACTAGCAGCACAAATAGGCCTTGGTGGTTTGCATGCTGTTGAAAGCCTCATTATGTATTTCAGTCAATCTGATTTGATTCCATAATTTCTTTAACTATTCTCCACACAAACCACTCTTCTTCACAGCTAGCCAGACTAGATTGTGTGCTCCACCTGGAAATTAATTGTTTTTCATCTGTTGCCCTCCGCCATGCTCCATTATTCAGGGGCTGAAGTAGAAAAGAACACAGTTGATTGCCGCCTCCTGGCATGGCCGCTCTGGAACAGCATGGGACCCAATAATGAGATTGACTCCGCGTGGCTTCTTTCAGTGGAGCGGCTTGGTGGCCCAAGCTCAAGCCGCCAGCTGAAAGGAGCACTCCTGACTTTATGTGCTAAACTGAGGCTACATTGTCTTTCCGAGAATGTTTTTGACGTCGAGTTGGCATGCCCACCAGAGAGGGCATTTATGGGCAGAGAAAGCCTCAACGGGAGTTGTTCTGAGATCCTTTAACATCTGGGGTATTATCTACAAATACATATCCGACTCGGAAATTGGTGTCCCTGTAATATCACTCCATGAAAATTGCACAGTATTGGTATTACATTCAATGGGTAGGCCATTTCCCAAAACAGAAAGACTCAACAGGAGTTTGCCTGAGCCACCTAATCCACGTGTTACGAATCTGCAAGCCTTAATTCTTCTTGCAATGATTTACCCTTATTTGTTAAAGACAGACATTCTGTGTAATTTCATTTTCATTAAAGGAGCCATCGAGTGTAGAGAAAAAAAAACGGTTCTTTCTCTTTGAGGATCACCAGCAATAAGAATTCTAGAATGTTCCTTTGCTTGATGATGTCAGCGGAGGTTTCGAGACCTACTGTGACATCATCACTGGCAGGCCCTTTTAATTAACAGTGCTATTCTTGAGTAGAGAACTACCAGAAGAAATGAGAAAAGGAGCAACTTTCACAGTTTATAAAAAAAAAAAAAAGCTAAAAACGTATGTTTTAAAAGACTATTCTAACTATATCTTCTGCTGTGCACTAACACATCGATGGCTTGTTAATGCTAAAAATTATTAGCATTAGAAATAGGAGGCAACATGTTTGCTAATAAATGTGCTGTTCATGTTATTTTGTGGAAGACACTTGCTGGATTAAAACCATGTTAGTCCACTAAAGGCCTTATGCATTACACCTCTGAAAGGAATGCTTTAAAGCCTGCCCAGCTTATTACATTCTGCTGTCATTTTGTAAACGCTGTCCGAATAAATCATTAAACACAAAGGCCTGATAGCAGGTTGTTGATGGAATATTGCAGAAAATGCCTGCCTGCTCCCACAAACTATTTTGGGATGTAAGAAGTAATAATCAAGCTAATGAAAAGCGGAGAGCTGCTCGGTTGAAGTGTCCCAGTTCGCTCACTGGATTTCATTGGAAATACATTGTTGGTGCACTGACGTTAACCTTTGGCGGGAGGATAGTAAGGGACACTTGGAGGTATGGTACCAGAATATCGTGGCTGGAATATTGTCTGACATTTATATTGTTTACAAAAACCTCCCCTGTTGAAATCCAGATTACGTCACTAGCCCAGCAACAAGTGGAGGAATATAATAAGAAGGTAAATCAAACCACACAGGAAACATCAGTGTGTCATGTTCTGAAAATGTGTTCATTGTCTTCTGTACGAAAGCCTTAGTTTAAAAAAAAAATATTTTGTCATTGTTACACAATGTAAATTTTACAGGTCCTAAAGTACACACACGTTTCCCTAGTTTACCTAGTTCTTACCAAATGATTTTGAAAAATTCATTCATTTGGTGAATAAATAGTTTTCCATCAATGGCAGTGCTGAGAAAGACTATTCTGCATCTCCTTGTTAAATAAGACCTGTCACTGGAAGTTTTTAAGGTAGTTTGGTCTCGCGCTCCTCACTTCAGTGTCAGGGTCTCCTCCTTCCAGCTACAGGAATGCAGGCAATACACGTCCACTGTCTGGGAAGTTATACTCAGGTCCATCCTGTGCCATGCTAAACCAGGGGCACCCCAATGCTTTACTTTAATAATTAGGCAAAGGATCTCTGAGGTCAATTTTAAGGGTAAAAATCAGAAGGCATCCTCCAGTATTTTCAGAATCGCATTTCAATGTTTGCATTCGATGTTTACATTAGCCTGTATATTATCTCATGTTGCTTTGATCATGAGGTTTCTGCGTTATTCTAGCACAGCCTAACGCTCTTGATACTTCCTTATATATGTGTCAAGCCATTACTTTACGCTTGCACCTCCTCAGCGAATCAGCTGTCGATGCTGAAGCAGTGGTCTAGTAAAAGCCTAGCACTGAACTGAGTGTTTAAAAGTGCCTAAGGTACCATTATCTCACATGCAAATAATGATGTTTCTTTTTACAGGTTTGCATCCTCGGAGTGCATGTTATTTCAAAAGTCATCTCTCTGTGCCTAAAACCCTGCCATATAATGTTTACCTTGACTTAAAACTTCCAATTGTCACCTCCCCCTTTTTTCTTTGAATGACGCTCTCCCTACTTTCAATCCCCTGCATGCCTCCTCTCCCAGTACCGCCTACTCCAAGTCATGTGCATGTTTTCCATAATCTCCGTTATTATATTTGTGCCAATTGCCCACACCTCATCTTGAAGATCACAACCTGTCCTTCATTGAAAATCATGCCCTGCAACATAGCAATACCTAACCTGCTCGAGCTCATCTATTGCCCCATCAACCATCTGCATGAACTCACATACCCCCAGTAATATTCATACCCAATGCCTACTAATTTTAATCCACCTCAAAGACACTGGAGTAAATGCATAGAATAGCCTCCTTGAGAGAACAGGATGGAACACAATACCAACAATAACTAGTGGATTAACCACTTCGGAGTAGTGCGTTGCCTAGCGTAAAGCTCTTCAAGACCTCGTTCGAGGTAGTAAGTGCTAAGTAAATGTAATTTGAATACAAAACAACACATACTGAGTCATCTGTTAACTTTCTGTAGAGTCCACTCCTGGTGCTTCGGCCCCCTATTGACACCTCAATAGATGGTTACTGAGGGGCTAAGGTTAAGACAAGGGGTCAACCTTTTGCAAAATCTTTGGTTAAAGGGTGAGTGATCTCACTTCAGGCTAATACCGCTGATTCTGGTAACTCGCTTGCTCAGTGAGTTGTTGCATGTCCTCGATGCACAGGGCCTTGGCGACACTGCACAATGGGAAAAAATAGAGGGAGCATTGATCACAAATGCTTTTGTGAATCAACCCCATTACAGTTATTTCAATCAGTACTAAGGTTTCCATATACACATTAAAAAAAAAGACAATATTAATGAAAATTACTATTGTGAAAAAAAAGGTTTAGTCGTTTTAAAAAAACGCAGTCCATGAATAGCCCATCTAAACTCCTCACAATGAGGACTGATACTGATGAGAAAGATTAACAGTCTCCCACCCTCACGCTTGCGAAGTAATGATGTTTAGCCATTGAATCAGCATGTGATTCACAGCGTCATTGCTTGTGCTTGGCACTTCTTGGAGAATTCATTATGATATCAAGCAACCATGCTTGTCAACTAGTATTTATTATCATGTAGGTTAGGTAAAATCAAAAAAGATCATAGCGGTTTTTATAAAGCCAGAGAAGTTGTTTTCTGACTCACGGACGCTTTCTGCAAGTTTGTTCTAATGCCATTAATAAATGATATGTGACTTCACTATAGCACACACACAATTTGGGCAGTGGAAAATAATCTGGTAATGGCTCTCAACAACAATTAATATTGCAAACTAGCAGTCCAAGTAGCTTATTCTACATCATTCTGTTTAATAACCCTCTGGATAATAACAGTTAGTAAAGCATTATAGCCTGTTTCTGAAGGTTATACTGTTTTTTTAAATGTCCTGAATCAAAGTTATGGGTTGGAACTGGGTGCCAAGGCCTATAAAACGAAATAGGGCCTTTCATAACTGGTATAGAACGAGGCAGAGGGCACAATACTTCCAGAACATTCCACCTGCAGAAGTTAGAATGTTCTAAATTAAAAAGGAGAAACAGAAAGAAAACGATTCAAACGTCGGATCGGAGGCTTACACTAGACATTATTAGTCATGGGCCACTCCGTTATCTTCAATGGAGCTCTCAACATTCCAATGTTCCTAATATAGCCTTATAGCCCGCGGGCTATCCGGCTATTAATTCCTGTTCCAGCATTTTAACAATGATGCGGGCCTTTAATGGACAGTATAGCCCGCAACAGAGGGCTAGGAGGCTATTAACGTAGTCCACCCTAGAGGGCAGAAGGTTCTAATTAGTAAAACATAGGCCTCGCGGAGCCTGAGTGCATTGAAATGCCCTTGGGCTCAGTGAGGCCTTTGCTCACAGCAACAGCTGTGAAAGAATAACATTGGAATGTTGATGTTCGGGGCTTCTACCAGCCATTAGACGACTGGAGCACTCCATTGTCTCCAATTTTCTAATATTATATAAATATGGCTGTTCAAAAAATATTGTTAATATGTGAATGTTAACAGTCCCCAACATCCTGTGAGTTTTAAAATATTTGTCCTTGAGTCTAACATGCTGACGGATAACTCAAAGTGATAAATACTTCTTCACCAAACATTTCAGTGACTTAAGACCCATGCAATCAATGGGTTTTGCTCCCTTTCATTTTGGATGGTTAATTTGTTTTTCGAACATTTGAAATCAGCAAACATTTTGATATTCACAAACTACGTGCAAAACTTAATTGTTGAAAAAGTATGCAGATACTGGACTGACTAGTAAATATGCAACCAATTAAACATACTATATATATATATTGAGCACTGAGTGCACAAAGTTGCTAGAACTCTTTTTAGGTCTCGCCTAGCGCAGCGCGATTGCGCTGCCCTAGGATAGGGCTCTTGGAATCACTTCAGACTTCCAAGAGCCTTCTCCGTGTGGGTCGGCCTCCTCCGACACATTCCATTGGCCTTTGTGTGTGGCTTTCAAAAATTGAAAGCCCACAATTGGTCAAAGGCGGGATCATGTCCTGCCTTCTCTCTAAATGTTGACTCCCATGGCCTAGGGTTCTCGGGAGCGAGCAGCAGCGCGGCCTGGTGCCTGCTGCATACTTAACATTCCTTTCAGTGCGCGCTCATCACACGCGGTCTTGTTATTCATTGCGCAATATATACCCCCTGAAATGTTTTAATCTGTATCTTATTGTGTCCAACAGTGCGCTGCCATATGGTATTATTTATCGTTCAAGTAAAACTTTTTCCAACTCTATAGACCGATATGACACTGAACTAAGTATGATTCATGCTTTCAGACGGAGGCTACTGTGGTTTTAGTTGTTTGAAAGTATGTACAAATTGACTGTTTGAATTCATAACAGAAAGTGAACAGTATCACTATTACACCGGTACATTTTCTATCCTTCGAGAAACAGCTGCATGTTGCATCGTTTTGAATTCTTGTTGCATTCATATGGCGCTGCATACCCCTGACAAGGTGCTGAAGCGTATTTGCACACTGATTGCTCGCAACACCGTGTCAGTGGTAAGGCTGGCAGTGGGTGTCGATAGCCCACATGGGTGGTGGTCAGATGTTCTTCTGCATGAGGACCACAGTTGCGCTCTTGTCCTGTTTGTCTCTGTGCCCAAGTGTGAAGGTGAAGCAGAAATGTGACGAATGGGACGCTTAAACATTAAGACAGCGTTCTAAGCTTGAATTATTGTTTTCCTGCTGCCTGATAATGGCCCAGCCATGCATGAAGATGTCAGGTTGACACTTTGCAACGTGACATGTTTACCCACCGCTTGTCAGCCATCAAGGATGTAGCCGAGCCAGCAGCCATCACTAAATAAGGCATGCATTATTGATCCCATTTGTACTGCTAAATATCCCTTACAGGGCCCTGGGGCCCTAATGGCTCTGCTCCCTGGCTCCCAGGAGAGGCCTTCCTTTAATGATCTGTTCTCCAGATGAGGCGCAGTTGGCAGGTGAGCCTGGGGACGGCACTGTCAGACATGAGACTCAGTCTCACATTCATCATGGCAGCGTGGCGTGAGAGGCCTGGCTACATTGGGCCCTGCGTGCGGGTAGACCCACACTGCTGCATGCAGTGCTGTGCGGCAGTGGACCCCCATGCGGGTCTGGGCTCACCGCCGCAGCCGTGGACCGGCGTGGACCGTCACCTGACCCCTGACGCTCAGAGAGACAGGACAGTGCCTGCCACAGCCAGTGGAGTGCCAGCTGCAGGCTACAGTCACTGGACTCGACTGTCTAAGACTAGTAGTACAGAAGTTGGAGTTCACAGAAACAGTAAGTACTACTGCATTGTATACTCTTCAATTCTTTGGTCACTGTGAGGCAGCCTGCTGCCACTGACTGTAGTGTGTTGTAAGGGCCTAGCAACCTTGTATCGTATGTTGTCTTGTCATACAGCTGCACGCACTCAGACACCTTGATCTTCAGTGTAATGCTGACTTACGGTGGTCATTGAAGTGCACAACGTCTGCATTTTACAGTGCTGTTTATCTCCTTGTGATTTCCAATCCAGAGCGCAACATATTTGCCAACTCTAATCTGCGAACGTGTTTTTAACAAGAAGTGTCCCAATTGGATATTCGCACCTGAGGCATGTTTTACAAAATGTATTTTAAAAGTATGCTGTTATTCTCATACACGAGCGCAGCAGATTTACCACTAATCCTTGACTTGTATCATGTTTTATGACGAGGAGTGCCCCAATTGCGCACCTCTCAGAGTCCACCAGTTGGATAAATATATTTGAAAGAAATATATCTTTAAAAACAGTTATTTCCGGTCGCTTTATACTTCCCAGACTTTGGTCTGTTTTTATGTGTCCGATGTTAGTGCTTAGAAGCATTCACTCTCGGTCGTGCATTATCCAGGTTGCTCAGTCTTTCCAGCAGGGAGGTTGAATGCTTTTTTCACACTCAGCAAGCCCCTTGCCACCTCTTTGCTTCCTTAGTTCCCTTCGATATCTGGTGCTTTGTAGCAGTTTAAAAAATCTTCTTAAATTTTCTCATTGCTCTAATTAGTTTAATTAATTTGTTTCACTTTTCCTAATTGCTTGATTTTTCTCATGGGAAAGTGTCACTCTTAGTTGCTAAAATGTCACTCATAATTCATCTTAAATTATGAAAATGTCACACATGGCAATCTGAAACCTTGGCAGCTATGATGTCTGTGTCTGCAGATCTACAAGACACAGGCACCACTTGGCCGAGAAACCATGCCTTCGCCCCGCTGGGGGTGCAAATTGCAGCCTTAGCGCTTTCTTGTGAACGATCTGCCGGGCTTTTAATTTCATTCTTGAATTCGCATTTCTTTAAACGTCCACGGAATAAAGTTGGAGTTGACATCATATTGAGTATTTTCAACCTCTAATCCCTGTGATTATTTTCCATGTAATAATGTCCCGCTGCCTCTTCTTCACTTTCACACAAGTGCCCTTCCATTTCTGTGTCGCACCCCCCCTTTACTCGGACATACTACTACATTTCTGATCACTAGTCTCCACACATACTGCCCTGTCCTCAGTTCACTCCAGCGTTACCACCCTTGCTTCGTTTTTTTCTTCACATTCTCCTCTATTTACAACCATCCTCTTCTCTCCTCTTCACCCAAACACTGACCAGCTGTTCCGCTGTTCATACCCCATCCCTATCCTCACCTCAGGGCTGACTTCCTTTTCTCTGTTCTCACCCCTGCCACCTCTTCACCCTGGAACTGACTTCCTAAACACTTATAAGGTCCCAAAGGCAAGACCTATTGGCTATGCCAAAACTGTTCTGTGTTGCTTTCAGATTACCCAGTGCACAATGGCACTACTGAAGATATACATGAGGTCTTTCTGCAATTTCAATTGCCACAGCGCCCTTAAAGCTCTGATGCATTTATGAGGTGATGTTTACGTGTTTCTATAGAGTTGCTGCCCATGCAAACGAGAGTAGACCTGCTGTTTTGGCTAGGGAAGTGCATGGTCCAAGGGACAAACTTAGGTACTCATCCCAAGGGGGCATTGCCTTAAATGACCCTCACTGTCCTCCAAAGATAGACCAGGGGTGTACTGATGCAGGAACATGATTCAACATTTGGCCCTGGACTCTATATAAAGGAATGGGAGAACCCTGCACCCCTGTTGTTCGGGTGACTGAAGGAGACCATAGCCCATACATGTCAGTTTAATACAGCTCATGTGTCTGGTCTTTCCATGGTAGTGCATATGAGTATATATCTGTGTGTCCATACACAAATGCCCTGGTTTTGAACAATCAAGTTAGTGGACCGAAATATGTCTTCTGTAACCATTTACTGGGCATTTGCTCCATTTCTTAGTCTTGTGATAGGACCTTCACAAATCATCCAGATTTCTACCTTCATTTGTCAGGTACCAGGTGCTACAGAACCAGAAGAGAACAATGCGGCTGCTATCTTCCACAGAAAGGTCTCCCACTGACAGGGACTACCTGGGAGCCTATAACACGGACATAGCTTTAGCTAAAACAGATATGTGCAGATCACTACTCCCCAGTAGACATGATCTGTGGACTCCACTGGCAGTCACAGCAGTGTCTTACTGAAAGACCATGACCAGAAGGACCAACAGTATACACCCTCCCCAGAGTGAACATTAAAAGCAGTGGACAAGAACTGCATGTCAGTTGAAGGTGAGAATGTTAGTCCACCAGAATCCAAAAGAAACCCCGAAAATGACAAGAGTTACAGATTTCTTGTATTTCATATTCAAATTGACCTCCAACCATCAATGGAGGTGAACATGCTTAATAAAAAGAAACCTTGATGAAAGATTTTAGCTGTAAGTGTCTTATCCTATCCTATTCCACTTTTTCCGAGAAGTCCTTCATCTTACTTAGCTTTGTATGGGTTGGTGTAACTTGGGAGATAAGGTGTAGGCATCGCCCAATAGGCACAGCACCATTGCACCGAAAAACAAGGCACTCTTTTTTAAGGCAGCATGACAGAAGATGCTTCAACGGGAGCTCAAATAGACCCTTCCTATATAATGGTGCAGGGAGAGGAAGGCACATCGCAATGATAGTTTGATTGGTATATGATATTCTGCTGTGGGACAGGAGCTAAAACCTTTTAGCGGTAGCAGTTCAACTACCCAGCACACTATAGTGTAAAATGTTGTATTTTATTTTCTCTCTTTCATGTATGTAGTTATTATTATGTGTTCCTCTGTGGCAAGTTCATCCATACATCTTTTCTTTTCCCATCCGATATAAAAGCTATCTAGTCTTTGTTCTGTGTTTGGTTATCCCTTAACAGTCTTAACTGGTGATGAAATGTTGGAAACCCGTTCAGAAGTCTTTTTGTGTTTGATACCTTTAGATCCATGCCCCATCGAGGGGGCTCATGTGAAGTATGCATATGTATTGGTATGTGTAGTGCACAAACCTAGCTAGAGATCAGTGGAGCATCCAACATGGGTGGTTGTAATGGTGGGAAGTGAATTCAGGATCATTTACAATGAGGTAGAATATTTGTGGGTGGATTTTCCTATCACTTAGGGATGTAGTGCTTTCTGAGGTGTGAGACTTCAAATCCTTTCTGAAAGAACTGCGGAAGGATTAGAGCAGTTTGGTTGGTAAAGGGATTCTTTGAGCACATAATAAAATAGACTGTTTTGTGGTTTTCTTCTTCTGGCAGTTTTTTGCTTCTAGTGTGGCAAAGACCGGGCCTCTAGTTTGGCCCAGTGCACCTGTGACCTTGTGTAATGCAAATGGTCTTGAAAAATGATACAGGCTTTGACGGACAGTCAATGTTGTTGCTTGAGGTTAAAAGAGATATTTAACGTTTCTTTAGGTTTTCAATGATGCGTACTGCAATGCACAAATTCCTCTCAGTGAGGCCATTCTAGTGTCAGGAGACCTTAGAGCAGGACGTTGCCTTCATCCAAATATGGGAGATCAAAGTATAAACATTTGGGAAGTTGGTTTCCAGGATGAAAGATTTCCCTTTCTTCAGGAGGGAGAGTTGGTATCATGACGGCTTGTCTTTCAGGAGAATTGCTACCATGCTGCATTGGCTTTCACAGTAATGTATTCTTTGAAGAAGCCAGTATTGAGGCTCTATTGGATGTTATCTGTTGGTAAATTTATCCAGGTTTATTATAGGGAGGCATGCCTCTGTATGTGGTTGGTTATTGTTGTTGGTGAACAGCAGGAACACTTGTTTGTTTAGGTTAAATAGACACTGGGCACTTAGTTCTAAAGGAGGCTGAGGAAGGGCTGTGTTGCAGAAAGTGATGAGCAGCAGTGATTTTCAGGTGGATTATCTTGTTGCACTGTAGCCTTGGGAATTCCCTTTGATGACAGAGATCCATTGCTGTTGACAGAGTTGGTGACGACAATCTCCATCTGTTATCTGTGAGGGTATATGTCAGGATTCTGCCAACCTGCCATCAGGCGGTGCTCATTAAGGTCATATTGGTTCCCACCTTTAGGCCAGTTCATGTCAGAACACATTGCACACCTGCTCCATATCACACCCCAATCTTGGTTTGCACAACACCATCCCAGTGCATTACAGTTCATGTAGGTCCTTCTTTTTTTAAATCTTGAATAAATCATGTTGTGACGATGGAACTCTGTTTAGTATCATAGTATCTCACTCCTATGGATACATTGACTAATACATATTTTCTCCCTGAACTTGTTTTTCTCTCAGCCTTGATACGCACCCCATCCTTGATTTCCGTATTTCCCTTCTTGCACCTTCTGCCTTTCCTAGTCTTTGCCTCTCCAATTCCCAGTGCAGTCTGCCCTCCTCTGGTGGGTCCCTGAGTTCCAGCACCTGGTTAATTACTCACACCTGGCTCTCTTCCTCTCTCTCTGCTGACCTCCCAGCTATTTCTGCCCTATGAGCCCAGTGCTCAGGGTTCTCGCACGTGTCTTCACTACTGAGACTTCTACTTAACTGGTGCTGTCTTGCTGCTTTGTTTCTGTGTGCTTTGCCTTTCCCAATTACTTGCTTTTCCATTACCTGTTTTGCTACATTAGATTATTTGTTTCTGTTCCTTCTTTTTACAGCTCCCAATACTCATGCTAAATGCTTGCCTGCATCACCAATTCAGTCCTCATACTTCTAGCTCTGTCTTTGTTTGCATAAAGATCCCTTGTCTTGTATTTTCGTATTCCTAGTACAGTCTGCATACTTCCAATCCTCTCTTTGGTTCTGTGCAGATTCCAAGTCTTGTGTTACAGTATTCCTAATTCTGTGTGCATACTTCTAGTCCTGTCTTCTATTGCTTGCACATTTCTGGCCTGGAAATTCAGTGTTACTTGATCTGCATATTTCCTGTCTTGTTCTTGTTTCTTAGAATCTGGTCCTTTTTTTCAGTGAGCCCTGTTTCTATATTCAGTTCTATTTGCGACTTTCCCTTTGGATTTTCTTGGGTTTATGTTCAAACTTTATTGTCTCAAAGAGTGCTTGTAGGTTTTGAGGTTGGATGCCTCTTACACGGAGACCCGCTCAGCAGCAGCGGTCCGTGGAGGGAGTTCCGTGCGGGCGGGGGGGCGGGGGAGGGGCAGGGTGGGGGGTACTAAACTCCGGAACATGGATAATTGGAGGTAAGTAAACAATTAAATAAATAGAACGAATTTCGTAGCGCGCCCTGCATCACAAAATGCGGTGCAGCGCGCGCTACGAAATTTGTTTTATTTATTTAATTGTTTACCTACCTCCAATTATCCATATTCTGGTGTTTAGTACCCCCCACCCTGCCCCTCCCCCGCCCCGCCTTTCCGCCCCACGGAACTCCCTCCACGGACCGCTGCTGCCGCTCAGCACTCTTCTTTGATAAGAGCTGCTTAGTGTCCTCCACGACTGTAAAATTAACTGCTCTTTGATGTATTGCTAGATCTTTTGCCATTAGAAATAGGTTGCTTTCGAAGGAGCATACAAGCTTTCATTTATGATAGTTTGTCTGTTTTACTTCTGCTTAGCACTTTCAACCTATTGTTTGTTGCACAGTGTATACCTCCTTTTCTAGTGGTCTCTGAAGACATTTCCCAGTTCATGCCCAGCATCCCAATCCTCTCCAGTACTCAGCTTCTGTCCTGTCCTTCTCCTTCTAAGCTTTCAGATACTCCTTTTGTATGTTAAACCTGCCTTCTGAATCACCTTGTCTATCCAGACAACAAGCTCCCCTTTGCCTATTTGTCTAGCCCTAGTCTCATCAGAGGTCATGTTAGCACAGAAAGTATTTTTTTTAACCAGCTAAGATTTGTAAAGTTTCTAATTTTCAGCCTTTATTGCGATGTTTCGGGGAGTACCTTTGCCTGACAAAACTCATTCTGCAAAGTAAAATTAATTTCACTGCATAGTGAGCTAATTTGAATTTGAATTGAACAAAGCCATGTATGAAGACTTATTTGCCAAAAGTTACTTTTGCAAAGCTTATCTATCACAAGTGCAAATGTTTGCAGGACATTTCCCTGTACACAACCTTTCTCTGCACAAAGGCATTGTGGAATCATTTTGTTAGTGTGAAGAGGGCTAGGAGAGACATATTGTCACAAAACTCAAAATTGATATATGGAAGAAGCAATTCAAGAAAACTTTGCAACCTTTCGGAATTTGTACATTTTTTCACGGACCTTCATGAACATTGCAAACAAAACCATTAACTTTGCACAAGCTATTTAGCTGCAGCCTATTGACTGACATGCCACTCTTCTACTCCAGAATGATCCAGTTCCCAGAAGGAGGTAAGAGAGGGACGTAGACTGGTTTTGTTCCCATAAAGTGTCATCACTGTGGTCGGCCCGCGTGCTAGGCTAGTGTTCAGAATCTTGAGTGGACTTCTACATCTAAAGGAGCTTAGCAGATTGGAGAACAGATGTCCGACAATGGTAAATGGGATTCTGCTCTACATTGTAAACGTACTCATTCCTTGCCGCACCAAGATACTCCAAAGCATATGTATCCGATGACTGCAAACTCAATAGTTAGGAGTTTTCCAACTGATCTTCAGAAATGCCTTGAAGCCTTCATCCATTATTTTTAAGTCGAGCATTCGGACCTCTTGTAAATACTTTAGTATATACTTATATTTGTATGTACTTTGTGGGCTCTGGAGATCAGCCCTAGGACTTGTCTGCTTCCGCTTAGGGACTTTTTTTTCTGTTCAACTGCCTCTATTTAACTGTCTTGATAAAAAACGACCAGCAGAGGTCAGTAAAATACCAGAACCCCCTTAGCATTCTCTAGATTCTAGTCCATTGAAATTGTCTTCCACCAGCACCTGTAGACAATAACATTTTTTGTGCATCTTGTATTTTCAGTGATATGACCACCGAAGGCCCTGATTATATATTAAAAAACAGAGCTGAATGGCAATATTTCTCTCCATGTGTTCCCATACCTGGCGTGTCACACAGTTTGGTGCTTACATTCCCTCCATGTTAAAGAACAGGAGATGTTTCAGCACCCAGGCTAATGTGCAGCATAGCTAAATACATATAAGGTCTCAAAGGCGAGACCGATGCATTGGAAATACTTGTTGTAGCTTCTCCTGAAGTTTGTCTACTAAAAAACAAAAACAAATCCCCTCCTATGCAAGCATCAGGTAATGCAAATAACACAGCATCAGGTAATGCAAATAACACTGCCCATCGACAATTCTGCCCCGCACAGCAGGCCTCTATTCTGCCTGAGCCTAACAACTCCCTTAACATTTATGTTGCAATGATGTCCATTTCTGTATTAGGAACAACACCCAGATGCATATATATTGGGCTCATTTTTTTTAATGCAATCATCAAATAAACATATAAAATACTAATCTGACTTGGCATTTGTAAGCAGTGTGTGCTAGTTGCTGTAATGAAGTTCATTCCTCATGAGGGCTGCACAAAGCAGGTAAAAGGCCAGAAATGGTGAATGTACATTACCGTCAGATTCCTCAGGTGCACTTCTGGGGTTTCATCGTTAGTGGGGCTGATGAGGACATAAAAAGGCACGGCCATGGACTTGTGAACTCCATCACTGACAGACACCATGAAGTGATCTGCCGTGGGCTCCAGGTGCTCGTGCTTTGACTGCACATAGTTGATGTAACCAGCCTTCAGGTCCCAAAGACGGAACGAACCTTTTGAAGACAAGACACGATTGATTAGGTCTATGCAAAAGGCACTGTTCTAATTCGTGCAAGCACTATCACGTGATAATCCGCAGAAAAAGCAATTAAGTGAATGATTACTTGAACGCGCGTGCTCCGGGAGCCTAAGGATAATTAGAACTTTCTCTAGAGGCACAGAAATTTTTTTGGGAATATTCTCATTTACAAGCCGAATGCGCCAAATGGTAGCTCGATGTAGCCAAAGAAACTGAGAACAACGTCTAAAATCATATGATCAACACATCTGGCTGGACCCCTTTTCTCCCTCACCCTTCTAGTAGGAATAGTTATTTGTTGTTTCGTTTTGTAATAGGGACACTTCAGGACCACTAAGGACCAACTACTGCACTGATGCACAGGAGGCTGTAGGGCATAGACCAGGAAGTTACACATCACTTCACATTTACCTTTTCACTTTATTTTGATACTACGCATATGAATCGAACATTATACATTAACATCTATTCTGTTTATATATGCCACTTAATTCTGCAGTTTTGTACCTTCTTACTAATATCCAGTTCTATGAGAATGTTCATTCACTCACTTCACATACCTTTAAATATATCGCTGATTTATTCATACTAACTAGGACAACGTATATCACAATCATTAATTAATTATGGGCACGCAATTTGATTTCTGTGAAGAACATTGGTTTCCTGACATTTTCTAAAGCTTCAGATTTAACATTATAATAAGGTGGCCATATCTTACCCTATAACTAACAACGTTCTGACCACTAATCCTTCAAAATACTTTAAAGGTTAGATCACCGTTTCCATTATTTCGCTTCTCCCACTGTTTTTAAATCGTTTACATTGTTTCTTACTTAAAGGTTCCAATATACTCCCAATATGCCTGAAAAGGTACCGTGTGCCGGCCCAAGACACCCATTGGAATTTGAGAACAATGTGGAGGTTGTATTATGTTAATCTGTTACTGATACTGCTACCCTCATTTGCACCCAAATAGGATGCATAATATTTCATTTAACATAAACAGTAATGCATCAGCATCATTCTTGGACCTGTGTGGCTAATAGTGGTTTTCTCCCAAACTTGTTGCCTTCTTCCCTCCTGTTTTGCTGAATTTGTTTTCGTTGGCCTTAGGACTCTGTGCACTTTACCACTGATGACCATTGCTAAACTGCTTGTGCTCATTCCCTAAAACATGGTAAAATAGACTTGCACCTGATTGTCATATTTAATTTACTTATATGTCCCTAGTAAAGTGGTATACCATATACCCAGGGCCAGTAAATGAAATGCTACTAAAGGGTCTGCAGCACTTATTATGCCACCCATTTAAGTAGCCCCTTTAAAAAAATGCCTCAGACCTGCCATTGCAGGCTATGTGCAGTTTTAAACTGCCAATTCGACTTGGCAAAATAAACCTTTTGCCAAGCCTAAAATTCCCTTTTTATAACAAAGTCACCACTATGGTAGGCCCTAAGAAACCCGTAGGGCAATGTGCATTATAATTGAAAAGTTAGGTTGGACATGTACTTTTAAGTTTTACACATCCTGGTAGTGAAAAATTCACAACTTTATTTTCACTACTATGACTCCTACTTCTCCCATAACATTGGTTTACCTTATTACATTTAATAAGTGATAACATGCATTTGGGAGCAAGTAGAAATGTCATGTTTGTTGCATAAGGAATTGTAGTTTAAAATTCCTCTTTAAAGGTAAAGTCAAATTTTAAGTCGCAGTTCTAAAAATGCCACTGTTAAAAAGTAGGCATTTTTGTGCCCTAACAATTTGGTGCCTGCATCCTGTTTCACATGACTAGGTGTAGTTGGCCTTCGTGTATTCCTCCTAGACAGCCACACAGTAGGGGGTCTGTGCGAGTGGGGCTGTGCACAGCTCCATCCACCAACCATTGCCAGGTTGGTGGATGGAGCTGTGCACAGCCCCACTCGCACTTCAAAGCAACTGCCTAAGGTCTCACCCAAAAAACTTCACCCTGGCTTTTTGTGCACCCCAGGCTTCCTGGGTCCAGGGCAGAAAGGCAGGCAATTCCAGACATGTCTGTGGGGGGTAAACTTCAGATGGTTTTTCTACCATAAAGCTGGCAGCAGGTATAAAATTAGGACCCATGAGACCCACTCTTCAGTTCACTTTTGGACCTGCAGAGAACTCTGAGGACTGTCCTCCTGCCTGTGGCCTGCTGGTGTACTTCAGAGTACTGCCCTGCTGCACCAAGAGGACTGCCCTGCTGCCTGAAGCCTGCCTTGTGCTCCCAGGGGACTGCCCTGCTGCCTGAGACCTTTTTTCAGTTTGAACCCAGGAATCCCAGAGTGACTCCAAGGGCTAGTTGGCTGGCCTCCTGGTCAGAGCCCCAGGGACAGAAAAGGCATAAACCATCTAGAACCTGCACCTGGACCCAACTTGAGTGAGTCCTGAACTTCCCTTTCCAATGCTGTATCCTTGGAGGGGGTGCTAAAGGTGCCCAGATTGCCCAAATCCAAAACTTTGGACTCATTACAATTTCAGTCAAAAAGTGCTGTGAGAACCAAGAGGAAACCAGGTCCTTGTTCTTGCCGATTCGCCCAAGCTGCATCGTCGCTGCTTTCTTCTCCACAGCAGCAAATCCTATTCAGCACCTCCTCATATAAAGGGTATCCTGCTATTTGACTGGTAGGGATTGACCTTAAATGAAGGTGAAATAGTACTTGTTTTGTGCTGCATACATTCTTTACACAGTTCCTCTGCTTTTGTGGCAAGCTACCAGCAGGTTAAGCACAGGTTAATTTAGTGACCTTTGTGGTTCGCCCTGACAGAGATTGTGGTTGTTGCTTGAGAAGGACTCACATCGCCCAATTTGTGCATTGTTGCACTGCAATTCTCACTGTGCACTGATAACTGTCTTTCTAAATGTGTTCATGAATTCCATCCCACCTTCATAAATGCTGTATTTTCCTACAAAGACAAGTTTTTTACCTCTGTTGTCAAATTGTGGTAATGTACAAAAAAGCAGGATGTCCTGCCTTTTTTAAGAGGGGAACAAGGTTATACGCAGTTTATCCACTTGCTTGGCCTACTGGATAAGAACCAGTAGGCCATGCAAGTGAATAAAGTGTGTGTGAGCGTGGGTCTCAAAAGGAAGCCTCAGGGAATGCACTCTGCTCCAAAAACATTTTTAAAAAGTATAAGGCAAGTGACTCATATTCAGTTGTCAATGAAGTAGTGTTTTTTACCTACAGTCACCATTAAAGGGGCACTCTCATTGAGAACAGAGGTGCTTTGTGAGAACTCAGCCATGTGTCAGTATTGGGCTAGTGCATTACAGAAATCAGGATAAGGGTGAATTGTTACTTCCTTAAAAGGACTTTGAACTTTCAACTGAACAGTCTTGGAGTTTGATGTCCTCCTCCACCTGCTCGGTGTCCTTCTAGTTCTTACCTTCATACTTTGGTAACATAGCTCAGCTGATTAATGCACCCTGCAATATATAATAGTAGGGTCTGCTGATTTGAAAAATTATCAAATGTTCAGAATTTTAATGCCCCTGCTGCATAGTATGGTGTGTAAACTGCAGGTTACATATTTGTATCCTTGTGTAGTAGAGTCAACAGGTAACTGCAAGGCAATAACTCTGAAGTTACTAGTGTGCATGACATTATAAATCCTTATGAACGCCCTTATTTGTCATGGAAACAGGATGTTACAGCATGCTAGCTTGAAAGAGAAAGACATTTTAATTGAACTAAAATCGTGAGGTTGAAAGTTGGACTCTTCTAAGTACGGTTTGTGATAACAGATAGTGGTGACATATATAGAGGTCACTCAGAAGTTCCTTTATAGGAAAAACTCCAAAGTTAACTGTCAGATAATTATGTACCCCAAGGATAGGACAGTCTCCCATACTTTAGAGAGAGGATGAAAGTGCCCTCCTGCAAAAACACATTGAGGCTGCGACGATTGTGACAGGAATGTTGTGGTGACACATGCATGTTACATACAAATCAGGCCGAATTGGAAGGCAAACATGAATGCACTGATTTGTCGAAGTGTGTATGTACAATGCTTTGGGGCAAGACAGCAAATACTTTAAATGGTGATAGGAGTTAACGTAAATTATCATATTATTTTAGAAACAAAAATAACTGAAATGCAGTGGAGAGAAAAACTTACATTTTGCTGTCCAGAGAAGTTCACGGAGTGAGCAACATCACAAGGTCATCCGACCAGTGAAGAGAATATGTGTAAGTAAGCGTGTTTTTATACTTTCACTTATTTTCAGATGCGTCTCTGACGGACACTGTTCATTCTGTGATGCGGACACAAGGAACTGTAACTACAGCTGCCTACTGCTCTCTCTTAATGGAGAATCATTGGGGAGAAAGATATAAAGAGCACAGAATATGGGAGGAACAGATACGAAGACTGGTTGCTTACAAAATCAGCCTGGAAGTTTTCAAATGTATCTGAGGATTGCAAATGGTTTGGCATTAGATAGTTAGGAAAAGACCAATCGCACCACCAATATATCTACCATGAAGCTGATTATATAATAGATCTAGGTGTTAGGTAGAATTTTAGACCAATTCATTACAGAGAGTAGAGCCATGTGATATCTAATGCTTTTGGTTTTTGTAACATTCATTTTACTTTATATTGTGGCTGCTGATTGTGCATGATATGTAACCTATTATTATGAAACACCACTACGTGTATTTGTCTAATGGTTTCAGGGGCCAGGTAGAGGATTTACGGATCTGGAAAGAATCCCTACATATAAGATCCTCTCAGGCAGGGTTGTCTGACTCATAACATTCTGGATCTAGATGACCCTAGCTCATCTAGATCCAGAATCAGATCATCTAGAGAGAAGTGCCCATTTTCCTGGATCTAGATGACCCTAGCTCATCTAGATCCAGAATCACATCATCTAGAGAGACAAGTACCCACTTTCCTTTTTCCTACAATAAGTAAGATCCATATGGGGCTAAGGAAATATTTCCAGCTGTGCCTTTTGATTTCTGAGTATACAAAATGGTGCCCTTCCACATGGTTCAAACCTTAGGGAGCCACGAGATCCTGAAACCCTAATAAGTGATGCGCACAAAAGAAAGAGATGTCCTGTGGTTTTTTGTGATCCTTCTCAGAGACAGGGTAGGTGTCCCCTACTCCCACTGAGGTTTGTTAAATGCCTCAAGGACATAAGTGATGTTTCAGTCTTTGTGAGCGATGACTGTAGAACCGGAGAAGGGGAAGTTAGAAAATGTAGGCCCAGACCTTACTGGCAATTTGACTGTTAGGAATTTTCCTTAAATGAAGGTGGAATAGTACTTGTGGTCAGAGAACAGCCAGTGTATGCTACAGAAGTATTTTACTCTTACAATGAACTAGAAGTGCAGATGCAGAGGAGCTATTCATAAAGTATATCAGGACTGAACCTCCGTCTGAATATCATCCCTTCTGAAGTGCCTTAGAGACACAGTAAACACTTAAGACTGTTTCAGGGTAAACTTCCACTTGTAGTGCAAAGGATACCCATGAGTTCACTTACAATGCCATGATAAACTTGGCTAGTGCCAGCTACATGTAGCAAAAAATAAGGGGGGGGGGGTTGCCTCCTCTACACACAAGTAGTTCAACAAAAAGAAACCCAGTTCAGTTAAGTGCAAAATAACTCTCCACTGAAGAAAAACAAAAGTTTTTCTTGTAAAACTCTCACCCACCAGGGTTACCCCTTGGTAGCATGCTTCATCATCGGGTCCATCCCGTTCCGCTGCGGATTAGGGCGTGCTGCAACCTACGTGGGAGCACTTACTGGTGTTATATACAATGATAAATAAATTGTTCTAAAAAGAAAGGAAGTGGGGGAGATGGTGTGTGGTTTAAAAATACCTGGCTAATAGGTGCCCCATAATATTTAACCTCTAGTCGTAGTGATTAAAAATAGGGGGAGTTTTAGGATAAGAGATTATAATGGATCCATTCTCCTAAATGATCAACCATCAACAGATGTTTTATAACAATATTTTTAGCATTGACTCGCTAGCATTTACTTATATGGCATTAGCGGATGCTCTTGCTAAATTGGGAGAAAGTCTTCAATTATCACACCCATTAAGGTCCGGCTCAAATGGGGTAGAGGGAGAGCTATGGTATGTTTAAACAAGCCTTGACTGCAAAGGCAGTGGTGGGTCATGGGACCAAAACCAATTATGTGCACAAAGGGCAATAAATAACATGCCCATATGTGCATTATTATGAAATTCTCCTCAGAGCAAAAATCTATATACTGGACATTCCAGACTGGGAAGATCCACATGACCAATCATGTCTTACTCTGTTGCAGGATTTGAAGCATAGCTGGGATAGCCCAATTCAGACCTGAACTCCAACTCCAGATCCAGTGGCTTGCTGGTTACCGAAGGTTAAAGACCTTGTGGTACGGGGATAGGGATTGAAGGGAGAGTTTGGGCTGACCTATAGAGATTCTGTTCTAGTACAGGCAACAAAAAGAACAAAAACATCAATAATGCTACCACTGTTGCCCATGAAAAAGAGAACAAGATTGCTGACAGTGGGAACAGTGAACCATATTAACCTGTATACAGACCAGCGAAACTGTCAGTGATGATACTACCAGCAGATTTGTCGCAGAACATGTTTCTGCAAGACCCCCTCATAGAAATGAAGAGCAGCCAGTACAAAGCACAGATCAACAAGGTGTAAGTACTGAAACAACTGTTGATAATGTGACATTTCAAACTGCAACACCTCTACATTTGAATTAGGTGAACATTTTGAGTGCTCCGGTAACTGCAGCTCTCAAGATTTGACTACAAAATTATCAAAAGATGAGACTATTCCTTTATATGACAATATTGAAGAATCTGCTAAATTAAAGGAATACAGTTAATGACAAGTTTTCTTAAAAAAAAATGGAAGAAAGGTAAGGATGGTATGAAAGAATATATTAGACCACCTTGGTCTTATGCATGACTTGCATTTACAAAGATTTTGCTGACAATTTGAATAATAACAGTGGTTTTCATTATAAGGATTGTGCACAGAGAATATATTCTGGATGTAGCGAATAGAGTTGCAATACTTCAAAAGCTAGATAATCAAAGTGAAGTGCATAAGGTTACTGGAGGAGTGTCTCAAAGAAGAATGGTAGCCACTCTGCTGCAAAATGGTGTCCACTCGGAGGAATTAGATCCTCAAATCTTTGGGTCAGTGTGAGAAATTGGGTTGTTGGTTGACCACAGTGCAAGCCCTGGCAAAGCAGCAATCACAATCCTTGTCAGGTTGAGGCACAAGGTAACCCAAAATTAACCTTCGTTCAACCCTCTGATAGTTTGGCAAAAGTAATTGTGCAACACTTCAAACAGAAATAAAGAGAAAAACGCCACAAATGGATCCTACACCAAGTTAGAAACATAGAGTACATTTTAATAAATAAAACAAGACCAAACCAACAAAAATCCAATCAGTAGAACCAGAGATTTGCAATCTTAAAGATTTTAGTCAGAATAGAACCTGTGGACATCTGGTCGCGTCGGACCAAGACAAAGTTACAAGTTGAGGTCGACCACGATGGACTGCGAGACGGCTACAGGGGCCCAGTTAGGCCTGCTTGACAGAGTACCTCAAACCCTGGTTTGCGGAGCGTTACAAGGATCCTCATCAATGATTCTTCATTCACCCAGAGTGGTGCGATGGTTCCGAGATGTGGCGAGGCTGTGATGAAAGGGCCTGCGTTGTGGAGGATCCCGTTGATGGGGCTTGCGTTGCAAAGCCGGCATCAAGGATGCAGGTTGCAGTCGGGGCATGTGTCTGTTCCGAGGAATTGCAAGGCTTGGCTGTGATGAGGAGCCAGGTGTCACTGTCGAGGCTGCAGTCGACGAGGGATGTGTGAGCCTGCACAAAGGGTGTATTACGTAGTGGCAGTTTCAAAGGAGGTGCAGTCTGTGGTGGCCATGCAGGTCTTTGCGATGGGTCCAATCCACGCAGAAGCTGCGATGCACTGGTTCTGCTCGGGGTTGTGCCACTCAACAGAGGAGATTTGTCAGTTCTGCGGGATCCATAGAGGCTAGCAGAAAACCTTAAGTCAAGGTCCAGGCCTGGGGTGGCACCACTTAGCAAGGTAGACGCACAGATGGTAGAGGCCAGCCATCTAGCCCATTGAGACACTCTGGGATTCAGGTTTCAACAGATGCAGGCCCAGTTCTTCTCACCCAGGCAACAGGGCAGCAGGTCAGAACAGCAGGGCAGCGAAGCAGTCCAGCAGAATGGCAGTTCTTTCAGCAGCACAGCAGTCCTCCTTCCTTGCAGAGTATACACAGGTCTAGAAGTATACTAACGAGTTGGTGTCTGAGGGTGAGTATTTATACCCAGTTGTGCCTTTGAATTGGGGAGAAGCTTTGTGAGGTATGCCTTTGAAGTGCACATGTACCCTACCTTGCTGACCCTGGCTCCAGACTAACTGCAGGGAGTATGCAGCCTTTCGTGTGGAGACAGGACACAGCCTATTCAAGTATAAATGGGGCTGGGCCCAACTCAACCCTCCCATCCTGCCAGTAATGACCCATCCAGTCACACCTAAGCTCCTCATTGTCTGTGGCTGTCTGGGAGGAATACACAAAGTCCAACTGTCAATTGTACTTAGTCATGTGACTCAGAGACAGGCTGTAGGCACCAAACAGCTAAGGTAAGAAAATGCCATAAGTAAGGGGTTTTCAGTACAATTCCAGAGGCACCAAACATGAACTTGTTACCTGTTCCCATTTGGGAATTACACTTCTAAAATGTATTATGGTAATTCCAATGTTATCCAATCGAAGCGCTAGGCCTTGGAGTACTGAAAAATGAATTTAGGAGTTTTTCACTACCACGACATGCAAAACCTAAAAGTACATGCCGTACATTTAAAACACATTGTACCCTGTCCTTTGGACTATTCAGGGCCTACACTAGGGGTGAGCTATGCGTATTAAAAAGGAAGTTTAGGGCCCAGCAAAAGGCTTACTTTGCAAGGTCAAAAGGGGCAATTAAAAACTGCACCCACACAGGTTGCAATGACAGGCCTGAGACATTTTTTAAAATGCTACTTAAGTGAGTTGCACAATCAGTGCTGCCAACCCATCAGTAGCATTTCATTTACAGGCCCTGGGCACAGGTAGTCCTACTTTAATAGTGACTTACAAGCAAATTAAATATGCTAATGGGGTATAAGCCAATTTAACATGTTTTAAAGAGAGAACATAAGCACTTTAGCAAAGGCAGGCAGTGGTAAAGTGTACAGAGTCCTAAGGCCAGCAAAAACAAGAGGTCTGAAGGAAAACTTTTAGGGGGAAAACCACACCAAGGATTTCATAACTAACAGTCAGCAATAACTGTCCAAGTTTCACACACTTTCCATCTCAATTTAGATTACATCTTGCCCTCAGGCCACAATGAGGGTGAAACCATTGCTTATGGAACTACAGACAAATGCTTCAATGTATAACACTGACCATCATCTTGCTGCGGAGACTAACAAGCAAATGTACTACTACACCCAATATATTGACTGGTATCTACATTCACTGAATATAGGAATATTAAAAAGACATCGAAAAAGGGAAGAGTGTCAATTTCAAGTAATAGGGAGTAAATCCAAATTTGTAGCAAAATACCCTACGTTTAAACCTACATTGGAGTACAAAAATGATGCTGAAACATATGTTTATAACCAAAATGCAACAAACTCTACTTGTGTATTTATATGTAGACACAAACTAATATATTCATTAGAATTTTTAGATGGGTCTACCGAGAAAGGTTCTTCAGCTTGGAATGTTCCAGAATACTTTGTATTTTTGAATGATCCAATTCAACAGATAACATGTGCAGGTTTTGCTAATGTTAGTAAATTGCTAACATCTTTGATACCTACAGAAACCGATTCTCGCTTCTACAATTGGAAATGGAAGATAGCACTGAATGAGAATGACATGCAAATATGAATCAATAATGGTATTTTCAAAAATGTATCTCGTGAATCTGGAAGAACTTGTGTGTAGAATCTGCGAACAAATGAAAGTTATGAACGTTTTCCAAAAAGAGCACCAGCGCCATATGATAATAAATCAGACCCTTGTTATAACATTGTAAACATTGACTCCTATGTTATAAGTACATTATGTAAAGATTGGGTGACTAACGTTTCATTAGAAGCTGTAAAACAACACAGGAACATTACAGTAACGTTTGAATGTGGATACTTTGGATCCAACAAAACTGAAATTAATAAAATGTGATCCAATTGCTTTAACTTTTATGGCTAGAATGCATAGACCTGCTGCAGAAGCTTTCTGAAAAATAAAAGTAATAGATGCAAAAAATATTCGAGAAACATTTGATGTGACAGATAATAATTTGGAAATGATGATAAAGAAAATGTATTACATTTCAGAAATGTCTTCAGTTGTTTTTTGATGCATTCAAAGATGTGAACAGGAACAGCTATATTCACCCTGCACACTTCTTTTGAAGAACTGAAATTGCATAGGGTTCCATATTAATGGATTAATTAAATTGAAATATTTTGTGATCATCAACAAATGGTACAAACAAGGTGAGTTAATACATTTTTAAAACTTTCCCTACATTTTATGCTATGGAGACTGCACAGTCTGGGTAGATATTTCCGCCTGGAAAGTGTAGGGAAAAATTAAAAGTGTATTTAACAGGAAAATAGATTGTAAAACTATTTTTACATGACATATTATTGCAAATTAATTGTATATATGTTATATGTAAAACAAAATAATAACTGCTCCAATACTATTAACCTAATTTTGATAACAAGCCTTAATGAATGGCATTATATCAAATGTGATTCAAATTATTTTCTGAATTTTAGAAAAGTAAATTCCCCCCCCCAAAAAAAACTTCTGTATTATGCATTAATATTAATTAAAATTGATGTGCAGAAATAATTTAAACTAATGCATCTAACGTTACGGACATGGACCACGGCGGACGGTGGGCTGGAACTCGGTTGGGCTTGCCCACCGGGCTATCTGATTAGACATGTACCTCGTGCCTCCGGTAGGGGAGGTGGAGTAGGTTACATCTATAAAGATTCGATCTCCCTGGTGGAATTAGCAGTTAGGGAAGTAGTGGGGTTTGAGCTCATGGGCTTCTCCATCATGTCCCAGAGTGGCTCTTTGATCACAGGGTTGCTATGCTATAGACCTCCCTCCTCAACCACAACCTCTCTTCAGCCATTGGTTGATTTAATCTATGATCTTTCAAATTCCCACGCTAAAGTTGTAATATTGGGAGACTTTAACCTCTGGCCGTCCGGCCCTCAAGATCTGGCCTACAGAGAGCTTTGCCAATCGTGTGGTAACATTCAACTTACACAGTTGGTTTCATCACCCACGCATGTTAAGGGACATGTGTTAGATCTGATCTTCGCTGACCCGGAGGTGGTGGTAGTGAAAGAGATCCTGGAGCAGGGTTGGATAGATCATTTTTTGATCAATATGTCCATTGGTCTATCTGGGCCGTTAAAATCAACCAATACAAGTGGCTTTAAACTTAAGCGCCAATGGGCCCGCCTTCTTAGAGAGCCAACTCGTCCTATTCTACTGCCTAGGGGTTTCCAGGTGGAGGACAGTGTAGATAAGAGCTATACTGCACTCTGTCAGCAAATTTCGACATCCCTAGACGAATTGGTTCCTCTGCGGAGGGTGAGGGAGAGACCCAGAGTGACTAATGCCTGGTTTAATGATGATCTGAGACAGCATAAGATCCGCTGCAAACAGGCTGAGCGTACTTGGAGGAGAGGATACAAGGAGTTGGATAGGGTAGCGTACAGAGTGGCCTTACAGGCATATAAGACTCAGCTGAGAAGCGCTAAGGCTAAGTTCTTAGAAGATACCTTGGATAAGGCCACAAATAAATCGCAAACCCTATTCAAGCTGGTCAATAATTTATCTAATCCATCCTGTACAGCTTCAGCTATCCCGGCCTCTCAGGATCTGTGTGATTCTCTGGCCGCTGCATTTGAGGAGAAAATAAGGACCATCTTGAATGGACTCTCAGTGCCTGGACAGCTGGTGTCACCGTTACCTCCCTCACTGGAGTCTCTCCGTTACTCGGTGTCGTTCCGGGATAACAACAGGGTAGATACTTTTTGTTTACCTTGCTTTCCCATTCCTACATCGGAGGAATTTGATGCACTGGCCAATGGAGTGTCTTCAGGCTCACCATTGGATCCAATGCCTCATAAGATCTGGAAGGCATTTCAGGATGAGCTGTTCCCTCCACTCTATTCCATCTGCTGTCAGTCACTGATGACGGCGACAGTTCCAGTTAGTTGGAAAGTGGCAATAGTAACTCCACTATTAAAGAAGGCTTCTTTAGATCCATCATGTCCAGCCAACTATAGGCCCATCTCGCTCCTACCTTTTGTAATAAAGGTCCTCGAGAGATGGGTCACAAAAGCCTTGTCCAACTATCTGGAATTAAACTCTTGCCTGGATACAGCTCAGTATGGCTTTAGGCCGGCACATGGTACTGAGACCGCATTGGTTACCGTGTTGGATGATCTACGAACGCGTGTCGACAGGGGCAGGTCAGCTTTTCTGGTGCTGCTGGACATGTCGGCCGCGTTCGACACGGTTGACCATGCGGTTCTCCTGAAGCGTCTCCACAGTGCGGGAGTAACCAATCTAGCTTTAGGTTGGTTAACGTCTTATCTCAGTGACAGACAGCAAGCGGTGGCTTTACCACCTTTTCGATCAGCCACTCGACAGGTGAATCAGGGAGTTCCTCAAGGGTCGGCGATTAGCCCGATCCTGTTTAATTTATATCTTCGACCCCTCATAGTACTGATTAAGTCATTCGGCATATCAGTCATCAATTATGCCGATGACACTCAACTGATTTTTTCATTTGAGGGTAGTGAGTCGGTTTCGAAAGACACCTTTCATCGTTGTATGTCGGCTACAGCCGAATGGCTGCGAACTAACTCACTTCAGTTCAACGGGTCTAAAACGGAGGTTCTCCATTGCTCTCCTGATCGCCTCCCTCGTGCGCTGCCTGATGATTTCTGGCCACCTTCTATACCTGGCTCTGTGGCAGGAGCTAAATCGGCTCGTAATTTAGGAGTGGTATTCGAACCGGATCTAGAGCTGGATGGTTCAGTAAATAAGACCGCAGCGACTTGCATGGGCCTGCTTCGTGCCTTACGCAAAATCTTGCCAATACTCCCCCAAGGTTTTAGAGCAGAGGTGGTGCGTAGTATTATACTCAGTAGATTAGACTACTGCAACGCACTGCTTCTAGGAGCTCCTAAAAAACTGACCCTTAAGCTGCAGAGGATCCAGAACATGGCGGCGAAACTGGCTTTATCGCGTCCACGCTCTGCTTCCTCCTCCGCAGCCCTAGCTGATCTCCACTGGTTGCCGATACAACAGAGGATCGTGTTCAAGGCAGCATGTCTTGTATTTAAGGCGTTGCATGGACTTGGACCAATTCCACTCCAGGGCCTGTTTTCATGGTACCAAGCTGCCCGGCCTCTGAGATCCTCATCGGCATTTCTGGTGCGGATTCCAAGGATCACTAGAGTAAGGATAGGTGGCCGCGCTTTTAGCTATGCGGCCGCCTCACTATGGAACTCCCTCCCTCTGGCGCTGAGGGGTCATCAAGATCTGCTCCCCTTTAAAAGGGACCTTAAGACCTATCTGTTCCCAAGGGCAATGTAAACATTCTTCCGATGGTTTAATGAGGTCTCAGCGCCAGGATACCCTTGGGGTGACAGATGCGCTTTACAAGAAATAAATACAATACAATACAATACAATCTATGTTTTAGTAAAAAATATTGTTACAAAATTTTAAATTCAAAATATGGTATTAAAATATTTCATCATTAAATAATACACATGTACTATTTTTATATATTAGTTAACATTAAATTATATTAATATATATTAAACTATTTTAAATATTTGTATTTAATTGAACATTATTTGATAAGGGGTTTTAGTTTTTTTGTTGTTTTTTTTTTAATTCCCTACATCCATTATTTTTTATGGGAGGGTGTTGTAGTACCGATTGTTAGGCTTGTGTCATGCTGGACTACACATTTTGTGAATAAACAAAAAGTAGTAAATTAACTCAAAAGTGTAAATTACCTAAATAAAGTAGAATTTACCTTTCGGAATCAGGCCCATATTTCTTTTGATATATATATAACAAATGCAGTACAGCTACAACTGGAAATATTTGCAAATTGAAGGTATAGCAAAAAACAAACAAATCTGAGATTCTAGAAACAATGAAAAACGTTTCTTATGTTGAAAGATTCAAAGAAGATTGGTTTCCCTTAACAGAGGATTCAGATATTCAGTGACATCGTAAGCCTGCCAACACAGGAAGCAACAAATACACTCTGTTGGTCAAATACAAACAAACCATCATATGTAGATCTTAATGAACAGCTAAGCATCATCTCAATGCTATTTAAACAAAATCTAAGGGCCTTATTTAGAGTTTAATGGACAGGATAACCCCTCATAAATGTGCCGGATGTTCCGTTCGTCATGCATTGTAGCCTATGGCACTTGTAATACATTAGACAGGACATCTGCTGTGTTTTGACAGAATATCCTATCATCCAAACTCTAAAAAAACCCTTTGCATTAAAATCAGAAAGCGATTATTATGATGCTCATGTGGCACAAAGTGCAAGTACAGTCACACAAATATTACAGGCAACATATCCATGTCCCTTTATTGAAAGACTAGAAACTAAATTCATGAACGTCATTTAAGGCTATTTAGGGGTCGCAGCTGCAACCTCTAACTTTTTTTTTTTTTTTTGCATCTTTTATAAAGCGCGAACTCGACCCGAAGGTATTGGAGCGCTGTACATGAGCACCGTATTCACAATACATATTCAGGCACGGGGAGATTAAGTGATTTGCCCAGAATCACAGGATGTGGACGCGACCTCGAGGTTCGAACCCTGGTTTCCTGCACCAAAGTCTGCAGCGCAGCCGACGGACCACATCCCTGCTACTCCTGGCACTTCCTTTGTGACCCGTGGCCTCAGAAGCGGTAAATCATTTGCCTCCTCTGAGGCCAGGGGTCGAAATTTAAGTGACAGGAGTAGCAGGGAGCAAGTTAGAGGTCGCAGCTGCGACCCCTAAATAGTCTCTAATGATATCTGTGCCTCTACTTCCTGTTCCTTAACACAACAGGCGTATTAACTGTCATGAAAACAACAGAAAATAGCAAATAGTATTTTAGGGTTATTCAAAGAAACATTAGGTCTGCTTCGCATAAACTAAAGTATATACTTCCATATGTTTTCACAGGATTGTCTCCAGTCCTAAACGTGGGTGCAATTACAATGTGTGTGCTCCAGAAGAAGAAATAAAAGGACTCAGTAGGTGAAGAAAGTTTTGTACTTGTGCATAAATTGAACTGGAAGAAAAGGGTTTGTCTACAAGCCTCAACAAATAGCATTAACTATTGAGATGTCAAGCACTTGTGACCTGAGGTTTATCATTTTGGAGACGTGTGCTCTACTTACCCACTGAAGAATAACACCATGAAGCAAAATGGTCTGGGGCACTGTAATATAAAATCGACTGAGCTCTTCCACTCATAGAGCCGTTCTATTGCTTTACAAACATACTACATGCACATCAACAAGATTCACATTTAACAGACTAACGGCATTCATAATTAACAAACCTTCCATGTCATTATTAAGTATAAAAGCTCACACAAGATGGGGCAATTTATCAATCATTGCATAAGACTGGACAAGCTTTTTCTGGTGACTCATGTATCTTGCATACAAATCAGGCATAATTGTATGCCAAACATGAATGCACTAACATGTTACAGAGTGTATATGCAAAGTTAAGGGCCTAGAAAGCTAATCATTTGACTAGTAATAATAACTAACAGATTGTGCAAGATCAGCATGCTATTTTAGTAACAGGTTGGCTTTGTCCCGCTAACAACAATAACAGAAATGCAGTGAAGAAGAACATGTAATTTGGATCGCGCTGGTGCAAATTCTACCTCAGTGTAATCATAAGGGGGCATTCTAGAGCAAAGAGGTGACCATGAGGTGCAGTGACTGTGTGCCATTAAGAAGTGGTGAACAGACCATGCGCCCCCTGCAATGAGGTTCCAACAGTCTGAAGGACCATCCAGGCAGGTGGATGCAGTGCTTCATTGTACCCACCCGTAATGGGATCTCTCAATCCCTTTGAAAGGCAGGACATCTGCTTCAAACAGCAAGTCCACCTTTCATTAAAGAGCTATTTACTGTGCTAAGGCATATCCTCGTCTGCACAGTGAACAGTCAGTTCACTGAAATCGGGTTTACTGTCCTAGTCTGCACCCGGTGAATCCAGTTAGGTTGTGCCATGGTGCAGAGTGGGACGGTGCGTTCTATACATAATACACCTTTGCAGTCAGACCCATGATGGTTGAGCACATATTCAATAATTCTACTCATTCTCCAACTTTCAAAATGAAAACATTCATGAGGAATATACAAATGCACCAGCCTACTTAACATCTGACACCATTGATATAGGATTTAAAAAGAAGCTAGGTTGTGGTCAATGACATCATTCTTACTTATGTTTATTCCTGCATTGCTCTTCTCATAACCTGGGGTTGGCAGTGTGTTCTCAAGGTAGCCAAATTGCGGAGTCGTCTCGAGGATGAAGGTTAGCTCCTCAGGCAACGTGTCTTCATCATCACCCCTCAGGTGATCAAAAATGATGCAGGCTGAAGATCCTTCATCTACTATGAGCATCTCTCCTGGAAAGAAGAATGGATGTGTTGACTGGTGTTAAAGGAATAATCATGTACTCAATAACCTGACACCAACAATTTCTCAAACCAGATTGAAAGTTTATGTTTAAAAATTAAGTCAGCTCCACAGAAATTAAGGTATTTTAAGGACATTATGAGGTTTGATATCTGGAAAAGGCTGTATTAGTTTTGAGCATTGTGGTTCCTCCAACCAGTAAAACACTATGACTGTGATAAATGGTCAGAATATGCTCCGACATGTACAGTGATTTACAAACAGGAAAACGAAACTGTAGTCAGGGTTGAACTGGAAACAAAAATCAGCTCTGGCACAAAATGTGCAGACAATCCCTACACTGCAGGAGGTGAAGATTAGCAGCGCCCGTCCTGTCATGAAAGCAGTCCATTTGCTTGTAGACTACGGCGGATATATCAGAATGGCCACTCCGCCACTGTAATATTGCTGAATAGTCAGAAAAAGAAACAACATGTCCGTTAGGCGAGACTATTACAGTGCGAAGAGGTAAGGACCTGCAATGGCTACTTAGGATTAATCGGCCTGTGCATTATATTTTTAACGACTAATATGCTTATTAGGACAGTCTACAGCAGGCAACCTTTTGTTCTGAAACATGTGTTTAGTAAGGGTGGGTGGTTAACTCTGCTCCGTGAATAGAGTTTGCAGACTTTTGCGACTCCGTGCTCCACTCGGGGTGTGGAGTTCAGCAAAAAACTCAGATTCCACTACGTAGCAGATTTTGTCCCCACAGCCCACCATTAATGGCAACATAAAAATGATAAAATCATATTTCTACGACCAGTACCTCAAAACGCCTGCCCCTCTAAAAAACCATAACCATCCTCTTCCTAGTGTTCGTCAGGGAGAGCTTCAATGTCAGTTTTCTATGTCTAAACGGAAGTGGGCACCCAGTGCATGTGCTTCCGCTCATTTACACTTCTGCCCAGAATCATTGTTGCTGCCTTTCGGACGTGTCACCGCGCATGCGTACATCACTGATAAGGCTTCTGACTGCGTCGCATCACTGCCATTTTACTGGCAGCAAAAGACATGAGTCTCCTCAGCACTCTGGCCGGGGAAGGTGTCCGACAGCAGCAACCTGACACAGAGACCATCCTGGGAGGCAAAGGGCTCGGCACCGACACACTGTACATAACGGAGAGGTGGGTCGGAGGAATGCATATGAATGGTAAGCTAAGCATCAGTAGGCAACGAGGTACAGGTAGCGGCAGACAAGAGATGGCGCCCCTACCCTCTCTAACATCTGCCTTTATTTATTTCACATGTGTATTATTTATTCTAATGGAAGTTGATTGTAGGGGTGGGCTAGTAGAGCAACTCCACTCGGTCGGGGAACTCCATGGAGTTTTTATGCAACTCCCCAGAATTCGGCATAGTACAACTCCGCAAGCTCCGCCCACCCCTGGTGTTTAGTAATGTGAAGCAACTAAATTTTTTACATGCAATCATTGATGGCAAGCATTACTTGTTTCAGTAAACATCAGTTTTTAAATGAATGTGTGAATTAGCAAAATACTTGCTAAGGGACAGCACCTTCATAGTATTTAAAGATCCGCCAAACATTTGACTACTGCATTCTTGAACCCCTTTAGGTAACTAGACATAAGAAAAGTCTTGGATCAATGAGCTAAAGGTTTAACTTTAGGCCAGCAACAATGGTCATGCACCCTGGGGCCTGTACTCCTGAGGAGTCTTACAGGTGTGTGGTTTACATACATGTGTTACTTCAGTGTAACACATAATGCAACTTGGTGGTTAGGGCCTACTTAAATTCGGATTGTGGCAGCACTCGGCTAGAGTGTAGCAACAGCAGTAACACTCAGGATTGTACTGGTAGCCAGAAGTAGTCCTGAAGAGTTTTCATATTGGAGTCATGCTGCATAATACGCATGGAGTCAAACTCTTTAGAGCAACTTCTATATGGGGCGAGATCCCTGTACGGAACTGTCATTTTAAATGGAGCCTAATGATTACTTTACACCTCAGGTTTACAAAAATATTTTCCAAATAAGCAAATACTCTGCAGTAAGTCCTGAAGCCCAAATGAAGAAACATTCTTGTAATTCAGGGCCACACACTATATCCAGGAACATGAGTTTGTTTACAATTACAAATCTCATATGCACTGTGGTTTTCGCAGCATTGCTCGAGAACCCCTAACCCATCTCATCTGGCAGCAGACTACTCCCATAGCTCATGAGAACACTCTCTGGACCTGTGGAATAACAGAAGAGGGCTGGATATGTTATTTGTGACCTTTGTGGCAGTCTGAATAGCCTGGACTAAAACGTAGACTCAAAGGGTCAGATAGCTGATTTGCTGTGTGGCTTCAAGGGCATAAAAATCTGTACGTGGTGACCTTCAGCAACTGGAACTGTACTGGACACTGCTGGTAACCTCTGCTGGATTGCGTCTTGACCCCTAAGTGCTGCCCCTGAGGTTCTGGGAGACTTAGATGTGACCAAGTGGAGCTTCCCCAGAATAGTTAGGCCTTAAACTATTTTTGAACATCCAAGACCTCCAAAGCATCAGTAGGATCTTGTGTAAATGGTGTCTGATTTCAAAGTGCCTTTCTTGTATACAGCTCCAGGCTGCCCCACTGGATGATTCTGAGCTCTTATAAAGAAACTAATTTTGAAGGTACAACATAGATACTGGGTCTAGCAAATCTATGGAAAGTCATCACACTTGAAATTAAAACTCTCCGTGTCTCGGGTACCGAAAACGATTGAACACTAAGTAAGGGGGCAGAGGGGGTGACTTTCATAAGTTCATATACAATAGTGGTCAACAAGATAACGCACTGGAATAATGTATAATAAAGCTAATCTATGTAGACGCGATATAAATCCATGGAACTATCGATAGTCATATGGAATAGATTATGTGTAGCCAAAGATTATATGACTGCCAAAATCTTATATGATGCCATTGATATCACATGTACTGAACAAATGACCAAATCAATAAAGTTTGTATAAAAAAGAGGGTATGGCTAAGCTGCCGACTGTAATGGCCACGCAGAGTTGAAGGTCCGTCAGCCATCCCTTGAATCCGAGTCCTAAAGGGGAATGAAATGCCGCTGACCTGTCCATGAAGTCCGAACATGGCCCATGTGAAATCTGAGGCAATCTGGGGGAAGAAGCGCCGTAGAGAGCTGAAAATTGCAGGAGGGAGGCTGGACTGAGCTGAGCTGCAGCCTGCTCTGGGCCTACTTCAGTTGCAGCGTGGAGAACCGGAGAAGAAAAAACAACCTGCCCGCGATCTGCATGGGGGCGTGAGACATCTACAGTCAAGGGGTGAGCCAAGAAGAGCTGCAGATGCATGGGCAGGTCACTCAAATATAAGCACCCGGGCCGGCCGAGTCACTGTGCGGCTCACCGGGGCCTGAGGGAGCGATGTGGCATTGCGGAAAGGCCCCTGAGGACGAGCCATGGCAGAGGAGTGATGGAGGCAGCCTGCCTGCGATCACAAACCCCAGCAAGGTAGGAGAGCCCAGGTGCTAAACAGCAGGTGGGGCAAACTGTTCCCAGGAGATGCCCTACCCAGTGGGGCCGAAGACAGGCCTAGAACATCCAGGCCAAGAGGTGACTCAGTAAACCCCTGTGCCCCCACTGCCTTAGGGTCTGGATAACTACATACCGGAGCCATAAAGAGTGCTGAGTGTACTGCAGTGGTGGACTGACCCCTGGTCTGTGTTAGTAGACCCTCTGACCTGCTTGGCCCCCAGGGTTCAGATTGCTGGGGCCCAAGAGCAGGGTTGGAGGGCGGTGAGCCATTAACTAGGCCCATACAGAGGATGGCAGAGGTGATCCCCAGACTTGTGGCATCAACAGCTGGCATCGAGAGGCGAGACGACATGGCGCGCAAGGACCCTCAACAGGGCAAAATGCCCTTCGATGCTGTTAAAGAAAAACCTATGCCGTACTGCACCAAAGAGGCTAAAGAGGCCGCCTCAGAACTAGGGAATGAAGGGATGCGTTTGAGTGCTGAATCACTTCTGAAATAACTGCGTGATGGCTTCAAGGCGCTAGATGGCAGGTTCGATGTGCTTGACAAAAGGCTAGATAAAATGCATGAGAGGTTGGATAGCCATGAGTGGAGGCAAGATGTAGCAGAGAGCACAGTATCAGATCTTGAGGATGGAGCAACACAAATCGCAAAAAGGGTTGAAAAACTGGAGAAACAGGTCAAGATGCTGGCTATAAAGCGCAAGGATTTGGAAGCGAGAGGAAGGAGAAGCAACTTGCGCATTCTTGCGGTACCTGAGTCTACAAACTGGCCGCATGTATCAATTCGTCGAGAGATTGCTCACGGAAACGCTTTGAGCAGAATCCTTTATCGCCACATTCGTAGTAGAACGTGCTCACCGCTCGTTGGGGCCGCTTCCTAATCCGGGCTTTCCGCCCGACCCATAATTGTGAGACTGTTAAACTTCAGGGACCGGGATAATGCCCTGAAAATGGCAAGAGAGAAAGGACCATTAACTTGGCAGGGATCTACAATCTCCTTATTCCCTGATTTGCCATCATGATGCAGGAGGCACAACATAAATATGCAAGGGTGAAGGCAACGCTACACAATCTTGGTCTAGAATTCGGAATGGTATATCTGACTCGGCTGGGGGTAGACATGCAAGGGAAAGTGCCCATTTGTGACAACCTCATGGATGTTCAAAACTTTTGCAAATCCTTCGCTGAGACTGAGCACAATAACCAGTGTGAGTCATCGGGAGGGTCGCAGCCGGAACTCCACTCCAGTGCCAGAAATTGACCTGTTTCTGACTGGATAGGTATGGGAGTGGATAGGGCTGAATAGAGACACAGCACTTATATCAGGACATGTGCCTGGTGGGTGCAAAGAAGCCGGGTATATTACACCTAGTGCAGATGCTGTCAATTGAATAGATAAATCGTAAAGGTCCATATTACAAAAAGCGGGGGCTGACGTCACCACACCCCCAGTGAAGTTCACCTTATCGAAAATGGTTAGGCATAGTTGGCATTTGAAAAATATACAATTGTTTTGTTTGTTGATATGGAGGAGTGCTGGGTGGACAGCCGTTCAGCATGCAAGGAGGGGGGGAGTCCCTTGAACCGTGATGCATAGGGAATTTCTTTTTTTTCAACTAGGGGTGCAACTGTACCAAGAAACGCTCAAACTCAAGTTGATATAGAGGCGAGCAACACATGATGACATTGGCAAACATTAAACCATTTGCAGACATAGCGCTCATGACCTGGAACATCATGGGACTTGACAACTTTCGGAAGTGTAGGCAAGTCAGACAATGCATGCGAAGGCATGCAGTGGGCGTGATGTTCCTACAGGAAACACACCTGACGCCCACACGGTTATCCTCATATGCTTCCACGTGGGGTAACAACAGGTTTTTTGCTAATTACATTTCATACTCTCGCAGAGTAGCCATCTTGATACGCAAGTCGGTGCCCCTCTGGCATGTATGTACAATAATTGACCCGGAAGGACGTTACTGATATTTGTGCAGCCAAATGTTATTGGCCAACAATAATCCACCAAATGTAGATGACCCTGAATTTTTCCATAAATTACAAACACAAATTGCCCTACTAGAAGTGGATCATATTTTAATGGGGGGAGATTTGAACATAGTGCTGGATCCAATACTTGATGGTACCGCAAGAGTCCCAATTCCTAAACCCCACTCCCGCACTGCGTTGGCAGAAATATGTGAACAGTATACACTACACGATGCGTGTCAACTGTTACACCCCACTGAACTTGCCAATACACACCACACTGCTCAGTGCAACACATGGACAAGACTGGACTACTGGTTGCTCTCCTGCACCATGACCCCCTGGATGTGGAATTTCACACATCGGGTGCGGGAGGCATAGAGCGACAGTAGCGATTCCCAGAGAGGGCGCTATTGGACACAGTCTTTAGGGGCGAACTTAAACAGGCGATAACTGAATACTTTGAAAACAGCGCAGGGACAGTAAGAACAAAGGCCACTCTGTGGGAGGCATTTAAAGCGTACATGAGGGGCGGGGTGCATTTGCAAGGGCACAGGGATACTGAAGGATCTCAGGCGTATACTCACCAGAATAGAGGGAGAGCTCTCAAAGCTGGATCAGGATCAGGCAGGTGGAGCAACCCTGGACTATTTGCTTAAGATGGCGGCCTTGATGCTAGAGTACCAAGCAGCGGCAAAGAGAGAGCGGTGCACTTTCTGGGTAAATATGCCATAGCCAGGAGGTATGGGGAGGGGGAGAGCTCTGGACACACACTAGTGCAGCTGCTACAACCACCATGTGGACCGTCGTATATACCTGGCTTACATGGGCCGCAGAATGGACATATAGCCGACACTCCCGTAATTATGCAAGAACTGCTTAGATACTTCACAGACATGTACACCACTAGGCGAAAGGGAGGTGAGGGGGATATTACAAACTACCTGGAAGAAATCGCAATGGTGTGGTTGACAGATGGGCAGCAATAATTCCTTTGTGAGCCCTTCAGCATTGGTGAACTCAAGCAAGCGATAGAAGCTTTTGACGGGAACAAGACCCTGGGATCCGATGGATTCACCAGAGCCTTTTATAAGACCTAAAAGGAGATGTTGGCAACACACTTACTGGAAGTATATGCGGAGGTGCTAGAACAGGGGGTACTCCCCCCCACACTGTGGGAAGATGTCATTGTACTACTTTTAAAACCAGGAAAAGATCCTTTATATTGCGGGTCCTGCAGGCCACTATCATTGTAAATGTTCATACCAAAATACTGGCCAAAATGGTGGCAACCAGACTTGTGCTTCTCCTTTGGCAAATTATATCACCAGCACAGCAGGGGATTATTCCACATAGGTCCACTGCATCAAATCTCTGCACGTTTTTTGCAATTCTGCATAGAATAGTGCCTACAGTGCTGGCGGTGACTGCACTGCTTGACGCAGAGAAGGCCTTCGACTTGCTCGAATGGCCCTTCCTTCAGGCCGTGCAGCACAAACTGGGCTGCCCAGCTGGGTTCATATTACTTATTACTCTATTATATACCCAACCCAGAGAGTGCATCAGAGTGAATGGCACGATACCCAGTTCACTTAACATAACACAAGGCACCAGGCAAGGCTGCCCAGTATCACCGCTTATGTTTATCAAAGCAATGGACCCCCTTGTGACTTCAGATCATTGTAGAAATGTCAGTACCCAAACTAAGATGGTATTAGATTCATATAGGGGGAAGCTGTCTCCATGAACAGCTTCCACTTCAGGATGAAAATTCCTTTTTGGGCGCTCCCTGAGTGGGTGCAGAGAGTCCAGAGGAATATTGCATGCTCCTATCAAAGTCTTCCCAAACTAGGAACATTTATTAAAGCTTAACTATTACCTTTAAAGTACACTGGCTACTTATATTTATTTTTCCTATTTGGGAATATCAGTGCAGGGGTGGTGGTCTGCTGTAACTTGTACTATCCCTTTGTTCGTAACCGCTCTCAGAGTTTCACAAATAGAAACCTGCCTAATTAATATTAATTAGGCAGATTATTTTCAACACTCCTTATATAAAAGGCAGGTTTCAAAATAGGTATTTAATTTGCACCCACTATTTGCAATTTGCATGTATATCCGCTGATAAATGATGTAATAACAACTCAGAATGTTAATGCTCCTGGTTTTGAGTTCTGTGTGTAACATGCAGCTGGCACGGTCAAAACCCTTAACATAGCTCAGAAGATTAATGCAGCAAGTGCAAATAACTGTTTTAAGAAGAGCTGTTAAATTGCCTTTACCTGACTAGTTATGCAAAAACAAGTTTGAAATGTCCAATAGGGGTGCAATAGACTACTAGTACCAGAATGTGTTAGACCTGGTTTTAGACGGGTTTACACCTTTTGTCCCCTATTTTTCGTTGGCTATAGGATTCTGGGCACTTTACCATTGCTGATCAGTGGTAAAGTGCATATGCTCTCTGTATAAATTATGATATCATTGGTTATCCATTATTAGCATATTTGATTTACTGATAAGTTCCTAGTAACGTGCAAGGTGTGTGCCTGTAAATCAAATGCTACTAGTGGGCTTGCAGCTCTGGTTGTGACACACACATGAGTAGCCCTGTAAATGTGTCTCTGACCTACGACTGTAGTGTCTGCGTGCACAGTTTTAAACTGCTATGTTGCCCTGGCAAGTGCACTCATTTGCCAAGCCCTAACCTTCCCTTTCCTTACATGTAAGGCACCCCTCAGGTACCCCATGGGCAGGATGCAGTGTATGTGAAATGTAGGACGTGTATTGGTGTGTGTGACTTGTACTGAGATTGAAATACTGCCAACTTAGTTTTTCACTATTGAAAGGCTCTCTCTCCCGTAGGCTAACATGGGAGTTGATTTGTAATATCTTACAAGTATAACTTTCCATAGGGACAAGATAGAGAAATGGAGTTTAGGCTCTCTGAACTCAGAATTTATCAATGCACCTTTTGGTAAATGTGTTTTTAAATTCTGTGTTTGAAAATGCTACTTTTAGAAAGTGGTACAAAAGGGGGTGGGAAGGCATGGCTTGGCAGTTCGGGATGGACTGTTCCCATGAGGCACAGGGTCAGACTGATTTGCATATGGCCATCTCTGAACTGGGGTGGCAGAGTGGGCTAAAGAACGGTGATGGATCAAACCCAGATCTGTTGACTGGGTGTGAGTGTTTGATTGGTTCTGATGCTCCGTCCATCACCACCCCCTTTTGTACCGCTTTGTTCGCCATAAGTTGGCAGGGTATGCTCAGACGTGAGTCCCTTGCTCACTTTGCCACTGGATTCAAGCAAGCCTGGCTGAAAACGGCTGAAATGCCAGAAACCGGTCCTAGGAAGCTTGTTTCCGGTCCAGGGAAGGCATGGCTTGGCAGTTCGGGATGGACTGTTCCCATGAGGCACAGGGTCAGACTGATTTGCATATGGCCATCTCTGAACTGGGGTGGCAGAGTGGGCTAAAGAACGGTGATGGATCAAACCCAGATCTGTTGACTGGGTGTGAGTGTTTGATTGGTTCTGATGCTCCGTCCATCACCACCCCCTTTTGTACCACTTTTAGAAAGTGGGCATTTTCTTACTTTACCATCCTGGGTGCCTCTGGCTGTTTGTGTATTCAGTGTCTGGTGTTTGAGTGACAGGAGCTGGGGATGTGCATTTACTTTAGACAGTTACTGGTGGGGTTGAGGAGTGCCCTGCTTTGCCTGGATGATTCATCGCTGGGCTGCATAGACCTGGTCTGCATTTAGAGTAGTGGAAGGAGTTTTGCTTGCACCTGAATAGGCTGTGTCTCTTTTTCACAATGCTGTCTCTGTCCCATGTGGTCATGCTGCACCAGGGAGGACAGGACTAGTTTGGACTGGGTTCAGAGACCCTTACAGCAAAGAGAACAATGACAAAATGGGGTATAAGTATTGGAACTGAAACCCCAGGACTTTGGATACTTCAAGGAATAAGAGGACCCTGCCGAGAAGAAGAGTGGATGGACTGTGTGAGGAGTGCGGCTTTTTCTATGTGAGGGGTGGGTTGGCATGCAGTTGCTGCTGCTTTTTGTGGTGTAGGAAAAGGACTGACTCTTTTTTTCCCTGCTGTGGTATCCTTCTAGTGAAGAATCTCCAAGGGCTTGTGTGTGCTGGTCTCCTGTTGAAATTCTAGGGATACAAAAGACTCCAGGAAAGATCCTTGCTGGATCGCAAGGGAAAACCTGCTTGGAAGGAGTGCTGGAAGCTGTTTGAGGAAAGCTGCCGCTGGTGTGTGTGGGGTGGGATGGACTGCAGTTGCTACACCTGGCTTGAGCAGGCCAAGGACTGTAGTGTTCTTCACCCTTATTTTAAGGAAGAGTATATACTGAGCGTTTTATGGTTGCTCCTTTGGAGCATGTGGTGAGCGCTGTATTTTCCACCTTCCAAAGTGAAAGTAAGTGGTGAGCGCTGTTATTACTTCTGCAAACCTGAGCGCTGTGCTTAGAGCATGTGGAGCACTTTAGTGTGCCCCCATCGTCATTTATAGGGCCAAACAGTTAAAGCCTGTGAGAAATGCTTCTTATGTACACAGTGTGCCCAGATGCCAAATAGCCATGCAGCACGAGCTCTGTTGGAGTGGCCCTGTGCTGTGCAAAACTGGCATGGACGACTAAAAAAAGGAAGGAACCCTGGGCGTGGCCTCTGCTTATTGCCATAGCAATGCAGGAGCCAAAATAGAAGCGCCAGCCACAGTCCTGAGACCTTTCCTCAGTGGGGCCCTGCCTGCTAGGAAGGAAAGGATGGAAGCAAGAGATGATCTGCCCAGAAATCCGGAGCCGATCCAGGGCAGTTGTAGATGGGCCGCAAGTACACACTCAAATCCCCGGTGCGAGCCGGCACTACCCAAGGATCAGGAGCAGGAGCTCCGCCGCAGAAGCCGCACAGGACCGCTGGGCCGTGCTCTGCTGGCAGGAGCTGGCACCTCACACCACCCACCTTGGAGACCTGAAGGATGGCTTTCAGCAGTGAGGTTGTGTTTTGCCTGGGGCACTGTGCTCACTATGCAGGCGGGCAGGCCTGGTTGGGGATTGGATGCATGAGATCGAGGTTCTGGTTAACAGCAGCTGCACTGCGCAGTCGTGGGCAGCTGCGGCTTTGTACACCTTTGAGGCCTTTGCTTTGCTCCTCTGGCCATTGTGAGGTGAGCCCAGGAGGAGCACCCGCTGCAGTTGGTCTCAGCGGCTGCGCCAGGTGTCATGGGCAGCTACCACTCACTTTTGGGGGCATTGTTTGGCAGGCATTTCGGGGAAGACCACGACAGAGGCCCTCCCTCTATAAGGTTAGAGTATCCCTGAATGGGAGACGAAGGCCATGTAAAGCAGGGCCTTACTGCAAGAGCCGCACAATATGTGCAGTAACGTGTCCATTATGTTTATGACATGTGCAACCTATAAGTGGTTGCTTTATAGCTCCCACTGGGATGGTATGCATAAATGTCATCAGGATGATGTTTTTGACATGAACAATTTTTAAAAGCCTAATTGGTTTAACTTATAAGTATTTGCTTTATAGCACCAAATGTAATGTTGTGACAAATACCTAGTGGCAAAGGGATTATTGATTTATGTGAATGTGGTCTAATGGGATTTTATGTACAATAGAAAGGATATTGTTTATATAACCTTATTGAGTTTATTTTTGTGGTGTGCCTAGTGTGTCACTAGTGTGTGTGTTGCTCAAAAGCTTACTGCCTCTGGGATAAGCCTGACTGCTCTGCCAAGCTACCAAGGGGCTGAGCAGGGGTTATCTTTTGTGGCTGTGTCTGTTTATTTGTCCAAAGTTCATTGCATAGTAAGATAAAGAGACTTTCATACAGCCAACAAGTGTTTCGCCCCTATGCGGTCATTCGGACCAGGGCTTCCTCAGGGCTATATATGAAATAAACAAGACAATCTTTGTTTGGAAGTGGTGCATTATTTCCACCAGATGTTTAGCTGCGAGGATGAGGTAGGACCTCCACCAAAAGTGCTTCGCTGTCTCTGAGGTTTCTGCATCGTTGAAAGCTGAACTGTGGTGTTTCTCTAATGGCATCTGCAACTGTTGGATTCTGTATGAGTAGATTCCAGTGTTTTTTTCAGAATTTTGCGAACGTGATGTTGGACATTATTGAATTTGGTTATGAAGTGAATGATTGGATTTGGGTCTGTCTGCTTGTTTTTATTTAGTAAAGCATTGCAGTCTTGCTGTGCAAAATGGTGTTGTTCCCTGGTTAGTTTATGTTGGTTGTATCCTCCTTGTCTGAGTCATTTGGTGATCTCCATTGATTTTATTTCATATTCTTTTGGTGAGCTGCAGTTGACTCATGCCCTCTGGTCTTCTCCTGATGGAATGTTTGAGATTTTGTGGCTCGGATGGCAGCTTGTCACATGGAGAATAGAATTGGCAGCTGTAGGTTTTCTGTGAAATTTTGTGTGGAGTGTGTTCTGTTCCACATACACTGTCAGGTCCAGGAATTCTATTTCTGTTTGTGAAATGCTGTATGTTATTTCTATACCCCATCTGTTAGGGCAGAGGTTGTTGATAAAATGTTTCAGGAGTTGTTTTGGTCCTTGCCAAATGAGAAGTATATCATCAATGAAACATCCCCAGTAAACTATGTTACTGGAGAGGTATTCCGAGTTCTCATTCCATAACCATTGGCATTCCACGTCTCCCATCAGCAGGCAGGAATATGGAGGAGCAAATTTGGCCTCCATAGCGGTCCCCTGGAGTTGCAAATAGTAGTCACCTTTAAAGAGGAATTAGTTGTTAGTCAAGCAGAATTCCAACATCTCCATGATCATTCGGTATCTTCCCAGATAATGCACTGATCTTGTCTGTAGGCATTTGTTTATTGCTGCCAGGTTGTCCTTGTGTTTTATCGAGGTATAAAGACTAACCACGTCTATGGTTGTTAGGAGGAAATCAGGTTGCTATGTAATATTCTGCAGTTTTTGTAGTATGTCATTTGTATCTCGAATATATGACCTATATCTCACCAAAATAAGCCTCTCCCTAATTATAAGCCCACCACTGAATCTTAAACTTTAGTCCCCCATTAACTTCCTGAATCTCGAGCGCCAGCTCCAAATCCAAGCACGCAGTAATATTTCATTGTTGTATCACAAATTGCACTCTCACTAATCACTGCACTCTGTCTCAATGTCACCTCACATATACCATAAGCAAATCTGATAAATCACCATTCACCCCCGACAGCGAACCACTTTTGGTGGAGGTCATACCTTATCCTCGCTGCTAAGCATCTGGTGGAAGTAATGCACCATTACCAAAACAGGAACAAAGATTGTCTTGTTTATTTCATTTACAGCCCTGAGGAAGGCCTGGTCCGAATGACCACATAAGGCGAAACACGTGGTGGCTGTGTGAAAGTCTCTTAATCTTACTATGCAATGAACTTTTGACAAACAAACAGACAAAACCACAACCAGAACTCTGGAAGCATTTCTTTGTCGAGAAGCAACTGTAAAATGGTGGAGGAGGTACTCGCTCACTCCTGACTGATCATTAACTGAGGTACATAAAGGTTTAATACCTTGCGACTCACCTCCTCTAAAAACAAGATAAAAGGCAAATATGTCCTGGAGGGGATTCCATGAACCTTTCATTGTTACAAACTGGTTATCTTGTGTGTGTAACTACCTTACACTGCCTTGAGTGGTGCGGTCTGCCTGGCTTAGGTGCATACCCTAGCCAACCAGAAACCCCATTTCTAACATAATGCAAATAAAAAGCGCAGAAGACTTGAAAAGAAATCATGCTGGCAATGGGATTACTTGTGGAAGCTTGTGTTAGGTGAATGTCACAGATTCAATTCCTGAAAGATTTTTTTGTTACTTCAGTGTCTTGTATCAGGTCAAAAGTTGCAAACCCATTAAGATAGCTCAGTCAGGTAATGCATCTTCTTCAAATACAGTGTGTACATGGTAAGTCACAGTCAGAACGTGGCTTTCTATCTGGAAGTCAAGAGAAAGAGTACTGCAGAGGTATTCAACACAACAGTAATGCAAGATACAGAAAACAACCTTCTCTAAGGAGATTACACAGGAATGTCTTCTACAGGCATTTGTGTGTGTGACTGAGCTATTAAACAATATATATTTTGCCTTTTGAAAAGAGTTACATTATTTATATCGGGTTTCGTTTTTCGGATATTACCACATTTATTTTACAACCCCACCTGAAAAAGACATTTCTTCAGGTCAGAACAGCTGTGGGTTTTTGACTTCTTATTTACTCAGATATTTTCACATGCTCCAACTGCCACTGATTTATTAATCCAAACCTGTCATAAGTAAATGTTTGGCAAAGATGTTGAATTTATAATCTCAAACATTTGAGAAGGCCAGAGTTCGAAGAAACTAGTTTGCACAACTTGTAGAAGGCCAAAATTAAACTCTGGCCATGTGACTTTTGCTTGACTGCCTACACCAATAAAGAAGTTGCTCATGTTTGAACCGTGCAAGGCTTTGAGTTCCAGCCAGAGTATTTTGAAGCAAGTCCATTTCTTGGTGGGTATCCAGGAAATGATTCTAAACTTCGGGTGATATATAGTATGAGTGTTTCCAGCCATAGAAAAACTGAGCTGCTAAATTTTGTGCTCTTTGTCGATTACTCAAAGTTTAGGCAAGGAGTACCTCTCAGACTCTTCTGCAGTAGTGTATGCGTGTGAGGTCCACTTAAATGACCAGGGTGATTTGCCTTTAGTTTGAAGTGGAGGGATTATTTTAAGGTGGTGCAAAACACACACTTTTGTTCACAGAATCGAGAAAGATAATTAAGTGTTGAAGATGATTCCCAAACTTCTGATGGAATTGGGGACGGGCGTATAAGAGTGAACTGGGAAACTCGTCCAAAATGATGATATGAAATGACAGAATTTTACCTGATGTGTGAGGATTGAAAAGAGTAAGCAAAACTTTAGAAGTAAGATAGATCTTAGGCAAATGTTGTTTCCTGTCAGGTAAGGAGGATGATGTGGTCAGCTGGGTCCCTATTTCAGATACTTTATTGCAGATAATGGCAAGTAAGGCACTTACGTTCGTTTGAGTGATTAACATTTACTCGCTTTATTGGTACAATATCTAGTTTCTAGTCATTGAAAGTAGGGTAATCACTTGAAAATTGAATCTGGATGATTTTTACAGAAAATAAATATTTCACCCTAATGAGCCAACACCTGTAAACTATTTATTTATTTTCTTACTGTGGAGTCAGTTAAATGCTCACCACGTACACTGCGTGGTGGTCTGCAGGTGGTGAGTTGAATTCCCAATAAGGCAGACTCAGCCTTTTATCTCTTCAAGACAATTTATTTGAGTAATTTCAAAAATGGGAAATACTACCATGTGTTATACACACTGGTTAGAAAATACATTAGAGTGGCATGAAGGATTATAAATAAATTATTATTTTTGTTTCACTACAGCAGGTTTTTTAATGTTTTAGTCAGAACATACAATTCAAGCCAGACCTTTTGCCCTTGCCAATGCTTTTTGTTTGTATGTGCCAACTTAAAGGTATTTGGCAAAATTAACCTGACAAAGTAAAGCGCGACACTGAACCAAAAATAAAAAACAAAATTGTTCTATATTTTCAGCTAGTGTCAGCATGTAATAAGGGTGTTTTCATTTTTTTTTTAAAACACTCCATCAAGATGACATTTTTTATTTTACTCAGTGCAATGTGCAGCTTGAATTATTTTGCTGACAGTCTCGGATGCACAGATGGACTGGAGCATCCTCACTCTTGACTTGGTTTACTCTTCCGCACCAGTTGAGCCTTTCTAGGACTCTTTGTCGCACCGGGGTTCAGGGCCACCCCGACCCCTCTCATGCTGGGTTTGTGAAAATAGCCTCCCAGGAAGCCATTAAATGTCATGGAAACAAAAACCTTTCACTGTGAAGTTACTGGCTGATGTCGGTCGCCTTATAGTGAGTGATTCCATACATTACTAGCAGTTCATGCAGAGTTTTTGAAAGAATCAAAGGCGACCCTGGAATCAACTAAACACGATTAAGAAAAGAGTAATTTTGTTGACTTAATAAATGATGACATTTTGACAGTAGGGCTGCAAATTAGAGTTGTCTTTGATGCACGCTATGCAGAACATTCGGGTGAAACTGGAGTAGTTTTTAATGCCCATGCAATGTAATGCGAGTGGTACTTAAGTCACATAACTGATATGATTTCTAATGAAATCTCTGATGCCATATGAGGGGCTACGATTAGAATACAGGGATAACATTATGCCATAGCTAACCTCAAATGGAGTATTTCACTGTTTGCAGATTTCGCACAAGAATCATCATGTCCCTTCAAATGAAGGATTTTGAGAGAATCCTCAAGTCTTTTATAATGAGGGTTAGGTAATGATCCTTGTAGACAATCTTAACCTCTATTTTCTGTAGTATACACCTATGAATACACATCTTTTGCTGGCATTACCAGCATGACAGCACCAATACAGGTAAAGATAGCTTGCACTCTCCATAAAGAAATGAAAAATCATGTAATGGGGCTAATTGTTTTTTTTTTACCCAAGTCAATCAAATTCCGAATCACCTCTGAACCAAATGCGCGTGTACAGGTAAAAGTAGGTGCACACTGCTAAAGGATTTCATATCATAGTTTAAAATGCATGCTCTGAAGTCATGCAAGTAGGACTCTCGTTAACACCGGCTCTCCACCATAGCATATAAAGTGAAATAGGCCAAAACCGATTTCACAAAGTACTTACATGCACCTAGATCTCTTGGAGCATGGGTGGGTCTCAAACATTCCAACCTTTTAGATATATATAAAACTTCAAACAAGGTCTGTATTGATTGAGAATTTCTATGATGTTCATGCAACAAACGTGCAGTGGACGCCAAAGTGGACGCCAAAGTAACTGCAAAACTCATTTCAGAGCAAATCTAATAAAATGAACATATGAAAATAGGATAAAGAACAGCAAGGCTGACCAAACACTTTTGTGCACCATTCACACCCCGATAAAAAACACACTCAACTAGCATTTGGACATGCGTGCATGTACACTCCTCTGAGACTACAACATATGCAGCACTGATACATGCCGACCACAGACACATCCCTGTAGCATGTAAATAATCACACTGACTTTGGTGACTTGCCAAAGGGGGCAAAGTGCCAATAGACAATCGTTTTCCATTTTAAGCCCTATAGAAATTTTCTAAAGGGAATTTCACCAAACTTGAGAGAAAGAAAAATCTCAGAATAGGTCTTGGTATGGTATAAATCCATTCAACAAATACTTAGGTAATGATAGGAATGTTGTTTTGGAGCTTCAAAGAGTTATTGATAAAGATTTTAAATATCCCCAAAATATCTTTGGATTGGAGGATAATTCTAGAATTATATTTTTGAAAAATCACCCTAATTGCATACCAGATTTTTTTCATGAATGCTGCAGGCTATTAGATACCTGCGAGTGGCTGTCATGGAAGAAACATTTCTGTGGTTGCAGTCACTTGCGCGATGTGACGGTTCGCAGATTATCTGTAAATCATTGTATTGGGGAAAATCAAATTATTGCTTTGTACTTGGAAGAATTATCCAGTTTTTCATTTGTCTCAACATAAGCCATAAATCCCTTATTCATATCATTGCGTTCCAGCTGAGCATACATCAGTTTGGTTCAAGCTCAGAGTACAAGGTCCAAGAATTGTTTCATTCTTGAAAATTCCGAGGCTGTCTTAAATATCTGATCCACCTGCTATTCTTGTAGTGAGTGTTCTTCGGAAGATGTTTCTTCTGTCTGTGCTGCATTGCTGATATATTAGTTCCTCCAACAACATCCTGACAAACTTGGAGCTTCAGAATTGGGCATGGCATTACATCCATACAGAGAATGTTGGTTGTGTTAAGAGCTTACTTGAAGTTACAGCCGTGCAGGATGCTCTCGTCATACACGGCAGGGCATAATGTGGCTGAGCACAATGTTCAGCACATGCTTAGGCACCTACCCTGTACATAACACACTTGTTTTTCACACTGCTAATTTTGGGGTGTCTCTTGAGGTGTTTTGGGGAAAGGGCGACAGCAGACTATTTGTATGTCTAATTAACACCAGGAGTTTCAAGTAGGAGACATGGAAAAGCCTTGTAATCTATGTTTTCCAAGATGGTGGTGTATTCAGGGAAACCTATCCAAGGTTCCCAATTGAAAAGGGAAGCGGGGTTTCTCCTATGATGGCAGTTCCTGTTTAATGTTATATAAAGAGCATTCTACAAGTGATGGATGCATCACAATACATTTGCTCCCTTATTTTTCATTTTATTAACTGGTCATTTGCTACTATTTTTGTCCCTGATTTGTGATTCTTTGTATCTGCAGATTCTGCCTGAATTCTAATGAATCCTTCTTTCGTGGTGCTTCCCTTTGTCTAATATCATGGAGAGTTTGGTGCCTTGCAACAGGCCTTGACAAATCATAAAAATGTTACTAGATATGCAGGTCTAGTAACTTAAATAATCTACTCAACCTAACTTGTAATGTACTTGAGACATATACTGGTCCTAGGCAAATATTTTATTTTATAGAGTTTCCCTTTTCTACATTATCAGAGATATGAACATCTTCAAATATATGAGTTCAGCATTTCTGCTGTACAAAAAACTCCTTTTTTATTCAATAGACTAAAGGTTTGCTCCATGTGTAATAATAATCACACCATCATATAGGCTACACATGACCCCTGACTTGCCTATTAGTTCACTAATAGCATTGTCATTAGTGTGGGGCAGGAATATTTTTTCAGTGCAATTTTTTTTTAAACTCAATTTTAATAAATATATTACTAAAGTATGATGTGGTTGTGCGCTGTCATTTACAGATGGCTCATTTCCACAAACTATCCCACTAACATGCAGTTTCACTGATAATACTATAGAGCGTGCAAACAATGTTTGGAAATTGGGTTCAGCAAAAATATTTAGCATTTGCATAACACCAAGTAAAGTGTTCCGATTTGTTTTCATCCTATAAAAATATTTTTAACCACTCATAAATACAAAAATGTGCCTTCATAACTACTGAAATATATTTTGAAATGTTTGTAGAGTTCACTTATTAACTATTTTAATGTTGTGCTAGAAAAAAAGCATGACATCTTACAGCCTTTCATTTTACACGCTTTGCACAGCACGATTGTCACACATTTCACTTTACAAAAGCCCTAACTTCACAATCAGAGAAAGAAAAGCAAACGTAGGAAGCCAAAATGAATTCTGACCTCTGCCTCTGAATGCAGAGTAAATGTGACAAGACAAAAAACAAGATTCAAAAGGCATCTTTACTGCTCATTTACTTTGTGAGTGAACAGAACAGTTGTTATTTGCCAACTCACCAGAACAGGTGAGTAGGCTCTAAAAATAGCTTGCCCTGATCACATCTGACTCGCCATTGCGAGTGGGCAAGTACATTTCTCGAGGCCTGTTTCTCTACATTAATTTCCATCTATACTCATGAGCTACAAGATTCCCAAGGATGTTTTTACCACTTGTGATTTTTTGCTCATTGTTGAGACCCTCTTAAGGAGATACGTGATACCTTTCACATGTACTACTAAGTTTGAGGTAGCTCCATGGCTAAGGGAAGAGTAACCCTTTCTTCAGACAATTCAGAGGTTATTCAACAGACCTTTACAACAACCAGTTCTTGACACCTGCATGGAATGGGTGTTGGTATGGTTTTGAAGTTAGTGAAAAGATGAAGTCCTCTATGTGGCTTCCTTCTATTTGCATCTGGAGGGTGTGGTTAGGCAGATTCTATCGGTGGGTGGCTGCACTTGGGGTAGTGACTGGATACCACTGTAAACATATAGATGTTCTTACAGTGGAAACACACAGAATCCAAGCTGTGCTTCAATGGTTGCATAGCTCACCATAGCTTTGGATGTTTAGAAATTCCTAGGTGTTGAATCATGTAATGTTTATTCACATGAAGTTTTGTAGAGGACTGCGAGTATGTTAAAATGTACACAATTACCACTAAAAAGCAGATAAAAAATTATTTTGTCATTTTATCTTGTTTATAATGTTGAATATATCCAATATTATTAGGTAGTAATGACAGCCATGGTTGCAATTTTGGTATACTCCAGCAAATGCCTAGGATGTGCATGTTCACTTCCTGCTGTGCCCGCTATGCACAGCCAACGGTTTTGTCTAGTGGTCTTGTCTATGCAATGACCTAGAAATGTTCCCTTCAGAGCCTGGTGGTGCAGGTTTAATGGGCACTTGATGTGGCTGAAAGCAATGTCTGCTTCGAATGCCTATTAAGAATAGCAACACATCAGTCTGAGTGGGTCTGGAGGCCAGGTTATTGGTCACAGTGTTTTTCACCAATGGGTGTGCATTGCCACAGGTTATACCTTGCTCATAATGATGATGGGGTTACTAGAAACAGGGACTAGAGTAGGAGGCAAAAGGACGTGGTTGTAGGACTTGCTATGGGCCCAGTATATCATGGACACATCCCAAGAGCTACCAAGTGGGTACTTGGTGCAGACTCTGGAATCCATCCTTAACCTCCCTTATGTTCTCTCTTATTAGCAGCCCTTGGGCACCATCTTGCTTAGCAGCATATGGCATAGCCATACCCAATGTTCACTACCCAGTCTCAGAATTTAATGTACAAACTAGTTACAGGGAATGTCCATGAGGCCTACCTTACTTCAAGCCACACATGCACCTGCTCAACAAAGCCTTTACTTTTGCCCAGCCAAAACATTGTGCATGGTGCATACTTAAGGGGCACAGCAATGTCAAAGATAACACTCTGTCGAGTCCCTGTTATACATGGCCATATGTAATGTCTAGATTTTATTTTGTTGAGCCACCCTATCATTCTATGCATATTTAGTACTTTTCACATGTTATAGAGGTACGATCCGCGTGACCTTCTAGGCCGAGGTCGTCACAGGGATACTGTTTTTGCCAACAGAGTTGCAAGGGAAGGTGAAACCTTATCACTGTATTTAGTCATTCTATTTGCCACTGCCTATCAGTGGGCCACCTCTCAGAAATTGCTGGCTGGTAAAATGGTCCACTAGTCCCTTTTTAGAACCCACCCAGTCAGACAGATTACTTTCTGTAATGCCTCCCTCGATGCCTGCACCTACCTATATGGATGATAATTATTCCATAATGTTGGCCTTAGACTTGAGTAGAAGTCAGCACAGGCATTTAGTGCTGTGATTAACTGCAGATGAATTCAGGTGAGGATGGGTCAGACTACAGAGACACAGACGTGGATCTTGAGACCTACCCAGGTAGGGAGAGAGGTTGGTATATTGAAGATTATATTGTGGCCTCCGTGGTACTTATGATCCAGTTTAGAGTTGAGAAATGGTTATGTGAGATCAAGACTGCTGTTTATTTAATACTCAGGAAGCACCCTCTAAAAAGGTTTGTTAAAAAGGGAGGCATGCTCAGGAATATGTAAAGATACTGACCTTGGAATTACTTCCAGTCCATCCAAATTAAATGATCTTTTTCTTCAAATCATGCATTCCTGCTTCCTGTAGTACTCTTCCGTCCTCCTTGCTATGTCTCATTTTACTAATGTGTGCAGGGTGTTTTGCCTGCATGAAAACCAGGGTTGCACATAGCTATAGAGGTGGCTGGCTTGCTGCCGTGGATAATCATGTGTGCTGCCCAGCAGGCCGTGGGGGCCAGTGGATACAATGGTGTCACACACCAGCTGTCCCTTGTCAGAGCTCCTAGCCACAGTACATATTACACACACATTTTTCCCTTGCCCTATCCCCCTCCAGCACCAGCAAAGTGTTCTTTATAGGCTTGGGCAGAATTTCAATTATGCCGGAGTAATCATGGTAATTTTGGTAATTCCCCTTTACTCTTTTGCACAGAATTACTGATAATTCCATGATTATGCCAGCTTGCATAATTAAAATTAATTCGGGGGGAAAAATGCTACAGCAAAGTACATTTAGGGAGCTGAAACAGCTGTTTGGTCTACTGTGTATGCTCTGTTGCATCTAGTGATACTTTCTTAGCGCAAAATGCATTCTCGCGTCAATTTGGACATGAGACTGCTTTTTGCACCAAGAAACTAGACCTAAATGCCGGGAGTAAATTGGCAAAAAATCCTAGTTCAAGTGCAAATTTAGGGACCGTGAGCAGTTGCTGAATCTCGCTATTGATATTGTATTCCATTGAGCACTATTTCTTAGAAGAAAAATACATCCTTGCGTCCATTTTGGACATAAGGGAATTTATGTACTAAGAAAATGGAACCAAATGCAGAATTACTCTTCTTGCATAATTCCAGGTAATATTGCATAATTTGTGGGTAATTCCACGTAATTAGGCTACACAAAATTAGATGAGTGACATTACCCCTAGTTTTTTTTTCTGCTGTGAGCCTAAACCTCAAGACCTTCCATGGCTCCTGCTCTAAGCACCATCCTCATCACCTGCTGCACCCTGATGGACATCTCCTTTTGCACAGCAAATCAGCCTAGCATGAGGGGACATGTGGGTCATGCTGCACCTAGACAAGGTCAGAAAGCTTTAAGATCACCAATTTTTGTCTGCAGATGTTTTATATTTGATGGCTCAGTATTAATTTAGTTCTCCCTTGCACAAGAAGAATGTTTGTCTTCAGACATTTAGTTCAGCTGATTTATCATTTTATTTGCGTCTGCAGACATTTTCCTCAGCAGGTATCGAACTGCGTTTTTTTGCACGTGAATGAGAATTCGTTCATCATGTCATGCCATCTTCAGTCTTAACAATACTTTTTAAAATCAGAAACACATACCTCATCCTATTGACTTTCTCGATGTCTGTTTCTATATGCTACTATTATAACGCACAGACACATTTCCTTTTCTGTGCATAACTGACTCCGATCCAGGGTACTTTTCAATTGCCCACTGTTCTGGCCATCGAAGCCAGCCCCAGTCTGCCAATAATTCTAGTTTGGCTAGGTGTAAAGAGTCTAGCCTGCAACCATTCGGACAATGAGAGAGTGCTGCACAACCACTCTATTCTTGGATGCACCACATACAAAAGACATGCAACCGAACAGTTAGTCCAATAGGTTCGAGTCACCATTTAAGGACAACAGACGAAGCATGAACACCTCTTCTGCTTACCCCCCTCTCCCAAATACAAATACTGTTGCTCATTATCCCTTGACAGTAGCTCTGCTCTTCGTCTCCTTTGGGAGCCTGGAGTTCTGTGACTATTTTTTCTTCCCAAAATGTATGCAATGTCATTTGGGCCTTCCTTATCCATCTTTAAAGAACATTTATTGAGAGCCTCTGTTGTTCCTCTGAGGCACAGAAGGCAACACATAAACCAATATTTGCCACTACATCCATACTCCGATTCGGTCCGCACAGATCACCTCTGTACAGATGCGAAGCTCTGATATGATTGGTGACGTTTGTCGTTGGGACTTACCGATCGTAATGACTGGATGTTGGTTGTTCACCGGAAGGACAGTGATGTTGAGATCGTACACTGGCAGATTAGCATGGAGGGGCACTGGTGGAGGGGGTGGGCCATCGATGCAACAGCTGTCCACAGTGCCCGCCTCTCCATCGGAGACAATGAGAGTCACTGTGTCGGTGCAAGGACTGTGTCCTATTTCACCTCCTGTGGAAGGAAAGCGCAAAACACAGCATTGGCTTCAAATTACTGTTCACTTCTAAATCCTGACATTATTTAACCTTCTTCCTGGAGTATTGAACAAAAGAAAGCAGTAAGGCGGAAAGGTGAAATGCACAGCGTTATAAGGCGACAGTACACTCAACACATGTCTATAATTGCAATTATGTTAATCTTTTCAGTGTTTTCAAAACAATTGTTGTCAGTGTTTGGTAACTGTCTCACTACAGATGAAATAGTGAAATATATTTGAGTGAGTAGCAGCTTGTTTGATTGTATAGAGCTGCCACGTGACATATGTTGTCCAGCCACCAACAGCTACTCGCCCCAACTGACATAGGATCCTCACACAGTATTATAGGTTTTGCATATAAAGATTCTATACATGACATCACAACAATGCTAATCAAACAAAACTGTGTCATAAACATTACATTACTTTTTCCCTTGGGAAACATTATAACAAAACACAACCAAAATAAGTAATAATAAAGATAAATAAGATACATTAATAAACAACTAAACATCAGCTTACATCAGCATTATAAAAAATTCTAACAAATAAAAAATAAGCAAATAAACCAATAAACAGAAGTATACAGCAGTATCATAAAATCACAGTAGTATTATAACAATTACAAGAAATTATTAATATTCCAAAGAAACACCATGTAAACCAAAACAAATGGATCATGAACCCCAAGCTACTTCCTGAACCTATGAGGAACATGTATTACTCGACTGCTCCTGCGATCATCAAGAATGGAATTTCCCAGCCCCCTGGTATTGCACACACCGCCCTTGTTCACAACACTCAATCCAAGTGCCGTGGATTCCTCAGATATTTCCTTGTTCTCCTCGCACAGTTCTCATTGGACACACCCAAACTTTCCGAGCTGGTCACTTCCTTGGACTGGACTACTCTTTCCACATTCCACCAATTAGAACCAATGACTCTGATCGCATTGCCGCACACTTTGTCCATCATAAACAGTCCACTGAACTCCCCCCCCTTCCTCACATATCCACCTTTCTTAATATGCACCATATCAGGAACACAAATGTTGACATCCCTCACACGGTTTCTATTGTCAGATGCCTTTTTCTGTTATTATTTAGCTTAAGTTACGTTCCTTTTGACCCTTGCCTCACAATCACTAAGTTCCAGTTCAACTTTCACCCATCTACTCATCCAACTTTGACAAACATTGGTGGCAGATTCCCTACCCTTCAACAGTTCAAATGGAGATACACGGGTAGATGAATAAGGACTGGTGTGGTGAGACCATAACACAGACTGCAACGCATTGATCACAACACACTTGTTGGTGATGGCCCACTTAACACATATGCACTAGCACCCGGTTCATTTGATTGACTTGACCATTACTTTTGGAGATGGTACAGTGATGTCTTTAAATGTTAAACATTACCAAATTTCAGAAAGCTGCCCACGTCTTGAACACCATTATTGGAAATAAGAAATTGTGGATATTCTTCTCAAAAGAAAATTTCTTTCAAAAACTCATTTACCGCCTTTGCATTTGGTTCTGCTACAAACTTTACCTCTGGCTATTTGGACTACAGATCAACCACCACCAACGCAAAATGAAACTGACTGGGTAACTTATTGAAAGGACCTACCATGTCAATACGCAAACTCTCACAGGCTCTAGATGGGCAATCAATAGGCTGCAAAGGAGGTTTCCGTACTACCAAACCTTTTTCTGAACTAACACATAAGACACACACTTCAATAAAATTATCAACTTCCTTGTACATTGAAGACAACCATAATGTTGGTCTTAACCCTCGTTTGGTGAAAGTGGCCCCCAAATGTCCCTCATGAGCCACCTTAATCAACTTACACCTCAAATCAACTAGAGGTACCAACTTTTCTCCCCTTAGAAGAAGACCATCATACACAGACAACTCATCACATACCTTACAAACATGTTGATAAGAAATTGCAAGCGATTTTTCTGTGGGCCACCCCTTGGATATGTATGACATTACTTCCTACATCACCTCATCTGATATCCTTTCAGCCTTCCACTCAGACTCTGAAACTGCACACATTTCTTCTAGATCCAATGCATTAATCAAACAAATCTCATCCAGAGTATCTTTAACATCATCCAAACTAACAGATTGCACAGCAACCCTAGACAGAAAACTTTTTTCCCCCCTTGGATGTGCACAATGTTAAAATGATACTGCAACAGCTTTGTTGTCTGTCTGGAAATTCTGGGTGTTTGTTCTCTGATCTATCTTTTCACCAGTCAGGATAGCCACCAGAGGTTTATGATCCATTTTCACCGTGAACCTTGCACCCCAAATATACGGTTTGAATTTCTATTTGGGTCACCAACATGCCAGCAACTCTATTTCTATAGTGGAAACTTGGGCTTCTGCATCCCTCAACACCCTATAGGTATAACTAATGATGTTTTATATATCACCATTACACTGTGTAAGAACATCCCCCAGACCATGGTTACTAGCATCAACAGTGAAGCAAAATGAAAGCTTTGGATCAAACGGTTTGAGAATATTTGAACTGGCTATCTGTTTTTTCACCCACTCAAAGGAATCCTGGCATGTGGCATCCCACACAAAGGTCACATCCTTCTTCAGGGGAACAGTAAAAGATCTGATGTTTGAAGCATAATTTGGGAAGATAAAAGCATAGCATTCACACATGCCCATGAATGATTTGGGACTATCAGTAGGGGTCAGTACATTAATTATTGCGCTAACCGAACCGGGCTTTGGTTCATTGCCATCTCCAGATACAATTTGCCTCAAATACTTAACTCAGTTTTTAAAGATTTCACACTTCTCAATTTTAAGAACCACGCCTTTTTCCAGAAAAATGGTTAACACTTTATCAAAAATGCCCTTGTGCTCCCCCTGAGTTGCCACAGATATCAAAACATCGCCTTGAAATGCGGCTGCTCCTCTTATGTCTCTAAATACCTGGTACATTATTCTTTGGAACACAGATGCCACTGGGGCTAACCTGAATGGCATCCTGCAATATTAGAAAGTTGTAATGGGAGACACGATAGCTGTATAATACCTGGACTCTGGTTCTAATACAACATGGTGGTACACTGAGGCCAGGTCTAATTTTGAGAACCACTTCGCACCAACCACCAAAGCGAGCAGATCTGATATTTTAGGAAGAGGGTGTGAATTGACCCAAATAGCCTTGTCAAGCCTACGTAAGTCCATGCAAACTCTCATTTCACCCTTCCGACGACCAGAGGTGACAGCCATTGGGACAATTCTATTGGCTTGATGATTTCGTTGTCACAGAACTTCATCAATTCTTTCTCATGATCCTCCCTAATTAAAAAAAGAAACACTACGTAGTTTGTGTTTCACCAATATAGACCCTTCTTTGACTCTCATTTTGTGCTGGAAACCTTTAATTGTTTCCAGTTCATCAGAAAACACTGTGGGGGAATTTTGCAAAGTTCTCTCCAACTATGGAGACTTGGTCTTTGGTGCCAGGTCTCAAGACCCTCTTGAACAGACCTTGGTGAAACCACCCCAAAATACACAACCCTTTGACCACCACATATATTTTAGCAAACATTTTCCTTTTCCTAAAAATCAGAACATCTTCAAAAAAACCTTAAGGCCCGATAAGTCTCCCTTCCTAGGATACTGGTGCAGAATCAGGGGGTTCTAAGATTGTCCCCAGCCAAAGCTCATTGAACTTGTGTGACCATAGTTATTCTCGCTCCCAAATTCACTAACAGTTTTACAGATCGGTCACCCACCAGGATTTCAGCATATGGGTCCACACAGGTTGCATCATGATAGCATGATTTCCCCAGGTTAGCTACTACATTGCTACCCCTACCTGTCTGCTTCATCAAGCTCTGACACACTTTGGTGCCAATTACGATCCGGTACGAACCGTCGGTCGGAGCGTTTTCCCCGTCCGACTCGTACCCGGTCGTAAAACTTTACAAACATGGAATTACGATTCGCACGGAAACACCATTTCCGTACGAATCGTAAAAAACACCGACCGACGAAAATATACATACGAATGTGATCCGGGAATGCTGCGACGTGACGTCGGGACGCTTTCAGGCAGCGTTTCACGACCCAGGAATTACGATTCGAACCGACAGCAGTCCGGACGGCAATATTTTCACGGCACCCAAAAAGTGCCGCAAAAGCGAAGTACGGCGCGAATCGACCAGAGTAGGTGGCTCGGTACGCACCGTACCCCCCCCCCCCGCCCCCGTAGGTACGCGCCGACCCCCCCCAGCCCCCGTAGGTACGCGCCGACCCCCCCCCAGCCCCCGTAGGTACGCGCTGACCCCCCCCAGCCCCCGTAGGTACGCGCCGACCCCCCCCAGCCCCCGTAGGTACGCGCTGAACCCCCCTGTATGTACACCCGTGTACGTGTCGAACCCCCCCGTGTACATTCGAGTCGAACCCCCCGTGTATGTACGGTGCGTACCCCCCCGTGTATGTACGGTGCGTACCCCCCGTGTACGTTCGAGTCGAACCCCCCCGTGTACGTTCGAGTCGAACCCCCCCGTGTACGTTCGAGTCGGACCCCCACCCGTGTATGTACGGTGCGTACCCGGGGGGGTTCGACTCGAACGTACACGGGGGGGTACGCACCGTACATACACGGGTGGGGGTCCGACTCGAACGTACACGGGGGGTTCGACTCGAACGTACACGGGGGGGTTCGACTCGAACGTACACGGGGGTACGCACCGTACATACACGGGTGGGGGTACGACTCGAACGTACACGGGGGGGTTCGACTCGAACGTACACGGGGGGTACGCACCGTACATACACGGGTGGGGGTCCGACTCGAACGTACACGGGGGGTTCGACACGTACACGGGTGTACATACAGGGGGGTTCAGCGCGTACCTAAGGGGGCTGGGGGGGGGTCGGCGCGTACCTACGGGGGCTGGGGGGGGGGGTCGGCGCGTACCTACGGGGGCTGGGGGCGCGTATGCGGGCACGTCTCCATGGTTGCTATGGGAGTTCGGTGCGGACGGTGATTTTTCCATCCGGTTGTAACCTCGGACGCACGGGATGGATCGTGATTCCTCGGTCGGACTTCACCTTTCACGTTTGTACGGTAAATCGTCCAAGGACGTGTCGGACACATTTTCCGACCCGAGGACGTGTGGGGAATGATTCCCAATGCGGTTCGTATGGACTTTTTACCATGCGAATCGTGATTGCCAGTTCGTACGGCACTTGTACGATTCGTACGGTAAAAAGACCGGATACGAGTCGCACGGGGATATTTTTTACCGGATCGTGATCGGCACCTTTATGTGATGCATTACCATATCTGAAACACATGCTTGTTTGTTTAAAAAACCTTTTTTATGATCTAGTAACATCTTTGGTATAGATGTCCTTAATGTTGTTTTTCCTTTTCTGACATATATTATTTACAACCTCTGTTTTTTTCTCTTCCAGTTCTTTCACAGAAATCTGTGATGTTTCTATGGTCTTAGCTATATGTAATGATTCTTACAGAGTTGGATTAGTTAAAGACAATAGTTTTTGTTGACTTGTTTGTACAAAGGCAGATAAATTGGTCTCGAACCACCTGATCTGTACAATTTGCAAAATGGCAATCAGCCACCAGTCTCCTGAGTGCTGACACATACATATCAACATTTTACCCCGCTCGTTGTTTTCTCATGAGGAATTTGTGTCGCAAAACCACTATGCTAGGTTGAACATCGAAACGCAGCTCTAGTTTCTTTACATAATCTGTATATTCATCTAGTGGTTCTTCATCTACTCCTCCCACCTCAGGTAAGTATTTAAAAAATGGTACACCCCTCAAATCCTAAAGAATGGAACACTAAAAACTTTTTTTTCATTCTGGCCGAAACCTTGAAGCCCTGATTGCACCTAAATAAGTCTTGAAAGCTTCAAATCAGTTTCTCCACACCACTGGGGTACCCCAGTTGACTTCAGAAATGGTGGTGGCGGATTTACAGATTGCATTATGGTAAACCACACCCAGACATGGAGTGGTATTCTGTTTTTTGTCTTTATATTATTTCTTTGCATTTTTTAGTGTTGCACTTTGCTGTTTGATATTTACTATTTTCTGAGCACTAGATAAAGAAAAAAAACACACAAGCAATCCTATAAACATGTAAAAAAAGAAAATATGGAAAGGTCAAGTGAAGTTAGGCAAACAAGAGGCAAGATGAAAACGTCCATCTCACACCAACAATTTATGTTTTACATATTATTACTGAGATGCTATCAATGGTGTACACATTGTGTAAAAGGCCTTAGTGCAAAGAAGGAAATGCGCCCCCTGGACACTGAAATGATAAATAAAGCAATAATCAGGGTTGAGTGGGCCCTCAGGCCCCAATGCCTTTGTGCCTGCTTCACCAATGGCAGCCTTGCCCCTGGATACTGTTCCCTTTTGACATAAGTCTTTCATATTTGTCTGATCTCCATAGGTCACGGCAGCGGGTTACTTCACACTCTTCTCCCTCTTATGGTAAGCAGAACACATCTTTTTGTGGATTGAGGTTAACTCTATAGTGTTCTGGGGTTATTGGTTTGTTGCTCTGGCTTCTCAGTTTCTCATTGACCAGTGATCCGCTCCCTTCTAATGGCACAAATCATCTTGTTTAATATACATTCTTTTAAAGTCATCTGATCTGTCTTCCTCCTATTCATCTTTTGTCCCTCGGGAACACTTGATCTGTTTCAGTAAGATCACTTCCATTTTACCCATTGTTTTTGGCTAAATCTGCAGTTTCTGTATAGCACTGAAACCTGGGAATCTTGGGCCTGATATATGAAACCTTTTTGCGGTTGCAAAAACTGCGATTTTGAGTTGGGGACCACAGAAAGGTTTTTGGCCATGTACAAAACACATTTAAAGAGTTGATAAAGATTCACCGACTTTTAAAATGGTATTGCAACTGGATACCAATTGGGTATTTGGAATGGGCATGTTTTGAGAGTCCCTTTCAAATACCTAATTGATACAAGATGTGGCAATGGTCTGCCACTGCAATTCCAGTTACAAACCATTGACAACCTGATTGTCAAGATGAGGTGTTAAGCTGTTTGCAAAAGAGAAAGCTCCTCTTTTGACCCCTTCCCTTTGTGAACTAGGGCAAACCTTTTAGGGGGAGTATTCAGGGGTCTAAAAGCATTTCTCACTGAAAGTTAAAAAATAATATTTTAAAGCAGTTCAGTTTGCTATAAAAAAATGTCCACTGCAGATGCCTCATATCCAGGGTAGCAATCTTTGAGCAGAATGTATTAAAATAAACCAAAATGCATTTATCGATTGCCTTCTCAGATGCACACAGCCATTGCAGCCATCTTTTAAAGCATTTAAATATAGTATAAAATCTGTTCCAAGATGGCTAATGGGAATGCATATGCATTTGTTGCAAATATTGAAGCAAACAAAATGCTTTGGCAAAGCCAAATGATTTCACTAATGAGACCTGCTGGCTTTTTCAGTGATTGTTTCCAAAATATCCCATCTACAGCGGATCTTTTTTTTTTTTCTTTCTTTTTTTTTCTTTCGATATAGTTTTTATTGTTTTTTTTACAACATATAACATGTAATCGTCAAAGCTTTGTCGTTACAGGGTGGCAGCCCAAACTGGCTGTGTTAGTTGTAGTACAGTTTCAGATTATATATGCTTGACTGTCCCCCTATCCACTGTCACAGTAAGGGAAAAGGAGAGAGTGAGAAGGGAAAGGATAGGAATTAAGGTAGAGAGAAAAAGAGATAGCATACCAGAAGTTTACTTTCTTCTCGATAGTTTCTTGACCCAGTGGGTGTGTGCTTTAGAGCCGATTGTTTCGTTCTTTTAGTACTATTCAAGGCGGATCGTATGGGTCTAGGAACTTGTCCAAGGACGCCCACATTCCCCTGCAGGGTTGTCTCCATGGTGAGTTTCGTAGGGCAGTTGTGCCAGCGTCTCTAGGGTACGTCACCCAGTTGAGCCAGCCCTTGAAAGTTGCCTTGGAAGTGTCTTTCCATTTGGTGAGTACTATTTTAACTGCCGCTGTTAGTAGGAGATCCAGTCGGTCTCTGTCCTGTTGTGAGTCTAACTCTGTTGTCATAAATGCAGTGGTTAGGGTTGCAAATTCTGCTTTTAGTGTGCATCCTAACGTTTTATTTATGAAGGTGAAAATCTTCTCCCAGAATTCATTAACTTTGGGACAGTGGTAGATAAGGTGTGCCAGGTCCCCCTTTTCCTTGTCGCAATTCCAGCACTGGTCATTATCCCTCAGGCCCAGAGTCACCAGGCGAGCCGCGGTCCAGTAAGTTTTGTGTAGGAGCCAGAATTTTGTCAGTGCTAAAACCGGGGAGATTTTGTTTTGCATGGGGGAGGTCCATAGCAGGTGGAGTTCTTTCACGCTGAATGTAGAACTGAGTGGTTTCTCCCAGTATGTGATTGTTTTGTCATTAAGTTTGGTCGAGCTGGGTCGTAGTAGTCTGTATAGGGGTGATACCTGATGGCCTATTCTGTTGAGATTCGCCATGTATTGGATGATTGAGGGCTTGTGCTTAGTGAGTTTCGCTTTGGACAGGGCTGTTATGATTTTAAGGAAGTTGTACAGTTCTATGTCTGGTAAATTGTGCTTTGTTTTTAGCATGGCGAAAGTGGAGAGGCTTTCCCCCTCCTCCAGCTGAGCTGGGTAGGAGATACCTAGTATTTTTCATGAATCTATGGATAGCAGTTCCCCCTGTATTTTATCTTTGTGTTTGCCCACAGTGATTCCCACCTTGAGTCATTCTTGTTGCCTTGTAAACCTCCTCAGACTTAACTTTTAATGGCATTCTCACTTTCATGAAAATACTTTGCAAAAGACTGAGTGAAGAGCGTGAGAAATAACACGTGTTCAGGAACCCTGAGACCCTTTACTTTATCTACTATTATTATAGTGTAGCACTTATTCATAGAAAGTACTTTCAACACATATTTATCCCTCTTTTTCCCCATCTTCGGCATTTTCTCTCTCTTTAATCAGATCAGTTACCTCGCACTGCAGACCATGCAGTTTTCTTTTTTAACCTCTCCTGTGTTACTGGGATTTTCTTGCGTTCTAAAGCATTCTATATCATGTGTCCTATTCCTGTACACCAAGTCACTCTTAATCAATTATCTTCCTATTTGCATGTTAATGCTCTTTTTTTGCTACTTCAGTCTGAGTTTCATTGTGGTCACTACATGGATATTTTTTTTTTCCAGTTGTTAATTCTACAACATTGTCACAGCATGATGAACTACCTTTTCATTATTCGTCTCTTTCTTCTATCTGAGGTTTTCAACATATTGATCCAGGCATTTCTGTCTCTAATTGCGGAATTTTTAGTACACCTCTGTCTCAGATCTCCCGTTCCTTCTTCTGTTATTTATTCTTCCAATGGCACTGTCCCAGATTGCCTAACTGTGATTGTCTTGCTCAACACTTCCCTCTGTGTTGAACTCCCTGCCTACTCTCCTGCTGCTCCAGGTTTTACCATCCACTAAATTCATCTCATCGCCCATCTACCACTTATAACTACTGTCTATTTGACTTCTCTTTGTTGGCTGTCATTTGGTCCTTGAATGTTCTCATTTCTTTTCATCACCTTTAAATGCATCCACGAGCATGCCCCTCTTAACTTTCATCACTTTCCCCAATACAGTGCTCATTTGGCCTTTCAGTTTATTTGTCTTTCCCCCAACTTCCTTACACTCAGATGCGCTGTGTTAATTTATCTGCCATAGTCTTGACTCCGTATCCATTCATAGGTTTCTGTATGGTTGTATTATTTTACTGATTCAACTGTGCAGTGTTTTGGTGAAAGTATACTAAAAAAGAAAATGATCCGAAAAAAAACTCAAGTCACATGCTGAGCAAACGTCAGGTTTAGATTAGCCATCTGGCCAGACTGAGAATGCAAACCAGCCCTGGCAATTAAGTTAGACTGGCCGCTAGGGGAGGAGGATGGGGGGGGGCTAGGGCACTGGTGGGAAACACTGCTGCTGCTTTTGGCATTTTGTTATGGGGGCTGATATTGCAGCACAGCCGCAAAACCGTCCCCCGTACCAAAACCGGCTCCCACCATTCCAAAACCAGCCCACCGGGAAAACGCCCGGTGCCAGCTACCACCAGTCCAGCCCCGTTAGTCATAGGTATAGTTGGAGAATAATCTATACAGGCCACCAAACCACTCACCTAGTTGTAGCATGGCTGTGTGCAGTGATTATCTTTAGTAGAGGAGAGATACAATAATACGTTACCCATGCACAAATAATTGTGGAAAAATGAAAACACTAAGCCTCTGCTATCACAAAGGGCGCAGGTGGAAATGCCTTGCTTGTGTGCAGAAAGAAGTGAACCTGATGCCCTCTTGGGTAGGGGTGGAGTGAGGACATGCTCAATGTGGCGTGGAGTTAAATCTTATGCCCATTGCACCTTCAGTGGCCCTATAAAAGAAAGTGGCCCTGAAGGCACAATGGACAAAGCCCACTTCTTGTGAAAACAGGACTCATTTGTATTATAGATAGGGCTGCAAACTCTTGTTCAGCCCCTCCATAATAAGTGATGCACCAGGGTACATTTTGCGCTAGTGCAATCATAAAGGGGTGTTCCCTCATTTGAAGGGGGGGGGGGGTGGTCTTTTCAACAATGGCATATTAGAGACATGGGTATAGATGTAAAGAAGCTGTTGTAATGTGCACTGACTGTGTTTCACATAGAAGTGATGTACAGTTAGTGCAGCTCCCTTTATGGAACCACTAGAGAGTGGAGTTTGGTGGTCAGAGGGACAACCACAAGCATCCTAAAGGCATCCCACTGCAGGTGGAAATAGTAAAATGCTTCCCCCATGCAAAGGGATGCATTTGTTATGTTATGTTAAAATCAATTTGTAGACCGCATCTATCACACCGAAGAGCATCATGGTGCTAAGCGGATAACTTTGACAGGCAGGTAACTTAGTCTAGTGAGATGGTATGAAATGAGTCCTCTGCATAGTGCATCTGGGCCTTCCTGAAAAGTGTTTCTGATTGGATGAGGTTAAGGTTGTTCAGAAGTTGGTTCCAGGCCTTGGATCCAAGCACTGCAATTGATTCCCCCCCTTTAGAGACACATATGAAAGCCGGGTGTTTTTGTACATTTGCGCTAGATGATCTGAGAGCAAGGTGTGGTACATAACACGCAAATTTGGGCCGAAGGTATTGGGGGCCTGAGGAATTAAAGATTCTAAAGGTAATTATCAGGATCTTGAACAGAATTCTTTTGCGGATTGGTAGCCAATGTAGTGCTTCCAGTGCAGCAGCTGCTGATGACCTGCTGGACCATCGTAGTACTAGTCGGGCTGCAGCATGTTGTACCATCTGTAGTTTGTGTCTGACCGACTTGTTTGCTCCTGCATAGAGGCTGTTGCAGTAGTCCAGTCTGGATGGTATTAGTGCCACCTTGACTGCCTGTCTCGCCATACTGGGAAGTAAATCAAATAACTTTTTAAGTGATTTTATCAAGTAGAATCAAGTACCAGCCACTGCTAAGGATTGCTGGTGGAAGGATGGTGCGGAGTCAAATTTGACCCCCAGATTCCTTGCTACTGTTACTGTGTTGGGGGAGAAGGGGTGTCAGAAGGCCACCATAGACTAGGAGAAAATCTATTCCCTTTCCCCAATGGCATGATTTCTGTTTTTTATGAATTACATTTTAGGTGGTTGGCTTTCATCCAGTGAGACAGTGACAGATTTTCCTCCGCCCGTATGGTATCTTTATCTAAGACCAGGATTAGTTGCATGTCGTCTGCATATGACATGGTCTCAATGTTGAAAGATGATATCAGACTGAACAGTGGGGCCATATAGACATTAAAAAGCACTGGGCTGAGGATGGACCCCGGAGAGCAGAGGTTTATCTGCTGACTGGTATTGACCAAGAGTACTGACTTGCCTACGGCTTTGAAGGAGCGATTTTAGCCATGCTAGGGCGAGATGAGCGATACAGTGGGATTCCTGACAGTCCAAGAGAATGGTATGTGAAACCGTACCGAAGCCAGCAGATAGGTCTAATAAGACCAACACAGCATTCTTTCCCTGGTCAAGGGCGGCTTTAAGGGATTCAGCAGTATACAGGAGGGCTGATTCCGTGGAGTGCAGAGGCCTGAATCCTGATGGATTGGGGCGTAAGATATTTGCTACTTCCAGGTAAGGCATGAGCTGGGAGTTAAGTACTTTTTCAGTGATATTACTTAGACATGGGAGTAGGGAGATGGGTTGGAGATTGGTGAGGGTGGAAGGATTGGCAAGTTGTTTCTTTTGGAGAGGTTTGACCGCTGCAAATTTCCATTCATTGGGAACTTCAGCTAGTTACAGAGAGGCATTTATTATGTCGTTGATGACTGGATTAACAGTATCTATCATAGCATGTAGGATTAAGGGGGGGCAAAGGTCAAATAGAGAACCTGATTTTACAGCAAGGATGGCATGGCGAGTTTGGTGTAGGCTAATAACTTGAAAAGCTCGAAGGGATGGTCTGTTGTTTCTTAACTCGATATTAGCGTTAGTGGGGGGGACAGGGGTACTGGAAAGTTGTGTTGTAGTGACTGGATCTTCTGTTCAAAATAGTCCGCCATGCGGTCACAGAGGGACTGTGATGGGGGGGATCTCTGATGTGGGATTGGTAAAGGAGTTGACTATCTTAAAGGTAGTTTTTTGGTTTGAGTTAGCCAGTTTAAGCATTTCAGTAAAGTATGATTTTTTGGCCGTTTTAATTTGTTGATGGTAGTTTTTAAGAACCGCTTTAAATTGGTTAGTTCAGCTTGTTCATATTTTTGTCGCCATCTACATTCTAGGTTTCTGCAGTGGCTGTGAATTCCTTTCAGGTTTTGGGTGTACCATGGAGAGGAGGGTTTTTAGACAGTCCGTTGTTTTGTGGGCCAGGGGATGCAAAGCGATCCCTCAGAGTGGACATTCACTGCGTGAAGCATTGGCTGTCCACTGCTGGAACTCTGACAGACTAGGCCTACAAGTTGAAGCTTCTAGATTGAGATTGGAAGGGCAACCATGACATTCCACCTGGGCTTGATGTTTTAAGTAATGGGGATGTGGCCCTTGAAGTTTTTTGTGCGCTGGTATCCAACTTCTAGAGGTATAAGCTTGCCTTCTCCAAAGCGATGGCACAAACTGTCACAGTTCATGCCTTTGCTGAATACATTTTATTTCTTTGTGCTGCCCTGGTCTGCGCCAGGTGCTCCTGTTGGTTTGAACTTGTTCCTTGTGTTAACTCTTTTGAAAGACAGTATAAGGGGGGAAAACACAATACAACTCTAAAAAAAAGACATATAAGCAATGTAATTAGCAATAAATGTGTGATAAATAAAACCACTGGAATACTGCCACCAGCACCAATCAATATATACATGAAAGTACACAAAGCAGAATCATTCAATACTCAGTCCAGGTTGAAACGTTTTACTTGCCACTGGCTCTCCTTAAGTCAAATCTGTTTGAAAATTATTTTATGGAAAGATTTGTGGATGGTTTGATATTCACCCTTATTCAAAACACTGGATACCACATAAAAGGCTCATTTGTATTCAAGTAACTAATAATACCTTCCCACTACTTGTCCTAAATGCACTGTTGAAAATGCTGAGCGAACTATTGTACAGATCTGATCAATGGACAATACACATCTGCCAAAGTGATGAATTCTGCTAGATTTAGTAGCCAATGACGTGATATTATGCAAGTCATTTGTTGCCTTATTTAACTTCACTTTTTTCTGTGGTTGTGATCACCTTGCCATTGCAGTGGATACTCTTAGGAGTTGTAGCATGAGACAAATGGAACTGCTGGATTCACCTTTAATTATTATAGACTATATTACCCAATACTGTATATGGATCTTTGGTGAGACATTTCTAAAAACTTTTCTGTGATTCTCATTTGGTATTTTTCAACCATGTACGCACGTGTTATGGTTGATCACGGTTATGCTCAAATACTATTGGCACTGTTGAAATTTGACCCAACAGTGAGCTTAGAACCAATGGATATTTTTGAAAGAAATTGAACCACCAGCCAGATTTCATCCTTATTGTGCTTATAAAGTGGGGAGAGGGGTTAAGGGGGTGGGGGAAGTAAATGCAGGTCAGTTTGTAGCTGGAAGTTCTTGCATGTGATTTTCTCCTTAGCTTGTCTTCCTGACACATAGGCCAAGTTATACATTTATTTTTTTTGTCTCTTCATGTAGCGCCTTACTTAGGACACCTATGTCGTAGAGTTGATAATTCACAGATGTGCGGCAACATTTCTCATGTGGGAAAGTCCACACAAACTAACCAAATATGGTGCATCTTTGACAGATGATCACTTGTAACGACTGCTTCCCTAGCTAAAAACTTCGAAGGTGTTTGTCCTCCATTACTGTTACTCACCGGGAAAAAAGGTTTTGTTTAGTGTTTGATCTGTTCACACACTGCCGACAGAACCCATTTGTTGTCACAGGAGCACTGAAAGCATATTCAAAACCACATTTACATTTCAACAGCCAAGTGACAAATCTCACAATACACCACAGCCAACATTGTAATATTTACACATTTAAAAATAAATTAATTTGTGAGGAATCTATTCTTCAGAATGTTTACAATTGATTAATTTACCACTACGTTACTACACCACTCTCCTGTTATCATTTTTAAATTGTTTAAAGAGACATAGAAATCCCGAAAACTAAAGTTCTCTAATGTTAAAAAATCCTTGGTAAAAATAGACAAACATAAATCATCATTGATCACACTAGCATGATCATTACAGGATTATGGTAAAATTAATATTTACCAGTGTGGACATAAGAAATTAATCCTTGAGTAACATCGAGCTGAGAAAATCTGTCAGCCATCATGCCTGATTTCTGCATCATCCCGTACACTGGGGTGCGAGCAATCATATACGTCAGCTTAGCGTCATCACTGTCTGCATCAGTCGCATAGAGATATTCAGCTGTGATGAGAACACGTCCCCCTTCTGGACACTCAAGGCCCGATTTTAATTTTCCATGTAGCTCTGGTGGTTCATCATTGACTGGGGTGATCTTAATTTCACAAATAGGGGAGGAAGGTGAGAAAATTGTCAGTGCAATTCACAGGTTATCATTACCCAACTAGTTTGGAAGCCAAGGTATTAAAAATCACAATAAAGTGCTAATTAAAGGCTATAAACTGCAGCTGAGAAGATTGTTTCTTGCAGTGTTTAGATGTACACCTCTTCATTATCAGGCAAGGCCAGTTCTACAGCCAAGCAATAAAAGGCTCCCTAATGCCCCACCAGCAGGCACAACCAACCAAACATCACTTATAAGCAGCAGACGTGGCCTCATTATCAACTGAATGGTTGCAAATGGATATTTGTGGTTCTAAATCAAAATGAATTTAAGAAAACCTGTTCTGGAGAAACTTACTCCATGAACATGTTTCCTTATTTTTTTCAAACAAATAGCAATCACTGAGTGTCAAATCCATCATGATAAATGTCCTTAATCGGTACAAAATTCCCAACAGTCGCCCTCTTTTTTCAAGGAGGACATAGATGTCTTTTTACTCTTTTATGAGGGAAATCAATGTAGTCTCCTACTTCCTATCTTTGTTTACCTTCTTTTTTAAACCTTACCATCTCCTTGTTTTTCTTCCTTCCTGTCTTTATCCCTGGTTCCTCTCCTCTACCACCATAATTTTTCTTTACCCTTGTTCTCAAATCATGTCTTCATCTAAGAACTTACACATATATCAATACCCTTGTACTTCTGCTTATAACAATGTCATAGTAGCTATACCCCTACTTATACCCTTTATTATTAGACTTACTAATACCAGAACTAGTACACTGGCTCTCACAATGTTCTATCTTCCCTAGTACCTGCTTATATTGTAGTTCCCATAGCCAACCTCATTATCACTACCCCTAGTTATACAATAGTACAAAAATCCTCTCTAGACACTAGTATCAGTATCACCACATACCCCATTTTTCACTTCTATTACTTATATCCTCATACCTCTAATCCTACCTGTACCATAATATATATATCATGTATATATCATAGTATTAGAGCTCCTTCGTATTTCCATGCGCCTATGTCCAAACTATACCCAAGTACACCTATGCCTATTTAGACCCTAGTACTTATACAGCTGCCTATACCCTTGCACATATATAATTTTCCTATACTGTAGTTTGTATACCACTGCCTAAACCCTTCCTCATTACCATTATAAATTCTTATTTTTCTCCTTACCTTTTCTCCTTGCCATTGCTTTGTCACCCTTGTCACCATTTCCTTGTGTTAGTCTTGCCCATTTTTTTGCAAGGAAATGTGTTTTCCTCACCGTACAAAGAAGTCTAGGGATTAATATGAACTAATAAAACAATAGCCCCTGATTCAGTTTAACTCATAAGTACCAGAACTTCACAGGAAATAAACTATAATTGTCAATATTTGAAAATGGGGACAAAACGTAAAGGCAAATTATATTATTTTAGACAAATTGTAATAGTCATCCTATAAAAGGTCTTATAAATTCATTGAAAACACTTCCTCATAGAAAAATATAGGAAAAGAAAATGCAAAGAATTTAAGGAAGATGATGAACTTATTCCACATGCCCAGAGAAGGACCTAACATAAACAGAATAAGAAAATGTGATTTTGGTGTGTATGTTACAGTTTGCATGGGGGTTACATTTTACATGGCTGTTACCCATTTACATATTTAGAGGTTAATCATTTCAATAATGTATTCCTTAATTCACTATATACACACATAATTCAAAAGGCACATAAGTGAAGGGGAAATGTATTTACTTTCAAGTAATCTTGCTCAAATCACATCTTCAACCACACCTTAAATATATTAATATTTCTATTTAATCCCCGTCCTGCTCTATGCGGACAGCGCGGTTCTCCTAGCGTGGACATCCAAAGGGCTCCAGGGTTTGATAGACGGCTTTGTTTCCTTTATGGAGAACCTAGATCTGTCCTCTAATTTAACTAAGTCCTACATCATGGAAGTAGGGAAAAAAACAAGTAAAAACTATGTTTATTCGATTGGTTCCCATCACCTGGGAAAGGTGCACTCCTTTTCTTATTTGGGGATACTATTTGACAGTCCCCTTAATTTAAGGCCCTTCTAGAAGAGAAATGCCGCACATTAGTGAGCTGCTCTGGGTCGATCATGAACTTTTCACGAAGGTTGGGCCGTTGGTTCCCGGAGCAAATACTGAGATTATATAGCTCTAAATGTTGTGCCAAAATTCTTTATGGAAGCGAGGTATGGGGTTTTATTGACACGCAGCATCTGCAGACCGAGGAAAACAAGTACCTTCGGCGCCTACTGAAAGTGCCTCTGAGCACACCGTCCCACATCATTTATGAAGAACTGGGTGTCAGTTATGTTGGAGATAGGCTGAAAGCCAAACCCCTAACCTGTTGGGCCAAAATATGGGCAAATACAGAGGCCTCATTTAGTAAGCAGATTATAACAGACTGCCTTGCCTGCGACCGGGGGCTGAACATCCCATGGCTTAAGTATGTAAAGGAGACTTTAGAAGCCATGGATGCGCAGATCTTTTTGATAACCCCACTAAAATGTCAGTGCATGACAAGACCTTGGTGCAAGCCCGGTTCCAGAAGCATGTTATATCATGCAGGGAAGATAGGGAACTGGTTAAACATAGGTTAGAGAACATCTCCTGACTAAATCATGTTTGGGTATCGAGCCCTATTTATCTTATTTCCATAATGCCCATGATAGATTTATAATGACACGGTTTAGGCTCAATCTATTGCACCACATACTAGCTGATCCGGCAGGATACACAACGTCCATAGAGTTGAAGGGTCCGTGTGGCTGCGACCATCGGTCTCCTTTTTTATTCACTACCTAGGAGTTTGTTTTTAAAAAGTATTCTAAAGACTTCTAGATTTAAACATGCAAAGGTGGCCCTGTTATTTTTAAAATTGTCTACAGGCACACTGACCCTGTTCTGCACTGTAAACTTTTTAAGGGCAGCCATCAGACTCAGAAACACAAGAGGTACCAGATGAACAAATTGTGATGGGAGCGAATATATATAACTTCTAAGCTGTCAAATTATTATGTTTCTCTCTTAATTTTGATGTTTTTTATATGTACCTTTGTGGCCCGTGATGTTAGCCTCTCATTGGTTTTTAATATGAATTTCTTAATATGAATTTCATGTGATAAGGGGTTCCCACTCATGGAAGGATCGAATAGGTATTATTTTAAGCTGTTGATTGTTTTGTTTTTATATTATGATGTATTTGATCTGCACTTTTATGGTATTTTTTTTATACCAAATAAAGTATTATTATTATTATTATTATTATTATTATTTAATCTTATTAAAAAAAGGAATGTTATGGACTGTAAGACTAATATATTATTATTCTATTACAAGTAAATGATTTATGTTGTTTCTCTCTAATTTATTCCAGTTCAAAAAGTACTCAAATTGATTAATTTTAGTGCAAAATACCAGAACATTTAATAGTCCATCCGCTATGCATGGACTAGACACATACGCAGTCAGTATGAGACTTTTTTCGTTGTGGTTGAAAACAACAAGGAACAACAGTTCTCACCTCTTACTATGCTTTGTAATTTAGGCCGCTCTCAATAAAAACCAGACTTACTGTTACATTTACATTTACATTTACATTTTTTTTAGAGACTGCATCCTGCAGTTGTACTTGTCATTAAGATCAATTGCCGTAAGAGACACCTTGAAGCAAAACCATTCCATTAATTCAATACTATGCATTCTATATGGATCTGTTTCATTTGAAATGTGCTGCAAATGTAAAATTCTAAACATTATTTTTCTCCAACACTGTCCTCCTTGCTCAGATAGGAGATGACTACTCTGATCCTTTTTAGTAAATAACATTGTTGGACCTTTATATACCGTAGTTCTTGAGTGGATACAATAACAAGGCTTTTTATATGGACATCAGAAATTGCCCTTTCATATTTTACCTCTGACACAGTCTCTGAAATAGAGGGCCACTTTTTCTAGTGGCGCAAGGTCCAAGGCTGTGGCCAGTGAGGGTCCCTCAGAGTTTGATATACCGTTGTCAGGCTCCTGCTGAAGCTGTTGGTTTTGGTGCAAATAGCTGGACAAACCTAGATTTCAATCAACCATTCACTCAAAAAGTAAGCATTTGTTTAGCACAGCACCTTCACCTCTAGGGGTATCTGGGTGCTGGAGATTTCATGGTGCTGCCCCAGTTGGATAGATTTTTCACATTAGTCCAGTGCAAAGTGTTTTCACCACGAGGTCCACTGAACCAGTTTTCATTGTGCCTAAAAGCTTCAAGCGGTGTGAACCATGGATGAGTTTTTGAGTGTGTCCTCTCGTCCAGCAGGAGTGAGGAATCAGGTTCTAACAGAGCCTTCTTCCAATGATATCTTCCCAGGCCCAGGAATGTTTTGAGGATGAGGTGGTGACATGTTTATGCTGTGCACTAACCAGTGATTGGAGAAATTCTACCAATTAGTTCTAACTATTTTCTCACAGCCTTATACCTTCTTTAGATGCACATCCTCTTTGCCTTACTGTACAATTATTCATAAGTCTCTGTTTCAATATGGCAGAAGCCAGCTGCCACCAGGCTGGACATGTATAAAATGTTGACTGAATGTTAAACCGTAATGTGAAATGTACAGAGAGTGAAAAACTGTTTCCGTACGTCATTGGTGATAGCTTAATGTTGGCCACACACACTGCATTTACATTCTACTTGGGGTGAGCTTCTATATCAAATTCTCTGTCTATGTAGTTTACACTGGGGATTCATTTAATAATTTTATCATATTGAAATCTGTGCCTATATTCGCCATTTATTTCTTCTTCATACATATGTGCTGTGGTTGTCAGGTCCTTGCTGTTGTCCACTACTGTGATACAATTGAAAGGATGTCTATCCAAATGTATGTGTTAAATGTCCATGCTGGCTAGACTTCACCAATGTACCTGCTTCTTAATCGCTAATTATTATTCTACACTTATAGCTTTGGAAAACATTCCATAATCCAATGGGGAGTTTTCATTTTTGTATGTGTAGCCATATGTAATGCTGTAGTTCTATTCAGTGAAATACCATATATCACAACACAATGCTCTAACAGCTATTAGTACTAGATCAATGCCTTAAATATGTAATTAGTTTACCTCTTGAAGTTTATGTTTTTAGTTTTTAATCCAATTCCCAAGTGGTGTTCCACATCATAAACCCATTTTAAGATTACATCAATGAATCTACTCATGCTCCAGAAATGTCAACACATCAACAATAATGTAGAGTATATTTTCCAGTATGTTTGTATGTGCAAGTTTACTTATGAAAGCGCCATACGCTTTCCCTTCACGTTTCCTACCAACATTGCTAGAGCTAAAGAAATCCTAACATAAAAGCACAGTTATTATTCTTGGAAGAAACTTAGAATAAGCCGAACACAACTTCTTGCACTCCATAATTTGACCAGGAATACATACAGAATTGAGTAAAGAGATGCACTTCATTTGGACAACATTCGCGATGAGGAGGTTACACAGAAGACAAAGAAACACGCTAGATGGAACTACTGAGGCCTTCTTCCAAATAATACATGTATCAACATGAACAGAGTTTACACTTCTCTGTAGAAACACAAAGACCATCATCTTAACAACAGTACTCTTTATTGATTTGCACTGCAGTTGAACTTTCACCACTAGGCGTCCCAAATACCCTCATTTTGGGGTTTGCCTTTGGCTAGCTAGCTTGAAAGCACAATGTTCCATTGTTTTATACCACAAGTCCTATATACAATTTTTTTATGTAAAATTGAAGGCTGTTAGTTGATGGCTGGTTTTGTCTTTGTTGGTACATAACCCCATTAATTAGAAGATTTGGAAGACCTCCTTGATATGTGGCAGTGCAGAAGAATATCCACTTACAAACCATAAACATAAAGAGTGAGAAACACAGTGCAACCACACAAACATCAAGTAGAGTGCTTTGGAATGCAGGAAGTGGATGTATGATGTTACAATGCATGCTTTTACAACGCATGCTGTTACAACGAAATTTTTACAATGCAAATGCAGTGACAACGCAAGTCTTTACAACGCAAGTCTTTACATCGACTTGCACTAGATGGCGTGCTAACATTAAAAAATAGTAATTTACTATTCTAACTCCAGTCCACGTAACAGTAGGGAAGGTGTTTGGATAGTAAACTACACTATTTTTAATGTTAGCACGCCATCTAGTGCAAGTCGATGTAAAGACTTGCGTTGTAATGGCATGCGTTGTCAATGCATTTGCGTTGTAACAGTTTCGTTGTAATGGCAGTGCGTTGTAAAAGTTGCGTTGTAAAGGTTGTTCCCCCAGGAAGTTGCCCAACAAGAGCATTTATTAACAGTACTAAAATCCCATGACTGTACTGAATAAAAGAAGGAGTGAGGTAATTTAAAGAAAAATCATAGTACATTGAGGTGGGCACTACATACGACCAGAATGGGTCACAAAGCCTAAAAGAGTTGTTCATTTCCAAATACCTAATGGCACACGTTAACAGGCCAGTAATGAACCATTTAAATTCAGATAGCTCTTTGTGAGATCATACTTCCATATGTGGTCCAAATGTTGAGTCCTCAAACTGCAGCTGTTCTTGTGTTGCTTCTTAAGCTCTTTTGACGAATGTTCAGCTTTCTGGCAGGTTTCTAATAAGCCTGGTCTTGAGCCCAATTGTTAAAAGAGTGGAATGTACAGAGCGTCCTTCTACCATCATCTGATGAGGCCTTAAGTGGCTCCCCATTGCAGCACATGCAAGAAGAGTCTTCTTCCATTTACACAACTTCTAGGTTAGAGAACTGTCTGTCTCTTCATCTTAGGCAGGTCCAGGACCTGCTCTCCTGTAGGGACAGCTAAAAACCTGGTTGTTCCAGCAATAATTCCTCTTGGGGCGGGTTGACCCTTGGGCTTTGGTTGCCTGTTATTTGTTGGTCCTTTAGAACCGGGACCCTCTGTGGAGTAGCTGTGCGCTTTATAAGTACCTATTTTCATTTCATTTCAGACATGTCCACATCTGTAAACAGTGTCTCATTTGATCCTATCAGTTCAGTCAGATGTAGTCAATCTTTTGGTTCTCAAATCTCCCTAGTGGTGAAAGCCAGGAGGCTGTAGCCGACTAGGGCTTCATTTGGCTGAATGCTTTTAGCAGTGACCCTGCAAAGCATCCAAAGGTGGTAGAAAAAGATCTGAGCATCTAAACACAGCTGTCTGCAGATGGCTAAGTCATACCTTTCTCTGGAAGGTTTGGTGCCTTGTATAGTCCTCCAGAAAGCAGAAGAATGACTAAGGGACAATTATTCTTGCTGCTGGGAAAGCCACTCCTGGTCTCTCCTACAGCTCCACAGGTCTCAGGGCATGCTTCAAAGTTCCATGTTTCTGTTCAGCCAAGGCTTCTACAGGGTCTAATGCGGATCATCTCTAACTAGGCAGCTTGTTCTCCCTCATTGGATAAAGCCCTTGTCCAAACTTGTTTTGTCCCACAGGTAGACAACCGTGGGAAATCCAGATGACACCTGGAGAGCAGATATGTGTTTTTATCAAAAAGTTTTTTGCCTATCTGCCTTTGACTATTTCTTTTAAATGTGTGTACTTATTTTTTCATACATAATACTCTTAGGTTGTTCTGATTTGACAGGAACTGCTGCTTTGGCACGGTGGTAGCCCCTACATTTTGCAATGGTTCTTCCACTGTAAAATCTGCTCCATTGTCGATTCTAATAAGAGCGGGGGAATTTCACATTCTGGCTTGCAGTAAATGACTACAATCGACATGCCAGTGCTTAATTTGAGCCTGTGGTTGCCAGTGAGGGACAGCGGCACTTATTTTTGAGGACCGGCATTTATTTTCCTCTATCAGATATTTACTGAGTGATAGAGAAAGAAAAACACAATCGGAAAGGCTGGGAAAGAAAAAGACAGCAAAACTGTCAGAAATCAGATACCAGAGCGATAGGAGAGCAGAGTTTAGGTACGGGCACTGCCTTTCACAAATTAGGCACTGCATGCCTCACCTCCACTGCAGCCTCACCATCGCATGACAAAGCGAGTAGTGTACACATGACATTGAGAAGAAAAATATGAGAAGTGATTTCCTGAAACCTAAAGTACACAAAAAATGAGGTTGTGGAGGAATTATACAGAGCCGGATAGATAGATAAACAGACAGGCAAATATATAGATAGATCTCATCAACAGAGAGCTGCATGAAAAGACGGACAGACATCCTTTCGTTATTTAAACTTTTTAAAGTTTGAAATATTCTTTTCTTGAATGCAGATATATAAAATACATTAATGTACTTGTGTATTTACTGATACATTTTTTATGTTCTAATTAAAGTCTAGCTCACGTTTTTCATACCTGCACTCTTAACACTCCATCTGCAGCATTGAATCCATCTGTTACAGTTAATGTAACTGCATCTTCATATGTTTCTGAATCATCATGCTGGTACCTTTGAATACAATTATGAACATCGTTCATTAATATCGCGTGACAGGATTACTAAATTGCTTTGCTCTATATCAGATTGGTTGTATCGCTGTGTTCAGTAGCAACAGCACGTAACAAACTGAGAATGTAACTACTTTCTGAGCAATCACAAATAGAAATATTAAAAAGTCTAACTAAATTATCTTAGTCAAGTGGAACCATATGGATGGCTCCAACAAGGGAATATGGATGGTTGACTCCCGACCTCCTGGTCCATGAAAAGACTGGCTTTTCATTTAATTGATCGATCTGTTAACCACCTCCTTTCTTGATTGGCCAAAGTAAAGCGGGCTGCTCGGCTTTAAAACAGTGCCATTTTGCAGTCTTTTGGAGTAATCTTTTAATGTTATTGCCTGGTTACAGTACGATTATTTTACAGATTTGTTGTTCGCATGGCATGTACGTTTGATTGTTAGGATGGCTCATCTCGGCCTTATGGAGAGCAACAACTATAAGCCAAGGGCGAACCATCCCTTTACAGACAGGGTTATTGAAAAATGTGTGCAGTTAGTTTAGATTCATTTTTAGATGATGATCAGGTTCAAGGCGAGGTATCAGTTTGACTATTCCAGAGGGTGGATGTTGTATTTTCAGCGGCAGTTCCTCTATTAAAGCGGAGGAGCGTTGCCTCACTGCTTTTCAGCAGTGCAAACAGGAAAAATAAAATGATAACAAAAACAATGTTATCATTTCATTTTTCAGCACTACCACAGTCTAGGTTGGGGTTGGGCTATCCTGACGGAGCAGGGAGGAGGAGTGGTGGGCACCATAAGTGCGCATGTCAATTTGGCCAGCCGTCTTAGAACAGCCATACCGACATGTGCACTTACCATTTCTCCAACCAAGGCTGTGTTACACAGCCGTGTGGAGAACAGAGAAAGGCTCCCAGGCCCTGTCTGAGTACCAAACCAGGCCGCTCTGACCAACCCCAGCACTTCTCTCATGCTCGGAGTAGTATAACCAGCATGACAGCAGTGTCATGATTGGCTGAGAGTAGTCTGGGAGTCTGGGCACTGCCAGGAGTCAACAGGAATAGAAGAGATGGAGGTGGCAGCCGGCAGGTAAGTAATCTTTTACTCCGCCAGCGCTGCCCCACCACTGTTCTGCAGCAGCCGCCACTGTGTATATTCAGTATTGCAGTATGCTGCCATCTGGCGCAGCTTGATAAGTGACATTTGATGCCAGCAGCCACAGGGAAGTCACTGCATTATATTCCATTCTTTGAGAGCTTGAGGTAGTGGTTTCCTTGTGTGGCCCGAATGTGTCTTGCATTAAACATTACAGTCGGCATCCATAATGCGTTAGCAGTTTAGTCTCTATACAGACTTATCAGTGTTTGGCAAAATGATAAGAAGATAGCTGGCCAGTACCCAGAGCTAAACAACAAGAAAATAATTTGCTGCCAAAAGCTTAAACTAAAATTGAACAGGGTAGCACATTTTTGACTGAATTTGTGACCACTTGCATTACGTTTCCACATTCACTTTTTAGCACTGTTATCTCCAGGGGGATAATTTAGGGTTTTATACAACAGGAGATCCACTATAAATTGATGTTCTCCAGCCATGTCAAGCCCACGGATTACCTTTCCCATTTAGAGAAGGGTAAGTGGCAGGTTTGTATCAGCAAAGCCTCAGATTGCTCTGCTGGCTTTTACCTTTGACCTAGTGGCCTGTCTGCCACAGAACTATCAGGGCCCAGTGTTGATTGCTCATCCCACTTAAGGCAGGATGACTGTCACCACAATTCCCTGCTTAAGAATGCCATGTGAGCCATGCGGAGAAGATGTGCCGCAGTAGCCAGAGCTGCCGACTCCAGAGTTGGGGGATCCGGGTTCGAGTCTCGGCGTCGGCTCAACTTCCTGTGATTCTGGGCAAATCACTTAATCTCCCTGTGACTAGGGACAGCGCCTGGATACCCTCATGGGTGTTAAGCCGCGCTTTATAAATCTACAAATTTAAATTTCATTAATATGACAGTTCTGAGCAGGGAAGTAAATAAACGGCCATGACACGCAGGGAGAAAACTCATCCCTAAAAAACAAAATGAATTGTGAAGTCAGTGCAAGTAACGTTGTGCCAACCCTACAAAGTCCACCACCTTCCCCAGAATTACTGCACCAGCATTTGCAATTATGGTGTTAGATAGTCCTGCTCAGCAGGCTGGGATTAGTAAATATGACGGCTGTTGTCTAATCTTAATAATTCACATAAATTAATGAAATACTGAATATTTCTGTTCATGCATGTTTTGTAAATAGGGTTTTTCATATCCTATAAAAAAATACAGCAGTCTTTAATGTTACAGAAAACCATCGAAAAAGCTTCCTTACCTAACTTTAAAAGTCTGCAGGTCTCCGAGAGTAAACGTATCTCCATCTTGCAGAATGACACCATGTGCTTCAACAGTACCATGAAGTGGGCGTGTCTTCACTTGAACTCTGATGTCATCATTTCTCGTGTCAATATCAGTCACCATGAGATTTTCTCCAGTGATGTACGAGCTGGACCCCTCTTCTGCTCTGATAGGATTGGTGAAAATCTGAAATAGGGATTAGTCCTCAATCAGGAACAACAAAATGCAGGATGACACGTACAGTCTGCAGTGCACCTAAGAATTCCCAGGTGCTGAAGAATATCCTTTTAACATATTGCAGAATGTATTTTATTCCTTATAATACATGGCAAAAGGATCACCCATCCCACAAACAGCTTAAATGCTCGGTTCATATGCTTGTTTAGACATGAAGAATACAAGTGAAATGTGTAGTTAAATCAAAAAACACAAAACCAGTGAGTAAATTGTTGCAAATCATAGAAACCGTACAAAAATTAGATTTAAAAAAAGCCAGTTGCAGAAAGTGAGTAGTAACACACAGAAAGACTCTGTCTTTCCTGTAATGAACTATAGTGTGCAAAAAATAAACATGTTGACATCAATGTCTCCTTTGTGCGGATCACTGTTCATTTTGGATAATCAAAGTTATTACTATTGAGATTACGCTCAAATACCAATTCATCAACAACCCCTCCGCACATTATCTTTTTATCCCTAAACTATTTAAGAACTGTAACTACCTCTCCATCTTCTCTACAAACTGCCATTTAACTCATGTGCCACACCTTTCTGTGACTACGTTTTCCTCAATTGCAAACAAACATCTCTAATCTTAGGCTATTAGTACCCCGATTTCCCTTCGGTTATTTTGACTCCCTTCTTAATCCTGACCCACTTTCTCACACCATCTTTTACTTCCTTTGCCCCTGTTAATTTTTGAAAATATGGTTTATAATTGTGTTAAGCTTTTTCTCTAGCAATACAGAAAGGAGTTCATCCTTTTGTCTCATGGGTGGTAGTGACTCGAAAAGCCCACAGAATTTCTTTTAAATTCCTTCTCCTAACGCTAACCTCTTGACATTATAAATTGTATAATCCCCTTAATACCACAGTTAAACCCCTGTATATGCCCATTCTCAGTTGGGCGAAATAACAAAGTCACCCTGTGTTCAGTGCCCAAATGTATTAAATAATCCTTCATTTAAAAAAAATTAATCTAAAAACCATTGCCAAATGTGACGATGTACTTTCCTTTAATAAAAACTTTAAGAGTCCCAAAAGCAACATCATTTGTAGCACTATTAATTATCTCTACTTCTAGCCACTACAAACATATTAATCATCTCCAAAATGTACCTGCCACTACCATTGATGGTTCAGAGATAGCCAACTATGTCAAAATCTATGTGTTCGCAAGGCATACTGGGTTATTTTATTGGACATAGTGGGGGGGGGGGGGGGGGGTGTAATGTTTTTAGAGTTTATTCTGCCCTTCACACATTCAAAACATTCCCTCACATGCCTTCCCTTCCATGCAATAAGGTTAAGCCTAACTAAACTGAGGCATAAACTTATCACACCTAATTACTGCATGTTCTCCACATAAAAACTTACACATCTACTACTTGCACATATGGACGGACTCCAGGTGAAACAACATTTTCTCTCCATGTAACACTTTTACGGAACATGTATGTTAAGAAGCTTACTGAAATCTGAGTTGTATGCAGGGCAGAGTTACAAAAATGCCTCCAAACAATTCTTACTTGCAAGCGATCGCTGTCATCAGGATTGTTTACCTAGATGCGTCTGGTCAACTCATCACCCCCAATTTTTGTAAATAAAAGATGCTGCAGTCTTCTTCCAGATTGAAGAAGTAATGGAGACACCATCCAGCTGCCGCATGGTGAAGCCGGTGCCTGCAGCTACGTCCTCCCACTTTGCACCAGACATCCTGAAACGACGGCCGGTCCCTCGCAACTTCGGCAACGGCAGCAGTGGTGACAAAGCTACACTACACAAGGCCCCCCAGAGAGCTCTGCGACCCACCTACTTACCATTCTATCACGGAGGTATGTTGCAGGGCTGTGTTTTCTTCTTTTAGGTGGCTGCTCTGTTTTTTCGGCTTGCCTGACCACAGAATGGCAGCCGGATCCGAATAAGAATTAAATCTGTTCACCTTAAAGGGGCCTACATGAACAGCAGTTGCCCCTCTATGCTCTTATGACACTATTCTCCCTACCAAGGAGTCCATCAACTATTCAGGTCTGAAGTGAGGTTTGTTATTATACCGACACCTCACAGGGCCATGCCTGACCCTAAAATGGTGTCCATGCACGAGGTGATTAGAACTGAGCTCTTGACTGATTCAGACCCACTCGTTCCTGCTTGTTTTCCTTGGATGGTTTCTGTCAGGGCTCTTCTGTTCCTTCAGGCTGCCACAACAATCCAACTCATCTGCTGTGTGCTGCTTGTACTAGAGGGTGAGCCTCGGACGTGGTGATTGCCACAATGCCAATTGCGGCACCTTCCGGGATTCAGGGCCCTGTGCAATACCCTCTTGACTGCACAGGCGTTCTATCATCAGAGCGGGGAGGGCAAAGGATGGACTCTGGAGCCCCCGGCTTCCTGTCGTATAGTGCTGGGAATAGTGATTACCTGGGAACCGCTGGCAACACTCAGGACAGGCTGGTGCAGTCTATACCCCCTACAGCAGTGAGGGATATTCATACCAGCCTGACTGTCCCTAAGATGGCTGCCATGAGTGGGCTTTCCACAAAAGCACTCTTTTCTCCCCTTGCCGGCGAGGGATCCAGCATTTGTTCTCCGGGGCTACAGGGACCTCTCCGAGAGTGACCACAACGGTAAGGGAGACACACTCAGTAGAGGATTGGGAGTGGTCCCCCTGCACTCTTGCCCAACACTCACTACTGCTGCTGGAATTGGGGAAGATCTGCAAACTTTGGAACTGTCTCTTCCAACATTCCTCTCACCACGCTTGACCTTGGGGGGGAGCTGGAGGACGAGGCGGACGGTTCTCCCCAGTAACACCGGGACCGGTGCTTTTGATGGAACTATAACGATGCCCCCTGGGTGGAAACCATAACTGTCTGTACTTACCCCGGAGCCCGAGCAACCTTGACCAATGCCCGGTTGAGCTGTCCTATTCAGCTATAGAGGAGTTTGGCTCTGGTTTTCCCCCTCGGCCTTCATCTACCCAGCCTGACATCGGACATTGTTTTCCTCATCTCCCCGTTGTGCTTCTTTTCCCTCTCCTGCCTCCTCCCTCCGTGACTCTTTGACTGCCTCTCCTTTTCCAGCCCTTCGTGGAAGCATGGAGTCTGCTATCTTTTTTATTTTTTGTTTGATTTTGTATATCCTGCCACTCAGGATAATGCTATCGGTTTCTGTAGGCCCTCCCTCTTGGCGGTTTCAACCTATCCTCTTTTCCGCTGGACTGCTCCTTGTACCCCCGATTGACCTTTTCTTCTAGTTTACCCCCTCCCCATTGGTCTCCCACACCCCTCCCTTCGTATACTTTCACCGATACTCAGGTCTGATTTGTCTGTCTCTCACTTTAACCGCTTTGTTTGCCCTGAAGTACTTTTCCCCTTTGCCGGTCTGCCTGACTATCAGCACTCCTTAACCCTGTTTACCATTCCCCTGCTACTTTTCATTCCCCACAAGACGTATGTCTTGTTATGCTACGCACTGATAACTCATATTATTGCGTAATCTTATGTTTTTTCTCCTATGTCTATACTTGGCTCCTGTAATTGATGTAATTATGTAACCTGTAACTCGCTGATCCTCATGTAAAGCGCTCTGATACCTCCGGGTTTAGTCAGCGCTATATAAAACTTTGCAAATAAAGATAAAAAAGAAATAATTGATTGGGCAACAACCCTGTGACACTTTTAGGCTAGGCACCACAGGTGCAACTGTCAAACACAGTTGTGAGGTAAACGGTTACCGAATCTTGGGAATGTACCCCTGGACCACCATTGCATAGTGAGAATTCTACTGTAAAGCACTATACATTAAATACAACTTTACTGCACTTACCTATCACAGTAATACTCTAACTCCTTCGCTGCTAGGCCTCTCCCCCTCCTTCAGTGCTAAGCCCTTTTTTGGCTATTTGAGTTAGTTCGCACTTAGGCCCGTGTAACCTTTTGTCCACATAAGGTATTCATGCCAAATTTACGTCATTTTCTTCCTGCATCATGGGGATTTTAAAAGTACCCAGGGTTTGTGGATTCCTCTGGAGGGGACCCAGAAATTAGCCAAAATACAGCAATTTCTTTATTTTATTTTTTACATGGGGAAAAAGTGCTGCAGAAGAAAAAGTCCGTTTTTTCCCCTACAAATGGTATAAACAAACAGTTTGTGTTGCTGAAATCACAATCTTCCCATCTTTCAGTGACATACAGATTTTTGTCAGAAAACCAACGTTTGTTTACAGAGTTTTGGTGTTTTACTGGGACACAGCCTATTTTTGCTACTTTTTGTGCTTTTAACCTCCTTCCAGTTAATGGTAGAAATGGGTGTGAAAGCAATAATGGATCTTGGAAAGCTATACATTTCTGAAAAGTAGACAAAACTCTGAAATTCTGCAAGGGGTCACTTGTGTAGACCCTTCAAGGTTCTTAATAGAAACTATCAGGTGAAAATAAGCAACATTGAAATTGAGTTGAAAAAAACAGACATTTGTGCCAACGTTTTCACCTGTAACTTCTTCTAAGTATGACAGATTTATCTAAGCAATATACTGTTACATCTGCTGGACCCTTCTGGTTGTGGGGAAATATAGTACTTGTAGGTTCACCTAGAACCTGAGGAACCCAGAGCCAATAACTGAGCTGTGTCTTGCAATGGTTTTTCTTTGTGTACCGGGTATATAGCAATTCATTTGGTAAAATATAAAAAGTGAAAAATAGGTATCAAGAACACCTATGTATTTCTGAAATGGGAACAAAATATAGAATTCAGAAGCAGTAGCTATGTGAATTATAGGACATTTTTAAAAGTGACTTCTTTTTTACACATTGTCTTACATTTGGAAGGCAGACATGCATAGAAAGTCAATAGGTAATAACAGTTTCTCTACAATTCTGTGTTCCCCTAAGTCTCACAATATAAAATTGTACCTCATTTGTGTGGGTAGGCCTAGTGCCCTTGACAGGAAACGGCCCAAAACGCAACGTGCATACACCACATTTTTACAGTGAACTGACCCTTTTTTTTCAAAGAGCCTAGCTGTTGATGTTGAACCCTAGCTCTGCCGGCACCTAGGAAACCTAGCAAACCTATACATTTTTGAAAACCAGACACCCAGGGAAATCCAGGAGGGGGTGACTTGTTGGCTCTCACCAGGTTCTGTTAGCAAGAATCCCTCGCAAACCTCAAACATTGTCACAAAAAAACACATTTTACTCACATTTCTGTGATGGAAAGTTTTGGAATCTGTGTGGATCCACAAAACTCCACCCACCCCCGTTCCCCAAAGTCTCCCGATACAAATGGTGCCAAACTTGTGTGCGTAGCCCCAGTGCCCGTGACAGGAAAAGGGCCAAAACATAACATGGACACACCACCTTTTTACAGTGAAAAATGATCCTTTTTTTTGCAAAGTGCCTAGCTGTGGATTTTCAACCCTAGCTCTGCCGGCACCTAGGGAAACCTAGCATACCTATACATTTTTGAAAATTAGACACCCAGGGAAATCCAGGATGGGGTGACTTGTGTGGCTCCCATCAGGTTCTGTTACCTAGAATCCCTTGCAAACCTCAAACTTGGTAAAAAAAAAAGCAATTTCACATTTCTGTGATGGAAAGTGCTGGAATCTGCATAGGTCCACAAACTTCCACCCACCCCACATTCTTTAAAGTCTCCCGATAAAAATGGTACCTCACTTGTGTGGGTGGGCCAAAATCATATTGTGAAGACATCAAAATTACCTATCACAAAACAACCTAGTTTTGCAAAGGGGCTCACCTGGGTTTTTGGCCCTCCATTTGGCGGCCATCTAGGGAAACCTACCAAGCCCAGGCATATTTCAAAACTAGACAAATAGTTCAGGGAGGTATGGCTTGCATGGATCCCCCAATGTTTTCCTACCCAGAAACCCCTGCAAACCTCAAATTTAGCTGAAAAAATCTAATTTTTCTCATATTTCAGTGTGGCAAAGTTGTGGGATCAAATTTCTTACCACTCAGCATTCCCCCAGGTCTCCCGATACAAATGGTACCTCACTCGTGTGGGCTGGCCAAGTACCCGCGACAGGCAAAGGCCCAAAAAGCATTGAGGAGACATCAAAATTACCTCTCACTAACAACCTGGTTTTGCAAGGGGGGGCACCTGGGTTTTTGGCCCCGGGCTCGGCGGCCATCTAGGGAAACCTACCAAATCCTCACATTTCTGAAAACTAGACATCCTGGGGAGTCCCGGAGGTATGGCTTGCGTGGCTCCCCGAACGTTTCCCTACCCAGAATCCCCTGCAAACCTGGAATTTAGCTGAAAAAAATTACTTTTTCCACACATTTGTTTGTGGGATCACCAATGTCCTATCACCCAGCGTTCCCCTTGTTCTCCTGAGTAAAATTTTGCCTCACTTGTTTGGCTGTCCAATGCAGAATCGGCTAAAAACAATTTTTTATTTTAAATGTAGCGCTTAGAGTTTGCTGTGCTATATACTCTTAATCCCTATGCTTTTGGCCCTCCCCAGTCACCGGCCCTTGGCCAACCCACACAAGTGAGGTATTGCCCCCATCTGCCTTCTAGGGGTGGGGGGGGAGATAGTCTTATACCTTATTTGGGGGGGAAGGGTGGTGGCATTGGCATGCCCATTCTGGGCAACCCTCACCCCTGGCCTATAAAAAAAGAATCTCTGGTGTCTAGGGGGCTTTCTGCCCTCACCCCCCCCCCCGGGGGACAAATGCAAAAAGAACAATTGATGGACAGAATGCAGAACAATGTCATACATTCACCCCAGTACAAAGATCTGGGCCTAAATCCATCGTTTTTTTGATCACCATGCCATTCCAGTTTGGATCCAGCCATATGCAAATCAGTCTTGACCCTGCGCCCAATGGGAACAGTCCAGCCCGAACTGCCAGGCCAGGTCCTTCCTGGACTGGAAACTAGCATCCTAGGACCGGTTTGGGGCTTTCAGCCATCATCAGCCAGGATAGCTTGACTCCAGTGGCATAGAGAGCACGGGACCCACGTCTGGGCATACACGTCCCACTCGGGGTGACAAATGCAAAAAGAACAATTGATGGACAGAATGCAGAACAATGTCATACATTCACCCCAGTACTGAGATCTGTGCCTAAATCCATCGTTTTTTCCCTAACCATGCCATTCCAGTTTGGTCCCAGCCATATTCAAATCAGTCTTGACCCTGCGCCCCAGGGGGGCAGATTGGGTGCTACTGCCGCCACAGAAAGACTGGTTATGACCGAATAAAATGGGGAGCAAAGGCCGTTGCCCAAGGGTCACTCCCCGCCTCCCTGGCGACTAGTGGGTGGATCTCTGCTTGGGGATCGCTCTCCTGGGGCGGTCCCCAAGCAGAAATCCACTAGGGAAGGGTACCATTGGAAAGCGATACCCCTACCAAGTGTTTTGGTGCTCAGGGGGCTGAGATAGCCCCACGAGCACTGAAACAATGAAACTGAAACTAAGTTTCAGTTTCATTTTTGAATGTAATGACGTCAGCGCCCATGCAGGCAATCGTCATTACTTCGAAAATAAAAAAACAGGTCTCGAGAGGTTGGGGAAGATCCTCCCCACCTCCACAGGCCCAAAAAAAGAAGGAAATCCCTCTGCTGTTTGCAGCAGAGGGATTTAGTGAACCTGTCCTCATGACGAAATGGTTCCGTCATGAGCACAGGAGCACTGGTGCTCATGATGGAACCATCCCACCATGAGCACCGAAAGGGTTCATTCAAATTAATTATATCCACTCACACCCTTACCTTGCTGTTAGCCCCCCCCTTAGCCACAACCAGGGGACCAACCAGAAAGTGTTCATTTAGTCTTCATATCTTCTTTGAGCCACTTTCTTTAACTCAATTACTACTTCTTCAGTGATGGCCTTAGGCGCACTCCTCACTTCATGAATTTTTGTGTAGTGCAATCTTTTGCAATCATTTTATGGACAAACCCAGATTAGTTATCAAATTTTCTATTAAGTGCATTGGGAAACGACTTCAACCTAATATTATTGGTGAATTCACCCTCATCCACTGCCAATACTTGCTCTTCATTATACACATCCAGTACAATATTAAGGACCATACTCACAGTATTTCCACAATATCCTTTCGGGTTTACGTCTGCTGAAAGGACCATATCAACAATTCCTGTAACAATTTTTCTCTTCACAGGATTTGTAGGTATTTGTATGCATGTATTTATATTTGTAGAGTGCAAAACTAGCTCGAGAGCAACTGAGCGCTGAACAAATGACAGGAACGCCAGGAAGAAACAGTTATAAGGGAAGGTGAGTGTAGCCTGTTGTCGGAAATTGGATTACTGGTTGAGGGGTGAAAAACTCTACTCAACCATCAATCACAATCTCTGTCTGAGTGAAACACAAGCAAACCACACATTCAGTGTGCTTAACCCTCTGGTAGCATGGCACAAGAAGTCAGGCTTAACTTAGAAGCAATGTGTAAACTATTTATGCAACACTTCAAACAGTAATAAAGTGAAAACACAACAAGAAAAAACAATCAGTAAAACTGGAGATATGGAATTTTAAAGGTTTGAATGAAAATAGTGCCTAAAAGCACAAAGTGCCAACTTTGGTTATCTGTTCTCGCTGGACCAATATAAAGTCACAACTTCGGGTTGACCGCGATGGAGCACGTGCCGGATACAGGCACCAAGGTAGGCCAGCTGAACAAAGTACCTTAAATCGTGGTTTGCATAGCATTATGAGATTCCACGTCGAGGATGAGCAACGCAGTGGCAGTTCTGAAAGGCTGTGAGACTGCATGGCGGGGTCATCATTGAGGATGTTATCAACAAGGGGACGCACTGTGTCTAAGATGCGTCATGCACCGGCCTGTTTTGAAGAAGCTGAGGGGGTTGTGATGCGAGTCCTGTATCGTCGTCGAGGATGCAGTCATCGCGTTGCTTGAGATGCGTAGGCCTATGTCAAGGATGTGACACACAGCGGCAGTTCTGAGGAGACTGTGGACTGCAATGCGAAGTCCAGCGTTGGGAATGTATGGCGCACTGGCTGGTTCTAAAGAAGTTGTGGAACTTGCGATGCGGAGTCTTGTGTCAACATTGAGGACGCCATCGACGAGGGGCTTGCGATAAGAAGGCCTGCATCAAGGATGCATTTCACTGTGGCTGTTCTGAGAAGACTGCGGGCTGCGATGTGAAGTCCAGTGTTGGGAATGTATGGCGCACTGGCTGGTTCTGAAGAAGTTTCGGAGTCCTGCATTATCGTCAAGGATAAGGGACTTGTGATAAGAAAACCTGCAGCCCGAGAAACTGGTGAAAGAATGACCACTGAATTTGCTAGGGCTTTTAATGTACAGTAACAATTCCAAGATATCCATGCATAGATCCATGTTACTTAATAAGGCAGGATTCTCTAAATGTTTTACTGTTTGCAAAGGGACCATCCAGCACTACTTTCAGGTAGGCCTGCACAAAATGCAGAAAAGCAGTGAGGAGCATTCTGAAAGGATGAGGCTTCACGTGTTTTGGAAAGCATAGTTGCAAATCGGTTTGGCAAAATTGGATAGGTTAATTGGCTTACAAGTTTCCTTCTTGTGGGGAGAGATCATAAACAATTAAGAAATATAGGTTAGTTTTATATTGTTTTAATGCTGCTGTGTATAAATGGATGAAAGCTGATTTACCCAAGTTAGACAAACACCTCCAAAATCTACAATGCATAAATAATGAAAACAAACCATAAAAAATCTCATAACCAACCACATCATTCAAAGGTGCTAGTCTCAACTATATTAAAACATTGTAATGTTAGGAGCCCCATTCAAAAACAATGGTGCTCTCAGGCTTCTAATGGCCGGTAGAAGCGCGGAGCTCCAACATTCCAATGTTTGTTCACAGAAGTTGCAAGACTAGTTTGTATATGAGAGGTCTTGATTGCTATAGTGGCACAAACCAGTGGCTAAGTTTGATGACTAAAAAGTAAATATTCAAATTAAATCTTTATAGCATTTCCTTTTTCATTTCTACATAAATGTATTGTATGAATAGGTTAAGTTATAGCAATACTTAAAAAACATTTTACAACCTCAAGGCAGCTCTATAATTTAACTATTTGAAGCCCAACCAACACCTTTTTAAAATCCTTATGTATCACAAACTACTTAATAGATTTACACCAAACCAAAGCCCTTCCTCTGAGTAAAGTTCTACTTTCAGGCCAAGTTTGGTGTAATGTTGTTCTGCGTTTTTTGCTGTGTTAAAGTTTCCTATGGGAGTAAGAATACAAAATGCTCTTTGTTTGACTCCCCCTTCATTATTGATCTGCAATAAACGTGAACACCTGAAATAAGCCAGAATCAGTGTGAGCTAGCTAGTGTGTATTCCATTATAAAAAAGGACATTGTTCATAGCATCAGCAGCTACCAGGTATCAGTACAGTCATTCAATACCTACTTAGGAATAAGCATGGCTGAAAAATGCGTTAAGCAACTTGCCCAGTACGTATAGGAAATTAGTCACTGCACATTTATGATGCAGTACTTGACATTGGCATTATGAAATACTGGCTATTAAATTATGTTCTGTTTTAATACATGCAAGTTTCTACCTGTCCCCTAAATCTAATCTTCCTAAATTTCCTCAGTGTCTCTCTCAGTAAATACCAGACATGACATCTTTCACTGCTTCACTTTGGGAATGTTGGTTAACAGGTTTCATCTTTGAATCCAAATGTCTGTCAATGCAGTTAATAGTGTTACATGTCAATCACATTTCCAATTTTACATCCACTGACTTCAAAATTAATGAAATGCAGTTCATGTAAGGTAAATTATATCACCCTAAAAATATTAAATTACTTCAAAGTCGAAGGTATGCAGGTATAAATGTGGCTCCAGGGTAAATTAAGCTGATATAATCATTGTGATGTACCTCGCCTTTGCATTGAAAAAGAGGTGTCCATACTCGGTTTTGCTAAAAGGTAAAAATGTATTCCAAAGTGAACATATCGACTAATTTTCCCTTGAAACAGCCTTCTTCACAGTTAAGTGCCATACTGCTTACACCAAGGACGGTTCAGTGACACAATATCAAAACCATAAATATCATGATACCAAAACATCGAAAAGTATATACGAAAATATAGTGTTTTACTATATATGTAGTTTAAATAAGTACAACTTAAATAATTTAACATATACATTAATAGAATGTAAATTAAATATGTTTAATATTTAAAAATATTTATAAATATTTACTAATGTAAACAAACACATTTATATCAAAGTGTGTATGTCTATGTACACATATATAATGTAAAACTATTAAAAAATATTTATTTTAACATATTAAATGTTAAAATTGTTTTTAAATTTACCAATATAAGAATTAAATAGATATATGTACATGCACACAAAAAATTGAAAAATTCCAACAAATAAACTGCAAAAAAGTAAACTTTTCCATTTCAATTATACATAAAAAGTAAACAATATATAAAAATACATTTGACTAAAAACATCTTAAAAAGTACATGAATTTATATCTATAAAAAATATAACTATAAATACACAACCACATAATATATATATATATATATATCAAAAATATTAATTAAAAAAATGATATAAATAATAGATATACCATTCCCACTCCAATTATATATAACAGTAGGGAAAGCACTGGACTCAGGAGAGGTAAAATGTACTATTCCCTCTCCAGACTGTGCAACAGTAGGAAATGCATTGGACTCAGGAGGGGAATAATGTACTATTCTCACTCAAGTCGGTACAATAGTAGAGAGAAAGTAGTTCACTTCAAACAAATTATATATTTTAACAACTCTATTAAATAACAAAAAAACAAATATTTAAATCGTAAAATTATGTCTACATTTTAACAGAAATTAAACAAATTACATAATTACTGCAATTGGTAATAATTATTATGAAAATAAAAAATGTTAATTTAATTAAATTACTATATTCTCACAATCATAACAGTCAACATTTAAAATGTAATTTAAATTAAAAAGCATAACACATTACATAATTAACTCAATTTTTAATCAAGTATTAATCATTTTAAATGTATTATTACTTAAATACCTTTATAAACTACACACACAGACAAAATACAATTTAACAAATATAATTTTCCGATTCACATAATTATCAATTAAATAAACAAATTAATAATTATCAAAAAATGGTTCTTAACTTTCCACCCTGTACCCCTAAAAGCCCATCAACCCACACCTAAAACATACCTTTACAATCATAATAATTACACAATTTAAATAATTATCAATTAAACTATTAATAATTAACTAATACTTATTTTAATTAACCTCCCACCCTTCACTCCTACTCACCTGAAATATAACTTAAAAATATCTTAATTACATAATTATCAATTAAGTAATTATCAATTAACATTAATTATAATCAATTCATTTACCACCTTGTACCCCTACAAACCCAACAACACCCACCTAAACCAACCTAAAAAATAAATTAATTACACAATTTACATAATTATCTTTTAAAAATTTAATAATTATAATGAATTTACTTCCCACCCTGTACCCCTACAAACCCCACAACCCACACCTAAATCATAGTTTAAACATAAATTATTACACAATTTACATGATTAATTATCAATTAAATTAATATTTAAAAATTAATTATTAATGAATGATAACTTACTTCCCACCCTGTTCCCCTACAAACACCACAACCTGCACCTAAAAGGTAACTTAAAAAATAAATTACTTAATGTACATAATTAATTGCCAGTTAAATAATTATTAATTTAAAATGTATTATTAATGAACTTCTCTCCCTGTACCTTTACAAACACCACAACCCACTACATCACAAAAAATTCCAATAAACAATTAAATTAAATTTAAAAATAACTAAAAATTAGGGGGGAGGAGCCTAGCGCGCAACCAAGATGGCCGCGTAGGTGCGAGGCTCCCGAGGACCTCCGCGACCTCCTGAATAAATCCTGGAAATATCCTGTCCTTGTTAAGGGGACTGTGTCGGGGAACCCGAGCTGAGGCATTACCCGTTTTTTGGGCTCGAATCGGACCCGGAACACCGGTGGGAACATCGACTGAAGGTTGCGGCCTTCTCCTCGCCGGCCCCCCGGATTGGAGTAGTGGCGCGATCCGGGGACAAGGTGAATAACAGCGGCGAGCGGGGCTGGGCGACTCGCGTGCCCCGCACTTTCACTTTCGCTTTTGCGCCCTCCTTGCTCTCCGGCGAGGTCGGGCTGCGGAGCGGGGTGCGGTGGTGTGGCCTTGTCCTGGTGCCCAGCTGACCCGCCGACGGTGGGTCGACCCGCAGCTTTGTGGTCGCCCCCTTGACACCCGTGATCTGGTGTGACGGCCCGTTTGGAGATCTTGGCACGACGGTGGAAGGGCCAGCATGGCCACCAAACAAGATGGCGACCGGGCGAAGGTGAAGACGACCCGCCGTGGTACGGCGCACCAGGCCAATAGTATGGACCGCTACACGCTCCAAAAGGGTTCTCCGGAGACAGCGCGGTCATCCCCGGTGGGCCCGACGGAGGCACCCGCCCATCCAGTGGATCTAACCCTCCGGGACGTCATGGGCGCCATCGCTGAACTGAAGGCCTCAGTGGACCAGCGTTTTGACACCTTGTCGCAAAAAATTGACTCGGTCCTGGTGGATGTGGGACTTGTGAGGGCGGACTTGTCAAAAACGAACGACCGAGTCGACTCCCTGACCCACACCACTACGAGCCTCACGACTGACGTGGTGGCCCTCCGGGAGGAGGTGCGCCGGCTTGGCCAGGCGAGTGCCCTGATGGACCGGCGACTGGAGGATTCCGAGGGTCGCGCCCGGAGGAATAATATCCGCATTATTGGTGTGCCGGAGGGACGTGAGGCGGAGGCGGCGGACCTCTTCGTGGAAGACTTGATCCTGACCCACCTCCAGCCCCGGGGGCTGAGTAAGTTTTTTGCGGTGGAACGTGCCCACCGGGTCCCCGGGGGCCGCCCTAAGACCGGTGCCCCGCCACGGCCCCTTATTGCCCGAATCTTTAATTTTCGGGACCGAGATGCCATCCTCCAGACCTCCAGGCAACAGGGACCGGTCAGGTTGGACAACATGGACGTAAACTTCTACCCAGACTTTACCCCGGCGGTCCAGAAGCAGCGGCAGAGCTTTATTGGCGTCAAACGTCGCTTAAGGGACCTAAATCTTAAGTACTCAATGCTCTTCCCGGCAAAGCTGCGGGTGGAGGTGGATGGTCGCACGCACTTCTTCGACCGGCCCGAGGCGGCTGGGGACTGGTTGGACACCTTGCCTGGGGACCGGGGCCGGGGGGGTGGGGGGAGCGCGGCTGGCGAGGAGGGCCCGCTGGATCAGAATTGAGGGATGACTGTATTGCCTTGCTCGGGACATTGTTCCTTCACCACATACTGCCCCTGTAGGTTCCCCTCCCATGGAGGTCATGTGGGGCCTGCTGGGGGCTTCCCTCCTCCTCTGGGGGACTAGTTAGTATTTAGCTATGGGGCGACAGGCACACTGCACTTTGGGGGGGCTGTCTGGGCTCATGCAGGGGTGCAGGGAGGGGGGAGTTTTGTTGGGACCGGGGGGTGGGGGGGGTGTGTTGTTTGTTTGTACCGCAAGGCAATCCTGCAGCTGTATTGTTGTCTTTAGACTGCTCGGTGGGGGACGACCGATTGTTTCGACGTATGATGGGGGGTAGGGACTTGACGGTGTTGTCATGGAATGTTAACGGTCTGGGGGATAGGATTAAGCGTGGTGTGGTCCTGCAGTATTTAAAACGTATTTCACCAGATGTTGTCTTTCTGCAAGAGACGCACCTTATAGGTAACACCTTTCATGCAATGAATCGGAGGGGATATCGTTTGGCGGCCCACTCTGGCTTCACCTCGGGCTCGCGGGGGGTGGGTATTATGGTTAGGAACTCGCTCCCGCTGGAGATTGATGAGGTGCACCACGATGAGAGGGGACGTTACACAGCTCTGGCGGGACGTATGGAGGGTAGAGTGTTCAGTTTTGTGTCGGTGTACGTCCCGCCTGGGCTACAGGCCACTACATTTGCGGACCTGGGGCGCCTCCTTCTGGAACTTCCGAGTGGCCTCTTGGTGGTGGGAGGGGACTTTAATGCGGTTGTTTCTGGATCTATGGATCGCCATCCCCCTAGGGACCTCCCCCGGGCACAGGCGTGGCTGCCTGGCCTTTTAGATACACTGGGCCTGGTGGATTGTTGGCGCCTAAAGCATCCCGTATTGCAACAATACACCTTCCACTCGGGGGCCCATGGTAGTCTCTCGCGGCTTGATTACATCCTTGTCCCAGCAGCCCATGCGGGGAGGGTGGGAGAGGTGCGCCATCTGGCACGGGGTATTTCAGACCACTCCCCATTGTTGTTGCATTTCGATGTCATCCCGAGGGGGGATGGCAGGGTGGCCCCGATTAACGCCTGGTATCTGCGCGACCCCACCATTCGTGCCGACTTGATCACATCCTTGCAGCGCTATTTTGAGGAGAATGTGGGGTCGGTCCCATCTGCCCTCTCCCTATGGGAGGCTTTTAAAGTGGTTCTTAGAGGGGAGGCCCTCTCCTTTATTGCCAACGCCCGGCGGCGCGAGCGGGAGGAGGTGACCCGGGTGGAGGCCGAGATTGCGGAATTGGAGGGTGACATGGGGAACGGGGTAACGGACGCCAAGTTACATGTTCTGCAGTTAAAGCAGGCGGCCTACCGGGCCCTCGTTACGGAGGCGGCCAGGGGCCTTGGTAGAGAGCAGCAGGGGCGCTTGTACGATGTGGGTGATAAGGCCGGTAAATTGATTGCGTGGTTGGATAAGAGAGAGAGAGCGAGCCGCGTGGTGCCTTTGATTGAGAGCGTGGATGGTGCGTGTGCCACGGAGCCGGAAGCCATTGTCTCCTGTTTCGCGGATTATTTCCGCGGAGTCTACTCCCCTGTTTCTCCCTGTTCGGAGGCGGACTCCTGTGCCCTGCTTCGGGATATTGCACTCCCCTCCCTTACGGCGGAAGACAGAGACTCGCTGGACGTTCCTCCCACCTCGGACGAAATTGCCTCAGCTATTCGCTCGATTTCATCTGGCAAGGCCATGGGCCCCAATGGCATTCCCATTGAGCTATATAAGCTACGCCCGGATGTGCTGGCGCCCCACCTGCGTGCGATGTTCCTCGCGGCTCACTCGCAGGGCTCCCTCCCGCCGGACCAGCGTCTGGCTACAATTGTGGTAATCCATAAGGAGGGAAAGCCCCGTGAACGGGTCACATCCTATCGGCCGATTTCGCTTTTGAACGCGGAGCCCAAAATCCTCGCCAAGGTGTTGGCTAACCGGTTGGTTGGCGTGGTGGGCGATTTGGTCCACCAAGACCAATCGGGCTTTATCCCGCACCGCAACACGGCGCTTAATCTACGGCGCTTGCACGGCGTGCTTGCGCGTGTTCCATTTGTGCGGGAGCCAGCCATCTTGGCGTCCTTGGACGCCACCATGGCGTTTGATACGCTCGAATGGCCATATCTCTGGGCGATGCTCGCGAAGTTTGGGTTCGGCCCGGGTTTCATCAGCTGGGTCAAATTACTATATTCGGGCCCAATGGCGCAGGTAGTGGTGAACGGGCGTGTGTCGACCCCGTTCGCGCTGGGACGGGGCACGCGACAGGGTTGTCCCCTGTCGCCTCTTCTGTTCGCCCTGGCCCTGGAGCCCCTGGCGGAGTGGCTGCGGTGGCACCCTTCCATCCGTGGTCTCCGCTGGACCCCCGAGCACGAGGACCGTGTGTCCCTCTACGCGGACGATATCCTTTTGTATCTCGCCTCCCCGCGCAAGTCCCTGATCGTCCTAGTTGATGTGTTGCGCTCCTTCGGTCGCAACTCAGGCCTAGTCATTAACTGGGCGAAATCCTGTGTCTACGTGCTTTCCGGGGAGGCTCCGGTCCTGCCGCGGGACTGCCCGATCCAGATTGCCTCCCAGGGTTTCCGGTACTTGGGTATATATATCACTCTTGACCCGGAGGCCCGCTATGAGCGGAATCTGCTGCCCCCTCTCCAGCGTTTGAAGGAGGATGTGGTGCGCTGGCGGCGTCTCCCGCTCTCGCCGCTCGGTCGGGCGGCCTTGTTTAAAATGATGTCCTTGCCGCGCTTCCTCTATGCCCTCCAGAACACTATGGACATGGTCCCGGCAAGCTACTTTCGTGAGGTGGAGGGCCTTCAGCGGCGCCTGTTCTGGGACGGGAGGCCGCGTATTGCTCTTGCTAAACTGACGCTCCCGTGGTACGATGGAGGGGTCGCCCTCCCGGACATTAAACGGTATTACTGGGCCTCCCAGCTAGCTGCAATTAATCATGGCCTTTACGGGCCCGCCCTGAACCCGGCATTCGAGATGGACAAGATGCTCCTTCCCGGTGGCAATTACAATCGAGCACTGTACTCTGGCGCGCCCGACTCCCGTCTGACGGGACCGACGCGTGTCATGGTGCGGGTTTGGCACGCGGCTAATGCAGCTATGGGGTGGAAGGACCGTTTGACCCGGGCGTCTCCACTGTATGCCTCCGAGAGGCTGGGCTCCCTGTGGACATCAAAGGGCTTCGAGAAGTGGGACACGATCGGAATCAGCACAGTGGGGGATCTCTGGACGAGGGGGGGATTCAAAACTTTTGAGACGCTGCAGGCGGAGTTCCAGCTGCAGGGCAGTGAGTACTTTCGGTACCTACAGGTCCGCCATGCGCTGGGCTCCGTCTTCCCGGATGTTGCATCCATTCCGGAGTCTTCCCCCCTGGAGGACAGAGTGCTGGATGGCCATGTCCCGGACAGCACGATCTCCCTCATATATAAGAAGCTGATTAATGATAGATCGTGCCTGTTAACTAGTTTACGCGAGGCTTGGGTGGCCGACGGGCTGGAGCTGGACGACGAGGATTGGATGTCCGCGGTGGCCTCTCCAAAAGAGGTGGCCATCCCGGCTCGCCTTCGTTTCGTCCAGCTCAAGATCCTTCACCGGGTCTACGTGACGGGACCACGGCTTCTACGTATGGGTTTTGCCGTGGACGGACTGTGTAAGCGTGGCTGTGGTGCGTTGGCGACTTTTATGCATATACTGTGGGAGTGCCCGAAGGTGGAGCGATTCTGGCGTGGTGTGCATGAGGTCCTGCGTGTGGTCACGCGTGTAGCGCTGCTGCCTGAAGCGAGGAGGTGCTTGTTGAATGTATGGGAACCGAATGACTATTCGGCTCCGCAGACGCGGTGGGTGACTCTGGGATACATGATAGCGAAACGTGATATTGCTCAATTGTGGGGATCCCAGAGGCCCCCTGCGGTGTCGGCCTGGAAAGAGCACATGGATTGGTGTATGTTCCGTGAAAAGGTGGTGTATGTGGCGAGGGGTAAGCCTGGGGCGTGGGTGAAAATCTGGGGCCCCTGGAACGCCTACCGTGGGGGCATTTGTGAGCCGCCACAGCTGCCGGCTGCCTCGCCTGCTCCGTCTCCCTAGCTGGACCCCCTTGCTTGGCCGCGGGCACGCGGCCCCCCAGTCCTTGATCTCCTCCCATCCCCCTCTTCAGATCTTTCCTGCCAATCTGGATCCCCCACTATGGAGCAAGTGTTGTCACCTTGAATCTTGGGTTGCCTTGCGGTTGTGGTTTTTGTTGTTGTTGTTAGTCTTTAAAATGAAACCGTACTCTGTGGCAGGACGCCGTGAGGCCTGCACCGTTGATTACTCCTGTGTTTCTACTGTGCACCGCTGAGAGACTTTTACTGTCTGTATGTACTATATTTGTGATGCTCTAGCGGCCGGCCGTGCGGTTGTAGGCCCATAACTGTAACCTTTTTATGGATGTAATAAACGGTTTCAAAAAAAAAAAAAAAAAAAAAAAAAAAATAAAAATAACTAAAAATTTACAAAATATATTAATATTAACTATAATTATATAAACAATGTATAACATATACAATTAAAATGTATACTAAAATAAATAAAAAATATTTAATAAACAAATTACCAATTATATTTTTGTAAACGTTATTAACATAGATATTCTTAACATCGAAATGATCATAGATATTTATGTGCACAATATTAAAAAGTTATTTCTAACATCTATATTACTTACCTTAAAAAATAATATTCTTTTCAACGATATTCCTGCATCACAATATTTGTGAATTCCAATTAAAAAAATTCGATATTTCTTCATTTCAATATTTTTTACTCAATATTTTGTCTAAATACCCCAAGGACATATACCCTGTTACTACAGTGACGGTCACATGACAGTGTAAGTACCAAAGAAACACTATACTTGTATTGCAATTTTATAAACAAAGAAAATACTGTGCCATCTTCATCTCTCGCAAAAATATGAGTTCATTATCACACCAAGAGGATGCATTCAATATTCAGTTCTTTTATACCATCAGAAAAAAGCGGAAAAACCACATTTAGCACATAAACAGTGCATGATACATACCAAGTCATGAGCGATCTTTCTGCAAAATCATACACTGAAAACAACCCCTGTGAGTATATTATGGCATAGTGGTTACTCTGAAACCTAACCTATTGAAACTTAATAAACTAATTAAATTAATTATTTTTCTGAGTTACTAGCCTATTGTGTGTCAGAGGGCTTTTTTTATCTTTTGGAATGTAATGAAGACAATTCACTTTTCTGTAAAGACATCCACAATCTGTTTATAGTATTATGGATTGGTTGGTCATATAATGACATGCTTTAACATGATACATCGTATCTAAGCATGTCAATGCCTGAAGTTTGCATTTTTCAATGTAGAAATGGAGAGTAGCATTGATTTCTGCCACTTTTATTGCAGCAGTGGTCTATTCTTGGAGGTTTTCAAGGTAGCAGTTGTCTGAAAGGCAACAGCATTCTTCTGTTATGCATATTCAAGGCAGCATCTTTGTGTGGAGTAAGGTTTCAGCAGCCTAATTCCTATCAAAATGGGGTCTGATATACTAAGCCCTTTTGAGATCACAAAGCCTGAGACTTAAAATATTACAGGCATTGCAAATGCAAAAAGGCAAGTTCTAATATACAAAGGAAGCAATTGGAGTTTCTAACTTACTAATGGCCCAATTATGAGGTCGGGCGGAGTTGCCTCTCACAGACACCGTCTCGGTGTGGGAACCGACCGACCGTAGGTCAGCGGTTCTGAACACCGTATTACAATACAACCGCTCATGGTGCGTTCGCAAACTCCCATGTCTCTATGGGAGCTTGTGGTGCGGACGGAAACCACCCGCAACACAAGCTCCTATAGAGAAATGGGAGTTTGTATAGATCCCTGCACCGTGTGGCAGCACCTTGAGGTGCAGGGGTTTTCAGGGGGCCCAGAACCGTAAGCCGCGAAGGGAAGGGGGCCCTGTTAGGGGCCCCCGAAGTCGCTTTCCGACAGGCTTTCCATGTCTTAAAGGCCGACATAGAAAGCCTGTCGGAATCTGACATCTTAATCCCGGCGGATGAAATGCTGTCTGTTAGGGATTATGTGCAGCTTCTGACTAGCTGACGGGCTACTTGAGCCAGTCAGAAGCCAGTCAGTTTAACCGGCCGGTTTACCCTCCGACCACTGACATTATAATTCAGCAGTCGGACTGTAAGCCTACGATGTCGGTCGGTAAGCCTCCTACGAGTGGTCAGAGGGTTACAGACCGACATCGCAATGGGGCCCAAAATGTCCTTTGTAACTAATTACAATTTGGTAGGAAGAAGGTGTGTGAAAGGGTTGCCTCCATCCATGTACTGAATCGTAACAGAAATGTATCAATGTGTAGTTTATACCCTGCAAGCACCTCTCACTATTGATATGAAATGTTTTAATGAAATAATCAAGAAATTAAGAACTATGATTTCATTGAATCAACATTCTTAAAATGTTGTCTTTTTCTTCAATTGTTTCATGCAAATATTATAATCAAGCTTTTGTAAATACATTCCCATCACTTAATTATTTCTGCAGAAGCATTTAATTTTTATCTATTATAAACAGACAGAGCTTTAAGGAGGTTATTGATTGCGTGTTGCGTTTTGTTTTCTTTCAGTGAATGTTGTTTAATAATTTAAAACTGCTGACAGAGTATTGCACTAGTTCTTAATTATTTATTCCAAGAGTAGTTAACAGGCCTCTGATTAGGTATTATAAAAGTGAGTTTAAAGGGCTAGTAGTTAGAAAGGAAATCACTGTGCTGTGCTACAAAGACATGACCAACAGAACTTCAGCATCCACTTTAATCAAAGGTTGATGTGCGACAGTGAATGGCCTTGACCCACTGCCAAAGTAACTATGGGCCGGATTTTGAGTTTAGCGCCGTTGCGCTGGCACAGCTGTGCCAAACTCACGCAAGGAGCTCCCGCCGTATTACGAGTTAAACTCGTGTACGGTGGACTGTTCTTGCCCTTCCCCATGGCGGTGCCTGGAAAACAGACACAACAATTGGAACAGCCAAAAAGTCCCAGAACGGCATGGAGGGTGACGTTTATGCCGTGCTGGAACTTTGGGGGAATACAGACCAGGGGGGCACAAGTTGTGGCCCCTGAGTGTATTCCCATGGCGAACCTGTAGGTCCCCCTTTGTTCCTGCACTGCCAGTCCTTTCATGCGGTTCTCCTGCCATGAAATGGCTGGTGGTGCAGGAGCTCTCAATATGCCCAGCTGGACTGGTTCAGTCCCACTGAGCACACTACATTGTGGCACACTTCCGCCACTGCCAGGAAATGGCTGTTCCCTGGCGCAGCTGGTGGTCCTCCACTGCAACAACTTTGCAAGTCATAATATAGCAGACGGACCACCGCCACAGCAAGTCTGGCGGTCGCTAGACCACCAGACTCTAAATCAAACCCTATGTTTGTTCTTCAATACACCCAGCTGCTCTGGGACAGAAATAGCAGGATTGCTTTTCAGACAAAACAACAGTCCTGTTTCACTACACCAGGTATGAGAGTGTGCACCACCTTGGAAACTCAAGATAAGCTAATCATATACTAATCTGCTACAGCTAGCATAGTGTCTAGAAGTAACAAGAGTGTTGATGATAGAAATACAACAACCATGTTAAAATAGGTCTTTCAGTTCACAAAATTCATTCACTTTTTAACGCTTCATTGTTTACTTTCTGTGTGGTTACAATTCACATTGTATTTCCTAGATTGCACTTTTAAAACAAAAGTTATTACATATTCAGTTTCCTAGTGATTCACTGTGAAAAAGGGCTTGGGTTTCCACTTAAAGGTCCCTGTCATATCTTATGGGACTGATTGCTACCAGACACACATTTAACATATATATTGCTCAGTGGGTTGTGTATTCGTTGCAATCCAACTGGTTTTCTGATTTGGGTTGGCATATTGACTGAATCCTTAATGCCAAGGAGTCTAAAAACCAAAAACATTTGTCCTGGAAAAGCTCTAGAAAACGTATCAAATGGTACGCAACCCCAGATTATCTGACACAGAATTCCTAAAGGGGATGGTATTTCATTTGCATACTTGAATCTGTTCCTGTAGGACAACTTGCACCTTGTGAATCTATGTGTTTGGAATCGGGGACACTCATAACATTATATTGTTCACTGAATGGCACCTTGTGCGAGTGTTTTTTTTAAACCTGGTGCCTGGTCTCTTAGTGAGAGGAGCTGCTTTAAGAAACACAATGTCAGCTTTGATTAATGTGAATGCAGGGACACAGGCCTGCAGTCCATCGCAAGCCCCAAGTGCTACATTTGCAACCAATCATAAAGAGCAGGTTTTGCAAGGTCAATTTCATCATATGTTAATGTAGACCCAAGATTGAGCATCCAGCTTTGACACGATTTTATCAATTTTCTTTACACATTTTATTTTTTTGAGCCTCTTTGCATAACAGCTTAGTTTTATGTGATATTTTCAAACTGTTTTGTTCACCATAAATATTTTTTAGACTTTATCTATTATCATCACTTTAATCTAACACATCTCTGCTCTGAACTGCATTTGTATAAATCACAATAAATTGGGTGTGGTAAAATATGAAACCAATTACTGATTAATATTTTTTTAAATACCTCGGGTGCCTTGTCATCCACGGGCATCACAGTGACGTTAAAAACAAGTTCCGTGATTGCTCCTCCTTGTTGATCACTTACAGAAAATTCAAACTGTATAAACAGTATCTCTGGACCAATATCGTGTAGAGGAGGCATATATGCCACTTTTAGGTGGGTTACAGCATGCTGAAAAAAAGAGAAATGTGACAATTAAGCCAAAATTTCAAATGCCTTTAATCTCAAATTAAAACAGGGATCTGAGATTAACAAACATATATAAAATTTATGATTTCATCCAACAGGAACATCGCCTTTCCTATCAGCTAAATAAAGAGTCTCTAAATCAACCTAGACATGAAAAGGTCTTTGGTTAGAAGACATTTTAGAAGCTGTGATGTTATTCCAGTGTCCAACTCCTATTGTCTAATTGTGCATTGCCAGTTTCGCCACAAGGAATAATTTACAAAATTATCTTAACAGTAACTGTAATATTGTTTCATTGCTGTGCTAAAAATAATAACTGAACAGTGTAGGTGCTTTGAAGACCGTGTTTACAGTATTCCCAGGTTGGGATAGATGCTCATGGGTCCCATTATAACCCACACCTTTTTTCGCAGCATCTTTTATGAAGTTGAGATAGAGGAATAGGCTAAAACTATGTGGGTAGGTGCACCACTATTTCTTAAAGGAATCAAAACATGCACACATTCTCTAAAGTATGGCAATAGCAAATTGACTAGTTATTCAGAGAACACTATAAGAAAAGAATAATATAGTCCACGTAAGACTACAGCCAGTGAGGTGGGAATAGAACAAGATCATGCTCTATATGGCAGGATAGCTGAATAACCGAAGAGCCATTGCAAGTCGTTCAGGAAGCCCATAGTTTAGATCAGTTGAATTACATCACAGACATCTCATATGCTGTCCATAACTTCTTCTTCTTCTTTGATAGCTTTATTTCGGTCAGTGACCATAAAAGCACAGGTAAAATATGTACAAGCATAAAATAGATAAATAATTCAAGAATTAAGATAAAAAAATTATTAAACAACAGTTATCAAAGTGAAAACAGTAAAGAATTACAGTATACATATGCAATCTCTAATATAAGAATAAAAACTATTAAGAGGGACCCAACGCCTTTAGAATCCGGTTACGCGTGTGCCAAACATTGGTCAGAAATTTTGCTAATGCAAAAACAATTGGGCCAGAGAGATCAGTTTTTAAAATTCTATACATTGGTGCGTATTCCCTGCAACCCATATTCCTTATCAACGGGAGAAGCCAATATTTCCGTGCTATTTTGTAGGCTGGGCAAAAAAAAAACACGTGCAGATCAGTTTCCTCCGTGGCATCACAGGCCGGACACTGCTTTAGGGAGGGAGCCGGTAACCAGGTGCTTGTGAAAGACCGGAACGGCAGTGTGCCGTATCTCCATTGGAGGAACAGCTTCCGGGTCAGTACGGGGGAGATAGGATCCAACACCCTCTCAAAACTATAGAAATCCTTGTTCTGCATAAACACAGAAGCTAAGGACCCTTCTGCCTGGGTAGCTTGAGCCCTGGTTAGTTTATATTCATGATAGACCTTGGCCAGTGACTTTTTGGATATATTTAGTGCGGCTTTCGCTGGCTCAGTCCATAAGTCGGGGAGCCCTATTCCCATGCAAATGGCTTGGATATTTTTGACCCAAGGGATGTTGAGCGCTATTGGGTGATTCAGAAGTTCAGCCAGTTCTGCCCTATATTCTACGAGATCGTTGCTGCTCCACAGCCTACGCCAGAATGCTAAAGGTCTCAGGCTTATTTCGTCAGCTAACGGTCGTAGGCCCAGATCAAGCCTCAGGGGGAGGAGCGGAGTACTGGGCGGGAGTGCGGCTATCTGTCTTATAAACTTATTTTCCACTAATGACAGACTCTGGCAAGGCGTGTGGCCCCATATTTCCGCCCCATACATTATCGCTCCCCTAGCCTGGGCCTTATATATCTGGATCAGTGCCCCCAATGGGCGATATGATGAACCAGTCATCATCCGGGCAATACCCCCAGTCATTTGCGTAAGTTTAAGGTTAGCCCTGCTCTGATGGGATCCCCAAGTCATGGATTCATTGAGAGTCACACCAAGGTATTCAAAGGTGGTCACTCTCTCAAGCCGTCCAGCTCCCAATTGCGGATTTGGCCGTAGTTTTTGCCTCGGATTCAAAACCATAAATTTGGTTTTTGCCGCATTAATTTCCAGCCCCCTATCAGTACAGAAGGCCACGAAGGAGTCAAGAATCCTCTGAATACCCATGGGGGTTTTGGATAGCAGCAGGGTGTCGTCCGCAAACATAATTGCGGGCACCCTGCTGCCGTTCAATTTCGGGGCGTCAGTATATTCGGTGGCATTCAGATGGGCGATTACCCCGTTGACAAAGAGGCAAAACAGGGTCGGTGCCAGCACACAGCCCTGTCTTACCCCCCGGTCAACGGGGAATCTATCGGTCAGTTCCCCCGACCTCCCACACCTCACTCGGGCGTAGTTATTATGGTGCAGTCTCTGTAAGATCAATAGGATGTCCGGGGGAACGCCCATCTCTGCCAAGATGCTCCAAAGTTTCCCCCTGGGCACCAGATCGAATGCGGCCCGTAGGTCCACAAAAATTGTGTACAAACTACCGCGCTCGATTTTTGCTGCCCGCCAGTAGATCAGATTCAATCTAAAAACCTGGTCCACTGTGGATACCCCCTTCCTGAATCCCGCCTGGTATGGACTGAGGGCTCCCACCTCCTCCATCCAGTCCTGGAGCCTATTCAGCATCACCCTACCAAACAGTTTCTGTGCCACATCTATCAGACTGATTGGTCTGTAGTTGGCTGGGAGGAGAGGTGAGCCCTTTTTAAAAATGGGGACCACCTCGGCCCCCAGCCAAGTGCTAGGGATTTCCATGCCACCGAGAACTCCGTTGAAGAGGGCGGTAAGATAAGGGGCCCATACAGTAGGTTCTTGTTTAAACATATCCCCTGGTAAACCGTCCAGTCCCGGCGCCTTTCCAGAAGCAAGTCCTGAGATGGCAACGGTCACTTCACCGAGCGTTATCGGCTCCCCTTCATAGTCCGGGCGGCCTACCCCGTCAACAGCAGGAGATTCTCCCGGGTCAGGACTGTATAGGGTCTGGAAGTGGGCTTGCCACACCCCTGGGGCAATATTAGGCTCAAATGCAGATTTTAGGTTCCCCGACCCCCCATTCACAATCCTCCAAAACAGCCGTTGGTTTTGGGTCGCTAGTGTCTTAGTGAGTTCTTCCCACTGTTTTTCCTCCCATTCTGCCTTGGCGTGGGCAGTGAGTTTCTTATAAACTCGTCTGCTTTGTTTTAGGCTATCCCCACCTAAACCCTCCTTGATTAGTTTAAGGAGCTCTGTTTTTGCCCTTCTGCAAGCAAGGTTGTACCATAATGTTTTGCCTCGTAGCCCCCCTTTTACTTTTCGTGGGCTACAAGTGAAATGAGGTGCCGCAGCTTTTATAAGTTCCTCATGGGCTTTGAACAATTTACCCTGGGAGTCTTTGTTGTATGGCTCAGTGTCCAAGCAACCCACAGTTTCCAAAATGGGAATTATCCCATCATAGAGCCTGGGGAGTTTATTCTTGCTTGTAGCCAGGTGCTCCCACCTGATCCTTCTCCTATTGTTGTCAAGGAGAAGCGCCGGGGTGTTACCTACCACATTATTCACAAGAGCTTGGGGGCCAGGATGGACAAGGTCGAGCTCCAGTGCGTTATGGTCACTATCGGACCTTTCCATCACCCTGAAGTCCTGGATTGTCGGCCACTTCACTATTTGAGCCAGGACATAATCCAGACGGGACTCTCTTCCCAGTCTGTTATAGGTGGTTTTGCTGGGTATATCAGATTTTGTTCGCCTATTACAAGCTCTGAGTCCAAACTTCAGGGTGAGGGCTGTGATTTGCACGGCTAAAGGGGTCCACGCCTTTGGGGGTGGGGCTTCCACCATAGGGACTGTCCATCTAACTTCTTCTTCAGATGATAGCCCATCCAGAAGACCAGGGAGTGGCTCAAAATGAGTATTTAAATCCCCTCCCACAACATAGTATGAATCACTCGGTAGGTCAACTAAAAAATTAGAGAGATCATCTATGGTCGGCGATTCCTTTACATTCCCCATTGGCCTGGAATAAATATTAATGAACACCAGTTTAACTTGGTTGGGCCATGATAGAGAAATCGCAAGAATGTCCTCGGAGTTGGTCGGCATCCGAATTGCCACACAGCCCAGATGAGATGCAACCCAAGTCGTAAGCCCTCCTGACGGACGGCCTTTGCCTTCCCATCTCGCTGGAGTGAAGAATGACATGTAGCCTTGGTGACCATAGTCCTCTCTGGCCCAGGTTTCCTGGAACATACATATGTCTCCAGTCTCGATGTAGTTTGTCCAGTCCGAGTCCCCCAGTTTGTTAGCAAGGCCGGCAACATTCCAACAAATTAGCCTCAGAAATCCAAGGGTGTTAGATGCCGGGCCAGGAGAATTGGAAAGTGTGATTCTGGACTCTACTGGCATCGGTGATTCTAACGCACTACCAGCAGTAGGGACCGGTGGATCAGAAGGTCTACTGTGGTCATTCTCCACCAGTGTGGGGTCGATCATAATTCCAGAGGCATTGGGAACATTATGGGCCGATAAGTTGTCCAGGGCCGCCAGGTTGTTCAGTGGCCCATGAGATTTAACAGCAGTCGAGGTAGGTAGCTTGAAAGAACTGCAGGCGCCACAATCCAAAGTCATTGGCGTATGAGCGGAAAGTCAATCAACCCCATCCAAACTATTCAGGCAGTTAAAGCGATTGGAATGGAAATAGGGCCTATCCTGCACTTGGAAACTTGGGCGATGTACATAGTCCTTTTGTCTGTATCTATGTTCCACCCTTACCCACTCGTCCTGCATTGGAATGTGGTGCATACGGATAGGGGGGAAAAAAAAGGATACTGGAAGAGTCTGAATAGTAGAGTCCAGTGATCTATTTGTTCCTTTACAGATGTGCAGCACAGTGCCCGGATCCTTAAAACTTGCCAGGATACAGTCCCCTATTATTGTTTTCCTAGTCTTGCCTAACCAGGGGACCCTTCTCACCATAATGATCTCATTGTTAAAATGAGAAGGTAAAGGTCGGTTCCAATTTAGCCATTTAATGACCTTATTCTTTAGTGCTTGATAATCTTCATTCTCCCCTAGTCTTAGACGGGGGGCACCTGCCAGGACCACCGTTAAACTATTAGCCTCTGGCGGCAAGTCTGGTCTCCGTAGACTTGGGGCCGGCCGGCCCGGGGAGGGTAGAGGGATGCCACCGGCTTCTAGATGGCCGCCATTAATCCCCGACTGGGAACTTTGAGGAGCAGAGTCTATTGGCTGTAAGGGCCTATTGAATGAATTACAGCGCGGAGCCTGGTCTAAGGTAGCCATTAATGGCTGCAAGGGGGGGGCAGTGGTCACACTCTGGGGGGAAACTTTATTATCGCCCTTTGTGATTCCTTTTTTAGTAGGGTTTCCTGCGGGGAGATGAGGTCCCGTATTATTGGATTGCTTACTAACTAAGGTGTTCAAGGTAGTAAGGGATGTTTCCAATAGGGTGAGCCTGCTCTCCACTTTTTTCAAGCTATCACTGATGGGCTGCAGAAGGGAGCGAAGTAGCAATTCTATGCTCCCTAGAGATGTAAGAGGGGAATTTCTGTTGGATGTGTCGGCCACTGGGTCGTTTGTGTTAGCAGCTTTATTGGGACTGAGGGCCTTAGAGGGAAGAGCAATAGGAACAATCTCATTGTCCCTCTCAGGTTGTGGCACAGTTGTGTGTTTTTTGCCAAAATCTAGATGGGACGATTTAGCTTTCCCCCTCCCCCCCATTGACTTTCTGCTACGTTTACTCGGTGGGGGCCTATGCAACTCTACCACTACACTTTGTTTTGGCTTGATTTTCTTAGTTGCATGCAAAGGGGGGGTTTGAGTAACCAAATTAACAGGGGTAGTAGGTGTCATGGGAGGGGTTACGTCCGGAGGCTTTCCAGGGGCCAACTCAGGGGAAGTAGGGATATCCCGCAATAGGAGAGGGAAGTCCTCAGGGGTCAGAGGTTTTAAACTGATGGGGGGCGTACCTTCCTCTTGAGTAATAGGATACGGGATAATCTCTGGCAGGGGTCTACTCTTCATAGAATCAATGGAGCGCCGCCGCTCCGCCCTACGTCTCTCCAAAGAATTTTCCTTACCTACGTCTTCTTTGGTAGGTTTGAAGTACTTGTCCAGTGTCCCTGCGTTGCAACCCCCTTCCCTGGCAGTAGATTTGCATAGTCCTGGTGAGGGCATCCCCCTAGGCTGATTGCACTTGGGAGGAAAGGGATATGGCCCAGCCCGGCCTCCTTTGGCCCCTGACGGTCACAGACGGTCCCGCCCTTGTCCCGGGCTTCTCCCGGCGCTACCCGCGCGCGATCCCGCGACGCGGGAGCAGCGCCGTAATTTAAAGCGCCTCCTGGCGCGAAACGCTCGGTCACGTGATTCGTGACCGCTGGGGCACCTGGGTCTTGTGGTTTGTGAAAGCCGGTCTCCCCACTGCGGCCGCACGAGATGAAAGTGCAGCGGCGGGAGACCGGGACAGCAGCAGGTGACAGGCAGCAAGGAAACGATGTCAGGCAGGCAACGGGATCCTCAGGGCCAGCCAAGTAAGTGAAAGCAGAGACGGGGAACCCGCTCTGCCGCAGCAGCGCCGTAATTTAAAGCGCCTCCTGGCGCGAAACGCTCGGTCACGTGATTCGTGACCGCTGGGGCACCTGGGTCTTGTGGTTTGTGAAAGCCGGTCTCCCCACTGCGGCCGCACGAGATGAAAGTGCAGCGGCGGGAGACCGGGACAGCAGCAGGTGACAGGCAGCAAGGAAACGATGTCTGGCAGGCAACGGGATCCTCAGGGCCAGCCAAGTAAGTGAAAGCAGAGACGGGGAACCCGCTCTGCCGCAGCAGCGCCGTAATTTAAAGCGCCTCCTGGCGCGAAACGCTCGGTCACGTGATTCGTGACCGCTGGGGCACCTGGGTCTTGTGGTTTGTGAAAGCCGGTCTCCCCACTGCGGCCGCACGAGATGAAAGTGCAGCGGCGGGAGACCGGGACAGCAGCAGGTGACAGGCAGCAAGGAAACGATGTCAGGCAGGCAACGGGATCCTCAGGGCCAGCCAAGTAAGTGAAAGCAGAGACGGGGAACCCGCTCTGCCGCAGCAGCGCCGTAATTTAAAGCGCCTCCTGGCGCGAAACGCTCGGTCACGTGATTCGTGACCGCTGGGGCACCTGGGTCTTGTGGTTTGTGAAAGCCGGTCTCCCCACTGCGGCCGCACGAGATGAAAGTGCAGCGGCGGGAGACCGGGACAGCAGCAGGTGACAGGCAGCAAGGAAACGATGTCAGGCAGGCAACGGGATCCTCAGGGCCAGCCAAGTAAGTGAAGTGGAAGTACCTGGGATTCTACAAGTGAACCCCTTGCTTGCACTCAAAGACACAGCAAATATCAGTCTGGGAGGGTACAGACTATCTCTTGACAGAATCTACAACTTTTTGCAAGGTATTGAATTTATGATCCTCAAAAGAATAATCATAACCCTTCTCAAGTAAGTGTACACCTATCTTGAAGTAAATATACAATATATTCAGAATTCACAAAGGTTTTCATATCAACATACAAAATGCACTTATAAAGTATAAGAATCTCACTTTAAACCTGGTTGCCCTGACTTCTTTATGAACTTAGATCACTGAGCATTGATTTGTTTGTGAGGACCCTGACTCATCCCACACATAATGGGGTTGTGCACTAGAGCTCTTAGAACATATTTCAGCCAACAAACAAAAAGGATGCGATGATCGAAATTCTATTACCATCGGCATAAAGGCAGTGGTACTCGAGACAGTGAAAGTTAGGGATATAGGTACGGAACAAACGAAGTACACTTTTGGATCACATAAGATTACTTTTCCTGCAGTTGTAACCTGAGGGCCGACAGCTAGCTCTGCACTATAGATGGACTACTGGGGAAAAATAGAGAGAGGGACAGTTCACTGGTAGCTCACTGTTTGGCTATAGTGGTTACTAAGACTTCTTCACTCACTTCCAGTTTGCACCTATTTCCACACCTTTTTTTCCTCCTTTCTCATCCACTTGGGCAGGTTCCTTCTTCCAAGAGGGTCTCCTTTTTGTGTCTTCGGATTCTGGAGCTCATTTCTGGTTACTCATCAACTAAGCGCATGAGTGTTGTGGTTCCTGGGAGGAAATCTATTTATTCACGGAGACTAGTCACAGCATGTCCTTTCTGAATGCTAATGAGCCATTTTACCTGGGTATGCACATGCTTGTTGATTTTTTTCTTGATATTAAGTTCCTCATCCTATACTTCTGCACATTCTCTTTAAGACTGCAGTAGGATGGAGCATGCCATGACCTATGCCCAGAGCCCACTCCACATGGGAGAATGTACTGCAGCTTTGCGGTTATGGGAAAAAGTGTTGGACCGGGACAAGGCCGGGCCCTTCACCCAGAGCCCATTGCCAATCTTAAAATACGTCATAATTCTTAGGCTGAGTACGCCAAGGAGCTTTGCCGTGCCTACATCGGTGGACCACCGAGTGTTGTTGGGCCATCCCCGTTCCTACCAGGCTTGAGTGTTCTTGGGCCATCCCTGTTCCTACCAGGCTACCTTTGAGAGGCCAGTGTCTTTCCTATTTTCATTTAGCTGAGTGACTTATCATCTGGGTCCTGACGAATGCCTTGGAACCCCATTTGTGGTTGATGATTGGCAGAAACATGTTATCCTCATAAACGGGGTATATTTGTTGACAATCCCCCTGTCCTCTCTTGGTTTTAAACCTATCCCAAAGGGCATCCTTATATATCCAGTCCTTGCCCTACTGGAGATAGTTTTATCCTTATCTTTATCTGCTTTCTGCACTCTTGCCCTCACGCCTTACCAACATCTGCTTATCTGATTAACACACCTCTGCTCCTGCCCATCGGGGAGTTGTAGCCCACACCCGGTACCTTGAGGTCCTAGTGTGAGGAGAGAGCCCAATTATGAAGCATGTCACTCTTGGGTGAGTGAAGGTTCTCATCATTAAAGAAGCGCTCTTCCCTGGAGACACTGACTTTCTCTGCTGTTTTCTCTTTTTTCTTTAGATACCAGGGGCCATATTGCATAAGGTGCCTGTGAGAAGTTGACCTGGTATATGCTGTCCACTAATTAAAGTGGGCACCTTGCGCCAGTCCAAACGACCCTTATGATGTGTAAAGTCAAAGATAACCTTTAGGAAGCTATCCTAGTGGTAGCTGTGTAGAGCAGCCTTCAGGCTTCATCTTGAAGGAATGTAAAGCAGCTTGTTTTACCAGAATATCAAATTGATTAAATGAAAGGAGAACCACACAGTAGTTATATAAAAATATGTATTTATTAATATAACACTCTCTAGTATCCTATACACGAGGATAGAACACAAAGCACACAATACGAGATCAATAGAACAGTTGTAAGTAGCACAATACACAGTGGGCTCCAGAGGGAGACCAAACCATATACTAAAATAGTGATTATAACAACTATGACTCGGGTCAAGACAAGGTCTAGAGCACGTAGAATCGCTGGGACCCCAAGGAACCACCCAAAGTGAGTAGATCGGGACCCCACGGAGGACGGGTGCAGTGTGCTAACTCGACCGCGGGCTCTGTGCAATTCTTTGGGGAAGTCGCGGTTGCAATTTTAAAGTTTAAGGACCCTTCTAGGAGGACTTCGAGGAAACCCATCGGAACTTAAGAGGTTAGAGAGCCACCACACCCATGGATACTGTAGTACCCGAGTTACCTATCCCAGAGGAGCCGGGTGCATAGGTCTGGAGTGGTGTCAGAAACTGTTGTTGTACTTAATGGAGGGCTGCGAAGAAGTACTGCTGCCGTGAAGGCCAAGAGGGCCTGGTGGAATCCAAGCCTGGATTCTGGAAGGAAGGAACCTGAAAGCAGAGGGGACAGAGTCTGGGTCACTTCAGAGTGACCAGGGGCTCGGTAGACGAATGCCTACCGATGTCGGGTGCTTTAGGTGCGAAGAAGGAATATTTGACTCTGCAGCCACGAGGACCAGGAGGCGTCGACGATGACCAGGAGCCAGATGCGAGCTGTCCCAGAAAGGATGTCGAGTGTTGAGGGGTCGGTGTCTGGCTGGAGCAACAACAAGCCTTGGCAAAAGCAACCTATGCAGGAAGGTCAAGCAGGTTACGGTGAGGCCCAAGCAATGGAGAGTCAGGGCAAGTCTGGAGCAACCAGGGAAGGCCAATAGAACTCAAGATGACCCTCATGAGGACCCACGGGTCGAATAACCAGGAGTCGGGAGGGGACCACAAGCAAGATTGCAAAGTACCAGCCCACGGAGCACTCGGTGCAGGGAGGCCGGAGTTCTTTGGTGCGAATACTGCTCAGAGTCAGGACTACACAAAGTCTAATGCACAAGCTCGGAAATCGCCAACAAGCATATGCAACTGCAAATGGATGTAGTGCACAGGGGTTTGGGTTATGCAGTCCCTATGAGGAATACTGGCCTCAAACTTGCTGAGAGGGCAGATCGACCTCAAGGACTTTCAAAAACCCACGTTCTGTGTTGCTGAAATCTTCGGAGTCTGCACAAGCTTGGGAGCAGCAGACTGGTCAGTTGCATTTGAGCTGCCTGCTAGTGATGGGGAGTGACTCCTTCACTCCAAGGGAGATTCTTTGGTTGTCCTTAGTGCACCACAGGTCCTGCATGGATCCTGTATGGAGCAAGGGCACAGACAAAGCTTTGGACGGAGAGGGAGACGAAGTCGGGCCAGTCGAAGTCCAGCGAAGTCTAGAGTGTCCAGATGGTCGAAGGTCAGTGGTTTCTTCATGTAGAATTTTGTCCATGTAAAATCCAAAGTCTTACAGCCAGGTAAGCCCTTTTGTACCCACTGGGGGAGGGGGGGTTGGACAGATTCGGGGAACCCTCCTAGGGAAGGGTCACGACAGAGGGGTGGTTATACCCATGTCCTTTTTCCAGTTTTGCCCCAGAGCAGGAGCCAATGGCTCCCAGAACTGGTTTGTGCTGGGCTATGCACAGGGACACCAAGTGTGCCCCAAGTGCAGACTTTCAGGCACTTTCATAGTGCACCCACCCAGCCCCAATACACTAAATCCTGTCTGGGACGTGGTCACATCTCCCTGTAACAAGATGCCTACTGTGCTGCCATCCTCTGCTCGAGTTTGGCTCAGCAGCAGGAGGGCAGAAATGTGTGTCTGGTAGGCAGCATCCATTTGGTGTTGACCAGGTCGAGAAGGCTGGCATAGGATAGACAAGTTACCCCACGAAGCTCACTTCAGAAGGGTGGAATCATACCTCTCACACCAGTTACTGGTGTGGAGGTATGATTCCAAGGTATTTGATACCAAACACAATATGTTTCTCTGCAGCCGTTCTCAAGATAGCATTTACCGCAAGGTTATAATGCACCTCTACCTATATGTCCGGCTGAGTCACAGACAACCCAAGAGAAAGGTCTCTGAAGGCTGCAGAGAGGCTCTGCTCATGCAGGGGCACCCTGTCACTAAAAACCCGCACCCTGCCTTCAGGAATGATAAGACCTGCTATAGGGGTGACTTATAAGTTTTAAGTGTAGTGAACTATAGATATAGCGAACCTATATCTAAAGTAAGTGGTGCAAGCACCAGCTCACATAGGTTGCAGAAGCAGACCTGTAGTTCCATTTTGCATGGCCTCTCATGGGTGGCATAATACATGCTTCAGCCCATGGGAGGCCTCTGAGGTACCTATGCCATGGGTACATGTGTACCATTTACTAGGGACTGATAAGGGTTCCCCAGTATCCAATCTGTAGTGTACCAAAGTACTTCACAACCAATTTGGGGAGGAAGCAAATAGACTGGGGTTCTAATTAGCAGGATCCCAGTCAGACTAGTCAAAAACCAGCAAAACACCAGGCAAAAAGTGGGGATAGGCATGCAGTCAGATCCTACCTTCCTACAGTGCCCTGGGGGCACAACAAGCGCTTCAGCCCACTTTGCACGCCTCCTGGGGCACTTTGGTATTATAGAAGGGGACACAGATGCTTGTGCGTCCCCTTACCGATGGCGCACTCAAAGCACCAGAGCTATCAACACAGGGTGTTCCCTCATTTGCATATGGACGTGCCCTTTGCAAATGAGGCAATTCCCTTGACTCTGCGCCTGCGCCATATTACAGACGCGGGCACAAAGTCAAAGAAGCCCTCAGGAGGCACACTGACAGTGCGCCATTTAAAAGGTGGCGCCCTGTCAATGCGCCTCCTGATAGTGGGTAAAGAGGGTCCAATGGACCCCCCAGATATCCCCTTACAGGTGGGTGCAGTCACTGACTGCAACTGCCTGCAAGGGGATCTCTAATCCCCTTTGAAAGTGCAGATGTGTGCCACCTGCACTGTGAAAACGCGATCACAGAAAATTTCTTTAAATTTGAGGACCGGATCTATCTCCAAATTTCCGGTACTTCTATGGGCGGTGTTTTTGCCCCCAGCCTGGCCAATCTGTATGTACATCTGTTTGAACAAAACTGTGTACTCAATACAGACAATCCATACAGATAAGTGAGGGCTGTTACTTACCGTTTTACAGATTGCAGCCTCTCTTATTGACTTCTTTCTATTCCTCTTTTTTTCTACACTGGTGGTGCCACTTAGGGGTACTTCTATTCATGAACACCCCCTATGTGTGAGGTATTTTGTGTTTTAATCCACCTTGAACTATGGAGCTGCGGCATTTCAAAGATGGTTAGGAAGGGAAACAGCCTTTAACACACACGCATTAAAATGTAATGCCTTTACCACACATGTTTTTACCTTACATATGCCTTTGCCATGCATGCCTTTCCAACGAAATGGCTAAATGGTAAGCATACATAAGGTAAGTGTGTGTGTTTGTGAGAGAGAGAGAGAGAGAGAGTGTGTGTGTGTGTGTGTGTGTGTGAGTGAGTGTGAGTGTTTATGTATATATTCATTGAAGAAAAAAAGTTTAAGTGATGTTCTAGTTAGGTAAATATGTCAGTCACAACATTAACATTTTGAACTCAAAAAGCCCAGAAATTCACCTCTTATAGTTAACAGAGCTAACTATAACTTGCAACTCTTATGGCCTCACATATTACATCACTGATGACATGTCCTATAACATCACTGATGACATCTCGCATTACATCATTGATGACATCACTGATGACATTATATATCCATATATCCATATATATTTATTGGGGTTAGGGTGTTTTTAGGGTTTGGGGTGGGTAAAGGTATAGGGGGATTTTAGGGTTATGGGGTGGGTAAAGGAATAGGGTGGTAAGGGTGTTTTTAGGGTTTAGGGATGGGTAAAGGAATAGGGTGGTAAGGGTGTTTTTAGGGTTTAAGGGTGGGTAACTGAAGTGGGTGGTACGGTGTGTTTAGGGGTGGTTAAGTGTACTTACACCTTCATAACTTGCTTTCCACAAAATGATATTCAGGACAAATTGTAAGCCTTTTTTCCACAGATGTTGGGGAGTCTAAATGTACTATAAGTTTTGTGGTTTCCTCTGAGAGGAACCAAGAAAGCAGGCAAAATGTAGTAAAATGTAGTTTTTTTAAAAAACATATGCTGTGCAAGAAACAGTCTGTTTTTGTCTAAGATTCAGTAAATGGTTTGCTGTGTTAGGATCACACTCTTCCCACCTGTCAGGAATAGGCATAGGTATAAAACATATTTTTACAAAGTTCTTGCAGCTTTCTAAATGGTTGTTAATATTTCAAATTTTTGCACCTTCTACCTATATATTCTTAAAAGTACATATAATTTGTTATTTAGCAAGAGGCCACTTTTGTAAATTGTTGATGGTTTTCGCAAGAAAACCAATTGTTGAAATAAAAACTAATGAAAGTAAGTAGGATACCATAGAAATAGGCAACAATGTTTTTATCTGCATTCTGTTTGGCCCCATGACTAATCCACAACAGTTTTATACTGTTATATTTATCTGACTTCCCAGTTGCAGGGATTTACAGTGTTTGCTGGTTGTTTAAAACATAAATTACCTAGAGCCATGAACTCAGCTTTCTGAAACCTAGAGTCCAGGGTGCTGTAGCATGTGTGCATCCCACTACTTTTTCTTACCCAAAATGCCCTGCAACAATATAATGTTGGCTAAAATCACAAACTTCTCTAACGTTTATGTGAGAGAAAGTTCAAGAATCTGTGAGGATCGACAAAAGTCCTACAACCCAGTCTTCTCCCTCTTATCACAATAAAAGTGGTTCTCCAACTTGAATAGTGGCTGTACCCAGTGTCTGTGTCGGGAACCAGTCAAAACATGGCAGATGTGAAGTCAATGTAGTGACAATGCAGTCTGAACACGAAAACAGTTTAGTGCATTCCTATGATGTGCAAAACGTCCACCCACACATTTTGGACAGCGTTTTTATCAGAATTGTGGAATTGCAGGTAAGCCATTGTGGAAGTTTCTGACACTTCTGTCATAACTGTTGGAAAAATAGTGTTATGACCCATACTCTGAAGTTTGAAGGGACTTCTGCATATTGAGATCTCGGCAAGTCCTATCAACCTGGATTACAAGGGTCTATGGTTACACAAATACCTAGTGTTGATACAGTTCCTTGGATGCTGGCTGACCCTGGACCCAAATATTGCAACCATCCTTGTGAGGGGGAATTGGGTGTTTTATGCATATGTTTTATGCATGCAGAGCATTCTTGGTAAGAAAACGTGCTAGGATCCACATAACCTTCACCACCCTTGATCCCCATTTGTCTCTAGGTTTCAGAAATACCCACAGTTGTGAGGTTTTCCAGAGTGGCAACTGAACTTGGGACGAAATGTTGCAGCCATTTCCTGTAGAAAGAGAAATGAAATTAAGTGATTAAGGAATAAAATGTATTTACAGTGTTTTCTGGGTAAGAACATCTTCTAGGACTGATGCAAAACACACCAGTATGGATTTCCCTGGATCCCTACATTTCCAGAAATGCATATGGCTATTACGGTGTTTTGGGTGCTGGCTCAACCAGAGCCAGAGTACTGCAGCCATTCCCATTGGCAAGTGAGAGGACATTTGGATTCCTTTGAGCCTAATTGTGAAATATGGGCTCTGCAGAGGGAGTAAGATCTTGCTTCCCGGGGGCACAACGATTCATAAGTGCCAGGAGATGCCAAGACTCTCATGCATCCATTTTGTTTTGTATATTCCAAACAGTTTTAATTAACGTGTCAAATAAAATGAATCAAATATTGAAACCAATTTGTATAATAAACCAGCACGTGTTCGGAAGCTAAAAGTGCAGGAATAAGATAACTTTATGTGCAATAAAGATACAGTGCAGACCTGCACATTTTTTATAGCTATATTTAATTTTTGCATGAATAATAGTTATAGAAAGTGTAGCTGTTATCCTGTGAGAAATAACATTGTTTTAATTGATTGTTTCAGTCACAGAAAAGATTCAATGTAATGCCTTATCTATTTCGCATGAAATGCCAGGCAATTAAAGTATGTTATCAATTATCACCCACCCATTGGAAATTGTTCTTTATCGAGGAAGAGTCACATTATTTACAGTCTCACTTAATCCTAGAAATAGCTGTTGGGTGCTCCCAGTAGTTAAAACAACATAGAGGGTGAGAGGACTATTAAGAGAGATGAGAGAAAGGCATTGGTATTCATTCTGGGCAATGAATTTGGGAGTCTGAAATCTAATAGTCAGGCAATTGATACTGAAAATGTACAGAGCTAAACCTCACATTCAGAACTAATTCTGGTACAGGGATTTTTATTGAGTCAACATTAACGTTTTTAACATTTTCACATATATTCAGTTTAGTGCTTTAGAGTGGGTATCAGCGAGCCTGGCAGAAGTTCAAGGCAGGCAAAGTAAAAAATATAAATAAATAGAAAACGATTAAGCAAAAAGGCCATTTAATTAGGAAAGCTAGGGCCTGAGGTAAAAACGGTTTGCGAGTTGGTAACCAGTTGCAAACTGGTTACCAAATCCCAAATTGGCTGTTCATGATGTGCAAAGACTGTCTAAATTAGTGTTTACTAAATGTGCACACTACACCGAATAAATTGTGATTGCTAATTTTTGCAATTGGAAATACTGAATTGCTAAATTGCAAGTTGCTATTTCAATGCACTTGCAAAATACCATGGATTTTAAACAGGTGGTAGCAAGGAGCAAAGTATAAAAGCTGTCTCAAATTACCTTGCAATCATTCACATTGGCTGCCTTCTATGCTGTAGTGAGGAGGATGCGGATTCTGGGGGCTCAACGGAGGAGAGAAAGGATATGCAGGCAGAGGGCGACTTTGTTTGAACAAACTGACAAGGATGCTTATGACAGATATAAGTTCAACAAACAGGTTATTTTGACCAGTAGCGGCTGCTACTGTCAGGGGTAATGGGGCAGCAGCAGAGGGGGAGGTCTTGAGAGAATGAAAAAAAAGGGACTTTCCTGGAACAACCAGACTCCGCCTTTCCTCCATCCTCGTCCTCTTCATCTTCATCTTGCTTCTTCCTGTCCCGGCCGGCAGCAGGTAGCACCCACTCACAGGCTCCCCTGAGCCAATTGCAACACAGCATTGTGATTGGTCTAAGTGCTGTGGTTCGACCCTCATACTGGGTCAGGGTGCCTGTGCATGTTCCTCACCAGGCTATGTAATGCAGCCTGGTTGGGAACATGCAACGTACGCATGACTGTTTGGCCGTCAGCCCAATGAACATTTCAAATAGCTTTTGTTTGCTTTCTGGGCTATGCGATTGTTAAAAAGGGTAGCCAAGACCCTATTGTTTTTAGCAGTTATCAATCCATTTCTAAAATCCTGCTTCACCTATAATTCCTGTAAGGCATAGTGAACCTTCATGTGCAAATGCATATGGAGTAAAAATAATGTCTTTGCTCACCATCAGTCAGGCTTTTGAGCTAATAGAGCAACTGATACTGCTCTGCTGGACCTGCAAAGCACATTGTTAGAGGTCACAAATACACCTATGCCAATTATTTAATTCATTTGGCAACTAATATTGAATTGTTTAGCTGATTCTGAAAGGTTTCAGTTAATCTATAGTAACTGTAAGTCCGGGGTGAGATCAAGTAGATTTTTTGAAATGAAACAAAAGCTTGTTCTTCGTGCCACTGTTTGAAAACATTTAAATATGAGAGAATTTGTATTTATCTATCTTGGTCCAGAAAGATTTCACTATGAAGGAATTTTTATCCCTCAATCTTGGTCCAGCAAAACACTATCAAACTGCTGCTAAGGAGAAAACCTCTTCTTCATCCATTGGTGTGCTCTTGTGTGATTCACATTTTTCTTCCACCCACTACAGCTTAGAGTGTGGGACAATGTGTCAGCCTACTTCAACCACTGACTAACAACTTTGACTGACTGTATTTAGCTTTTTCACAAAAAGCACAAGGTAGTTTCCTTTAGTGGCAATGTTTTTGTTTTTACTTTATTGTTACTTTAGTGTTGCTTTTGTTTGTAGAGCCAGATACAATAGCAGGGTGCTTTCTACCAGATGAAAGCAAAGGACACATTCTAGCTCTTTCATTCTTTCATTCCTCCTTTTTTCAACTTGTCTTTCTTGTCTTCCTATTTCTTTCCTAGTTTCTTTCTTGCCTTCCTCTTTCTTTCTTTTCTTACTTTTTCTTCTTGCTACCTTGCCTTTCTCTTTCTTTCTTTCCTTCTTTCTTTCTTGCCTTCTTTCCAAATGACAAGAGGCTAACAGCTGATGCCAGAGCAATGAGCTTTTTCACATCTGTGTTTGCCAAGACCTTTTGTTTTTTACTAAAATTATGTGTATAACAGCATTACTTATCGAGGTTTTCAGCCCGAATTCACCCAATTGTCTGTGATTCTCTCATTCACTTTTTCCTTCACCCACTCCAGCATGCATCAAGGAGCAATCTGTCAGCCAACTTCAACCATTGGCTGACTTCACTATGAGTTACAACTTTCTGCCCTAATAGACACACAAAAAGAACAATTGATGGACAGAATGCTGAACAAGGGCATAAATCCATTGAGTTTTTGGGGGATTCAAGCTAGCCTGGCTGATGAGGGGTATTACCCCGAAACCGGTTCTAGGATGCTTATTTCTGGACCAGAGAACAACTGGCTTAGCAGTTCAGGCTGGACTGTTCCCATGAGGAACAGGGTCAAGACTGATTTGCATGTGCTGGGTCCGAACCGGGGTGGCGAAGTGAGCTAATCAACGATGATGGATTCAACCCAGATCTAATAGTGACTGGGGGTGAGTGTTTCAGCGCTCCGTCCATCATCTCCTTGTGTTTGCTTTGCCCTTTTACAAGCAGTTTTTGCCTTACGCCAATGCTTTTGTTTAGATTGATGTGGGCCTGGCAGCTTCCTGAACAATAAAGTTTTGCAAAAACTAAGGTAAGAGAAAACAAGAATAGCCAAAAGTCTGGCGGCCAACCCAGACCAGTTGGCTTTGCCAATGCTTGTTAGGATTAGGAAACACTTTTTATGTGAACAATATTTAACAGAAATCAGCGAGGCAAATATCGGAGCTAAACTAATTATTCCAAATCCCTATATGCTGATATTTCACAGTACCAAATGCTCAGGGTGCTGTAAAAGCAGGCTGCACATATTTTCAGGAAGCTTTGCCAGTTAAATCAAATTTAACAGATCACCTTTGACCAACAGGACCATGCACATAGAAATCTTATGTTATTTTAAATGCAGGGATTTAGTTTATCTGTCAAGGTTTGCCATTCAAATGCATGCACTGGAAAGGGTAGCATGTATTTATCACGTAGCTAGATACATTTATTATGCATATCATGAGCTGATGTTGACCAATTTGATGTAATGAACAAGTTTGTAAAGACTTATATACTTAAGAGCCATGAATAATGCAAGGAGTGTAGATGGTATATGAAATACAAATATTTAATAGCACAGTGTCTGATGAAGATAACAGATTCTGAAAAGGCAAAAGGACGGTATTCATGGAAAATCCCCCAAAAAAGAGTAGATCACAATACAAGCCACCAATGTTAGTAGGAGGTTGGCTAGTCTGCACATAACAGACAGTACAATCAAACCGAGCAGGGGATATTTTATGTTGCTTGTAACATAGCACAGATTCAAAAAGGCTACACTCCAATCTTGTAGATACATTGAGGGTGGCAGCCACACCTCCGAAGCTTACCTCATTTTAAAACTGAATTAATTTATTTTCATAAACACAGAAAGAGGCACAATAAGTTACACAGAACCATAACAAGAAATTATTAGTTAAACTATCTTTTTTCTTCACATCTGTCCCCACCCTCACACATATTTCCCACCAAACAACCATAGAACCTAATAACATTATTATAATGAAAAACAGAGTAGATCTAAGCTGCAGTGACGCATTTTTCAGGATCATTGAGGAGCAGACCACAAACCCTTATGACTATAAGTGAAGTATATTCCAATAATACTCATAAGGGATGAAATTTACCAAAAGGGTTAAAGCTACACTGTAACAAAATATAGCCCAGACTTGATGTTCACTTCAATATAAACCAAATAGAGACTGAATTAGAAGGATATATTAAATATACAAGCGCAGGTGGACAAAATAAAAAATAACCAGTTTCTACTAAATAACATAGAACTTCACAACAAGATTAACAAATCTGAATATTCAGTGACAGTTCACATACTTAGAGGTTTCAGAAGTTAAAGCAGGGATAATGACAGCTTCAATCTGGAAGAAGTGCACCATCAACTGAAATTTGAATACTACACTAAAGCAGAAAATAGATTAGCTCTAATCTTATCAAGGAACATCAACACAATGGTTCATTATTTGTTTTCTGTCATTAACATCAATCGCAATTACTGAAAATGATCAAGCATCAGGTTAAACCTCAAAAGTCCAAGAATAAAAAAGCTCAGGTATAAAGGTATGAAAATGGTAACCAGCGACCACACTTATAACCTCTCTAGCCATCAACTGAATGAAGAGAATTAAGTCTTCTGACAAACAAGCTTTCAATTATCTCTTTCAAGTGAACAAATTTGCTGCAATTAAAGTCAGAAATTATATAATTCTGCCGAAAAAAGTCAAATTGAGGATAATTTTCAAAGAAATGTATCCAAATGTTCAAAAGACCTAATAGGCTTATGAAACAAGTCAACTTTGAAACCTCCCATTCAAATATGCCAAAAAAATTAGGCATTTTTTAAACATTTCTAGCAATCCAAGGGGAGGCAGATGTTATTGGGTTCAGACTGTAAATATAAGATCCTTTTACCTCTTGTGCTTGGGGCGTCATCTTACTATTGAGCCTAAAACTAAGCACTTAGTGCCTCATATAACGCATCTGCGATAGGGTATTGAAGTTGAGCAGTCTAAGGCTTACTCAGGCAACTGGGGTAAGATAGAAACTCAGACCTCAATGACACATCTAGTAATAGCCAATAGATAAGCATCACCAGTGCCGTTGCTCAAGGAGAAAAAGAGCTTTGCTCTCTGATATTTATGTACAGGTTAGGTTGTTATGAGTAGTGAAAAAACAAGAACTAACTAAGGCTTCTCCGCTTTTACAAAGCATTCCGTAGCAATAGCCAAAGCTGAGACCCTAGCCTGCTGAAAGAAATAGTGGTAACCTTTCTCTACATTCTGTCTACCTCTCCAATGAGATAGTAGCTGGTGTGAAGGGTCCCAAGTTACAGTCCGCCCTGTGTGTCGTACATGGCCCATGGTATGGGATCCCACTGAATCTGTATTGCAGGTCACCATCATCTTCAGCTCATGCACCAACCAACTCTTGCTTTATCAAAGCAGGGGCTGTCCCAGCCCGAGCACCACTTAAGAATATGAGGCCTCATTCCAACTAGGTCAATCATGGAGGCGGTATATCTTCACTGGTGAATCTTCCCCAAGCACAATACCCATTCAAATAAAAGAACCAAAACTGGACCACATCAGTGTTAAGTAGTGGAGGACAAAGCCACCAACAATGGCAGTGAGTAATCAAAGCCTAGCACCAAGGTCCTCAGGTTCTACAATTAAGGCTCATTAAGTGGTTATTTCCTCTGTGCCAGGTTGGTACAGGCACTATGTCTTGCTGGAGGAAAACCCATCAGATGTGTCTGTGGTCGGTCTTCGTGAGTGCCCCGCTGTCCTGGGCACTTTTGGCTCTAGGAACCTCACAGGTGCACCAGGTACTTAAGTCCACACGACACCACCTGGGATTGCAGACCGTTAACTGGGCTACAACAGACAGGTTCTAGTTCTATTATTCTTGCCTCTGCTCGTCACGGTCCTTCTCTTCTAGGCAGCATTTTCCTCATGCAAGTTTAACTACAGTATACCTCCTCAGCAGTTACTAATTTCCCTTCCTTAATGCAAGTTGCAGGCCAACTAGGTTCCGCTTCGGCAACCTGGTGTACAGGAGTCGAAAGTCAGTGAGCCCAACGCTAGAGCCCAGAATAGTTTGTCAGCCTCCGCTAGAGTGGGGCCCCAGAAACCTGTAGAGGATTCTAGCTCACTGGCTGGTGGTTTACCCATCATATTTATACCAATTTCAGACAGAATTTTTGTTTTGTTTCAGGCAGTTCCTCGCTTTTGTGTACATCATGCAAACTGGTCCACCCCCAGCCACTGTCTCACAGTGTCAGCTGGAAAGTGGTGTAAAATTGGGAGTCTTCTGTCAAGTGAGACGTAAACAAAGGCACATAATAGGGAGAAGCTTTCAATCCTGACTACCACTCGACCAATGAGTAAGCAATTAAATTAGTCTGTGTACTTTTAGAAATTCCAATCATATACACATAAAGAGATTAATATCATATTAAATGGTAGTTTTTATATTATCCAAGAAAACTAATTAATTAAAATTTACAAATTATATGATTCAAAATGTAAATTACAGAAATTCAGTTAATCAAAATAATTAATCAAAATTCCTTTCTTGCTCATTTTCGTTCTTGCAACCATATGTTCCATGCAATACTCAGAAAGCTAAAACAACATACTGCTTTACAGCTGGGCTTGTCTAATGCTAAAGTGTTAATGTTTCTTCTTGAGACTGAAGTCCAAATCTCTTAGAAAGAGGGATGAGCCACCTTGCACGAGGTCCTCATTACAGAAGGCAGGACAGCTAAATGTGCTTAACGGATATAATTACGAGAGTTATTAACTCCATCTCTAACCAGCACTGCATTTAATGAAAGGACATCTGCCTGAATTTTATATAAAATGAACATGAAATAAGTCTACGTTCTCCAAGAATTCATCTTTCTCCTTCCGATACTTGTACCTGAAAGACCTTCCTCCGATGTAGTTTGTAGCCTATAGTTACAATACGTTACCTTTCTTTAACACGGTTTCCTACATTTTTACATATGGCAGAAGGCTCTGGCCAAAATGTTTCAAAACCCAGTACACACAAAGTTCTCTGTATATATCGTACCCAAGATAATTTTGAGGCACCTCTCAATTCTATAAGCTCCATTAAGATATGCCTATAGACAGATCATTTGTTTAATGGCCATTAACCCTAACTCCAATCTTAATTGTTTTTATAGTGTCCTTGACCTAACAGCAGAAATAGTTTTTTTCGCTCTCTGGAATTCCTCAATATTACTATGGCCCCAAAGCTTGTTCCTGTATACTGATGGAGAAACTACTTTGGCATTGTAGATATCGTTCACTGCCTTCATCAAGGAGCATCCATATTTTAAAATAATTTCCTTTCTCCTTTCCACTTAATTTATGAAAACTGTGCAATTCTTTACCTGTGCATTGCAATTCAGTGTTCAAGAAAACCTTAAACCTAGATGGTCAAATTGTTCTTTCTGTTGAAGTATTGACCCATTAATCTTATATTGATGTTTAGTACAATTTATTTATAATTAGGCCTTTTATATAGCAAACGTTGTTTACCCATGTTTACAGCAAACTTCTGTTTGTGTTGATAATAGTACAACTTATAAAAAAGGTAAACTCCACCTGTTAGGTGTTGTGTCTCCCTTTGAATTTGGACTTTGCCCAAATTTAGGCACAACTGAAGAGTGTTTGTACTTAGCTCAGATAGTAGACAAGTATACCCAAGCTAGACGCTCCCCCATTTATTTAGCCTCTATGGACCTATCCACTGCTTTTGATTCAGTGAACAGGTCCAAACTATGGCTGATGTTGTTAGATTATGGGGTGGACCCCTCTCTCCACCCCCCAGTTTTTTTTGTATTCTTTACATGCAGACCTCTCAGCCAGAGTGCGTCTTAATGTTCATGGTGAATTGTCACCCCAATTTCCACTGAAGAGGGGACTGCGGCAAGGCTGCATACTGCACCCCTGCTATTTATTTTATATATTAATGGTTTAACAGCTCATCTAACTTCTACACATGTAAACACCCCAAGAATTGCATGCACTCCAGTTCCTGTGTTACTATTTGCTGATGATGCAGTTCTTTTAGCCCTTACTCCTAACGCTCCGAGACAGCTGTTGGATCGCGTTGCTTCCTTAATGCATGATCTTGACTTAACAACTAACTATAGTAAACCCCATATCATGTCCTGTGCACCCAGCAAATCAATGTTAAAAAAAATTCTCAACAAAGGGCAACCACTCACTAGTGTTTACAACTTTTGCTATTTAAGGGTGACTTTTAGTTTATCAGGGTCCTGGCACTCCCAGCTACCACCTCCAGTCTTAAACTTAGTAGAACTGCAGGGACAGTTTATAATCTTAGAATACCGGGCTTTAGAGGGGCGCTCTCGCCAGTTTTGAAGGTGTATAACTCTCAGTGTAAAGCGCTGCTATTTACGGAGCGGGGGGCGGGGTTTTAATAATATTTCCTCTCTACAGGCAGAGAAAAACATATTCTCTATTGAATGTTGAATTTACCGCCAACTACTTCTAGTTTTGTCACTCATTCAGAGCGTAACCAGGGATTTATTTCTGAAAAGGTGCATTGGACCCCCCTCTTATTGTGGGTCAGTATTTGGAATAAGCCTACAGCCACTCTATGCAGCGATATTATCCTTGAGTGTCTCCTCCTGGAGAAAGCTTTTTCCATCCATGGCTGAGTTACATTCGGGACACTTTAGCCATCAAAGTTGACAAAACAATGGTGAAAGCTATATTCCTGGAGCACTGTGAAGAGCTAAGAGTGATAAACAAACTATTCAAACGCACAGTCCTGAATTACTATAGATCCTTAACAACAGGGGAACCAGCTATGGATTTATTCATTGATCTCAAACAATGGGAGTGATCGCTTCTTTTTCTCTTCAGAGCGGGCACAATTTATTGGTCTCTTTGGTTCAAAAGTGTGCCAGACCTAGAGAAGAATATAGTGTCATCATCCTGTGTGATAATCAATCTGACCAAACTCTTGACCCTGTTTACATGTTAGGCCGCTCCCCACGCCACACAGCACCACCTGTGTGTCGTGCCTCCAAGCCCCGCTGCTGCCACTGCTGACAGTTCGAGGCCCGCTGCTCACTGCGCTCATTCTGCCGTCTGTATCTGTGCCCTGCCTGGTATCGTTGATTATTTGTATTTCGCCACTGTCCTGTTTCTTGCATTTTCTTGCACTGTTTTTTCCTGTTTTCCTGATTGTGTCCCTTTTTTTGCCTTCTGTATCCCGCTTCCACCTGTTTCCCGCCGCTGCGTCCCCTGCGGCCCCGCCCCCCTGCTCGCCCATTCGCCGCCCCGCTCCCGCCTCCCAGCGGCTCCTCCCTTCCACCTTCCTTATATGGCGGCCGCCGAAGGGGCGCCTAAGGCAAGCCCGACTGCACACGTCCGCGCCTGGACCGCACCCAGCCCCAGAACCCCTGGCCCCCGCGTACACCACGACGCCCGTCACAGCTACGATGGGGTGGTGTAGTGGGCAAAAGAACGATGGATTTAACCCAGATCTCTTGACTGGGGGAGAATGTCTGCATTGTCAGCATTCCGTCCATCATTTGTTTGTTGTAACGCTTTTCGCCCTAAGTGGGATGGGTATTCCCAGACGTGGGACCCGTGCTCACTACGCCACTGGAGTCAAGCTATCCTGGCTGATGACGGCTGATAGCCAGAAACCGGTCCTAGGATGCTTGATTCCGGTCCAGGGAAGACATAGCTTGGCAGTTCGGGCTGGACTGTTCCCATGAGGCACAGGGTCAAGACTGATTTGCATATGGCCATGTCTAAACTGGGGTGGTGTAGTGGGCAAAAGAACGATGGATTTAACCCAGATCTCTTGACTGGGGGAGAATGTCTGCATTGTCAGCATTCCGTCCATCATTTGTTTGTTGTAACGCTTTTCGCCCTAAGTGGGATGGGTATTCCCAGACGTGGGACCCGTGCTCACTACGCCACTGGAGTCAAGCTATCCTGGCTGATGACGGCTGATAGCCAGAAACCGGTCCTAGGATGCTTGATTCCGGTCCAGGGAAGACATAGCTTGGCAGTTCGGGCTGGACTGTTCCCATGAGGCACAGGGTCAAGACTGATTTGCATATGGCCATGTCTAAACTGGGGTGGTGTAGTGGGCAAAAGAACGATGGATTTAACCCAGATCTCTTGACTGGGGGAGAATGTCTGCATTGTCAGCATTCCGTCCATCATTTGTTTGTTGTAACGCTTTTCGCCTTAAGTGGGATGGGTATTCCCAGACGTGGGACCCGTGCTCACTACGCCACTGGAGTCAAGCTATCCTGGCTGATGACGGCTGATAGCCAGAAACCGGTCCTAGGATGCTTGATTCCGGTCCAGGGAAGACATAGCTTGGCAGTTCGGGCTGGACTGTTCCCATGAGGCACAGGGTCAAGACTGATTTGCATATGGCCATGTCTAAACTGGGGTGGTGTAGTGGGCAAAAGAACGATGGATTTAACCCAGATCTCTTGACTGGGGGAGAATGTCTGCATTGTCAGCATTCCGTCCATCATTTGTTTGTTGTAACGCTTTTCGCCCTAAGTGGGATGGGTATTCCCAGACGTGGGACCCGTGCTCACTACGCCACTGGAGTCAAGCTATCCTGGCTGATGACGGCTGATAGCCAGAAACCGGTCCTAGGATGCTTGATTCCGGTCCAGGGAAGACATAGCTTGGCAGTTCGGGCTGGACTGTTCCCATGAGGCACAGGGTCAAGACTGATTTGCATATGGCCATGTCTAAACTGGGGTGGTGTAGTGGGCAAAAGAACGATGGATTTAACCCAGATCTCTTGACTGGGGGAGAATGTCTGCATTGTCAGCATTCCGTCCATCATTTGTTTGTTGTAACAGCTACGATGCCAGCACCCTCCACGCACTCAACACCGGACGATCACACACCTGCTTCCTGGCCGCCCCAAAGCGCACCCAAGGACCCTTCTCCTGCCGGAACTGCAGCTTCACCACCATCCGATCCGCCAATCCACCCACCGTGAAAGAACGCAACCACCTCAGATGCATTCTACTCAATACCCGCTCCGCCTGAAAACACGCTGTCGAACTCTGGGACCTACTCGACTCAACCTCCCCAGACGTCGCCTTCCTGACGGAGACCTGGATGAACCCCTCCTCGGCACCAGACATCGCCATAGCCATACCAGATGGCTACAAGATCACCCGCAGGGCCGCACCAACGGAACAGGAGGAGGAATCGCCATCGTCCACAGGAACACTCTCAGAGTCTCGACCAGCACAGACGACTGCCTCAGCACCGCCGAACACCTGCACTTCCAGATCCACACCGATCCCAACACCACCCTCAGAGGAACCCTCGTCTACAGACCCCCTGGACCCCGGCCACAGTTCAGCAACTCCATCGCTGACTTCATCAGCATACACGCCCTCGCCTCCACAGACTACATCCTCCTCAGGGACCTGAACTTCCACCTCGAGAACAACGACGACACCAACTCCACCACCTTGACTGACAACCTCGCCAACCTCAGCTTGTCACAACACCCACCCACTCTGCCAGCCACACGCTTGACCCCATCGTCTCTGCAAGCTCCCACGTCTCCTTCAGCCACACCACCGAACTCCACTGGACCGACCATCGCTGCATCCACTTCACCTTCCGGAAACCCACCACGCACCACGCACCCAACAGATCCCTCGCCGCTGCTGGACCTCCAGGCCTCTAAGCAAACCTGCCGAAAACTAGAGAAGAAATGGCACCTTGAACAGACACCGGACAGTTATGCAGCCCACAAGAACGCCACCTGCAGACACCATTACCTCATCAGATCCGCCAAAAGGGCCTCCTTCAAAGATCGCCTAGACAACAACGCACACAACAGCAAAGAGCTCTTCAACATTGTGAAGGAACTCTCCAACCTCAGCTCCAACACCAATGACATCCCACCTTCGCAAGACCTGTGCGACTCCCTTGCCACCTTCTTCTATTGCAAGATCGCAGACATCCATGACAGCTTCAATGCCATGACCGCCCCGACAGCCACTGAGACCTCCGACCCCACGGCCACCATCCGCACTGATCCCCTGCTCTCCTGGACCACATAAACAACAATGACACCATCAAAATCATGAACACCATCCACTCCGGCTCTCCGTCAGACCCATGCCCACACCACATCTTCAACAAAGCCAGCACCACCATCGCACCCCATCTCCGCAAAGCCATCAACATCTCCTTTGAGACAGCGACCTGCCGGGAGAGCTGGAAGCACGCCGAGATCAACGCCTTACTCAAAAAACCCAAGGCCGACCCTAAGGACCTCAAGAACTTCCAACCCATCTCCCTGCTCCCGTTCCCGGTGAAGGTCATCGAGAAGACCGTCAACAGACAGCTGACCCGCTACCTCAAAGAGAACTGGACCCGTCCCAGTCCGTGTTCCGCAGCAACCACAGCACCGCGGCCCTCATCCTCCTGGACCTGTCAGCCGCCTTCAACACTGTCTGCCACCGCACCCTACGCACACGCCTCCACGACGCTGGGATCCAAAACAAGGCTCTGGAATGGACTACCTCCTTCCTCTCCGGCAGAACCCAGAGCGTCCGCCTCCCCCCTTTCCGTTCCGAAGCCACCAAGATGATCTTCAGCGTACCCCAGGGCTCATCCCTCAGCCCGACACTGTTCAACATCTACATGCCACCGCTCGCCCACGTCGCCCGACTGCACGACCTCAACATCATCTCCTACGCCGACGACACCCAGCTGATCCTTTCCCTCACCAAGGACCCCCTCACTGCCAAAACCAACCTCCACGAAGGAATGAAAGCCGTCGCCGAGTGGATGAAGAACAGCCATCTGAAGGTGAACTCGGACAAGACAGAAGTCCTCATCCTCGGCTCCACCACCTCGGCCTGGGACGACTCCTGGTGGCCAACCGCACTGGGAACAGCACCAACACCCACCGACCACGCACGCAACCTGGGGTTCATCCTCGACTCTACTCTCTCCATGGCAAAACAGGTCAACGCCGTCTCGTCCTCCTGCTTCAACACCCTCCGCATGCTCCGCAAGATCTACAGGTGGATCCCCACTGAAACAAGTCACCCAGGCCCTTGTCAGCAGCAGGTTGGACTACAGAAACGCCCTCTACGCAGGAGCCTCGGCCAAACTCCTGAAATGACTACAAGGCATACAGAACGCCTTGGCACGCTTGATCCTCGACATCCCTTGCTGCAGCCACATCACACCCCACCTGAGAGACCTGCACTGGCTTCCCATCAACAAGAGGATTACCTTCAAGCTCCTCACCCACGCACACAAGGCACTCCACAACACCAGGCCGGCATACCTCAACAGACGACTCACCTTCTACACCCCCAACCGCCAGGTCCGCTCCGCCGCCCTCACCCTTGCCACCGTCCCCCGCATCCGAAGAGCGACCTCCGGCGGCAGATCGTTCTCCCACCTCGCCTCCAAGACCTGGAACACCATCCCTATCCTCCTACAGCAGACCCAGGAACTGCTAACCTTCAGGAGACTACTCAAGACCTGGCTATTCGAGCAGTAGCAGCATCCCCCCACCCCCCCAGCGCCTTGAGACCCTCACGGGTGAGTAGTGCACTTTACAAATGCTCTGATTGTTTGAACACTACTGCAATTTACCTTTTTTGCGATTTGCACAGTTTGCCATGTAAGCACTTTTTGAAATTCTTGCTTAGAAAGTTAGGGTTCTGATGGTGTAGAGTAGCTCTCTTTCACCTTCAGTTATTAAGCTTGCCTGAAATTTGTTACCGTGTCTGTACCTTTTTGAAGTCGGCAATTTGGGCAAGGAAAACAATGGTTAGGTAAATTATTATCTTTTTCTCTTTGTCACATACTTTTATTGTAAATTTATGACTGAGTATGTTTTAGGTCCCAAAGTTTTTTTTATATTAGTATGGTTTTATTGTATTAGACCATAATGGTATTTTAGAGATTGTATTCCAGAGAGCCAGATTCAGGTCGCAAAACGTACCGACCGACACGGACCCGGACCGGAGACCGACCGACACAGACCAGCGCCGTACGACCCGTGCAGTACGATGCAACGATTGTGAATTACAACCGACACGTACGGAATACAAGCCGTACGACCAAGCCGTAGGGAAAATAGTGATCTGGCCGGAAAACCGACGCGAGTTTCACCGGCACGAACCCGGAATGAACCCGACCGACATGTACCCGCGATGTCCGACCCGCGCATTACGACGCAATGCGTGTAAAACCAGACTGACTCGCACGGAGACCAAGCCGCACGAACCGACACGCACAGAAACCGGGCCCACAAGTAATAGAGATCTCCGCGACCAACCCGTATGAAACACAGAAGATAATCAGTGTGAATGACCCGGAGAAGCCCGCACGAGCCAACATCAGCGTCCGTCTAGGTCTCCTTAATGCCTAGAAAACCCAAAGGAAAAAAGACAAAAAAAAGGACCAAACAAGCAATGACAAAGCCAATAAATATCAAATAAAAAATACCTGGGACAAAGACACAACCACAACTCCACCTATATAAAGGACTTCAATCACTACCATGATCCCTTGCAAATAGGAGAAACAGGCAGCAGCAAACACCATCACACAGCAACCACAGACACACTCACAACTCACCCATCACACAACTCACATACCATCAGCACCTCACCAAAAGCACTGACACATACAGCTAGCTAAACCAACAGTAACCCACCCTCACTTGCACCCTCACACACACATCACTCACCACCACCACCCATCACCATGCCCCCCAAGAAGAATCCAAAGTTCACAGATAGTGAGTTAGAAGTGCTGGTACACGAGATCATCGGAGTAGAGCCACATTTGTTTGGTATATTGGTCCAAAGGACCCCCATGTCACAGAAAACCAAGATGTGGGCGAGGATTGTGGACAAGGTAAACGCACAAGCACCAGCAAGGCACACAAAGGACGATATCCAGAACAGGTGGTATGACGTACGCAGGAGGGTCAAGAAACTCATCGAGAAAGATCATGCCTTGAGTCAGTGCACCGGCGGTGGCCCTCCTGCCAAACCAGTCTATTTCAGGACCTGGGAGGAGAAGGTGCTGGATGTCCTACCACCAGAGACCGTCCATGGTCTAACTGACATACCAGAGCCTGGTGAGTACACAAACAACATACTCAATATTGTGTGGCAAGGGGACAGTGAAACCATGCACCGCGAGCAAAGCCACAGTAACCAATAGATAATCATCCCAAGATGTGTATGCAAATCAGACAAACACAGTACCTTCCATCTCATAGTGACTTGGAACTGTGTCATGACATGTACCAACCTACAAACAAATAGAGCAAGGCAGTGGCACAAAGCCAAATAAACACTGCCAGACAGTTTGCTACCACAAACACACTACCTCACAGTGCAGCTGACTGACAGGAAGGAATAGTGGGGATGCAGGTGAAGTGAGTGTATCCAAAAGCATGATGGGGTTTGTAGTCACAGATAATGCTCCCCATCCAAATTGGCCCATCAAGACCTCTCTGAACCATGCCCACACCACAGGGAGTGGAAAATGACTGTTAAGATGGCTGACACTGGGTCCTGCTGTGGGGAGCACAAGGCCCTGGTAGGGGTTGTGTGCAAATCAGAAGCAGGACACCACTGACTGACATCCTGAAAGACAACTTGCACGCCCTCCAATGGAAGCACGTTTCATGGTGGGATATCTGGCCGGGTGGGAAGGAGAACTGACAGCTCTGACCATACTTACCAGCATGTGGAGACACACACCCCCCCAACATAAACTCCACACAACTCACCGGGTAGAATGCATTGACCCACACCTCAGTGAAATATCAGCAAAAGATACCCCGTACTGGGTGCTGCTGTGTGAAGCACAGGGGCTCTCTTCGGACTTGTAGCCAAACAAACACCAGGATTTCAGAGTCAGCCATCTTGCCATTGCTATCACACTCCCTCAGAGGGAAGCTGAGTCAAAGGAAGGAAGTATTGGCATGCTGGGAAGGGGGTGTAGCCAAGAGCATGATAGGAGTTGCAGCCACAGACAATCCCCACCCACCCACATGGCCCATCAAGCTCACACTGAACCATGCTCCCTTCACAGGGAGTGGGAATGGACTGACAAGATGTCTGACACTGGGCTCTGTTGTGGGAGCACAAGGCCATGCTGGGAACTGGGCAACAACAAACACCAGGACTTCACAGTCAGCCATCTTGCCATTGCTGTCACACTCCCTCACAGGGAAGCAGTCAAGAGGAAGGAAGTATGGGCATGCTGGGAAGGGGGGTGTAGCCAAGAGCATGATGGGAGTTGTAGTCACAGACAATCCCCACCCACCCACATGGCCCATCAAGCTCACACTGACACATGCTCGCTCCACAGGGAGTTGGAAGGGACTGTCAAGATGTATGACACTGGGCCTGAGAAATGATGTGGCTGACAATCACACATATGCACTGACCAAACAAAACCCGGTCGCACACACAGCCATTGCAACCATATGTTCTAAATCATTGTCTGGGGATGCAGTGTCCAGGGGTGCTCCCTGGCCGGGCAGGGGCGGTGTGTCTTGTAGATGACAAATGTGGAGAGCCATATATATGGTACATTGTACAAAACACACAGGAATTCACATATACATCATTGACAGGGGACATCTGACAGTGAATGGAATGGACACACCAATATAGCTGACACCATTGCATGGTCACATTCACACTCGGTGCTGTTGTGAGCTGCATTCCACCCCTACCTCGTGCTGAAACATAGGCATCCTTCACACAACACATCACTCACTGACATAAACACTGTAGACACAAGGTCAAACATGGACAGCATTGGAGGAGACATGCAACTCACAGCAGCCAAAATGCAACACACACACCACCGGCCCTCACTGTCATGAACATTGAAAAGCCAGAGTGCTATCTTGCCCAATCCATGTCAACATGTGGAACATTGACAAGTCAAATCACATATGCACGTACAAAACTCAGCACCAGACTCATTAATGATGGTGAGATCATCACTTGTATGAAATTAGATGGGAACTAGGAACACTGGAAGAAAACACTTCCTCCAAAGAGATCACAGGCATACCGGACTGTGGCCATGTCGTACCAATACACCAATGTGGCACACAAAGACTAGCAAACTCTGCTACCACACATGCCCCAATAGTACAACATATCCCCAGTGGAATAGCACGTATGTCCTTATTAAAGCTCACATGTGTACAGGGATGACACACCTGTGTCAGCAACGTGATGGCCCTTGAGTAGCAATGGTCATGTACAGACAAATCTATCCATGAGCTGGGCATGCACACACTTCGACATGCACATTGAAATGTTTCTTTATGGCTGGGCAATGTGCTACAACAATATCAATCTCTGTCCGTGACAAACCGGAAAAAAGCAGTGTACAGGCAGGCATCCGTTCGTACAGTAGAATATGTCATGTTTGTGAACCATTGATGCCTGTAGAAACATAACTTACATTGTGTGTCTCTTCCAAACACAGGTGGTACTGGGGACCCAGCACCAAATGAAGAAGATTCCCAGTCCCAGACTCTGGTGGACACTGAGCTCTCTGGTTTGACTCTGTCTCTGTCCTCTTCTAATGATGACAACCAACCTGGCCCCTCCGGTGTGAGTCACCATGCAGCACCAGCAGCATCAACATCTGCACCCCCTGTACCCACGCCTCCAGCATCTGGAAACCGACAGGGCACCCCCGCCAACACGGACAGACTGAACACCCACAGCACAGGGACACAGGACCCCCCGGAAGCTACAGCAAACACAACCAGCAACACCACCCAAGGGGTCCCAGTGTCACCTGTGCGGCATGCCGCTGGTCCTGCCTGTGTGGATAGGGGTGCTGGGAGGGGTGGGAGGCACAGGGCATGCCTTGCAGAGGGGTTTGGACTGCATGATGACCCCCAACTGGCACGCATCATAGATGCGTACCAGGATAGCACCGGAGGATTTGACCAGGTAGTGGGGATCCTCAAGGACATACAACAGGTGCAGGCTGCCCACCATGCCTGCATGGAGGCAAAGTGGGATGCCCTTCCTGCGGTGCATTGGGACATACTCCAATGCCTCCACCAGATCAGCACAAACCTGTCCACACCTCCCTGTGTGGCCACAACATCTGTTGCAACACCATCTGCCAGCGCCACAGGGAGGGAGGAGGACTCTGGCGGATAGTCCCCTGCACCGCAGAGGCCTACACCTAAGGATACCCCCCAAGAAGAAGAGGGGCCGATGAAGGACATGTGAGAGGCAGATGTCCCAGCACATCCCCCAGGGCCTCTAAACCTGTTCTGGACAATGTTCTTTGTGCACAACCCGTTCACCTTGTTCAATCGCACACAACTCGCCCACATGACATGGAGGGTTCATGTTGGTCCAATGTAGCAGATGACTGTGGACTTTACTCTGGACATTTCATCTACCGGCACTTCCAACTCTAATGTGAACTTTGGATTCAAAACCCAATGTACAGCACCCACCATCCTGTGCACTTTCCTCACACATGTCCGAAAATAAACTCACCAATACACCAAACTTGCCTCTGTTGTGATTTCAACTTGTCATGTGTCATGGAGATGTCGATCTGCTAAACAACACATTGCATGTCAAATACTACAACAATGTGACCAACGTTAGGTGAGTCATGTTGATGTGACACATGTGAGGGAGACACACCACTATGGCAACACAACACATACTCACCATGGCCATGTTACTCATCCCACACAATGATGTTGACCTGATACACATAGGTATGCACAGACACAACACCTATCCACAGTCAGTGGTAACAAGTCCACAGGTGAGGTAAGCAAATTTCACTCAGATGTGGGAAGACAGACAACGCACCTAACAAAGCATAGCAAAGGTTCATTACACATCAGCAACATGTTTATTCTAAAATAGTTGCAAGGCATCTGTATGTTACGGTGGACACACGGTCACAGAGTGTCTGAGAATTGAAGTCCAGGGGTGTGTGGCACATCACTTGATGGCAATTGACTACTCCCACACTGGTGTTGGATTCTGGGTGTTGGGATTCAGTGTTGACCAAACAACAGGCAAATTACCCTGGGAAGGAGAGCCACAAGACACAGTCAAAAGCACAGCAAAACAGGAGAGAAATGCAATACATATGCACAAAACATGTCACAATAAACCTACACAGAAACAAGTTAGCAGTACTACCCTATTGTGGAGAACACACCACCTGAATGGACACATCACTGCACTCATCCAGTCAAGTGGCACACAGACACACTCAAACAGCAACAGAGCAGCCACAACACATACATTGACATAACAACCCTGGAAACTCACATTCAGGTGAAGAAGTTGCTGATAGGCTGTGAGCGGACGTCACCCTCATCCTCATCATCACTGGCATCGTGGCCCAGGCCGGGATCCTCCACAGGTGGTGGAGGTTGGGCATCGTCAAGAGGCACCTTCTTCCGCACTGCCATGTTGTGTAGCATGCAGCATACAAGGATAATTTTGCACACCTGTGCAGGCTCATATGGGAGGGCACCTCCGGTCTTGTCTAGGTAGCGAAAGAGGCTTTTCAGGAGGCCAAATGTCCGCTCAATCACCCTCCTGCTCCGACCATGTGCCTCATTGTAGCGCATCTCGGCTGGTGTCACAGGGTTCCTGAGGGGTGTCAGCAACCACGGCATGTTGGGGTATCCGGAGTCACATACACACAAAAAAATTAACAAGTAGCAGAGTTTTGTAGGAGTGCCGAATACAACATTGCCAAACACACACAATGGTAAGCAGTCAGTACACACCGACAAGCCAGGCACGCTGATCTGGAATCTGTGACATCAGCGTTGCAATGCGACTACTCCTCATTATGTAGGCATCGTGCGCAGAACCAGGGAACCGTGCACACACATGTGATGCACAGGTCTGCAAGACATACAACCAGAGCATTGATCGAGTGGAAATGTTTCCTGTTCCGGTATGCCTGCTCATGTGCCTGTGGTGGTATCAGGGCCACATGTGTACCATCAATAGATCCGATGACGTTCGACATCCTCCCCAGTGTATAAAAGGCATCCTTTATTTCAGGGAGTTCAGCTGGGCTAGGAAACTTGATGTACAGGTCAAGGAAATGCAACATCCCCTCCAAGACATTGTGTAGCACACGACTAAACATAGTTTGCGACATCCCACCTGCTGTAGCCACAGTGTACTGGAAGGTACCAGTAGCAAAGAAGTGCAGGGCTGCCATCACCTTGACCTCTGGGGTCAGTGCTGTAGGGTATGTCCGGCCAGGTAGCAGCTGTGGCGCCAACTGCTCCACCAACTCCTCAATCAGTGGCCTGGTGAAACGGTACCGTCGGATGCAGTCGAGTTCCTGCATGGTTTCAAGGTCTGGGAACGGTTGATGGACAGCTGGTGCCCTGCAGAACAGAGATGAACAAAGGAAGATTGTCGGTTCATCCACCCATGTGGCCATGACCAGGCTCAATATCACATGATATATCATGACATTACACAATGTACTGAGGTGTGTGCTGTTGGGCATGGACACATATGTCACCTACATGACCATCAACTCACATCTCAATTCCACATGTCCACATAAGTCCCATGTAGTGCAATGGCCAATCATTGGGCTGTGTCACCCGACCTATGTACTGTTGTGACGTTACAAACACACACAACAATGACAAGTGAGGCCTGATGTCTCCCAGGCATCACAGATCTTTGCCATGCAGATACCCAGAGTCCCTGTATTGCCACATCGACACTAGCATGGACATGGCGTATCACGTACACATCACAAGGCAAGCCTGAGTCCCACAGGTAGTGGCCACTGTTGTCCCTGCAGGCCCTACATGTACGTCTCACACACACCATCAAGGTTGCTGCATATACCACATGGATGTGGAGACTGTCTCCCATTGGGCACATTTGATCATCCACATCTGAGACACAACATGCACACAGACTGTGGGTGCACATCTGAATTGTGGCTACAGGTTTCACTGTGACGTACATGCCATCACCCCCAGGACTCAGGGTGTATGTGACATGTCCTAAACATATCCAACCTGCAACTGGGTCTGTGACTTATGCCCATTACTGTACAGTTGCACATCACAGTGGTAATGTACACAACACACAAAGGATTATGCCCCCATGAACACGTGCACAGCCTGGGAGTGGCTGAACAAAAGTGCCACACAACAAACCAAATGTTGCCCCCCCCCCAACACACAGGGAATGCAGCCTTACATGCCATGGGACACTGTGTGGCCACTGCTGTAGTGTGGTAGGTGTGCACATGTGTCCCTGGCAAGTAATTGTGTGTTGAAGCCGTCAAATAGTCACACCAATGAGGTCCGATGCGGGTGACAATGCGTACGCATTGCACGGTTCATGACCGAGCCGGGCGTACGCTTTGTCATTGACTGCAATGAGGTCCGACGCGGGTGACAATACGTACACATTGCACGGTTCATAACCGAGCCTTGATTACGCTTTGTCATTGACTGCAATGAGGTCCGACACGGGTGACAATGCGTATGCATTCCACGGTTCATGACCGAGCCGTGCGTACGCTTTGTCATTGACTACAATGAGGTTCGACGCGGGTGACAATGCGTACGCATTGCACGGTTCATGACCGAGCCGTGCGTACACTTTGCCATTGACTGCAATGAGGTCCGACGCGGGTGACAATGCGTACGCATTGCACGGTTCATGACCGAGCAGGGCGTACGCTTTGTCATTGACTGCAATGAGGTCCGACGCGGGTGACTATCATGCATGCGCGTCGGGCAGGCATGGTCCGAGACAGGCGTATGCCTTGCCCATTGATTCATATGGAGGCGGGTCCATGTGTATTTTGAAACTATGCGTTGTACAGTCAGTTGACCGAGCCGGGCGCACCCATTGGCTCTGGACTGTCATGGAGACGGATGCGGATTTAAAACTTGTACGAGTTGTGCGCTGGAAATTCAGTTGGATGCCTACAACAATGTTGCAATGCCTAGGGTTTTATGAAGGTGAAGATTTGAATGATAAGGAAGATGTGTATGAGTCGTACATTCCATGGATTGGCCAGATTCATAGAATGCAACCGTGTTGGACCTATCACTGGGGACACATGGCACAGAGTCTGCCTCTGCAGCACAGATATAAGGCTGGCTGGCCCCCAGGGATCTCACTTGCCTGCACTACATGCTACGGGACGACATCCCTGCTACCACTGCTGCTGTCTCTGCATCCTCTGATTCCTGCTATGGCACGTACTCTGGAGAGGGCCCCAGCCTTCACTGAGGAGGAGAACCAGGCCCTGCTGGACGGGTTCCTTCCACAGTACAGCAAGCTGTATGGGAAACCAAGGGAGCAGGTGAGTGTGCAGTCCACTGCCTTCCTAATTATGCATGTTTGTGTCTGACTAGCAGTGTGTACACCAGTGGCAAGCATTCTCACGGATTACTTTCATCCCCCAAAGTGTGTAGGTACATGTAATGAACAGGTGTTCTGCTGCTAAAGTGCATTTGTGCTTGCTTAAACTTCCCAGGCATTGTTAACATGTCAGACATGCAGGTTATTTGTCCTTTTCCATGGTTGAACTACCTGTGTAACTCATTTCCCTTTGTGATGATGACATGTATATACAAATGTGTGCAGCACAAATATGGGGCATGTGTGTTGTTGTACTTTTAACTTTGTCATCCTCACAGGTTGATGCCCACTAGAAGCAGGAGATATGGCTGACCATCGCCCGGGCAGTTCGTTCGGTGGGGGTCTACAAGCGCAGGATCCTCAACTGCCAGAAGAGGTGGCAAGAACTTGAGGGCTGGACCCGGAGGATCGCAAGAGTCCAGCTGAAGCTGTCACCTTCTCGCAGGAGGGGCGGACACCGGACCCTGACCCCCCACATGCTCCGGATACTGGCGGTGGTCTTCCCGGACCTGGATAGGCAGCTGAAGGCCAGACAGCAGCAAGGAGGGGGTAAGTCCATGCCTAATCTGTGTACTATGTCTGGCATGCTAATTGCAGTCTTTTGGCCTGGTCACACTTTCACATTACGTAGGTCTTGTAGTCCAATACTTAGGTCCCTCAATTGTGTGATGCACGCTCCTCATCTGTTCCACAGGTGTGACCCTACAGTCTGTTGCTTGTGTCACTAGGGCACTGTGTCCCTGCAGTCAGCTATGCTTCAGCTTCTGGACAGCATCTGTTCCCGTGACTCTGTTGTGTGTTTCATGGGTGGGTCAATTGTTTACCCAATGCCTGGGATCTGACATGTGATCTGTGTGTGCCCTTGATATGTGTTCCAATTGCTGGTCTGACTCGCCACATGTGGCTGGGCTATTTCAAACAATACTATGCAGCAGGGGACTCCAATTTGTGGGCCTCAAGAGTATGTATATAAAGTATGTCATCTTGCTTAGCCACCTGACTACTGTCCAGGGCCAAACACTGTTTCACGTAGACCTGGGGAATCATGCCTACTCAAGGGCATTTACAAACACTGTTATCCCACTCCTGTGTATCAACTTACAGGTTGTGCTTAGTGACATGTGCCTTCAGGTGTCTGCTTCTGTGTCATTATGGTGTGGCTTCCTGTTATGTACAACTTGGGTGTCCATGATTTTGAGGGTCAGCAGGACATCTGAGATGTGACTGTGAGAGACAAGACCTGTGTGACATATAGGTGTGTGATCATCTGACAGCGCACAATGGTGTATGCAACTGTGTACTTCAGGCAGCTGGGTTACTTGCACAGCAGACTGTGATGTGCTAATGTACAGGGAGTTGTGTTCGCATGACTCATATGTCTGATTTGCATGATGTGGGGCCTTCTGGGATATGTTGATTGCAGAGGATAGGCAAGTGCACTTGTCATCTGCAGAGTTTGCTTTACCCCTGAGCTATGATTGTGACACAGTGCATACTGTTGTTGTCTGGATGCCCTGCCCCTGTGACAGGAGACAGTGTTGACTGACTTTCCAGGCCTGCCAGTGCCATGGCATTTAACTTGCTATGCGTGATCCTGCATTGTGTTCAAGTGTGCACCATGCACCCCAGTTTGGCATTGACTATCAGGACATGAGAACATCATAGTGTGTGTTGCTGGTATGCATCACAAGCATGTGAAATGAGTCTCCGCCCATCCCTTCATCCGGACACCTGTGCTGAGTCATTGGCAAGATATGTGCTGTGTGTATAGTGACATACTCCTACATGTTCACTTGCATGTCCAACAAATGTGTGGGTGGTGCATGTCGGCACATTGGGGTATTAGCATCCAACATGCAACAGACATATGGGTGCAAGTCAAGGAGGGATATGTGTGCCATGGTTGATGGTGAGAATGACAATTGGCTTATTCTAAACAGTGTTGGCACTTTGAGCAGTGTTCAGCTGATGATGCCAGGCCTTGCCCTGTGATGTGATGTACTCACTGTGGTGTGTGCAGTCAGTGCAGGTGACTGATGTTCTCTTTCTTCCTATTTCTATCCAGATACATCCACGGCCACAGGAGGGGACAGCTCCACGGACCAGGAGGAGCCACAGAGCCTGACAGGGACAGAAGGAGAGGAGTCGGGGGGACCCAGTGGCACGGAGGGCGAGTGGAGCCACACCGAAGCGTCCTCAGCACCATCCACCCCAGCTGAGGGCCACAGCAGCTCTGAGGATGACTTCCTTGTGGAGGCGGGTGTCAGCAGCCACCAAACCCCAGCTAGTGAGGCTGTCCCCGCCACCGCCCTCACCATCACCATCACCACCCTCCCATCGGCTCCCATCCCAGAGGTCTGTTGAGGCTCCCGTGTTCGGGAGCATGTCTCCTTTGTGCCAGGTACCGCACCCCCTGCCCGTGTCCCCTGCTGCCCTGAGTGAGGAGTGTGTGGACTTACTTAGACAGATCCATGTAGGGCAGAAATCGATGCTGAGTGTCCTCCATGCACACACCAGTCTGTTGACGCAACGGGTGTTGTTCATGGAGGGCATTTCATCGGACATGTCTGCCCTACAGAGGACCAATCAGTCCGTGGCCTCCTCCCTGACGGCAGCAGTGTCCCTCCTCCCAACAGTCCGGCACCCCTCCTACCCCTGCACCACCCACGATTCCTAGCAGCCTACCTGTCCCAAGCCCACACACACCTGCACATTCTTACAAAGCCACAGGCATGGGCAGCACACAAACACCCAAACAAAGGGCTAGATGTGCACACAAGCAAGCGCAGGGGACTGATACCACACTTTCAGGGGATGGTTTGCAGACACACACAGAGTCATCCACAACCACTCCACAGTCCTCCGAAACCTCTCCCTCCCAGCCCCCTTCCCGTGCCTCACCTGCAACCCCATCTCCACAGAAGCTCTTCCTCTGTGACCTTGGCCTCTTCCCCACCGACCCAGCAGATCCAGACTACAAGAGGAAGAGGAAGTCCCCACACACAGAGGGGAGTGCCCCTCACACCCGGACACCCTCCCCCAGGTGCAGTCAGACTGAGGCCCCCTCCCGCAAGTCCCCCCGGAGCCGTTAGAGCAAGACCCCACCCCCGCCACGCAGCTCCAAGACAAAGTCTCCGTCCTCCATCCCCCAGGCCACCACTCCAGAGGTTCCCCCACCACACTCTGCCCCGGGTACCCCACCCACAGATACACCATCCCCAAAATGCTGAGGCCCTCCCCCCTACCACTTGCTCCTCCACACCCGGTCAGACGGTTAGTGCCACTGATGTGGGGACTGTGTCCCCGCCCTCTGTCCTGCCGACCTCACCTGCACCCCATTCCGCTCACATGGATTTAGGCACTACAGTGGAGTCCACGATCACCCCGTCTGACTTGGACACTGCAGTGGGGACCCAATCCACTCCATCTGACCTGCCCACTGGAGTTGTGCCGGCACCCACCCCATCTGACTTGTGCCCCACAGTTGTGACTGCACCCACCACTTCAGTCAGCTCCACTGCAGTTGAAAGTGACTCTCCTACATCCACCACCCCTTCACTGCCTCCTTCAGCTGTGCCCTGATCCTGTCCCTGCGGTGCCTGGCCTGCCCTCATGTATGCCCCTCCGAGGGGATGTCCCCTGTCCTTACCAGTGCAGGCAAGCAACATGTGACAGTTGTCACTCAAGTTCACTCCTTGTCATTTGATAATGGACTGGCCATTGCCCTTTTGTTTGAACAGACGTTTACATTTTCATATGCTGAATAAAGCTTTTTTCTTTATCCTTGTGAACTTGATTTAGCTGTACATTAGGTTGATGATGTTTAGCATCCCCTTGCACCTGTAATGCTTGGTTTCCAATGTTGAATACTGGGGTGTTGATTTGAGGTACTCCATGTGGTCCATGAGATATGTAGCCTATTCTGGTTGGTATCCATGTCATCCTTTGCAGCTAACTGGGTGTGTCATGATCAACAATTTGTGGACATCTCTGTGAACATTTCATTTGCATGGTCACATCTGTGGCTTGCACCCATGCACATATGATGTGCTTCCCATTGTCCAATCTGTCTATTTCCCTGACTTTGGGCGCATCACCACTGGACCTACAGGTGTGGACATCATTGGTATAGGAGCCACTGGGTCCTCTGTGCAACTTGCTATACATATGTGTTGAGTATGTGCAGATGACTTAGGGGAGACTCACGTACCCAGTCTGTTGTGACCAGAGCCTTCATTGTGTGGTAACTGATGGCTGACTGACCAAGTGTTCTGCTGACATGAGTGAGACGTGCTGTGACTATGTTTGGCACAGCTGGGCTTCCACAGGAGTTGGGTCCCCTCAAGTAAGTGTGTTGTTCCATGACATAACCTGGGCCCATGGTGTGTGTTGTGTGAACATGTGTGTGTGTGTCCACATCCCTTTTCATACACAGGCAGTGTTCCCTTGATATGTTCCTGTTGTTTATGCTTGCTGAGTGGTACTGTGTTCATCCCACAACTTTGCCATGGGCTACCAGATGTGTGGGTGCATGACAGATTACTGTTAATTGGTTTTTCATCATTGGGATTTGTCAGTTCTGAGTGGTGATGATGTTGTCAGACGCAAATGGGACACAGTCAGGGGTTCCCAAGGCACTTGTTTGTTCGCAATATCATGTAGTTGTCCCTAGGTGATACCTTTCAGTGATTGAGACATGTGTATGTGTGTGTGACTGCTCCCACTTGTCTGGTTCAGGGCTGCCATGTTTGCAGGTGTCAGCATGTGTGCCTTGTGGTTCGCCTTGGCTTCTGCATTGTCCTGGGACTGTGGCAGGTATTCTGAAGTTTATGTGAGCTTTGACATCATGGCAGGTACTGCATACGGTGTAGTATGTCTGTCATTCACCAGGGTTGTCAACTGCCCTTGTGTGATGAGTCTGTGCACCTTAATTCCTCCCAACATTAGTGTGTTTGTCATGGGTGCACGTGCAATGTCACCTGTCCATGTGTGCTTCACAGATGGACATTGTTGCAGTTCAGGGTGTGTGGTGTTGAGGGTGGACTGATGTAAATGTTTGCATGGATGGGCCCCTAGGTCCATGCTGAGTGATTTGTGTTTGTGTAGATGTGACGTACGTTTGTGGCACAGGACACATGTCTGTTTTTCACAGTTTGTACAACATCTTCCTTTGTCATCACAGTGGAGGTGTCATGCATGCTTGTGTCACCCCAATGTCTGGTCCCTGGGGGTAGTGCTGTTGTGTGTCAGTCTCTTGCTGTGTTAGTTTGTGTTCATTCCAGCTTGTGTCACATGTGTCTTTTGTGCTCCCTCTCATCTCACAATGCCTGATTGCCCACTAAGGGGGTCCCAATGATTGTTTACTTTTGTATGGCACTGTGTCCACATCTGTGTCACTGTGGTTCAGCCCCCCTCATGTGTTGTGTAGTTGCCTGGGGATACTGAAACACACACGCACATGTTGTGTCAGATGTGCAGTGTGAGGTTGCCTGTTTGTGTTTGCGCATCTGCATCAGTGCATTGGTATTGCTGTTGTGGGCCATTGTCTGGATGCTGTTTTTGTGATTTACCCTGCTGTCCCTGTGAATCATATCACATAATTCTGCACATTCATCCTGGTTGTTAGGTGCCATTGCTGGCATGGAATGGGAGTTTGTGACCTGAGACCTACAGTCTACAAAGGTTGTTTTGATTAGTGTGTCTATTTTCCAGATGTGTGTATGCTTTGTGATGGTCACTTCTGCTTTTGTGTCATTGTACACTGTATGCATTGTCAGCCCCCATGTGTGGTGCTTGTCTGCACATGGCCGAGAGTATGTTTTGTTTTCACAGCACTGTTAGCCTCACCACATCTCTGTGGGTATGGGACACAACCACTAGTTTGCTCTAAAAGTGTTTCATGTGTTGGGACCGGGAATCATACATGCTGTTTGGCATTTGCAGCTTTGACCATGATGACACTTACCTTTTGGTCACTGTGATGAGGGGGGATTTAGACCCCATCACCACAATGCTCGACACTTGCTGCAGTTTGGAACCACACACTTAACTTTTGTTCTACACAGTGAGCGGGTGTTATTTTTACATTGACAGTATGCTATTGTGATGCTTGCCTTGTGTAGGCCACACTCATTTTTTGGTCACACATGTGCTGGTAGTTACATTATATGTTCGAAGTCATAATCACTGTTGTGGGCATTTGTCACAGACTACACACTCTTGTCATGATGTAAGGGGGGATGTATTTTGCTGACATACCTAATGTTGGAGTATGATGGATGTGTGGCGCATCACCCATCCTATGGGTGGGGGTGGCAGTAGTGCTGGGCAACAGGTCCCCTGTGAGTGGGGGTGGCAGTGGTGCTGGGCAACAGGTCCCCTATGGGTGGGGATGGCAGGGGTGATGGGCAACATAAGCCCTATGAGTGGGGGTGGCCGGGGTGATGGGCAACAGGTCCCCTATGGGTGGGGGTGGCATTGGTGCTGGGCAACAGGTCCCCTATGAGTGGGGGTGGCAGGGGTGATGGGCAACAGGTCCCCTATGGTTGGGGATGGCTGGGGTGATGGGCAACAGGTCCCCTATGAGTGGGGGTGGCAGTAGTGCTGGGCAACAGGTCCCCTATGAGTGGGGGTGGCACGGGTGATGGGCAACATAAGCCCTATGAGTGGGGGTGGCAGGGGCTATGGGCAACATTTTCCCTATGGGTGGGGGTGGCAGTAGTGCTGGGCAACAGGTCCAATATGAGTAGGGGTGGCAGGGGTGATGGGCAACATAAGCCCTATGAGTGGGGGTGGCAGAAGTGCTGGGCAACAGGTCCCCTATGAGTGGGGGTGGCAGGGGTGATGGGCAACAGGTCCCCTATGAGTGGGGGTGGCAGGGGTGATGGGCAACATAAGCCCTATGAGTAGGGGTGGCAGGGGTGATGGGCAACATAAGCCCTATGAGTGGGGGTGGCAGTGGTGCTGGGCAACAGGTCCCCTTTGAGTGGGGGTGGCAGGGGTGATGGGCAACATAAGCCCTACGAGTGGGGGTGGCAGTGGTGCTGGGCAACAGGTCCCCTATGGGTGGGGGTGGCAGGGGCGATGGGCAACATAAGCCCTATAAGTGTGGTTGGCAGGGGTGATGGGCAACAGGTCCCCTATGGGTGGGGGTGGCAGTAGTGCTGGGCAACAGGTCCCCTATGAGTGGGGGTGGCAGGGGTGATGGGCAACATAAGCCCTATGGGTGGGGGTGGTAGTGATGCTGGCCATACAACCCCTATGGTGAGCTGTTGTTAGTGGCCAGGATGTGGATCCCCTGTGTGTGTGCCATTTTGCGGGTACGTGTCATTTGTTTGTGTGGTAGGTGTCTGACTTACCGTCTGCGCCGTCTGCGTCTGTTCCTGATCCGTAGATGTAGAGTACTGGTATGACCTGCGCGATGGGATTCATGATGTGTTCGTCTCGTACACGCTGCTTGTTGCTCCATTTCGTACCCGTTGCAAGCTGGTCCGTCTCGTAGCCGTGGATAGAGTTGTGGTGCGAATCGTAGCTGATATGCTTCTTTTCCAGATGCTGTGACGTGCCGTAGGTGGCGACCCGTCCGGCACGTAGGAAGTACGCATCGTACTTGTCAGGGAAGAAACTGCTATGGATACTGCTTCCGGGGGACTCGGTTCGGCGTTAGGAGTTACGGCTCGGACGGAGAATGGAGCTTGAATCACAGCCTACGTGTCGGTCGGGTTTTTGGCAGTTATGCGCATCGTACTTCATCAACAGGACGGACCGGCTACAGGTACGTGTTGGTCGCAAGGTAAGGCTACGAACAGCTCTCCGAGAGCTGTCCGACCCGGATCGGAATCGACCCCTTAGTGTGCACAAAAGTCCTTCCTCCCTGTTATTATGTTCATGTTTTGGCAGCTGCCATATTAAGGCTGCCAAGGTTGATATCCTTAAGTCAGTATTCTGATGAGTAACGACCATATTAGTTAATTTTTATTGAAATTGTTTATTGAAATATTCTATCAGGAATTCTAGAATTTACTAGTCTCACATTGGATGTTCTTAAAATACTCATAAGCCACTATCACTGATTATCAGCTTGAAAGAGTATACATTTTTGCCATTAAATATGATAAAGTCAAACCCAGAAAAGTAGCAACAGAAAAAATCAATACATCTGAAGCCTTATTAATGTCCGATATAGATTTGCTTGGTAAGGAGGCTATCCATCCACAAGTAAGGTTGGTGTAAATCTTTACAAAGAAGTTCTCAGACACCATTTGGGGAACCTAAACGCACAAAATACCAGCAAATTTCAAATACAAAGAACCATCAACATCGGGCGTTCAAACAAGAGCATGGAGAAAAGAACAGATAAATCACAAGACAAAAACAACCAATTAGTGGTTAATCACTCTAAAAATAGCCTCGCGACCTCACAATTGAAGTCTTAAATATAGGTTTATCCTATTGTCATACTGCCAGATGGGATCTCGTCAAAAACAGAACTGACTCATAGAAATTTCAATTTCCAACAAGAAAGGTATTACAACAACTAAAGACCAGTGATCTTACGGTACAAGATCTTGAAACCATACATTTACTGGCCAGTGTTTCAGAACACACAAAATAAGTAAACACTTTAAAATCAACATTCACACCATTCCTATCTCCTGGTGATTCAGTTGACCTTTTCCAAACTGCAGTATTACAGGATATGGTAAAAGACATCAAAAATATGTTTCTAAAATCAAATACCTCCCTTCAATTATCAATAAAAAACATAAACAAGCAATAGATGAACTTCACATCAATCAGAATCTAATAATGTATCTTGATAAAACAGATTACTTGAAGGAAATCAGTTGACTATTGGAATGACAACCCAAGAGACATCCGGAACAAATTAGCAGAACAATTGTATGAATGGTTCAATAAAAGTCTCATTATCTTGGAAGAAAAGCAATACTTTTATATCAAATACCCAGTGCTGCCAACAATGCACATACTACTTAAACTTAACAAGCCGAACTTCCCTCCAAAATGTAGGCCCATCATTGCTGGAATTTATTCAACGAGTTTGCGACTTGGAAAATTCGTAGCTGTGGAACTACAACCATTTATGAAGGATCTACCTTTGTATAGACAAGATACCAAGGACATCCTTGAAAAACTGAACAATATAGACTGGCAAGCAGACTGTGTATTGGCTACCATTGATGTTGTCAGTCTGTATACATCTATCAAACACTGAGATGGATTGGAAGCAGTCAAAGAAGCATTGGCCACAAGATCAGTACAGCTTTTGGAAAGAAACTTTATGATCACTGAGATGTTGGAACTTTGTCTTACCAATAATTTGTTTCTGTTCAATGGGCACAAATCCCTACAAAAAACAATGAACTGCAATGGGAGCTCGATTTGCTCCTTTTTATGGGAGAAGTTGAGAAATACTGGCTGTGGAAGAAACTACCGTTAGTAGAACACTATTATGAACATCACCCTTACCAATGCATATTTGTTTTCTATGGTTTGCAGAGATTGAAGCAACACCCGAGATGGGAAACCTAGAATGAAGTCTCTGGAAACGAGAAAGTGAACTTGTACTTAAATTTGACACAGTTCATCGGGGATTAAACCAAGATGCGAAAGTATATTATTGGTTTATATGAAAGCTTACTAGTATTGTTCAAAACTCTCTTACCTCCGTCCTCAAAATACTATCCTTGAAAGGAAGAAACAACTGATCATCTCCAAGATTTGGACATAATGGTACAACCTCACATATTTTCAAAGATTTTAAACTAATGATACACCCTCACATATTTTCCAAGTCCATTATGATAGTTCATCACTTGATAATAAAAAGATGCACATGTTGTAAATCAATCATGTCTCAATATATTATGTAGGCTTATAAATTGAATATACTTACAAGTTGGATCGAATCTTGTATAAATCGAATATACTCATGTTGCTAAGTATGTTTTTCGATACATCAGAGGCAATTTAATTATAACCAAATACTAATATTTAAGGATTAAGGTGACATTCAAAATGGATGAACCTTTTAAAAAAAAAATAATTTCACTACACAAATTAAAAACATAATCATGAACACAAAAATCTCTCATGACAAAATAACTTGTTTAATTATCTATTTTTAATATTTTAAGAACATCCAATGTGAGAATAGTCAAGATTTCTAAATTTCTTGACATAATATTTCAATAAAAATTAACAAAAATGGTAGGTACTCGTCAGCATACTGACTTAGGATACCAAATTTGACAGTCTTAATATGGTGCTGGCTTCCACAGAATGAGATAACTGCCAGTGCAAACAAACATCCACCTTATTATATAGTGCATAGAAAACACAGGAAGGGAATAAAAGTATGAAAACACAGCAAGATATAAATACTTACTTCAGTCCAGAGAATTGCATCACAGACTAGATAAATACGTTAAGAAACAGGTGTACATCAGCATATTGGATAACCCCTCCCACAGTACAAGAAACCCGGCAAATGTAGAGCAGTCACCCGACCTTACACTTTGATCTGGGTAGATCAAGATCTATAAAGTGCCTGTGCTCAAGTAAGACTGCTTCCACCCCATGCAGATGCTCAGATGTCAAAGTAACTAGAGCACCAAACCAACATTCCCAACACCTCCCACCTCATAGCTTGGTGCTTTTCCAATTAAGCATGACCTGCTGCTGTACCAGTGTAGTAACCTTATTCTTTAAAAAAAAAAAAAAATTTTATTTGAGATCCATAGCAGCGAAATGCATAATACATAATTGAAAACATACATCAAAATATCTATTATTAATTATAATAAACCAAAACACAAGGAGGACCATGGTCCTGAGTAGTGTCCCTTGACATCAAAAAATAGCTTGTAAACCGGCTGAGTTACACCTGGCCAAAGTTCATTAACCTGCCATATAGTCACTCAAAACCCCCCAAATCAGTAACCCCAATTTCCTTTTTCTATATCCTTTGACAGCACATAGACTGTATTCCATATTGAAAATATTGAGAAACTTAGCACGCCACATCTCGAAAGACGGGGCCTCTTGATGTAACCAAAGTGACGATATTGCTAATCGAGCCACCGCTGTAGCCATAAATATTAAATAACGATATTTATACAATAGCTTCCCCTGGCATAGTTCTTCCCCAATTCCAAGCAACATCATAGATTGAGAGATTTTAACAGGAACCCCCGCAATTTCTGTCAAAAACCTCTCTATAGATCCTATCAGAGAGTCCAATGCAGTACAAGCAAAAAACACATGCAAAATATCTGCACTTTCTATTCCACAGCGGAAACATTTCCCATCATGCTGACCCCCCCACTTCATCATCTTAACGGGGGGTGTGGTACAAGTTGAATAACATTTTATAATGTTGACTTTTTAAATTAGCTGCCATAAAAATCCTCCCTGACAGGTCAATAGATTTCTCCAATGAAATTTCAGGTTCTCCATTTAATTTGATACTTTTCTAAATCATCAGTTCTCCCCTCTAGCAATGCTTTATAAATTACCCTGATGTTTCCCTGTCGTCTAATAATTTCTACAATTTTAGACTTTATGGTACAAATAGGATGTTTTCCCAAAAAGTCCCTTATTTGCAAATATTTGAAAAATTGAGTTGAGGGTAGTTCGTATTTCTCCGCCAGCTCCGCGTATAAATATAAGCTCCCATTGGCCTGATACATATCGCCAATTCGGATAATACCCTTCATTCTCCAGACTGTAGCCACCTGGTCCCAAAAGATCGAAGGCAACACTCCAATGGCATTAGTAGGAGTATGCAGAGAGAGTACAGGGATCTTAAAGCCTTTCCGTACAATCTTCCAAACTTTAAAAACGGCATTTAACACCTTAAAACAAGTTCTTTTAAAATATCTGCCATCCAATCTTTTGAAAAGAAAATGCTTCACCTCCGGGCCAAGAATCATCTGGTAAATTGAGGGGGCTTCAGCCAAATTACTAACCTCTTCCCCAGTCAAGATAATACGTGCGTTAACCAAAATACAAGAATAATAATAAAAAGTAAAATCGGGTATAGACCATCCTCCTCTTTCTCGAGAGACGGTTATATATCGCGCAGCTCTTCGAGGTTTCCCCGGGGCCTACATGTACCTAGCACAAAGTGATTGTAAATGCTGGATTTGTTTAGCAGATACCTCCAAGGACACTGCCCTAAAAAAATACATAACCCGCGGTAAAACATTCATCTTCAACACATTAGCTCTGCCAACTAATGACAGATGAAGATTCTCCCACCTTTCAAGTGACCGTTTTACTCCCTAAATATTATCGCCCCAATTAACCTCAACAATCTCTTTTACAGAGGTGCAGATCTTAATACCCAGATATGTAGCTTCCCTAACCAACCTAACATACCTATCCATTGCTTGGCTTATATATAGGATTTGGGTTTTGGGTGTATTTAGTTTATACCCAGACGCCACCCCAAAATTATTTCGGGTATTGTGAGGCGCGGGTTGGAGGTAACAATCGCAATATCGTCAGCGTATGCCATTACACAGAACCGTACTTGTCGTACAATAAAAGGCATAATCTTTTTACTCTGTTCTAACATAATAATAAAGGGGTTAATATACAACGCAAATAAAAGTGGTGAACATGGGCACCCTTGTCGTGTGCCTATAGAAATAAAGATGGTCTCTGAGTAATGTCCCATTGAACATATTTTCACCGAAGGGAGATGGTATAGGGCCTGTAAAGCTTGGCTATATCCCTGCCCAAAACCCATTTGTTGTAATCCCTTTTAAAGAAAATTCCAAGACACCCGATCGAATGCCTTTTCGGCATCAAGTAAAATCAAACCAAATTCTCGAGCTTCTACCTGTGCAATGTCGAGGAGAGTAACTGCTCTACTAATATGGTCTACCGTCCCTCTTCCAGGTATAAAGCCATGTTGTTTTAGCGATACTATTGGTGTTATAATTTTTGCCAGCCGTGTGGCCAAGATTTTTGCATAGATTTTACCATCAGCATTAAGAAGAGAGATTGGACGATAAGACCCAGACTGCTCAGATGGTTTCCCCTTTTTCTTAGATACAGATATTGGCCTCAGCCCAGGTTTGCGGTATCTCCCCTTTTTGTGCCATTTGGAACACATTAAGCATATCAAATTTCATATCTTGGAAAAAGGTCTTAAAGATTTCCAGGGGGAGTCTTTCCGGTCCTGCAGCTTTCCCTACTGCAAGAGAGTTTATGGCCTGTTCTAGTTCCCCCAGCGTAATAGGCTCATCAAGCGTCCACTTGAGCCAATTGGCCCCACAATGAGGGTGATAGTCCCATATCCACCTGAGAGCCCCCAGTATCATGTCCTGTATATAATTCTGTATAGAAATCATAAAAAACTTTAAGAATTTCCTGGGGATCAGACACAATGACCCCAACCGTATTTTTAATCCCCACTATTCTTTGTTCAGCCTCTCTTATATGCAATTTCTGGGCTAAACATCGTCCCGTGACCTCGCCGTATTCATGACACTCTTTTCTATAAGTCTGGTATTTTATAGCAATCTCTTTACTTCATTCTAAATGTATTTTAGACTTACATATAGCTAAATCATTCTGTAGTGCTGCATTGTTATATCCTGCTGCTAACCCATTAGCCAATTCCTCTTCGGCGAACGTAAGCTCATTATATAAGACCTGCAATGCCTGCTTAGCTAATTTTAGTTTTAAAAACCCGAAACTCTGTGTTTCCCCTCTAAACCCAGCTTTAAATGTATCCCAAACAATCCCCCAAGACGCTGAATGTCGATTTATCTGAAAAAATTCCTTTATCCAGGCCTTCATATGCTCAATAAACTTATCATCCATCAGGTGCTTCCTTTCAAATGTAAAAGTTTTCGGGACTGCACACCACCCAAGAACTGGAATTTCCACTAGCACTGGTGCATGATCTGAAGTCACCCTTGGGCACACACACATTTTAAGCCCAGTAAAAAATAATGTAGATAAGAAACAATAATCAAGGCGTAAAAGCCTATTGTGGGGGTGTGAGTAACACGTATATCCTGGGTCTTGCCTATGCAGGTTGCTCCAAACATTCAATAACCCATGGTCAGTTAGCAGTTGAAAAAGAGCCTTGCATGCCCTGGGTTTCCTACTTTTGTAGTTCCACCCATAATTTTGAAAATCTTCATGAGTCAAATTAATATTAAAATCCCCACAGAAAAATAGCGGAGTGGGCCATGTAGCAAGCTCCCCATTTAGATATTCCAATATCGGGGCTTCATCAAAATTAGAGCTGTATATTGTGCAGAGGGTAAATATTGGTCCCCCTGTCCTATATTTCACAATAGCCCACCGCCCACACAAATCAGCTAGTATACGCCCAGTAGTTTGAATAGAAGGTCTTGCTAAAATCGCCACCCCTCTTATCATACTTGACTGCCTTGAAGATACCAATACTGTATATCCTAAGTCTGTCAAAATCTTACGTTTCGACCACGGGATATGCGTCTCCTGTAGACACACTACATCAGGCTGAGTCACCCGAAGCTCTCTAGCCACCCTCTGCCTTTTATTATAATTGTTTAACCCACACACATTCAATGTGCATATTCGAAGGCCTAAATTCGCCATATATTCCAAATTAATATTCCTTCGGGACCATACACAAATATTCTTATACCTTTGCACCTTTCTTTGCTGCTATGGATCTTTCTTTTTCTTTTTCTTTTCCCCGTCCCCCCCCCTTCCCCCCTCCACCACCCTTCCCCCCCTGACCCATCCTGCCAGCACAACTCACCCCCCCTACGTTGAGGCTTTAGAACTACTAGTCCTGGCGATGACATGCTCCCACCACCCAAAAGTGCCTCCCACACCCGTGTAATGCCCCACCAATAATAACCTATCTAAATTTGCTCGTGCTAGCCCTAAGAGCAAAAGAAGAAACCAGGAAAACAAGGAAAAGAACATACAAGTCAATAAACAATATTCCATACTTATTCTCTTCCCCCCTACATATATATAACATAATACTACGGCTAGGGGTATAATACTTCATAAGCAGAAAGATATAAAAGCACTTAAACATAAGAACTCCAAAGAAACTCTAAAGCCCAATAATCTCTATATGCCAAGTCCCTCATTAACCATCTTTAAGGGTTTGCAGAAATTCTTTCGCAAGGATTTCAGATGTATAAAACCTGGCATTTTCTTTATACACAATTTTCAGCTTGGCTGGATGCAATAAAAAAGCTTGGGCCCCCTTAGCTTGAAATGGTAGAATAAGTTGGCGCAGTTGCCAGCATTTTTCTACTGTCTGATGGCAGTAATCAGGCCTAACAAAGAAATCAACCCCCTTGCTAGCTCTTTTTCTATCGGGTCGGGCCAGATCAGAAACAGCTTCTCGTGCCAAAAAATTGTTAAACGAGATCAATATGGCCCTTGGTTTAGACACTGCTGCTGCTGTCTGGCCAGGCCGAGCCCGAATAGAGAAGGGGAAGCGATGAGCCCTCGGCACCTCTGTCTGCCAATCCCATTGGGTTAACTCAGGGAACGCCTGAGTAAACAATTCAATAATACATTTACGTGTATCCTGTCCTTCTCGTCCTCTGGAATTTGAAGGACTCGCAAATTGTTCCGCCGGGCGCTGTTCTCAAGATCAGTGAGTTTCCATAGCATATCGTCCTTCCCTGCACTTAAGGTCTTATTCATCGTTTTTTGCGCTGCCAGCTCATCCTCCAAACAAGAAATGCGCGCTTCTGCCTCGGTGATTCTTGCGGTAAACTCTGTAAATGTTTTGGCAATACGTCGTACTGAACTTTGTAATTTACGACAAACGTTTTGTGTCCTCTGGCTCTCTAGTCGTGTTTCCTCCCAATGTGTCATTATTATCTGATATATGAGAGTCAGCAATACATCTTCTGTTGGTTCTACCGCTCTCCGTGCCACAGAATCTGACTCATCGGTCTCTTCAGGGGATCTGACCCCTGTCTTTTGCACCGGTGAAGGAGAATTGCCAAGGTAGCAAGAGTTCTCTGTCAAAGCCCTTTTCCTCCGCAATGTCTGAGGGCTTCCCTCCGATAAATCCCCTCCCGTGTCCTCAGGGGGTGTACTGCTATGCTCGCTCAGCTATTCCCCTTGGTGAGTCATAAAGATCTTCCCATTTCTCGCCCCCTCCTCACTAGACACATCCGAATGATCTGATAATGACAAAAACGATTCTACAAGATCCACCAGCTCTGCCTCCTTTGTTAGCAATTCAACACATAGAGTCTCTGAACCCTTTAGAGCTCCAACCAAACCAGCATCACTTCTTTCCTCAATGTCAGTACCATAACTAGATTTCTGAGATACAGCTATATCAATGTCATGGCTTACTGGCTCCGCAGGTTCGCGTTCACTACTGTTCACTCATATGCAGTCGGGTCCAACCTCTAATCCGGTACCATTAGCCAAAAAAATATTACTGCAATGCATAGGGTTATCCTCTTCCACAGCGGTATTCTGGATGGTCTGCTGCGTACCTAGGATCTCCTCCATCGCTTCCTGGTGCCCCGTAGATTCAATCACAGTCTCAAAACCCAGTAACCCTGAAAGTTTATCCATTTGAGAAGTCTGGGAAATCCGAGCATCTTTTTCTCTGCCTCTCCCTTGCGAAAAAAGTTGCGGGATAGTGCGTTTAGCGGGGCTGACCGTAGTGTTAGCGCTAACACCGCTCTCACCCTTAGTAGTTTTGCCATTAAGTTTAGGAGCTTTCTTACCTCTTGGAGTCTCCGCGGTATTTTCTGCGGCACCAGAAGCATCAGCCGGGAGCCGGGCTTTCCCTCTTACACCCTTGGGCGGCATTGACGACGTTCTGCAGAATCCTGCTCTCGGTCCTCCGATACTTTTGCCTGAGACAGTTGCAGCTAATCGGCTCAGTGTCCACGGCCTTGTGGATACAATGTATCCAATGCAAATTCTACGGAGATGAGCAGAGAAGACCGTCATGGCAAATCCGAGCATACCGGTAATACAAAAACTGTGATTCTTCGCTGTCTCAGTATACAGTCAGGGCCCGTCTTCGCCGTGTCGCCCTCTCACTGTCCACAGCACATCATTCTTCTTCACGGGTGTAGGAGCACAGGAGCAGCCAGCTCACACGTCTCAGCTGACGGCCGCCATCTTGCCTCGTAGTAACCTTATTCTTAGCGGGATGAGGGATCAACCCGAGAAGGGCACAGGGGTAGGGTGTAAATTTCATTCAGTAACCTCATTGATTGGTGCCATCACATCCGTCCAAATGTCCACTAGGCAGCGGCACCTCCACAACATATGTCCACACCCAGCAAGTCACATCTGGGGCACTCCAAGGCAGCTCTTTGATAGTACTTGTTTATCCTACTGGGGGTAACATACGCTCTGTGAATATAATAAACATTGCTTATTCTAACTTGAGCAGTACAAGATACCCAGGGAATGACAGCCAATATTTTCACCCAGTCAGCGTCAGATATAGGGGTGCCAACGTCAGTTGCCCATATATCCCTCAGACTGTGGAGTGGTGTCCACATGTCCAGTCGCAGTGCAATATATAACCCTGTGATTGCCTTGTGCCTATAGATTTGTGCGTAGCACAGACTGTTTCGCTTGAACTAATACCTCATACAGGAAAAACGTGCACCTCTCTTTAAAGCGATTCAATACAATGCTTAATGTTGCTTCAGATCCCAAGTCACACTCGTATGCCCGTCTGTTTGGTCTGCACTGAAATAAAGTTATAAATACAAATAAGCAGATACATTATTTTTCTTACCTGAGTAAAAGATTTCAATGAAGGAAGAGTGGGATCTTTTTGTATATTTTTAATTGTGTCTGTAAAAATTAATTTCCCCGCATCCTGTGTGCTGAAAAAGGTTAAAGATAACAATGTTACATCTTATTTTTATTTGTTTTAGAGTTTTTTGAGATATTGATTTAAAAAAAAAAAATGAACACATACCTGAGCAAGGAAGGAGAAAAGCACGGTTTGGTAACTGTGTACAATAGCTGGTTATCGGGAGATTCAGTGTCTGTGAAGTGGAGATGGTTCTTTGTGATAGGCAGGATTTCTGTTTCTTTGATAACTAGATGCCGTGTAGTTCCTGGGACCTCTTTTGGTAACTGGTCTTTCACCGGCATTATGTGGATCATCACCACCTAAGGAGGAAGAATATTTTTAGGTATCAATAAGTTATGGCAATTATTAGAAAAGGATCTGAGGGATACATTCTGTGACATTTGCACTGGGCACAAATGCAGCAATTTTTTAACTTTCAATAGAGGGAAAGAACAAAGAACTTTACACCAAGGAAGAGGTACTGTGCAGGATATGCCATGTGGCCAGTCATGAGGTATGCTTCTTTTCCAGTGCAGTTGCTAAGGCAAGAGCATACATTCCACCCTGCACCCCCCAAAGTTGCAAATACAGGGAAAGCAGCAGTCCGGCTCTGGTGGCCTTCTGGTGTGATGAAAATTTAGTGTGCCATTCCAACTAGTACACCTTTGAATAGCTAAAGATGAACAGGGCCTTGGGCTAAATGTCACAGGCAACCTATTGTATCAGCAAGTCTGTGCATCATGCCCAATAGTTATGCTGCTGCTGAGACTGCTACCACAGGGCCCTGCAGTGATTTTAATTTAAGCAGGTGGTTGCAAGTGGGTGGGGCTCACTAACATTCATTTTTGGTGAGCGGCACATATTTTTCCTCAACAGACTTTGATCTAGAGAAAGAGAGAACATTGCACACAAGGATGAAAGAGGTAGAAAAAAGTCAGACAAACAGTGATAAAGGGAGCAAGCAGGGATGGAGAAGAACCTGCAAGAGTCAAACAAAGAATCAGGAAGTGTCTGGTGGTGAATGAAAGAGTCATGTGGTGGAATCCAGACTACAGAGCATTGGTATTCGGTACCTAAACCTTCTATAGGGAAGGTTGCTGGCTTCTGAGCACTGTTGGTCCAGATTTCTGCCTGAGATGGTAACAACTTATTTTGAGAACTTAAATTGAGAGCATAGGCTAGTTTGGAGTTTGGGTAACTTGGATGGCTAGTCTTTTAGATGAGAGCCATTTGCTGCTGCATAACTCATCCAAGCTCACCCTGGCCACAGTTCTATATCTTGCCATTCTTCAATTCTAGATTTTGTACAGGTTCTATGAGGCCATTTCCCATGCACCAAAGAAACACGAATTCAGGTTTGCACAATTCGCCACAGCAATGTGGTGAAAACTAGGGGAGTTGAGATGGATAAGGAACCAGTCATGGCAGGGGTTTAGCAAATATATACTCAAAGGCCGAGAAAATATCACAAAGAAACCTCAACTGATAAAATAGTTTTCCCTGACTTCAACTCAAATACCAATGTGACACTACTTGAGTCGCCCCTGCCAAAGCTTCATTGTCAGGTTCAGGTCTCCAGATTCAAGAAATATACAAACAAATGGCCATCCAGGCTCGCAAAAGAGCCCCAAAGGGTCTCCCAGCTGGTCCTACATTCTTAACTTACTTTGTGCTTTCTGTCCAACCAGTTGAGGAGTAAAGATATTTCCTTATCTATTTCCATCAGGTAGTGGTGAAATAAGATGCTATAGATTTTCCCTTAAATTTCAATTGAAATGATTCACTAACTCTCAAAGAAAGCATAACAATCTCTGACACAGTGCATTACATAATGTAACTAGGCTGAGTGACCTCCCACAATGTAGTTTAGGCAGATTCAGCTCTCTCAAAATAAATCTCCTACTCGAATGCCTGGGTGAGACCCACCCTTCACCTTTTTTTTCGGTAAGTTTTCCCTGGTGTCTAGTAGGCTTTCTTCCCCTGTCTGGGGGATGACTCGGAGTACATTCCCTAAATCTGCCCAGGGGTGGGGCACAAACACTGCTGAGGCATTTATGTGATGGGGGCACAGCTCAATGCCTGTGCTGGTCCCTTACCACTTCTTTCTTTTTGTTATTCTCCAAGGTGTCTATTGGACTTTCCGCCACCCAGGGGGGCAGAAGAAAGACTGGTGGGGCCAGTCTGGAGTAGGGACATGGCTCAATTCCAGTATGGGCTGCTCCTAACCTCTTCTTTTTTATTCTATGGCATCTGGTGGGCTTTCTGTGGGACAAGCAACCGATTGCTCCTAGACAGGCAGGAGGATGATTTCTTTTTTAATTTGGGAAGCACTTTCCCATGCCTGTGGGACTGCTCACCCGCCCTCCCTGGTGTCTAGAGGGTGGATGTGGATCACTCCTTGGGATCCCCTCCTGCAGCAATCCCCAATCAGGGATCCACGAGGAAGAGGTAAAGAGGACATTTTACCTTTCCAGTGGCTCTTGGATTGGTCCTCTGATGCTAAAATATGCCATCGAGCACCAATCAAAGTGAAACCAGATATTGTCTAATGGTGCCAACTGGCTTCTCTATCAAGTAGTGTAAAGTCGTGAGCTTCATGTCACACTGACCCAAAAAAAAAATAATTTTGGGTGCAAGATAAGCTCTTCCCACATGTCTCAACAATATTTTTTAAAGGAAAATCTATCTAGTGCTCACAGAAGAGGGATTTTGTTTAGCACGGTTGAAGAAACCATTCATGTTCGCAATACTATGAAGGAATTGAGGTGGATGTGATGAGTTCTAGTTCATCCACTGAGTAAAGCTGTTAAAAGATAAGAATATGCCATCAGTGCATTCATTGGATAATGCACCATGCACTATTTGCAGATGATGCATCTTTTGGTATTTCAAGGATCCAGCTGCATATTGCAATGTAGTCCACTTACAGAAATACTCTATTCCAATAGTTTTCCCCTCCTGTCACCAAAAGAGCACTGTGCTAATACAGATCATTAGCAACATTGGAGAAAAGAACAATAAATAACCAATAAGGCCCAGGAGTTTAATACCTTTCTGGTCCTCTTCTATGGAATTACCAGTCCCGAAAGAAGCAAAATCTAATACCTGTTCGTCTGAGTCCGGGAACTTGAAAATATTAATTCAAATTTGTTTGAGAAGGATCTTGCTCACCAGAGTAAAGATACGTAGAGACTTTTTCAACTACAATAGCAACATTTGAGCCATACACAACATAGGTATTAACAAATTAATCAAATATCCTTTCAACACAGTTATGTTCTTTCTTAACTTTTGAGTAATTTACCAACATTTTACCAGCTTTATTTTGACCCTTGTAATAATTAGTTCTTATCTTTAGTAATGCACCCTATGCGCTTAATGTTCATTTTTTTTACATAGGCTCAAATAGACTAGACTAAAATTGTAAGTGGGGTAAAATGTCGAGATTTTAGGTCATAACATATAGCTTTTTGACTAGCCTGGACTAAAATTAAAGGTGGTGTTAAATTTCAAGATTTTAGGTCATAGCACATGGCTTTTTGATTGAAACAATCCCATTATTGGCAACCTAATTTTTCTTCTATGCCCATTTCTAGATGTGTCACACTTGAACAGAATTTGCTATCTCTCAATACTAAAAAAATCAAAGGCTACAGTGATGTTATACTTATCTCTGGTGATAATATCTTACTTTACATTAAAAAACCTAAGAAATTCACTGAAAAAGCAAAAGTTAAATTGATGTTATAGTTAGGTAAAAATGTCAGTTAAAAACTACTGAAATTCACCAGTTATAGTTAACTGAAGTAACTATAATGTATACCCACACAAAGCAAAGATGTTGTCAGTGATATTACTAATTATGTCATAGAACATGTAATGAGTGATGTCATATTTGAAGTCATTAGCAGTGCATGGTGAGGGCATGAGAAGAGAATCTCTAGAGAAAAGACCATTACTGAATTACACTGATAATCAGATTTAGAAATGTTCACCTATATTATTATGGGACAAAATTTGGCTTAGAATATATATTCATTCTCCAAGACTGCTTCTATTGCTAAAATTGTATTCTTTGGATATAAGAGACTTTTCTTGAGCTCCTTCTTCTTGTGAGCACCTATGGGCTTTATATAAGTCTTCGGAAGGATAACCCCAAATCTCCTGGGGCCGTACTGGATTGCTGAAATCCTTTGGAAGCAAGATCAATCCCCCTATTGTTCCCACAATGGGTTCCTTACAGCTGCGCCTCTTCTGATGCCATGCCCCCTTTAAGTTCGCTCTGCCTCCTTCTTGCTACATACTTCAGTAATAGTGGCAAATTGGCCACAGGCTCCCAGACTCCCAATTATCCATTTCCAGTTCCGTATTTACCTATCAACCGTGGTTGGCTCCCTTCCCACACTTTCAATGTCACCGTAATGACCAAAGAAGTCGACAATGACTCACCTTGCGCTTGCAGCATCTGCACTGCCCTTGTGGCAGATTAAACTATTGATGATATGGATTCTGGACACACCCAGTTACAGTCTACCTGTTTGTTCTTTGTCTCCATTTTTCTTCTTACAATAGATTGTAGATCCAATTAATTATGGTAGCTCATTAGTAAATATTATATAAGCTTTTATTATATTTATAGCATTCATAGCATGTCATAGTTAATTCTATTGCTAATGTATTCAGACATCTAATGAGTTCTCTAACAGTATTATTATTGAAAATATATATTTCTTTCTAAATTAATGACTATAATATTTTTAAAAATGTATCTAAATGTACTCTGTTAGATATGATAGGTTTCTAGATTTTGCTTTCAAACTTCTATTGAACATCTCAATTTGTATACTATCTCTTTTTCATGTACGTTACACCAGACCTCAGCTAGTTTCCATTCCCTCCTCCAATTTCCACCGATTTCCTCCCAAAGATATTGTTGTTTGTCAGTGTGTGTTTAACCATATGTCAACATACTTTAATTTTTCCCCATCAAGAAGTCAGCTGGAGAATCTCACATCCAGATTCTGTCTTTCAGTCTACCAGATGCAGTGCGCGAAGCCACGGATGGAATGTTAGACCCATGTGATCTCCCTCAATGTAATGTCGTGCTGGTACCAAGGTGGACAAGAATTTATTTTTTATCTTTGCGAAGATGGGTCGAAAGCTGTTCCATATTCTTGACGCCCCAAAGTTTCCCAGCCATATTAATGGGTAAGGGGCAGATGTCCATTTCCAACATGTTGCCACTGTTAGACTTTTCCCTCTCTGCAGGACCACCTCCACACTTTTTGCCTCCACACATTCTGTTTCCTTCCTGAATATCATTTTTGTTGTCATTAGTACTTTGTGCACTTAATCTCTCCTAACCAGTGCTAAACTGCTGGTACTCTCTACTTTAAACATGGTAAAACTGTCTTACATCCAATTGGCACAATTAATTTATCTATAAGACTCTAGTAAAGTGGTGCTACATGTACCCAGGACGTGTAAATTAAATGCTACTAGTGGGCCTACCGCACTTATTGTGCCACCCACTTACATAGCTCCTTAAAATATATCTCAGGTCTGTGATTGCAGCCTGTGCGAACTTTTAAACAGCCGATTTGAGTTGGCAAAATAAAACTTTTGCCAGGCCTAAACCTCCCTTTTTTATACATATAAATCACCCCTAAGGTAGACCTTGCACAGCCCATAGGGGAGTGTGCAATGTATTTAAAACGCTAGACATGTTCTTTTAAGTTTTAAATGCCCCGGTAGTGAAAAGTTTCAAATTGGTTTTATACTATTTTGAAGCCTGTCTCTCCCATATAATAACATTGAGTTACCGTATTACTTTTTATAAGTAATAACGTTTCATTGGGAACAGGTAGGAATGACATGTTTGGTGTCTAAGGAATGGTAATTTAAAACTCTTTTTAATGGTAAAGGTGGATTTTAACTCATAATTCTGAAAACGTCACTTTTAGAAAGTTGGTGTTATTTTGTCCTACCCTTTTGGTACCTGCAGCCTGTTTCCTGGGTCACACAACTAGGTGTAGTTGGCAGATTACCTTTCTGCATTATTCCCAGACAGCAACACAAAAGGGGACTAGTTGTTGGCAGAATTGGCCATCTTGTCAGGATAGGAGGGGCGGAATTGTCACCTACCACACTTGCACCTCTAAGGGGCTGCTTCAACTTGGTCACAAAGTACTGAACACACATCTATTGTCACCCCAGACTCCTCTGAGCCAGGGCAGGGGAAGAAAGGGAATTCCGGAACCAGATTGGGGGGGGTAGTCTAGAGGATTCTCCCACTTCAAGTCTGGCACTAAGTATAAATATTGAACCACTATCCTTAGTGGACTTGCTCCTTCCACAGCGCAGCGCCGTCTGGTAACTGCTACTACGGTCCCCTCCTGCTGCTACTAGCACCACTGACCCGGAGGTCAGGAGTTCGAGGCCCTCCTCCACCAGCAGGCTTCTGCCTGTGCCTCATTCCTAGTGGTCCAGTGGTAGAGTGTCACTGCTCTGCTGCTTGACTGCCTTCCGGTGCCTCTGTTGATGTATTCTGTCCCTCTCTCTACTTTTCTTTTTTTCTTCTGCCTCTGCCTTTGGCTTTTGCTTTACTATTGCTTTCTCTAGCTTTTTCTCCTGATTTTCCCATTTTGCTGCCCTCTCCCTCACTGCCGCTGTGACCCCCCTTGGCCCTGCCCCCTCCACTGTCCTTTTCCCACTCCCATGTTTCCCACCTCCCTGCTTTCCAGCCCCCCCCAGGCAGCACTACTTAATGGTGGGCGCACCAATGGTACACCGAAGACAAGCCTGTCGGTGCCTGTCGAAGCCTGCGACCCTGCCTCTCGGACACCCCACTGCTACAATGCCAGCACCCTCCTCACCCTCAAAAGGGACAACACACACTGACTGCCACCTAGCATCACTGAAGAAGACTCATGAACCCTTTGCCTGCCGGAACTGCAACCGCACCTTTAGCCATGCCATCAAACCAGCTCCCCTCGCCGCCCAGCCTACCGACAGCGCACCCGTCCGCCTTCATCTGCATCCGCCTCAACTTACGGTTCCTCCACAAACATGCCACAGAAATATGGGACCTCCTCAACGCTTCATCTCCTGACAACGCTTTCCTCACAGAAACCTGGACCAACCCCTGCTCCAGACCGGATATTGCCATCGCCATCGGCTAAAAGATCTGAGGAAATCAGAATTAAAAGACCGCTCCCGGCTCTGTCGCCTCACAAACTTGCCTTTCTCATTGTGCTCTAAAACAATTCTATACAGCATCCATTTTGGACACAGCATCCATTTTAAGAATTCATGTCAGCTTGCCCAGGGTCAGCCAGTTCAAGTATCTCCTCATACTGCAGCTGGTTTTCAGACAGTAACCTTCACGCATTTTTGTGGTTAAGCCGATTCTAAAAAAATGGGCCCACCATCTTCCTCTTTTCAAAGAAAAGCAAGTTTATCTCGTATCTCTTCAAGGCCGGCTGGCCAAGGGCCCACTGGGGCCTCGCAGAATGTCACGTAACTCAGTTCTCTACAAGGTTGTCTGTTCATGACTCGCTCACCACATCCTTATCTTTCAGTCACACAAGCCCCCTCTCCCTCTGACAGCATCCACCCGAGTTGCTTTCTTGAAAAATGTGCTGATCTGTGTGTTTTTGCATATACGTCTTGAGCAATGCTAACTTGTAACGTTTTTTTTCCTTTGACGCAACCAGGAGGGCCCCTCCCCATGAGTTGAAAGTGTACTGTGATATGTATAAAAACTGTACTCTGTGAATAAAGCCTCAGACCACTCCTGATCCTTGCATGGTGATGGGGTTTGCTCTCCCTTAACCCGGGTTATGGAATAAAGGCCCATTTTTTACTCTGCCACCACGGACTCTTCAGTTCATTATTTCATTTATATTGATAACTTATAGAAATTAAGACCTGGTAATTAATTTATTTACCACATTTAATGGTGCCCGAACAGGGACATCCCCCCCTTCCCCACGCGCCGGAGATCTAGGTCCGGTCTTTGTCCCTTCCACACCCTCGACGGACTCTTACGTGCACAAGAGGCGGGGTATTCCTGCTGACTCCCTCGCGGCGAGGAGGAGACAGACTGAGACTGACCATCCACACGAGGCGGTGAGGAAGGCGGCGGGGTGTTCCAGCCCAGAGCCCGACCAGTGAACTTGTCGAGTCCGAGGTTTCCAGAGTCCTGTTATTCCTCATTCCACTGCGCAGCGCTCCAATCCGATGACCAGGTCTTCAAGTTCTGCTTCTCGGTGAGTACTACTGGGAATGTATAAAGACGGGTTCTGTGATAGAACACGGTAAAGTTGCACTGGCTACCCAGTGTATAAAGATATCAAGTATATTGTTTTTGTGATTCGATATTTACAAGGCTTAGGCAAGATATTTTAAAAATGCCTTTATTTTCCAAATTACGAGGATTAAGTACCAAGAAAAAGTTATTAGAACAGGCCGTTCCGGTCCCACCTAGAGACACACCTGGACATTTCATGTATTCTAAACATGGTATTGAAGGGGTAATGTTTTTGGACCTGTGGTCAGATTATACTAAACATCTAGAACAAAGACTTAGATGGCCCCCTACAGGTACGTGGGACATGGAGTGTATTATGGCAGTAGAAGAACAGTTGTGGAAAAAGAAAGGCCTTCACAAGAAAAAGCAATTGAATTGTGGCGCAAGGAAGCGCATAGGAGGGACCAGAAGGAACAGACGAAGGCTGAAAAAGTGAGGAAAATGTCAGAACAGGCTAAAGAAAAGAAATTACAGGAAGAGGGAGAGAGAGTTATTACTGAACAAAGAGAAAGAGAAAAAAATGCACTTATTAAGGGAATTTATCCCGTTCTGCCTCCTGAAACAACTGGAGAGGAGATGTCCATCCAAGAACATATGGCGAAGGTAAAAATAACTCCTTCAGAGGATTTCGTGTCCTCTTACTTAATAGAAAGTCCCCCGCCTTACGTGGTTCAACCGCAAGCCCTGCAACGAATATCACCAGCACCGAGGCCACCGCTCCTCCCCTAGACGATGTTAAAGACGGGGCAGAGGATAAAAGTGATATCCCGTCTTTGGAATGCCCTTATGATGAATGCCCCGGGGAGGGTAGAATAGCCATAATATCTCATAGATTGAGACAGGCCCTGGACACGCTCCAGAATCTTCCCAACAGCAAATCCCAATTGGACGCAGTTCACGACTTCGTCCGAACGGGTAAAAATGAACAGGCCTTGTTAACAATGATAACAGGTAGAAAGGTCTCGACCAAACAGACCATATGACAGTTTACTGTGATCTGTTTCTTAAGGATATTGGACTGCAGTAATCGCGAGGCGCCCAACCATTTGTTGGACCTAAGTAACTCACTTGAACGGTCCAAGTTCACTAAACACGAACAGATAGAAAAATTACTAGTACAATTGATATCGGGCATCCATACCATCCATCAGGATTGGGACAGACAGGAAAACGTCTTGGAAGATACGAGTGGTGAGGAAGAAGATGGAGGGAAAACTCCTGTTATGGGACTAGCCCGTAGCCATCGCCGTCACGGATTCCCTCCCCTTCCCGCTCATGTCTCAAATGAGTACAAAAATACTAGAACGGATACCGTTTCCACTAAGCTGTTCCAGTGCACTGTGCAGTCGTTGGAGCACTGGCTCGAGGATGACCCGCCTTTCACCCCACATGAAAAAGAAATAGCCCGATCAGCCACTGATTGGATTGCCCAGCACCAACTTTATGACCCTGATATGGTAGGACATATCTTCCTCTCCCTCCCCCTGTCTGATCAAAGAATAGCAGGTATGTTCATGTTACAGCATTTGGCAACACTATATGAAAAAACATGTCCCCCACCTAAGAAAATATATCATTTACTGCGTGACTGCGCAGACGGGTTTTGGTCCACAAGGGATGAAGAATTCATTTCTAAAGTTCTGGATCTAAGGCAACGTTATGTACAGTTCGAAACTGAAATGTCCGGAATAGGTACCTATGACAAGGGACAATTTCCCCTGAGAGAGGTACACCCAAGGAGACGTGATGACGGTGAGTATGAGCGGGTGCATGTATACACCCCTCTTACCAAGTTAGAGATATTAGAAATGAAAAAGATAGTCCCACCACACGAAAAAGACCCTGCAGGATTCCATAAAGAAATAAGGGACATTCTGAGTCTAGGGAATTATACTTTTAAGGATATAAAGATATTACTGAAGGTTCTCCTTCCTGAGGGGATATACGAAAAGTTGATGGAAAAAGATTGGAACTTAGATGGGGGAGCAGTTATAAATTGGACGGCGCTGAGAAATGAGGAACAGGCCCGCAAACCAGGGGATGGGTTGGGAGAATTAATACGTGCATTCCCCGATGCCCTTATGCAAGTATTACCCAAATTGCTAACAACAGAGAAAGAGGATTGGGACGCGATATCAGCGTGTAAACAAAAGTTAGATGAAGAAATAGGAGATTATTTTGTAAGATTACAGAAATGTTTCGCCATTAATAGCGGCCTCTCCTCAGGCAGTGAGGGTTACCAACGTCTCTTCGTAGCAAAATTGGTAGAAAATGCCCTTCCCCCAATAAAGAACAGACTTCAGAAAGTTGAGAGTACTTGGCAAGCAAATAATTCCCAACAGATGCTACAAATGCTACAGTATCACCACAATAGAATTAAGGAGGAAGAGGAACAAGATAAAAGGCGCGTGAAGGACACCAAAATGAAAGCCTTGGTAGCCCAGACAACAACTGTATCACATGCGGGGAAAAATAGCAAATCCACTGAAAAAGGGTCATGTAATTATTGCAAAAAACCTGGCCACTTTGTCAGGGAGTGTCCCGTATTAAAACACAATATAGCAACAGGAAAAACACAAGCCCGTCCTTATGCCCCACGGAACACTGAGACCGCAGCCCCTGCGGCGCATGCCAGACCCCCCCCTACTAACACCCCCGCACAAACTCAAATGTACCAGCGCAATGATGAAATATACCCCGAATATCCTGAATACTCGTGAAAGGGCCTAGAGAGAGAAAAAGACTTGCCCCTGCTTCCTGTCACGGTGGACCAACGTGGCCCCTATGTACAAGCACACATTCTGGGGCAAGACAGAAAATTCCTCCTTGACACAGGGGCCAGTAGGACAACAATAAACCATGAGGAGGTCCCAGGGATACCTCTCTCCGGCTCACATAGTATTTCCTTGGGTTTTTCGGGAAAAACAGAAATAAATAAGGTCTCACAAAATGTTTCCATAGGAGTAGGTCCCCTAACACGTACTACAGATCTAGTGTTAACAAAGACCTGCCCCGAAAATCTATTAGGCATTAAGACACTGAAAGAACTGGGTGCCGTGATATGTTGCTCCCCAGAAGGTGTCAGGTTATACCTGCGAGATTTCAAGGGCCATTTCCTGGAAAAGGAACTGGATGCCAGACTTAAAGTCATTCGGCCAACGTTGTGGGCAACTAGCCCCACAGACGTAGGCTGTATGGACATCACACCTCACAAAATTACATTAAAGGAAGGTGTGGTTTTGCCACGAATCAGACAGTATAAAATACCACCTCAGGCTGAGCGAGCATTACTGCAAATAATAAATGACTTGATTGAACACAAGGTAGTAATAGAGACAGATTCCAATACTTGCAACTCGCCTGTTCTTCCAGTTCTTAAACGAACAGACCCAACTGCCGAACCTGTATATCGTTTGGTAGTGGACCTGCGAGAATTAAACAAATGTGTTGTGCCACAATACCCTGTGGTACCTGACATAACATCACTTTTGACAGCAATAGACCCCAAAGCTGTTTTTTTCACTGTCATAGATCTGAAAAATGCTTTCTTCAGTATTGCCATTCACGAGGATAGCCAATATCTTTTTGGATTCTCGTTAAATGGGCGGAGCTTCAGAATTACGAGAGCTCCACAGGGCTTTACAGAAAGTCCCAGTATCTATAGTCAAGCCCTGAAGAGGCAGCTGGACAGCATCCAGATGCCTGAAAATACCACGCTCATCCAATATGTTGACGACATCCTGGTTACAGGCCAGTCAGAAACAGAGTGCGAGAAAGCCTCCCTCCAGGTTTTACTGTTTCTTGCAGACAAGGGACACAAAGTATCCCCCTCTAAATTACAGTTCTGTGCACAGCAAGTGGCCTACCTTGGGCACTTGCTGTCCAAGAATGGTAGTCAACTTACACAGGAACGAATACAGTTAATTGCCACTATTCCACGACCAACAACACAGAAAGAAGTACGTGCCTTCATTGGCTTAACATCATATTGTAGGCAGTGGATTCCTCAGTATGCTCATTTGGCCAAACCTTTGATACAACTGAGCACTTTGGAGGCCGGTTTATCGGCATCTTTGCCATGGACAACTGAGCATACAGAGGCCTTTGAGCAACTAAAGCAAGCACTGTGCCAGGCCCCAGTCCTGGCCACTCCAGATTACACCAAATCCTTCACACTATTTGTAACAGAACGAGGTGGCACAGCACTGTCAGTGCTCACACAGGACCAAGCAGGAAGGAATAGGCCCTGTGCCTACTTTTCAAGTGCATTAGACCCAGTAGCACAGGCCCTACCTGCCTGCCTGAAATCTGTAGCTGCTACAGCTTTAGCCATCAGACAAAGTGATGCCATTGTCCTAGGACACCCCCTGACAGTACTTGTACCACACGCAGTGGAACTCCTACTCAACAGAACACAAACACAGCATCTTACAGTAGCCCGATTAACGGGATATGAGCTGACATTATTCCAGCCACACATAGAGATAAGGAGGTGTAACACATTAAATCCTGCTACCTTGCTACCTAATGCCACAAATGATGAAGATGCACACAACTGTATTAGAATGATAGAGATTGTCACCAAACCCAGACAGGACTTGACTGATGTCCCGCTATCAGATGTTGATGTTACTCTCTTTGTGGATGGGTCATGCATGCGGACTAGTACAGGAGAGTTAACGGCAGCTTATGCCATAACCACTGATAGCAGAGTCATAGAAACAAACAGAATAGACACCCTTTCAGCCCAAGCTGCAGAATTAATAGCCCTCACACAGGCTTGTAGGTGGGCGAAAAATTTGAAAGTAAACATTTATACGGATTCGCAGTATGCCTTTGGGGTCGTTCACAATTTTGGGACTCTATGGAAAGAAAGAGGTTTTCTGACCTCCCATGGAGCCAAGATACAACATGGACCTTTAATACAGGACCTGTTGGATGTCATACACCTGCCAGCGGCAATAGCAATATTGAAATGCAAAGCCCACACCAAAGTTACAGATGATGTTTCCAAAGGAAATGATCTTGCAGATCAAACTGCCAAACACACGGCCCAGACAGCAGCCATTTCCCACACAATTCAACAGAATACAGTTCTGGTAGTAAGAGACCCCTCCAAAGATGTCATAGACATACAGGCCCACGCCACCCCAGAGGAAAAGAAAAAATGGACTGAAGCGGGAGGGACAGAGACTGAACAGGGGTGGGTAACAAGAGACAAAAGAGTGTGGTTCCTACCTGATTCAATGGTGCCCATAATCATAGAAACTACACATAGCCCAGCACACCTCGGTGAGAAAGGAATGTTAGACAGCTTACGACCATTATGGCACAACAAAAACTTGCGAGCTGCTGCAAAACACAAAGTCAGAACCTGTATGATATGTTGTCAGTTCAACCCAGGGAAAGGGGTGTCTGTAGAACAAGGTGGATTTCACCCTCCTGAACATGCTTTTGAGGTCCTACAAATGGATTACATACAAATGGATAGATGTAGGGGACAGAAATACGTGCTAGTGGTTGTATGTGCCTTGACTAGGTGGACAGAAGCCTATGCCGTACCAGACTACACAGCAGAGACAACAGCGAAACAGCTGGTCAGGGAATTTTTCCCTAGGTATGGGTTGCCCCGAATAATTTACTCTGACAATGGACAGCCTTTTTCTTCTAAATTGATGGAACAGGTGTCCCTATTGTTAGGATATACTTGGAAGTTCCATTGTGTCAGGCACCCACAAGCAGCAGGTTTAGTGGAAAGACACAATCAGACACTGAAGACAAAAATAGCCAAAGTATGTGCGGAAAAGGGTGTAGATTGGGTCACAGCCATGCCGGTAGCCCTTTTCTACATGAGAATGGTAGCACATTCAAGGACCGGTCTATCTCCTTATGAGGCAGTCTATGGCAGACCTCCTAACATGTGGGGCACACCTAGACCTAAGTCTATCACGGATACTGACAGTAATATGTTGACAGATTATCTTGCCACCATGATGTCTGCACTACGCTCTTGTCGTTCACAGGTGGCGGCTGCCTTTCCAGATCACACCAATCCCGAAGAGCATGCGATAAAGCCAGGGGACTGGATTTTGGTCCGAAATTTTGATAGGACATCGCCTTTGGAGCCCAGGTGGAAGCAGCCCAAATTGGTCCTCCTTACTACGCGGACAGCAGTAAAGGTTGAAGGAAGGAAAGGATGGCTTCATGCCAGCCATTGTAAAAAGTACTTTGGGGATCCTGAGAACATTGTTCAAAAGAAAGATAACACAAACTATTTACACCACCTCTTGGATCCGACCCCCCAACAAACTTACAGTTCTAAATTACGGTCTGCCAAAGTTGCTCAAGTTTGATCAATTAAGTCCAGATTGGTACAGACTAACTGGTGAAGCGGTCAGACAATGACTACTGCGGTAGGACAGACTGCCTGGGGGCCGACTAAAAAGGCAATAATGAAAATTAAGTACTGTAAAATGTTACGTAGCAGATGTATAATGATTTTGATAATTTTGTTTTGGATGTGTGCTATATTGACATGTGTGGGGTGGATATTACATGTTGCTTTCCCTTCCAAGACACCATCACCACACCAACAAGGACATGTCAATACAACTGCAGAACACACGTACCTCACTTTACCCTCCCATGAGCAGAGTCACAGGCTGGCCTTACAGAATAATACCTTTATACAGATGTTACATCATACACATCAGGTCAGCAACACCACAAAGTGTTGGGTCTATGGTCGCCTCCCAGCGCACCAGAGTAAAGGAGGAATGCCTCTTTCTCCCTTTCCCTTCTCCTATAATGGGTCATGCCAGGCCTGGGCTGCCCTGAGAGTGAGCCTGAATATTTCCTTAATGTGTCCTGATGGAAAGAAGTCTTGTAAAAACGGATGGCCATGGGGAGATCTGAATGTTGTCATGAACAAAGCCTGTTACCCTGATGAGAACGGCGACCCGCAATCAAGAGGGTCCAAGTTAGAACAAGAAGAATACCAAATAGATAATAAGACTGAGACATTCCCATTCCAGATCCTGAACATAAGACCCAAAAGGAATAATGGCCCTCCCTCTATATTGGTAACACCAACTAAAGGCCATCTGTGCATCAGGCATAATGGGTCCCTAAAATTAGGACACAGTGATTGCTCCACAATACTGGATTTTGAGGATAGGGGTAAGTCCTCTGCCTTAGCCTCCCGACACACTTATTTTGTATGAGGCTCCATGGCCTATTTTCAATTGCCACAAGGATGGGATGGCACGTGTTACATCGCGTTTCTCCTCCACCCAGTTTTCATAGCCCCTCCTTCATATCATAGGGACCTCCAGCTATATCCGCACAAGCGAAGGAAGAGAACAATCGATACCTCAGGGGTTGACCAGACTGAAACAACTTGGGAACAATATACTGATTTTAATAGGGGATTCTTCTTTTTCATAGGCCCTGTGCAAAATAGTAAATTAATACGTAGGCTTACCAGGACTCTGGAGGCTGTCATCAATCAGACCATATCTGCCCTTGGAAACTTGACTGAGGAGCAGACAGCCATAAGGATGGTAACTTTGCAAAATCGTCTTGTTCTTGACGTCATACTGGCTGACCGGGGTGGAGCATGCAGATTGATAGGTTCTTCCTGCTGTGTATATATACCTGATAACTCGCCGTCAGTTTATGCAGCAATTTCCAAATTGCACAAAATGGCTTCAGACTTACACCAAGAACCTGGCTCATGGACACTAATGGGATGGTTGTGGGGCATTTTGTCAGCATGGGGTTTGAAGGTGCTTTCTGGACTAGGTCTCGTGTTGATGGTGATATTGTCCTGCTGTCTCTGTGTCCAATGTGGCCCCGCTTTATGCGGTCTCTGTGCCACATGCCTGGTGCCTGACCAAATAATAGAGCGAGAGAAAATGAGAAAATTATGTTGCAGGCCCATGTGGATGGCCTCATGGCTATGGATGTAATCTAAAAGAAAGGGATAAGTTTAGCTTGGGGACAAGGAGGGAATGAGGAAATCAGAATTAAAAGACCGCTCCCGGCTCTGTCCCCTCACAAACTTCCCTTTCTCATTGTGCTCTAAAACAATTCTATACAGCATCCATTTTGGACACAGCATCCCTTTTAAGAATTCATGTCAGCTTGCCCAGGGTCAGCCAGTTCAAGTATCTCCTCATACTGCAGCTGGTTTTCAGACAGTAACCTTCACGCATTTTTGTGGTTAAGCCGATTCTAAAAAAATGGGCCCACCATCTTCCTCTTTTCTAAGAAAAGCAAGTTTATCTCGTATCTCTTCAAGGCCGGCTGGCCAAGGGCCCACTGGGGCCTCGCAGAATGTCATGTAACTCAGTTCTCTACAAGGTTGTCTGTTCATGACTCGCTCACCACATCCTTATCTTTCAGTCACACAAGCCCCCTCTCCCTCTGACAGCATCCACCCGAGTTGCTTTCTTGAAAAATGTGCTGATCTGTGTGTTTTTGCATATACGTCTTGAGCAATGCTAACTTGTAACGTTTTTTTTCCTTTGACGCAACCAGGAGGGCCCCTCCCCATGAGTTGAAAGTGTACTGTGATATGTATAAAAACTGTACTCTGTGAATAAAGCCTCAGACCACTCCTGATCCTTGCATGGTGATGGGGTTTGCTCTCCCTTAACCCGGGTTATGGAATAAAGGCCCATTTTTTACTCTGCCACCACGGACTCTTCAGTTCATTATTTCATTTATATTGATAACTTATAGAAATTAAGACCTGGTAATTAATTTATTTACCACAGATCACCCGCAAGGACCGCCCGGGGGAGGCATCGCCATCGCTGACAAAAGCAAGCTCCAACTAACCACGCACTCCAGTGACGACCATGGAACACCTCCACTTCCAGATCTGGACCAATCACAACACCACACTGCACCCTCATCTACAGGCCCCCCGGACCCCGACCTACCTTCACTGATGCCATCATAGACCTCATCACACCCCATGCTCTCACATCCTCTGACTGCATCATACTCAGAGACTTCAACTTCTACCTGGACAACCTCAGCGACCAGAACACCGGCTCTGTCCTGGAGAACCTCGCCAACATAGGACTCAAGCAGCCAGTCACTGCACTGACCCACACAGCTGGTCACATGCTCGACCCCATCTTCTCTGCCAGCATGAACATAAGCTACAGCCACACCACTGAACTCTCCTGGACCGACCACCACTGCGTACACCTCAGCTTCGACATGCCTACTGTACACCACGTCATCATCACCCCCCCACCAGCTGCAGCTGGACCAAGGCCACCGAAGAACTCCTCGTCAACTCACTCAGCACAACCACTCCTCCAACACCCACGGATGCAGTACCGCAGCATGCAACCTCCACCAATGGATCTCCCACTGCGCCGACACACTGGCACCCCTCAAGAGAAGAGCAGGCAAACAACGCTCCAAGGCAGCTGAAATGGAGTAGCAACAAAACCCCAGAACCTCACGCAACCTTCACATCCGCTGTCAACGCACACCTCCTCCTCCTGAAAACCACCAAGAAAATGGCCCTCCAAGACAGAATCAACTCCAAAGCACACAACAGCAAAGAACTCTTCACCATCGTCAAGGAGTTCACCAGGCCTAACAGCGAGACCACAGACGTTCCCCCCTCCCAAGACCTTTGCAACAAACTAGGCACCTTCTTCCACCACAAGATCAGGAAGATTTACGACAGCTTCGACACCCCAGACACGGGGTGTCGGCCGCCACGCCCGCCACCATCGCACACAACCAAGCCACCCCTCAACAGACCATGCTCTACTGGACCCCGCTCACTACAGAGGACATCCTCCAGACCATGAAGATCATCCACTCAGGAGCCCTGATGGACCCATGCCTGTACCACATCTTCCACATAGCAGCCGCTGCCATTGCCTCCAGCCCCTCTACACCATCTATTACTCCACCCAAATCACCACCTTCCCCAACATATGGAAACACCCGAAGATCAACCCCCTGCTGAAGAAGCCATCCTCAGACCTGTCGTACCTGAAGAACTTCAGACCTATCTCTCTCGTCCCCTTACCTGCCAAGGTCATAGAGAAGGCCATCAACGCCCAGCTCTCTGAGTTCATCTAAATGAACCACGTTCTGCACTTCTCCTAATCCGGCTTCCAAAGCAACCACAGCACCGAGACTGCCCTCCTTTCCTCCACACACAACCGCTTCCTCCTCGACCGGGGTGAGACTACAGCCCTCATCCTACTAGACCTCTCGGCCGCTATTGACACCGTCTCCCACTGCACTCTAATCACCAGACTCCACGGTGCCGGCATCCGCGAAAAGGCTCCAGACTGGATCCACTCCTTTCTCACCTACCAGACCCAGTGATTCAGACTACCACCATTCCTCTCAGAGCCCATGGTGATCAGTTGTGGAGTCCCCCAGGGTTCCTCCCTGAGCTCCACCCTCTTCAGCATCTACATGCCCCCCCTCGCAGCCATCGTCAGATGCCACGGACTCAACATCATCTCCCACACTGATGACACCCAGCTGATCATCTCCCTCACCAAGGAACCCTCGACCACCAGAACCAACTTCCACAATGGAATGAAGGCCGTCGCTACATGGATGAAAGGTAGATGCCTCAAGCTCAACTCAGACAAGACCGAAGTTCTCATCCTGGGACCCACCACGTCAGCCTGGGATGACTCCTGGCGGCCAGCAGCGCTGGGCACTCCCCTCACCCCAACAGACCACACCCGAAACCTTGGACTCTTCGCTCACAATGAACTGCCAAATCAAAGCAGTTTCCTCAGCCTGCTACCACATGCTCTGCCTGCTTTGAAAGACATTCAGATGGATCCCCACACAATCCAGAAGGACGGGTCACCCATGCACTAATAACCAGTAGACGACTATGGCAATGCACTCTATGCTGGCGCCAACCAGAAACAGCTCAAGAAACTATAGAACGTTGAAAGTGCTGCCGCCAGACTGATCCTCGACAGCCGCAGCCACATCACGCAACACCTGCGACAACTCCACTGGCTTTCAGTCAACAAGAAAGTTACCTTTAGGATCCTCACTCACGCCTACAAGGACCTACACAACGAAGGACCAGCGTACCTGATCCACCGCCTCACCTTCCATGTACCCACCAGACAGTTCAGATCCTGCCAACTCACCCTCGCCTCCATCCCCAGGATCCAAAAGACCAGAACTGGAGGAAGATCATTCTCCTACCTCGCAGCCAAAACCTGGTACACCGTTCCCCTCCACCTCAGGCAATCAGCGTCACTGACCCAATTCAGGAATGAGCTCAAGACCTGGCTCTTCTAATGATCCTCCACCCAGTCCATCTAGCAGCCTCCCTCCCCCAGCACCTTGAGACCCTTACGGGTGAGTAGATGCGCTCTACAAGCCCCTAATTGATTGATTGATTGACCCTCAGGCCAACTCTTCGGTACACTCCTGAACCTGTGGATATGAGAGAAGATGGACTTTCCTGCTCCCAAAGGACTGCCCTGCTGCCTGAGGCATGTCTTGCTGTCTGAAAAGGAAGACTGGACCTGGTCCCTTCATCCCAAGCTCTTTGAATTGACTCCAAGGGTCAGCTGACTGACCTCCTGTTCAGACCTACAGGGCATAACAAGCTCTAGAGGCCTCTCTGCAATTGCTCAGCTGATCTGCTAGGACTGTACATGCCTGGGCCCTGCTGGCTTCTGCAAGAGTGAGTCTCTGATTCCCTTGTGCTGAGCACTTGGTTGGTTTCAGAATGCAATCCTTTGAGCACAAAGGAGAGACCCAGAGATGTTGGTATCTTCACAACTGCTAATTATTTTTTTCGCTACAGCGACTGCCACCAGCGATTGGCAACACAAGATATGCACAACATCCTACAATGACGACAGCCTGTGGTGACTGCCAACCTGAAGCTCCAGCCCTAACTGTCCAACAGGATCGTCATGCTTCAGTGCCGACCATTGCAACTCTAGGTATGCACTTAAGTCTACCACGACAATAATGTGCGACACCCCCATGCAGCCTCCTTCCACATGAACTGGACTCATTGCGTTGTACTGTAGAAGGTAACTTTTTTAAAGGGATTGACCTGGTCCCGGTATCCAGCCTGTGCTTCATCGCTGTCGGCCTTAAATTATGACTTTCTCCTGCACTAGCACAAACATATAACTGTGAGTGGCACTTTGTGCTTTTAGGTACTATACTTAGCTAAATTTTTGAAATTTCATATCTCCAGGTCTACTGATTGGAAATTTGTCGATTAGTGTCAAATAATTTGTAAATGTAACTATAGTTTTCTAAATTGGTGTGGGATTTTTCTTTAATTGTGTTTTCACTTTATTTAAGTTCTGCATAAATACTTTACACATTACCTCTAAGTTATGCTTGACTGCTTTTTTGCCAAGCTACCAGAGGGTTGAGCACAGGTTAGTTTAATGACTTTTTTGGGTCACCCTAACAAGAACTGCAGTTGTTGCTTGAAAGCGGTTTACACTCTCTCGACCAACAACCCAATTTCTCACAGCCACCATAATCTAGTTGTCACTAAGAGTTAAAATATTAATTTCCATCCTTTCATTTATTCTTTTCCTATACATCTTGCTTAGTGCCCAGGAGCACCATTCTTGAGTCACCAAACAGTACAAAACCCAATATATTTATTATTGGCTGCAAGTACCTCTTTCCAACAACGTGCTATAACTGAACATGACCGCCATGTATGGAGAGGGTCATATCCCCACCAAAGATGTACAATACACCTGGGGACAATTTTGTTGCGCTTATCAAGGGTCAGTCAACAGCCACACATTACCTTTTTAGCGTGCAATCTATATTGGTCTGATTTGTTGTGCATGCCAGCATCCTAAGTAAAAATACATCAAAGGAGTTCTTCAAGTGTCTCAAATATTGTTGTTAATCCAGACAGAGATCTTTCTGGGAAAAGCATGGCCCTCACCCACACCGAGATGTGGCATGCTTCATCATCAGGCTTCCCACACCCTGGACCCAAATGAGTCTATGGTGGGCTTTACCACACAAAGGGCCTCATGTAGGTAAATAAAAATTACCGATTCTTAAATACCGAACCGTACCGAATCGATATTTAAGAATCGGTAAGTTATATGTAGGTAATAATTCGGTAATATTTACCGAATCGGTAACATTCGGTAATCAAGATTCGGAATTTACCGAATCGGTAAATACTGAGGTGGTATTTACCGATTCGGTAAATACCGAAGTGTAATTTACCGAATCGGTAAATACCGAATCGGAATTTACCGAATCGGGAAAAAAAAAGCACATGACTGGATGAAACAGCCAATCCTGTGCAACCACACCACACCCAACCATGAAGTGGCCACACCCAGGCAGGTGCACACAATTAACAGACTCTGGAGAGGCTTGGAGTGCAGAGGAGAGGCAGGGAGCCAGTGCCTGTTTGTGCAGCACAAAAACAACATGTCGACGCAGAGGACAGTGAGAGATGGAGGGGAAAGGAGGAGGAAGATGAAATTCAGCCCCAAGGAACTCCAGGTGCTGGTGGAGGAGGTGGTGAAGCAGCACCAGAAGCTGTTTGGGAGGCAGTCCCTGCAAGTGCCTGAGGCAGAAAAGCGCAATATTTGGCTGAGCATCCAGGCGCAGGTCAATGCTGTGGGAGTGACCCACAGGGACATAGAGGTCCTCAAAAAGCGCTGGTATGACCTGAGGATTGTAACCAAGAGGAAGATGGGGGAAATCCAGAAGGAGGCCAGCCAGACTGGAGGTGGAACCAACAGGGCACCTGCCCTCACCGAACTGGAGGAGCTGGTGGAGGCCACAATCGAGCAAGAGAGCGTTGTGGGCCTTGGGGATGCCGACAGCTCTGCCAGAGCCACCACCCAACAAGGTAAGACGAATGCACAGCAATGTAGCCCCCCCTACCCCTATCCCACATCCCCCATTGTGAAATGAGTATCCCACTCCAGTCCATGTGTTAGTGCAGACAGGCAATGCATTCTGGGAGATGTAGTCAGGGAAACCCCAACCATGAAGTAAATAGCACAGGACAACAAGGCATGGTACACACATTAGCCACAAGCAGGCAGAGGATAATGTGAGAGTGTAACATGATTTTATTGTGATGCTTGCAATGCAGCCCTTCAGGTACACTGACCCGATGTTGCATTTCTGTCCACAGATGTGACATCACGCAGGACAGGACATGCTGCAGGAGAGAGGGCACACCGGCCACACAGATCAGCTCTGGCCAGCACAAGTTCAGCCCAGGGAGCAGTGCCACAGGCAGCCGCACCACTAACACAGGCAGCCTCACCTCAACCAGAGCCAGCCTCACCTCAACCAGAGCCAGCCTCACCTCAACCAGAGCCAGCATCACCTCACCCAGAGCCAGCATCGCCACTCATGTTTGAGTCACCGGCCACATCACCGCCTGCATGTGTGAGATTGAGGAGGCGTGCTGCCGCCAGGCTGCGAGCCTTAGACACCTCGTCTGACGACAGCAGGGGCCCGGAGCAAATTACTATGCCCCAGGATGGGAGCCATGCCACTGTGCCCTACACCTCACAGGCAGAACAGACGGGTGCAAGAGGGCGCCAGAGGTCGCGTGTGCAGAGTCCACCAGCAAACATTGACAGCCATGGTGTCTTCTCGGGGCTCGAGGGCAGCATGTTAAAACAACAGCGCCTGCAAACAAAGGCAGACATGTCAGTCCAGAGGCATATACGGGGCATGAAATCAACATTTGTCAACATGGACAAGAACATCAGCACAATGGCAGTGGGGATGGGTAAAATGGCAGCGGGCATTCGGGACATGTCCCAGTCAATCCAGCAGTTGTGCAGCAAATTAGATGCTGACATAGATGCACGGCGCCGGGAACGGCAGAGGAGGGACACTAACACCAGGGCACTCAACCGTCTGGCAACTGCCACTTCTCTACTCTGCCGGCGCTCTGTGTCGATGCAGGAGGGCCTGACACACTGCTGCAGCGACGTGTCTCGGGGGATGGTGCAGGTCACAAGTGCACTTGAGGTGCTATTAACAAGTCAGGCGGCCACAACTACTGCAGGGGATGCTGCGGAGAGCATCGACTCCAGCAGCAGGAGCAGCATCACACCCCCCGTCCCAGAAGCACGCAGGAGCAGCAGGCGGCTTGGGGTTGGCAGTAGTGAGGATGCTCAATCCGTGCCATCCCACACTGCAGCGCGTGTGCGCAAACATTGATGCAGCCCTGCGTAGACAATTCCCAATGGGTGACGTAACCCTGGACTTACCCCTTGTAAATATGCTATGTTGCCAGATTGGCTTGATCTTGTTGTAATGGCGTAGTGCCACATTAAAACTACGTCATGACATACCACAACTGGCTGTGTCCCCTTACTTACTCAGAAATAGTTGCATGTGATCTCTGCCCGTCTCTCTCTCCCATCTATTGCAGTTGGCACTCCAGCTGCGTTGCCCTCTGGCTGGCCTGACTCATCCTCGTTGTCATCAAAATCTGTTAGTTCCACCTCTGTACCTCTCTTCGTGGCAAGGTTGTGCAGCATTGCACAAGTGGCAATGATCTTGCAGCAGTTGATCGGTGTGTACTGGCGTGCGCCTCCGCTCTTGTGGAGGCAGCGGAACCTGCTTCTCAGTAGTCCAAACGTGCGCTCCACCACATTGCGTGTAGATTTATGTGCCACGTTATATCGTCTCTCACTCTGGGTTGATGGGTGTAGGTAGGGAGTGAGGATGAATGACCGGCAGGCATATGCACTGTCGCCTAGGTGAGTAAAAGGGAACCATCAGTCACATGCCTCTATACATTATGATTTGCAGGTTTAATGGGGCGTCACTGTTACTTACCTAGCAGGTATCCCTCTCCAAATTCTCCGGCAAGCAGTCGTGTGTAGATCCCACTGTTCTGGAAGATGTAAGAGTCGTGGGTGCTCCCAGGAAACTTCGCTACAATATCAGTGATGATGTTCCCAGCATCACAGATCACCTGCACATAGATGGAGTGGGTGGACTTTCTGTTCCTGTAGATGTGCTCAGTGTCAGCTGGTGGGCAGATTGGGATGTGTGTGCCATCAATACAGCCAATGACATGGGGGAACTGTGCCATGTGATAAAAGTCAGTTTTAGTTTTCTGCAGTTCAGCCTGTGTGTTTGGGAAGCTGATGTAGTGGTGCATTCTCTGCATCATGGCATCCAGGAACTTCCTGAAGAAACGGGACAGGCAACTCTGGGATACACCGCCCACCGCAGCTATCACCCCCTGGTAACTGCCAGATGCCAGTAGATGTAGGCTGCAGAGCACCTGCACATGTGGTGGTATGGCATGCGCCCTTCTTGTTGGCTGGTCCAGGAGTGGGTGCAGGTCCCTTATCAGGTCCATGATGGTTTGGGGGTGTAGCCTGTACCTTTCATGTATCTCTGCGTCAGTCAGTTGGAAGAGTGTGATGCGCTGTCTGTAGATGCGTTCCTCCCATCTCCAAATCCTCAGACCTGCTGCCTGTAGACGTAGGCGCCTTGCAATGACATACAGAGCGGCCATGTTGTCCACGCTGTTGCATTTTGGGATTGCTTATATGCTCTGTTGATGGTTACCACCTGCTTTCACTCAGTGTTAATTACCGACTCTTAATTACCGAATTTCATGGATTTCTTAATTACCGAATTTTCCTACGTCTTTTTCAGTTTTACCACTTCATATTTACCACTTCATATTTACCGATTCATATTTACCACTTCATATTTACCGATTCGGTAAATATGTATTCGGTAAATATGAATCGGTATTTTAGAATTCGTAATTATGAATCGGTATTTACCGCTTCATATTTACCGAAAACTGGTTTTTGGCCTCCTACATCTCACTTGTCTAAATACCGGTCGGTAACGGCATATTTACCGAATTTCGGCCGTTACCGACCGGTATTTAGCTACCTACATGAGGCCCAAAGTGTGAGAGTGAGGATCTTTAGTTTTTAGCATCATAAGCATCTGACACCAGCTTTACCCCATGTTTCAGGACTATGTCCGCTAGTGGGCGCATATAAACGTTAAATAACGTTGGGCTAAGGGCAGAACCCTGTGGCACCCCTTTTAACAGGGGACAGATTTCTGATTTAAAGGGCCGTTGCAGGATATGAAAGGATCTGTCTTGTAGGAAATGCTTGATCTATTCCTACGTGCTGCCTTTGATACCAGAATCCCACAACCTTTCCAAGAGAAGGCCGTGGGATACCGTATCAAAAACTGTCCTTAAATCCAACAGGGTCAAAGCTATTGTCCTACCTTCATCTGCTGCTATTTTAAAAAAAATGTATTTTATTGAATTTCAAAAAACAAACAACAGAGAGACTCAGAAGTGCATGATACATGTGTTTCCCGCAAATTATTCAAGACCAGAAAAGTAGCATCGTACTAATGAAAAACAGTATGCACTTAATGTTATGGACCAAACACACTACTGCCATATCAAGACCTGCTAGATCGCCACAACTTCCGTGTGCAACTCAATCATAGCCGCGTTTAGGCAATACGTCAGCTCAGCTCTGCGCACAATCCTCAGTAGAAGTCCCCCCCCTCAGTTGCTGCCGCTGAATACGTTTTGTACAACTCCCAAAAATTCTTTGGTCTGCTACGTGGTGGTAGTAAGTCACTGAAAAGTTTCATCTGAGTGCAGCAGTACGTCATATCGCGGGACCACTGCGTCGGTACTGGTCCGTGGAACCAGTTAATGGCAACCCTGCGCCTGGCTATCAGTAGCCCTATGTCGACTAACCTCCATACCCCTTTTTTGATCGGTTTGGAGTAGCCCAGCAGGGCCAGCAAAGGGTCCGGTTCCAGCTGTATGTTTATGATATGTCCAAGTTCCTTAAAGACAGTCTTCCAAAAGGCCCTGACCCCCAGGCATGACCACGCCAAGTGAAAGAAATCGGCCATCGGTGCCGAGCAACGGTCAGACCTGGAGTCCTCCCTCAGTCCATACCTATGCAGCCTCTCGGGGGTATTATACACCCTGTAAAGGTATTCAAAATGAACCAGCCGGTGCCTCCCATTGAGAGATATGCGTTTGGTGCTAGCGCAGCAGTAGGCCCATATGTCATCCGTTAATTCCACATTAAGGTCCCGTTGCTATGCCAAGCAATCTTTAGTGTAATGGTTTGCTCTATGTGCCATTGATGTGTTGTAAATAGTAGATACTGTGCGTTTTGGGGACTTGGCGCCTATTATTTGCATTAAGGCTAATAATTCTGGCGGTTCTTGATATTCCTCCCCCAGCGTCTCCCGCAGGGCCCCCCGTACTCTATAGAATTGGAACTGACTAAGTAAAGTATGTTCTGAGTCTGGCAGGGTAAGATCCTCCCACTTCTTAGATGTTCGGTCATCGAATAAATCGCCTGCTGTCTTTATGCCCAGTGTATGTAATGCCAGTATAACCCCCTTATCTTTGCAGGGCTGCAACAATAAACACCAATCTATTGGGGCCTGAGGCGAATATAAAATGGCATACACTTGTTGCTGCAATAGGCAGTGCCAAGCGTGCACTGTGGAATTAATAGAGTCCAATATTCCCATCCTCCTATCCCCCTCTGTGAACAGCAACGCTGGTAATGGTCGTGGCGCGGCCACTTCTCTCTCTATACGAAGGTGGCGGATGTCTTGGGCGCCATGCATCCAATAGTATGCATGTGCACCCTGTGCCGCCCTGCAGTATAACTCAAAATCCGGTGCACCCAGTCCTCCCATGTGATAGGGCAATACCAATATCTGCCACTTAACCCGCGGCTGTTTACCTGCCCAGGCTAAACGTGTCATCAATGTGGTGAGTCGATTAAAAAACACCCTTGGAAGCACAATGGGGATGTTGGAAAACAAAAACAGCAGTCGTGGCAAAACCACCATTTTCATGAGTGATATCCTACCCCGGAAGGACAGTGGGAGTTTGATCCACCTCTCCACATCGTCCTCCAGTTTACTGTAAGTCACACCATAATTCTCCCTAAATATTATTTCTGAGTCCATGTGCAGCCGAACACCTAAACACCTTACCGCATCCGCGGTCCAGTGCAGGGGGTATTCAGGGTCTAGTTGAGGAGTGCTAGGCGTCAGGGGAAAGATGATTGATTTCGGCCAATTAACCTGCAGACCTGACAAGGCGCCGAAGCGCACCACCTCGCACAAAACAGGTGACAAATAGGTTTCTTGGTCTCTGACCTACAGATGGGTGTCATCCGCATATGTAGAAAGTATTATTTTATAACGTGGGTAGCTAACGCCTGCGTGTTGATGGTACTCTCGAAGCGCGCAAGCAAGAGGCTCTGCAATTAACGCATATAGCAATGGGGATAAGGGGCACCCTTGACGTGTGCCTCTCATGATGCGTTTGGGCTCAGTGACCATATTACCGATCTTGATTCTGGCTGTAGGGTTATTTTAAAGCGTACCCAATAATTGTAGAAAAGTTGGACCCACCCACATCCTGGTAAGCACTTCTGTCTTGAAAGGCCACTCCACCGAGTCGAAAGCCTCCTCTATGTCCCAGAAGACCGCCACAGCCGGCAACTCTGGTTTTGTGTGTTGCAATTCCCCAATTACAGTTCGCAAGTTATATGTCAGGTTCCTAACCGGAACGAATCCCGCCTGTTCAGGCGCAACCAACTGCGGGACCAGAGGGATCAGGCGATTTGCTAATATTTTTGCAAAGATTTTCGTATCTACATTTAGTAATGACAATGGGCGGTAAGAGGCACACTCCTCGGTGGGTTTACCTGGCTTGAGAAGCGCAACTATAACCGCCTCGTTCATTGAGGGTGGCATTGTTCCTGTGACGCACATGTCGTCAAACAGGGTGGTGAGCTGCGGCAGTAGTAGGTCCTGAAAGGCCCTGTAAAAGGGGACAGTTAAACCGTCCGAACCTGGGGCACTTCCCGCTTTCATGCCTGAAAGAGCAAGTAGTATCTCTTCACGTTCAATGGGTCTCATAAGGAACTCCCTATGCCTGTTAGTAAGCCATGGAAATTTAATGTGTGTTAAGTAATCTAGAATTTCGTCTTTAGATGCAGTGTTGCGAGAAGAATACAGTTCAGCTTAGTACTGTCAAAATCTATCAGTGACATCTGTGACTTCCGTCAGGAGCTCACCATCCGTGGATTTAATCTCTGCAATGACCACCTTATTTTTTTAAGCAATTGTGCCAGCAATGACCCTGGCCTCTCGCTCTCACCATACATTCGGGCGGAGGCATATACGTAGGCGGTCGTATGATATGCCTCTAGCAGGTCGGTAAGTTCCGCTCGAACTGAGTATCCCGAGTCCATCAATTGTAATCTCTCTAAAATCTTTATTTTCCTTTCTAAATCCGACAGTCGATTTCTTATGGAGCGCAGAACCCCTGAATGCGTGGAGATTGTAACCCCTCTGATATATACTTTAAAGGATTCCCAGACTACTTGGTAATCTTTGATTGAAACCCCTTTGACATCAAAGAACGTGTCTATTGCCTTTGCCAATTCTTCCTTGAAAGCAGCATCTAACAGGGAATATGGTGGGAACCGCCACGTGAACGGGGGGATATGCTTAGTAGGGGTATCTATAACCAATAATATTGGTGAATGGTCCAACAGAGTGCGAGGCAGCACCTGACATGAACGCACCTTATCGCCAGGTGTTTCGACCGCTAACCAATAATCAATTTGTCTGTGTAGAGAGTGGTAGGCGAAATATTGAGTAAAACCTCCCTGACTTGGGAATTTCGTGCACCAGATATCGCCCAGTCTGAACCGCACCATCACCGAGGCCAGCATCTTGGCCGCCGCTGTGACATACCTCTCCGGGCCTCCCGACCTATCATGTATGGGGTTCAGTACCAAATTTAAATCCCCTCCCCAAAGCTGGTCCCTAGTTGCAAAGTTACTCAATTTATCAGACAGCGTACTAAAGAAGGCCGGGTTGTCAAAATTGGGACCATATACATTGACAATGAGTAGGTCCATACCTTTCCCACAGCATCTCAAAACCACATATTTGCCATCCCTATCAGTAAACACTGGGCTAAGAGTGAGGGAGAACTTCGGATTAACCCATGTGAGGACTCCCCGCGCGTGCGTAGTGAGACCTGCGTCGTATACATTCCCTAGCAGCCCCCTGCATCGCAACATAGGTGAGTTAGGCGGGAGATGCGTCTCCTGCAGCAGCACAATATCTATTGTGTGCCTAGACATATAGGACAATACTTTACGGACTTTCCTATGATCATTGAGTCCCCTAACGTTCCATGTTATAGTCCTGAGAGTATCAAACTTAATGTCCCTGTTGTCCATAGCAGTGTGTGGCAGTCTGTCAGTTATTGTTGCCATGTAGAGGCAAGTGCACTGTAATGCTGTAACATATCTCATACATACTACCGTATATTTCCATCACACTACACCAGAGTCTCGTAACCTTCCCTCCCCCCACCCACATCAGGTACCCCCCGAACTTGACCTGATGGAACAGATCCCTTTCAGTCCCTAAACAAAAGCATAAACAATTTTGACCAAATTGTACCAAACCCATCCCAGCGCCCAAACCCAACTCAGTTCAATGCAGTGACCCCAACACAGTATTGTCCCACCTCCCCCCAAGTAACGAACCTGTGACCCCTAGGTCTGATACACACGTGGGCAGATGTTGCACGCTCCTTAGTAAAGAGGAAAACTGTCCAGCACATTATGAACCTTACTCTGCACACCGCCAAACTATGGGGTACAACTACGAGCCATAATGCATCCACAATCCCACTGGCATAATACTGCTAGCAGCGCCTGTATCTGGACTGCCCACCTTGTGGTAAAGGCCAGAGCATGCACAATCACCTACATAACATCATCCCGCCAACCTCCAAAATGGTACTTATCATCAGTTTACAGATCCCCTCCTTCAGTCCTGATCGTCCAGAGTGTCCCCCGCCGCTTCACCAAGCAGTTGTTGATCAGAATCATGACTCCGCTCCTTGGACCAGTCTTTCATCGCCTTCTGGAGAGCCTTGGGATCTGTGATGAATTGTGACCGCCCCTGCCTGTTGACACGTAGCTTGGCCAGATAGAGCATGGCGTAATCAATGCCAAGGTCGCGGAGTTGCTTTTTTATAGGGGCAAACTGGCGACACGCCTCCTAGATTCGGATGGTGAAGTCTGGGAACAAGGAGGTAGTCAAACCTTCATATCGTAAGGGTTGCTTCTCCCTTGCCGTCTTCAAGGCAACATCCCTGTCCCGATAGTTCAGCAATTTAGCTATATTCAGTCTGGGCGCAGCTCCCGGAGGGTGGCGCGGGCCCAAAGCCCAATGTACCCTTTCTAACACAAACATCTTAGAGAAGATGTCATCACCCAGCAAAGTCACAAGGAGATTCTCAGTGAATTTTTCCATATTACCAGTGGGGGTGTTTTCCGGCAGGCCAGTGATTCGCAGGTTACAGCACCGAGAACGCGCTTCCAGGTTCTCAGTTTTCTCTTGCAAGACACGCATTACCCTGCTAAGCTGCTTATGTTCGGTATCCAGAGTAGTTTGGTATTCTTCCACCTCAGTTATTGTACGTTCCAACATGTCAAGACACTCTGCATGCTTGTCTAGTCTCTCAGCCATACGATCCATACGGTAGGACAGGGCATCCATAGTATTGCCCAGCGAGGAAATCCCACTCTGTAGACTCTTTTCCATCACTATCAGCATGCCACGGATATCCTGCTGCATCTCCACTGCCGCGTGTTCATGTATGCTTGCATCTCCGTCGGTAGTGGTGTCGTGTGACTTCGACCGTTTTTGGTCAAAGGAGAGCTTGGGCTGAGATCTGTTCGTTCTGCCCATTTCTGACCCACCAGCCCACCCCCGCGCAGACCTCGAGACCCCGGGCAGGTGCGTGGCCCAGAAGATCCAGGGGAACCAGGTCGTGGCGTGAAGGACTGACTGTAGATGTGTGCATCGCGTAGGCGCTCAGCTTCTCAATCGTGCACACCAGGCTGCGGGCCACTGTCGAACCCCAGTGCCCAGGGTGGCCCTCAGCTAGCTATGCCGCGTGGCCGGACCACGATCGCATCAGCACATAACAGAATATGTATTCCGCCTCCTCCGTCACCTCAGAAGAGTAAAACCCTTTTGCCTCTTTTTCCACTGGGCACAGCAATCGATTAGGGAGGTCAGGCACCCAGGTGCCCCGTGCTGTCCGACTCTCAGGAGACCTCTGGGGAGGGCAGTCCTTAGGGGCTCACTCGGCAGCACAGCGCAATCAGAGAGTCCAATTATAGCACCCTCGCCAATGCTGGGTGTGCAGATCAGGCAGAAGAATTCAGGGGGGGACCTCTGTAGGAGCAAGTGGGGATCTAGGCGGCCAGCACAAGTCCAGTCAGTGTCCCATACTCCTCCGCCGCATATCAGCGTTTTCGGGCAAAACTCACTCGTCTCTGCCACATGTGCATCGATCCTGGAGCCTCCCTCCAGTCTAGTCTCCCATCCTCCACGCAGCCGCCGGCAGATCTCTGCAGCGCCGAGGCCGATCACACGGCCGTGCTGCACTCTTGCTAGAAAGCATGCAACACTACGCCGACAGGCCGGGATGCCTAACTTCCACCACGTGGCCGCTCGAGGCCCCCAGTCGGTGCCCGCTCCTCCGCCGAGCACACGGAGCAAGGCGAGACCCAGTGGGTATCTCTCAGTGCCGTCTCTGTACCTGAATCACTCCGCTGGGACTAGCCCGATGCTGCACAGAGTCACCACGCCACTTCAGGGCACACTGCGGTCTGCAGCAATGCCGCTGACCACATCCACTGTGCAGCTTCTTCAGTGGCCAGGCAGACCCCACCTCCCTTAGCGCACAAATCTAGGGCTCCCACACTCACAGGACACAGCGCACGGAGCTCCCCTCAGAGCAGCGTGGGAGCGGGGATCCGAGCTGTTCAAGGCCTCGACTCTCTGAAGTCTGCCGTTCCTCCATTTCTGCACCGATCGAGTCGGGAAGCGGCTCACTGGGGTCCGAAGCACTTCCAGTAGCAGGAAAACGCTGGTTGGTAAAAAAGTGCACTCGTAGCTGTCGGATATTAAACTTATAGTTCCACGGTGTTATGGAGCTCTCGGCTCAAGCAGCCATCTTGGTCGTGAGCAAGCTCCACCCCCATCCGCTGCTATTTTTAGAGCTTTAGAAGGTAGGAGTAACGCAGATTCAGTGCTTATAAGGCCCTGAAACCAGACTGAGTTTTGTGAAGTACCTGGTTTTCTTCCATAAACTTGGTCAGTTGGAAGTTGAGAAATTTCTCTGCTATTTTAGCAAAGAAAGGAGTTATGATACCTGTCTCAAATTTTCTGGGAGCACAGGGTCCAAGGACGGATTCTTCAGTAAAGGAACCTCCATCGCGTGTTTCCAATTATTAGGAACTTGCCCCAAGTTGAAAGAGGAGTTAAGCAGGCTTGTAAACACCAGTGCAATAGCCTCCTTCTCTCGTAACAGCATGTTTGGAGGGATGATATCCATGGGAGAGCCAGATTTTGCTATTGAAATAGGAGGAAATGAGAATTTGGAATGAACATTATGAACACATATTTCCAGTGGAGTATCCCATTTAAAAAATACTAGAGAGACAACTTCCAGGATAAGGCATACAACAGTGGAGGAGAGAGAAGGGGACACACACGGTAGAAGCAAGAGGAAAAAGCAAACAAAAGTGGAAGAGAGACGAGGGGACACAGTGGAAGCAGGACAGTCCTTGTTGTGTTTGGAAATTTGGTTGAAGAGGAGAAGGGAGTTTCGAAATGTGCAAGAGGAAGACCACCTGATGAAGACCAGATTCAGCCTGGACGTTCTGGATCTCGAAGAGGAAGACTGCCTGACAAAGACAAGAAGTCAAAACCAAGAGCGAGAAACAGGCAAGTGAACTGCTTCTAGAAGAGCAGGATGTTGCATGCAGAGGAGTGAGCTGGAGAGACGTGGAAAAACCAAGGACAGATTACAAGTCTGAGAATGAATTGATACTCTGCTGCCCTCAGAAGAGAGATACTGTGGTCTCTAATGCCACAGTCCTGAGGCTGAACCATAGCTTGAGGCTAGTACTATAGGAATGGTGATGGAGGCATTATTCTATTCATTAGTTGGGAGACAGGTGATGTTCACCAGTGCATAAACTGAGCACTTCCGTATGGTGATAGTTAATAGTAATACAAAATTAAAATATACTTCTAATGCATGTTAGACAATGATGCCTTGAGTACAACTAGCACATATACGCATCTGAGAAATGGGTGCTAGATATTTAGCACATGTGGGAATAATAATACTAGTTGTCTTTTTGTTTTTAGTAATTTATGTTTCAATTGCGATAGTCTATGAAGGATTAATAAAAGTACTAAAGCCCTATTAAAATGACTGACTTGACTTCTGAAACCGTTACAAATACCTTCCGCAATACCTTGCAATTTCCTCAAACGTGCATGCATAAATGCATCACAACCTTGGTTTGGCACATAAAGAGTCTCTCCTGATGGTCCACATTGTCACCACAGTGTATCTGTTCTGTTTATCTGCCAGTGTCTCCAGTGTTACAAAACCCATCATGGAAAGCAGCAAGATCGCTACCTCACACATTTTTGTGTGGGTTTTTTAATTAATTTATGTGGTATAATTGTTTCAGAGAGAAATGCTTGGTGTCTCCCTTCCTAAAATGGGTACTTTGAAGCAGTACCACATTTACCTTTTCTGTCTCCAGCAAGTTGTACACTATGGATATCATGTTTGAAATATTCAATATCCCAACATTAAATGTTATAACTTTGAATCTGACTATCTATATGTGTTCCTGTTATTCACATTCCACCAGAGGCAGGCATATCCGGACTCCCTCCCTGAGCACATGAACTACCTCTATCACCTGCACTTTGCCTTCCAAGCCTAAAATAAAATATAACAACTAAAAACAACATGGCTCCAAATTAAATTCTATGTCCACAGATACTAAATACTGGACTTCCTGGGGACCCCTTACCCATTGTCAAACTTGTCAAATTGAATCCTCCTCTACCTTTATGTAATAACATATCCACCCTGTGCATCCTGCATAGGCATCTGGTTTTGCTAATCAGACCCCCTTTAAGATAATTTAGTCCTTTTTTACTGTTGTCCGTGCTTGTGTGGCAGAGGACGGTGCAGCCAGGACTTCGCACCCCAGCAGTCCCTGCAGCGGTTGCCACCTCTACTCTGCGCCCAGAGGCGCATAAATCTAGCAGACGGGCCCCACAGCTTGGGACACGCGCTGGCGTGCCTGGGATAAGCCCGGGCCAAGGGGATACAGCAGACCAGAGTTTCCTACATCTGAGCAGGACCCCTCTTGAGTTAAGCCAGAGTAGTGCGGTAAGCAGTGGGGTGAGCACGTGTGAATTGCATTATTGATTTATTTGTGGATGCCCTAAAGCTCTGACAAGTACCAGTGGCGGTTAGCATTTATTGATCATTGGGAAGAGAATCCCATTTTTCTAACAACAAAAAGGCTACTATCGACTCTTATCTTGCCAAGGCGGTGGGGGCCCTTCCCAGGAGTTTGATATGGTGGAGAGGAGACTATCTATGTACTTTGCTGGTCCCCTAGTGCCTGATCTTTCACAGGCTGAAGCAGCAGAAGCAACTATCATAAGGCCCCCGGTTGGTATGACGGATAGCGTACAGGCTACCAGCACAGGGGCTGAGGCATCAAAGAAAGACAACCCTGGCACAAGTGTTTCATCTCCAGGCACTATGAGGGAGGGTCAAGGGGTACCCCAGACTTTAATTACAAGGGCTCGGAGAAAGAAGCGTCACCAGAACCCAGGAGAGTGCGCAAAGCTAAGAAGAAGATTGAGCCCATACGGAGAGAGGAGGAGCAAAACCTACAGTTCGGCCCGACTGACATGGGGGATTCCTGGAAAACCTTGAGGGGACACATCACGAATCTAATGACCGACCTGTTCTCTAAGCTCTGGGACAAATTGGACAAAGGTTTATCAGATTCCAGAGAGACACTAGGAAAAGTGGAGATCATGCTGAAATCTATTTCTAATGTCACTAATGTTATTAATGATTCGCCCCCGAGTAGGTCCCATCCACAGGCAGCGTGTAGTAGTTCTCAAGGGAAACACAAGCCAGGAAACTCTAATAGCCAACTGGGGAGTAGGCCCCCGAGTGAACTAGAAGCCCAGGAGAAGGAGATTGGTAACAGTTTTAATTCTCAAACACGTGGGATGGAGAGGAGGCCAGGACGTAAGAGACCGACACTCCCTATCACGGGAGTAAGTAAATGGGGGGGAGGGCAAGACCAAAAAACACTTATAGACCAGATCTACCAGTAATTGATCTGCCCCTCGCATGTTGCCCCTATACTGTAGTTCTGGTGCGGGTGCACAGTCTGGGAGTGGGTACGGAGGAAGCTGCAGACAATCTCATCAATAAAGTGTCTCACTGGTTAGGGAAACACAGTAGATTTAACATAAGGGACCATTCTAATATCCTGATGAAAAGAAGGGTCTCTTGGATTGGAAAATCCACTAAATCCTTCAAAGGCGATTCCGTGATTGTCACTTTTAGATCCCCAGAAATCGCATATAACATATTGAGACACTCGGCTGAGTTCCCATTTTACGCTTCAGAAATCAAACCACTGCCATTAGGGTTTTTTCTATAGGCCGGGTTTTATTACCCAAGTAACTAATAATACCAGGGAGCTGGAGAGGGGTGCACATATGTGGGAGGGATTGGAGCTGAATACCTACTCCCCTTTGCCGGATCTTAATGACCTGGATTGACAGGTGGCGGGCATTGAACACAGCCTTGGACAGACAACAGTGACTGACCCTAAAAGCAGGTTGTTATGCCTAGGGGAGAATGGCATAGAGAGAACGTTGACCACTGTATAGATCATGCTAACTGGAACCACCGGATAGGTCCTCAAGGTAATAAGCCTAGATCAGCCAGTATCCAGGCAGGGAGTGAGGTCAGTTTGATCTCCTGGTATGTGGCAGGACCAGCCTCAAACTATGATGACGAAAGATGGATTCGAACTATAACCTCTTATAAGATCATTTGCCTGCAGAAGGCCTGAGGGGTGGATAACACATTCTTTTTGGAGGACTATAGGTCATTCTTGATCCCAGCAGAAGGTTCGATATACGGAAGAGCTAAAGGGGGTTTAATTATATTTATTGCCCTGGAGCTCTGTGGGTCAGTGAAGCAATTGAATTGGAACTATAAAGTGGCATAGGGTGTAAAGCTGTTGATGGGTAGACCGAAACGGCTCACAATAACTAACTTTCATAATGCCAAAAATAGGGATTTGTGCTCAACAAGTTTGAAGGAGCTAGCCGGTCTCTTAGATCTGTCACAAGGGGATGATTTATCATTGGGCAATCTTAGTTTGTCAGGGGATTTTAATTGCCATTTATGTGCAGATATTGGCCAAAGTACCAGGGCTACTAGCTCATGCATGGCAGTAGAAGAATGGCACATGGAGCATTCCGTATATGGTCATGAATTAAACGCTCTTTTAAACACCTATGACCTTATGTTTACTTACAAAATGCAGTAATGCCTCCCGACAGTCTCTATCCCCGACCTATAAAGGAAGGGGCTGTGTGACCACCATTGATTTTATTTGTGTGTCTTCAGCACTGGCTCACTTCATATCGTTCTTCAGGACCATAGAAAGCCCGTTTAGCGATCATAACCCTTTGATCCTGGGGAACTGGGCACATGGACCCAAGCAAGCTCAAAGTAGTAGAACGGCAGGGATATTAAGGCCTACTGATCAGGGGAGGCGCCTGTGGTGGTCTCAGGTGGATAGCAAAGTTTTTTATTCATCCCTTTTTAAAGAGAGACAACAGGAGATTCAGAAGTTCCTGGATATCGCACCATCAGAGGAGGAGGTACTTAGATCGTTTGATGTCATAACTAAGGCAGTGAGTGCTCTTTTAATTTTACCAGTGGTCACTGCCCAATCGGATAGCCCAAGGTGGTTTGATAGGGAGTGTTCTCAGGCACTGTGGAAACTTAAAATGGCTGTGAAAGAGAATCCGTGCAATAGACCTATGGTAGCCAGATGCCGAACTAACTATAAAAAAGCACTAAAGATCCGGAGGGCTACATTACAAAAACAGTCTTCGGATGAACTGGTGGAGGCTAGTGCACTAAAAGATAGTTCCCTATTCTGGAAAGTCATTAATAGACCCTGTTTCTCGGAACCTGACAAACCAACCATATGCCATCATATTACACAGGACCAATGGAAGAATCACTTCCAGGTAGTTTACAACAATGGGAAGGGAGATTACTGTAACAATGCCTGGGAGCCCCTCAAATGTGATTCCCATATAAACTTTCAGTTAGAAGAGGTGATAACAGGTATAGAGAGACTGACTAATAATAAGGCTCCGGGCCCAGACGGGATCCCACCTGACCTGACCTGTTTAGAAGCAACAGGTGGTCTGCTCGCGTCAAACTACCACTACAAGAGGGGTAGCTATACATACTACCACTCGGATGTCAGAGACGGAGCGAACTTTAGCAGATAGGTGGGGGAGATGGGCTATAGCTCTATTACCTTGTAGAGTAACTCTATGTACAATTTATGGCTCCAACTTTGATGATTCGGATCTGTGGGGTGAGTTGAAGCTTGAGCTGGCAGCCTGGCCTTCCCCACTTATAGTTTGTGGGGATTTTAATATCCATTTAGGTATTTCGGATATCTCTTTGGGGGGGTATGATGGAAGGAAGCCTCGGGTATATAAGGCTCTTAAAGCTTTAGCTGGGAGCCACGGATTAGCTGACGTGTGGACCCGTAAGGTAGTAGGAGATGCAGGCTATACTTATTTTTCTTGCCCCCACCAGAAATATGTTAGACTAGATTATTTTTATATTTCTACCTCCCTTATAGACCGTGCTAATATACGGAAAATCCCAAAGATCCTATCAGATCATAACCCGTTGATATTAGAAGTGGAGCTTTCGGCATTTCTGAATCGCCCTAGTAAATGGTCCTTTGATAGGAAACTTCTTGTAACTGAAGGATTTGTAGATCATCTCAGGAGTTCAACCAAGCAGTTCTTTGACATAAATCGGTATAGTGCGTCAAGGGAAACTGTTTGGGATACGTTCAAGGCATATTTAAGGGGGGAAATTATAAGTTTTGCTGGACACCTCAGGAAAGAGTATAGGGTGACTGTACAGAAACTTATGGCTGACCTCTCTATGAATGAGGAACTACATCTTAGATCTATTGTTAATAAACAGAAGGATGCTGCGAGGCTAGCTGAACTAGAAGTGATAAAGGTTAAAGCTAAATTAAACGGAATATACAATAGTAGGAATGCTAAAATATATCAAACACGAACCAGGGAGAACTACGAATATGGGGAAAAGACCGGAAGGCACCTTGCATTAAAATTAAAACAGAGGACTGCGGCTAACAATATCCTGGAGGTTAAACGGGGTGATGGGAGTAGTGTAACAGATCCTCAGGACATTCTTCAAGTTTTTGCTGATTTTTATGGAGATATTTATAAATCTCAGACTGATCCTCAATCTGCCACAGGTCAGGGTTTAATTACTCCGACTCCTACTCCTGAAATTTTACAGGAACTGGAAGAAGATTTTACACAAGCTGAGGTTGATGAGGCTTTACAGTCCATGGCATCTGGTAAGGCTGCTGGTCCCGATGCAATTCCTATAGAATTATATAAGGTTTTGTACCCCGAGCTATCACACATACTTCTGGATTTATTTTTAGCAGTACAATATCATGGTATTACACCCCATTCTTGGAAAGACACTAATTTAATTGTTTTTTTGAAAAAAGGGAAACCATCTGTGAATCCAGCCTCATATAGACCTATTTCTTTGATTAACACCGACGAGAAATTATACTCTAAAATTATAGCCAGCAGGCTATCAAAAATAATAGCTTCCTTGGTTAGCCCATGGCAGCATGGCTTTATTCCCGCGCGTGGAACAACGGATCATGTGCGCCGGGTGATCTCCTTATTTGATATCATCGAACAGTTGGGGGGTCAAATGTCTCTGATTTTATTAGACGCACAGAAAGCCTTCGATCAGGTTGAGTGGGCTTTTCTTTGGCAGATTCTAAACTCTAATGGCTTTGGTCCTCGTATTCAGACCGCCATAAAGGCCATGTACTTACAACCATATACAAAAATACAAATGATGGGGATGGAATCCGGGAGAATTAAGATCTCACGTGGCACCAGACAGGGATGTCCATGTTCCCCGATTCTTTTTGCTCTGTACATAGATCCTCTAATAAGATCTATGCTTAACGATCAGGCTATTAAACCTATAGTGGTTAGGGGATTCAGTACAAAAATCTTAGCGTATGCGGATGACATCGCTATAATTACCCCTGACCCCCTGACTGCGTTGGTCCGTATTGAGGCTCTTGCATTAGAATTTGGTCGCCAATCTGGATACAGGTTGAATACATCGAAAACTAAGATTGTTTGCTCTGATAATACCCCGCTTAACGATGATAGGAGATCCTTGGAGGCTACCTATCTAGGGATTAATATAAGTGCGGGCGCTTCAACTATCTGGGATATTAATTTCCCACAGTTGCTAACTAAGATTAGCACTGATTTAAAGCGCATAGATAAATTATATATTTCCATCATAGGACATGCTAACATCATTAAAATGACTATGTTTCCCAAAATTTTTTATCTTTTTAGATGCATTCCAATTGAGCCCCCTAAAGAGTTTTTTTTAAAAATTTACGGGATATTTTCTCAGTTTGTATGGGGGTACAAAAAGATTAGAAGATCTATAAAGTTGATGACTTTGCCACAAGACCGTGGCGGATTAGCTATCCCCCATATGAAATATTATTTTTGGGCTGTAATGCTGCAGCAAATGGTTAGTTTATTTCGACCAAAATTTGGACCAGGTACAACTTCGGCGCTGTATAACACGGACTCCCCTCCATCTGTCTATGAATTAGCACTAGGAGACCATGCACCAGGCGTTTTACTAAGGCAGTTAGATGGCAGCTATTATAAGAGAACGCGGTTCAAAATAGTCAGAACCGCCTGGAGTGTCTGGAGCAAAATAAGTAAATTTCTGGGAATCCCCAAGATACATAAATATCATGTTATCTGGCGCTCGTCTATTTTTCCACCTTTATTTTATGATAATTTAGGAAAAACCTGGGAATTGGCTGGTATAAATCTAATTGGAGACTTATTCGTGAGATCCGAGCTAAAATCCTTTCAAGAGCTTCAAAGTCAATTCGGGGTGGAAACTAAGACTTTTTTTAAATATCTACAATTTAGGGAGATTATTAAAACCGCAAAGTTTCAAATAACCGGATTCGACGATATACCGATGCTGGATTGGCTTGGGCATAGGCAGCCTCGAATAAAGGATTTATACTTAATCTTGCTGAACGCTAATCAAGATGATATCGTCAGCTCCGAAAGTGTCTGGGCAGGCTTACTAGGGGACCCAGACGTGGACATTTGTAGGTCTCTTTATTTGTCAAAAAAAATATTTCTTGCAGCTAACCTTAAAGCTCAACATTTCAAAACTTTGTTTAGGTTATACTATACCCCTGCTAAACTCTTCAGTTGGGGGAAAAGGGAAACTGATTGTTGCCCTAGATGCAATTATGGTCCAGCAGATATAATACATATGTTTAGTGGATGTAATCAACTTGTTAATGTGAAGGCAAAGATAGAGAATTTTCTTAATCAGGTTACTGGTGGTTCGGCACGACTAACCTCAACTCTGATCATTTTAGGGATTGATGTCTAGATTCTTCCCAAATTTATTTTTATTTTATGGCCTCGGCCATTTTTCGTTTAACCATTGCAACTCATTGGAAGGATCCTGAACCACCCTCCTTTCAGGAATGGTATTCAAGACTTCATCATGTTTTTAATTTAGAGAAGGCACTTTATAAATGTAAAGGAAATAGAGTCAAAAGAAGAGGTCTTCGGATATGGGGCCCAATTTGGGAAACTGAAGAGATTTAGGGATGTATTTTTTTTTTTGAATTGTTTAACCGTTATTTTGAAGTGTATAGCTGGTTTTGTAATATGTTACTTGCAGTGATTAATTGGCTTTTTCCCATTGTCTGTATGATTATCTCCTTTTTTCATATATTTTTTATTCGCAGTGTAACTATGTTTCTCTTGATTTCCCTGGCTAAACCAATAAAAATATATTAAAAAAAAAAAGAAGCAACATTGAGGTGTGGGCCCCAAATCTAACTAGGGCTCTGAATGCGGCAGTGTTAACCGACATGCCCCAGTCTTGGTCTACTGCCACTATCGTTCCTATATATAAGAAGGGGGATAAGGATAACTCCAACTGTTACCGACCCATTTCGCTGATAGACTCGACCGTTAATGTTATGGGACGGGTCATATTAAAAAGGCTAGTGGAGTGGGCAGACAAAAAACAAATCATCTCGGAGGTCCAATACGGCTTTCGAGCAGGTAAATCTACAGTGGGCCAATCTTTGAACCTCTATTTACTGATAGCAAAATACACAATCGCCAAAGCGAGATCCATTTATTTAGGTTTCATGGACCTCACTGCAGTGTTTGATAGGGTGAACGCTGTATATTAATGGGCTGGAAGCTGCCTTGATCTCTTTGCACACCGATACTCCGAGAATAGGCACTAGACTGCTGTACACAGATGACGTGTTGCATATAGCACGCACCCCAAGAGCATTACAAGTCTTGATCGACAGGTTTGTCGCCTTTATGAATGGGCTGGACTTGTCCCCTAATTATGCCAAGTCGTTTGTGATGGAAGTGGGCTATCGAGAGAACAGTACAACAACCTATAAGGCAGGCTCTTTTAGTATAGCCAAAGTTATAGCTTTAAAATATCTTGGGGTCATTTTTGATGCTTAAGTAAACTGGAACACTCTGAGAGAAGAGAATGTGATAAACACAAAGAAAGCAATGGGAGCCATTGCAAACTTTGCACACAGATTAGGTACATGGTCGCCTGGGGTGATTTTATAATTATACCTGTCAATTTGTATATCCAAGGCCGTGTATGGGAGTGAGATCTGGGGACACAAAGCAGTGGTGGAACTGCAGACAACGCATAACAAATAACTGAGACGGGTGTTAAAAGTTCTGCAGGGCACCCTAGCTTACTCAGTTCAGGGTGAGGTATGTGTCCGACTTAGTCACAGTCAAGCCTCTGCTTTGTTGGGTAAATATCTGGTCCAATGAGGAGGCCTCCTTTAATCAATCTGTAATTTTGGACTGCCTCGCACTGGATTACGCCCTTAAAAAACCCTGGCTGAGATATATTAAAGAAACACTCAGTAGCCTAGGAAGAATAGATATGTTTACAAATTATACAACTGTGAAGAAAGAGAATAAATAAACTAATAAATGATCTATTCTCCAAGAAAGTAAGTGCGGAGCAAGAAGGAAAGGAATTGACTAAGCCAAAAGTTAAAGCACACGCGCTAGTCAAATCTGTATTGGGAATAGAGCATTACCTCACTATTTTAACCAGTGCCTACGATCGTTTTTTAATATCCTGTTTTAGATTTAACCTGTTTCATCATTTAGTGGCCTCCCCGCTCGGTTTCGTAGCATGAACCGGGGATAGAGGACCCTGTGGCTGCAACAATAGGTCTCAACAGGGTATTTTACATTTTGTATTTTTATGCAAATATTTTACGTATCCCAGGCATCTTTATCTTAAACCCTATTTAAAAGACATGGGTTTTAGACAGGCTCGAATTGCACTTTTGCACATGCAACTTCTGCCGAACTAACACACTTTATTCGTGGTTATGTACTTTTTAAGAGCAATGGTGAGATCTCGGAAAACCAGATATGCTCAGGACTGAGAAGTGTTTTATGAATAGAGATAGGCAGACGTATATCGTGATGTTATTTTTGAGTTGCTTTAAGATGAATTATGATTTTAATGAATATGAAATTGTTTTAATGTATATATCTTTTATGGCTGTGTGATTTGCCAAATAAAGATTGTTTATATATATATATATATATATTCACTGAAAAAACCATAGGTTTCAGGGGCGTTATAGTTAGCTGGACATTTCCCTCGTACAAAACCCTAGAAATTCCCCTGTTATAGTTAGTTCAGCTAACTATAACTCGCGCCCCCGCAATGCACTGCTGATGACGTCACATATTACATCACTCATGACATGGTCAGTGACATCCCTGATGACATCACTGACGACATCTCAAATGACATCACTGATGACATCACTGATGACGTCATCCATGTGATAAATTAGTGCATCTTCTCACACCCTAATATAACCTTTGATACACCGACTCAAAATTTCAGATGGCCATTTTGACAACCATAGATACTCCAATACCAATAACTACTCACCCACTCATTGACTTTTAGGTCTACATACATCTCCACTCACTCACCTGTACAGTCACTCATACTTACAATCACTCTGTGCATTTATACACCTATATAGACACACACACACCGCCAATCATCCATTGAGGTACTGACACATCTAGTCAGTCATGCAAATAATTAATCACAGTAAAATTTACTCACCTATACAGTTAAAAACACTCAAGCTCACTTACTCATAAAAATACTAACAAATTCTGTGTCTTCCTGTAGAAAAACAAACAGCACATGACACAGATATCCTTGCACTATGGCGCATACAGCCACTCCCAAAATCACACACTCTCACATATAGATAGTTATATACTCTTACACACATATACACTGCGTTTCACATATGTAGTTACTGACACATGTACAACTGAGATATACATTCAATCACTAACACACCCATACATACACTCACCCAACCATACAGTCCATCACAGATGCACTCTTAAAAACATGCACCCACTGAATCACCCACTCACACATCTAGTCACAGAGTCATACACACCCTACCCACACAAACACTCAGGCACCCATACAGATACTCAGACAACCAATCAATAACCCATATAGACACTCATATAGCTATTCACAAAACCGTGCAGCCACTTATACACCAACAAACAGACACATACAGACATTCACACAGTTTAGTCACTAGTCTGCAATAAGATACATTTAATGACTCACTTATAGACTCAGTTACGCACCTAGAAAATCATCCATTCACACACTTGTACACCCACTTATTCTTCAACAGGCCTTTCTCTATATATATTAAACATAATAAAACTGTTCAGAAACACATACTCAATGGATGATGTCATCAGTGATGTCATCAGTGATGTCATTTGAGATGTCATCAGTGATGTCATCAGTGATGTCACTGACCATGTCATGAGTGATGTAATATGTGACGTCATCAGCAGTGCATTGCGGGGGCGCGAGTTATAGTTAGCTGAACTAACTATAACAGGGGAATTTCTAGGGTTTTGTACGAGGGAAATGTCCAGCTAACTATAACGCCCCTGAAACCTATGGTTTTTTCAGTGAATTTCTAAGGTTTTTTTAAATGCTAATTCCTAACTATAACATGCATGAAACCTATGTTTTTTTCAGTGAATTTCTAAGGTTTTTTAAATGCCAATTCCTAACTATAACGCCCCTGAAACCTTTGGTTTTTTCAGTGAATTTCAAAGGTTTTTTAAATGCCAATTCCTAACTATAACGTGCATGAAACCTATGTTTTTTTCAGTGAATTTCAAAGGTTTTTTAAATGCTAATTCCTATCTATAACTTATCTCTAAAGATATCATGTTTAATGATTTTGATTAGATTTCTATATTTTTCAAATTCAGTGTGTCAATATCATTAATTATTTTTTTTTTAAATACTTTTTATCACCATTTTTTAAACATATTTTTTCAATTAATTCTTTTAAAAATTAAAAAATATTATTTGAACTTAATGAGTTTTTCAAAATATTTTTTTATATTTTTCAAAATATTTTTTTAACTATATGTGCAAAACTTTATTTTAAATATATATTTTTTCAATGTTTTTGGATCCGCGAACCCACCGCGAGAGGATCCGTGCATCCAACGCGATAGGATGCGTGCACCATGCGTGCATTTCGCCGCTTTTTTTAAAAAAAAAAGGGGGGCCCCAGGGGGTCCTTCTGGGACCCCCTAAGCACCTCTAGAGGGTCAGAGTATTTCCACTCTGCCCCCTTTATATGTTTTACACACTTATTCCCCTTGCTTCTTCAGCCTCGCTTCTACCGAGGCAGAAAATGGCCGCCAACAGTTCCTGGTTTCGAATGTAGAGAGACGCTCACCAGCCAATTAGCATTCAGCGTGCGATCGGGAGGGTGCGCGCTCCTTTCGAGGAGGGTGCGCTTACGGTGCGGGTAGGGTCCGCGGATCCTCCGCGGCCATAGATATCACTAACTTTTTTACCCTAATTGGCTCAGTAACTACTGAAAAGCTTCACACCAAATATGCAAAAGGCACGAGTCCGAACTGAGGACTACCTCTTTGCCAAATTTGGTGTCATTCCGTTCAGCGGTTCGGGCTGTAGCTGCGACAACAGATCCTATGGGAAATTGCATGGGGAAAAACGCGTTTTGGGACCCCCCTTTTTTCTCGGCCCCCGCTTGACGAATCACCACGAAACTTTCAGGGTAGGAGCGGAGCGGAGCTGGCCAAAAGTTTGGAGAATTTCGCGAAGATTCATCAACCGGCGCCAAAGATATTCCCAATAGAATGTTGCGGATTTCCTATGGAAAATAGGTCCTAACTATAACTATCTACTGGCGACCGCCAGTAGATTATATATATATATATATATATATATATATATATATATATATATATATATATATATCACTGAAAAAAACATAGGTTTCAGGGGTGTTATGGTTAGCTGGACTTTTCACTTGTACAAAACCATTGAAATTCCCCCGTTATAGTTAGTTCAGCTAACTATAACTCGCGCGCCCGCAATGCACTGCTGATGACGTCACATATTGATCATGAGTGATGTCATGAGTGATGTCACTGACCATGTCATGAGTGATGTAATATGTGACGTCATCAGCAGTGCATTGCGGGCGCGCGAGTTTTAGTTAGCTGAACTAACTATAACGGGGGAATTTCAATGGTTTTGTACAAGTGAAAAGTCCAGCTCACTATAACACCCCTAAAACCTATGTTTTTTTCAGTGAATTTCTGAGGTTTTTTAAATGCTAATTCCTAACTATAACGTGCCTGAAACCTATGGCTTTTTCTGTGAATTTGAAAGGTTTTTTAAATGCTAATTTCTAACTATGCCTACAGAGATAGGACATGTGAAGAAAGAAGAAAAAATGCACAGAAAGAAAAAAAAGAAGTGCAGAAAGAAGAAACAGAAGTCCTCAAAGACGAAGAAAAGTACAGGAAGAAGGATAACGTGCAGAAAGAACAAACAGAAGAGCAGAAAGAAGCCTTGTTGCAAAATCATCCTGTACCCTCAACTTTTTCAGACGGATACTGGTGGTAACTGAGTCTGACTAACCAGTCCTAGAGCCAGTGCTATGTTAAAAGACACTTAGAATACAGTGAAAACACCTACATACACTAGGGAACATTATGCGTTGGGGTCCCCCTGTGGTTAGCATGACCTCCTCTGTAAGCCCCTAGTATATAATAGGGCAGGGGGATTAAAACTACCTCTTAAAACAGGCCACAGGGCGTTTTTGCACACGTTAACTCAGGCCCTGTCCCCTCCCTTCACCACTGTGTAAACACGCCCTGTGTCCGTTTTTAGTTGGGAGATTAAGTTCATTTGAATCCTGAGGGTCCCTAGGGTCCAACTAGCCCACTAGGTACCTCCAGTAAGTGCCACAGAGCTGCATTGCAGAGAGGTGTAAAAAGTGGCACGGCCTGGACCACCTCTCTGCAATGCAGCTCAGTGGCGCTTACTGGAAGCACTTGGTGGGCTAGTTAGCCCCCAGGGGCCCTCAGTATTGAAGGAAAATTACATCCCCAATTTAAAACGTGCCATAGTGTGTGTTTGCACACGTCACCTCAGGCCCCGTCCCCTCCCTTCACCACTGTGTAAACGCGCCCTGTGGCTGTTCTAAGTTGAGAGATTAAGTCCCCTTGAATCCTAAGGGTCCCTAGGGTCAAACTAGACCACTAGGTACCTCCAGTAAGCGCCACAGAGCTGCGTTGCAGAGAGGTGTAAAAAGGGGCTTGGCCTCAGAACACCTGTCTGCAGCGCAGCTCCCTGGCGCATACTGGAGATGCCTGTTGGGCTAGTTGGCCCTCAGGGACCCTCAGTATTGAAGAGGAATTAATTCCCCAACTTACAACTCGCCAGGGGGCGCGTTTGCAGAGTGCTGCAAGGAGGGGGCGTGGCCTCCGGCACGATGCCAGTCGTTTATTTATTTTAATTTTTTAAGAAGGGGGGATGTGTGGTTCCCCTTCTTATTCTAATTTATTGGCCCTGATGACCCCATCCCCCAGGGCCTGTCTCCTAATTATATTTTTTTGACCCCAATCCCCAGGGCCGGCCACTGTTTTTTATTATTTAAAAAAAATATATATTTATAGACACACCTAGGACATGCTGGACAAACCGTACGTACCTATCACCATGACGATTTGCGTGATATTCATTAAAAGGCGACTATGCATACAATGAATCCACGTGGAATGTATTTACACCACTAGTGAAGCTCTGACATGTCTGATGCCCTACCGTGCCTAATCCCGGTAGACACCCTTGTCGTTTATTTATACAAACATGGGTAGCTATTGACGGGCACTGTTAGAAGGCGACCTCAGAGGAGCCCGGAGGGGGCCCTGACTATCCTGAGACCAACCCTCGAGGTATCGTAGCTGGGCGCTGGCGGGAGACTCCTCAAGGGAGGAATCTCGTATCTAGGATCGTACCCTCGGCACCCCCCGACAAAGAGACACCACACCGGGAGTCCTTAAGAACAACTCTTTATCAGATCGGAGTCGTAGGATCTTTATGATCAGCAAGGCAATTATATACAAGTAGAGCGCAGGCTCTTAGAGTCTCGAGGGGGGGGGTAGGAGGTAGCGGGACAGTCTTTGGGGGTATGGATCAAATGCAGGGGCGTACCCGGCGCACAGCTCACAATCCTCGAGCTGGGGGATACGCTTGTTGTCGTCGGGGTCCGGCTGGACCAGGAGAGTCTGTGGGAGCCGCGAGTCACTCAGCAGGGCTCAAGCACAAGTTCGGAGGTCTTACGATCTTCAGGGAGCCGCAAGTCACTCAGCAGGGCTCAAGTACAAGTTTGGAGGTATGACGATCTTCAGGGAGCCGCGAGTCACTCAGCAGGGCTCAAGTACGAGTTCGGAGGTCTTACGATCTTCAGGGAGCCGCGAGTCACTCAGCAGGGCTCAGGTACAAGTTCGGAGGTCTTACGATCTTCAGGGAGCCGCGAGTCACTCAGCAGGGCTCAAGTGTTTCCAAAAGGCGAATCTGACGGATGGTCCCAGAGCACCCCTTGTTATAGGTCGACTCCTCTTTGATGTCCGAAGTCTGTGCAGGCAGGGGTCTTGTCACCTGGGGGTCGTTTGTCGGAGTTTCCTGCCATTGTCTTTTGATCCTTTCAGGGCCGGGTCGGGAGGAGTCCCAGACACCCAGCAGGTGTGGAGCCAGCCCTCGGGGAGGCCGGAGGGCCGATCGAAACCCACCGTCCCAGGGGAGCTCAGAGGTGCGATGGAAACTGCTCCTCCCTCTCTCACCCCAATGGGAGCGCGATGTCCTCCAGCCGGAGTGGCGCCTCTAGGTCAGGGTCGCGCTGGGGCCGGGCGGCCATCATGGTGCATGAAGTGGGCACGCGGGCCCAGTGTGGCCGGAAGGAGGAAGGCCACGGACGGGGACGTCCGGGTCGGGTGTGTGTGTGTTCTGGTGGGAAGGGTCGGCTAGGCCGTGTGCTCAGGGGCTGCATGAGGTGCATGGGTCAGGATATGGGGTGCGGGGACAGGGATGGCCATGCCACGAGGCCGGGTCTAACAGGCACATTTAATACACATGCACACCAAGCCATTCAAAGGGGATTTGACAAAAATTCGACCACAACTATGCAAGAAACCCCCCTCACGGTTAATAAAACACACATCCACTGCCGGATGTGTAATACTTTTTATTTTACTCTCTGGAAAGGGGACCAACATCACTTGAGAGTCACAGCGCGCTCCTGGCAGAGCCCAATGCTGTGTTACACCCACCATTGCCTGCTGAGTGCCACACACCTCTGTGTTGTATTCCACTAGCTAGTGCATATGCTATGACACTCTCTAGCCCATGTGCACTGTAACACCACCCCGTGAATATGTCATGCCACACTTGTCTTCGCACAGGTTATATTGCCCCATCTAACGTGCCTTCCTCGATGCCTATGTTATAACGCACAGTGCTATGCCATACATATTACAATCTGGGATCCATATCTTTGTCACAGTGCATATGCAACGTTACACTCCCCAGCACATATTTTATATTACAACTTTAGAGACTAGTTAGGTTACACAATACTGCCCTGTGCATATTACACTCCAAGGCGCATATCGCATAGCACGCGCTAGTGCCTGTGCTATCTCGCGCTCTCCAATGAATCTGTCATTGCGCACAATGTATTGCATATTATATTTCACGCCCGGTTCATCTTATATCACCCTTTTTGGTGCAAAGTTTATACCATACACTATATCTAGTTTTCATTTTCAATCGTGCTCTCAGGACTATGTTCTATATAACACTGTGCTCACCTACCCTTTTCACGGGCATTACATTTTCCGATAGGGGGTGGAGGGTCAGGGGGTGTTTCTGCCAAGTGAGCCCGGAGTCACAGTCACAAACGTCCTCTTCTTCCTGAATAAAAGTGAGATTATGCTGCATACTTGTTCATATTTTAAGTAGTTCGCACAGACACACGTTTTAAAAACAATAAAGTTCCTAATACCCGCCTTCTCTGAACAGTTAGCTTGCTGCCCCATCCCCCTTCTCCCTATCCTCTGTTGTGTGAATCCATGGACTAGCCTCCTCCCTCCTGCGATGCATGGTCTGATGTGCTGCCACTGCCCTCAATTTAGTATGATGTACCAGTCCACTGCTCCTGCCCTCCATTGCCCAATTCTATGCCCCATCATTGACCTCCTGCTTAAACTCTGTGCTTAGCTTGCTGCCCCTATTCTCGTTCCCCCTGCCCTCTGATGTCTTTGCGCATGCCCCTGCTCCATCCTTTTTGCCCACCATGTTCCATGGACCTGCCACTCCTATCTACTTTGAGCTGCCACTCCCCTCCCACCTGCCTAGCATTGTCAGATGACTGTAACCTGTCCCTGCCACCTCCACCCTGCCTGTCCACATGCCATGCCCCTATCCTCTTCCTCCTGTCCTACATGGTCCATTGTACTGCCACACCCTTCTGCCCTCCCTGGTCTGTTGTGCTGCAACTGCTCCTCCTGCATGCCCCGTGTGGTCTGTTGTGAGGCCCCTTCCCCTGAACTTTCTTGTCTGTGCACAGGTCCTGACCCTCCCTTCTATCCTCCATCGTCCTTTGTGCAGGCCCCTGCACCCTCCTTCTTGCCCATCATAGCCATTGTGCTGCCACTAACCCTCCCACTTGCCATGCATGGTCTTCTGTGCTGCCATGGCCCCTCCCACCTTCCCTGTGTGGTCAGTTAGCTGCCCCTGAACCCCTCCCACCTTCCCTCCATGGTCTGTGTGTATGCCATCACAGTCTCACTGTTGCTCTTCATGGTGTGTCTTGCTTCTAGTGCCCATCCTGCCTGACCTCCATGGCTATCTTGCTGCTCCTGCCCTGCCCCCTTGCCCCCAGCCCTCTGTTTACATGTGCAGACCCCTACTCCCTCCCTCCTGGCTTGTCTGTTCCATTGTAATGCCCCTGATCCGTCCCTCCTGCCCTTTATGGTCTGTTATGCTGCAGCTTTCTCTCCTGTCTGTCCATTATGGTCAGCTAGCTACCATTGCCTCTTGCCCCTCTGTTCTCTGTTGTCCATGTGCATGGTCCTGTTCCCGCCCTCTTGCTTTCTATGGATTGTTGTGCTGCACTCCCGTCCCGCATGCCCTGTGTGGTGTATTGTGCTGCTGCAAACCCTGATGCCTGCCCTGCAGGGTCAGTTTGGTGCACCTCTCCATGTCCCTCCTGTCCTCTGTTATCCAAGTCCATGTCCCTACTCCATTTCCTTCCATGATCCAATGTACCATACTTGCGAACATTTTGAACTTGGTAAGAGGGAGATTTTGAAAAAAAAACTGGGGTATTGATTTTCCTCTTTGAGTTACATTGAAAAAGAGGAGATTGTCGACAGGAGACAGATCAAATAAAGCCCATTTGAGCTTAAAAACATTGGACGTTTCCTGGCTGAATCGGGACTGTTGGCATGTATGGTTGTACTACCATTGCCTCTTCCTTCTGCCCACAATGGTCTATTACATTGCCACAGCCTCTCTTGCAAGTCCTGTATTTTTGGTTTGTTGCCCCTGCCCCCCTTTCCACTGCCCTCCATAGTCTGTTGTGCTGCCACGGCCCTTCCTGCCTGCTCAGTGTGGTTAAATTGTTGCCTTTGCACCCTCCTACCTGCCTTCAATTTTCAGAGTCCGTGCCCCTGGCCTCTGCCTCTCAACAGTATCCTAATGAACAACTAGATTGCTAACATTCTATATTTATTACAAAAGTGTGGAACGCCTGACGTCATCTTGATGTAATCAAAACTGTAATACCTAGAGCATTTCCTTTAGAAATTACATATATGAGAGGGTCTTATTGGCATCAAAATTATGGTTAGTGCTCTAAAAGACTAAAATAAGGACATATTTTCTGAGTTTTCAAATAGCGACAAAGCACTTTTAAATTATTTGTTACCTTTATGTTTTTTTATCCAGTTGACCACTTGATTAAATGTTGCACTTAGGGTGTGGTGGATGTGGTGTTACTTCCAGAACTGCAGACTTTGCAACTGGGGAACTAGGTTGGAGTTTCTGCTTCAGCTCGACATTCTGTGATTCTGGTCAAATCACTTAGTCTCCCCATGTCTACAACCAAAATGAATTTGTTCTTGTGTGATGTAACCAATGCTCATGTAAAGCACTCCAATACCTGACAAGTCTGCACTATATAACACTGCAAAAACACAAAATAATAAGTGTTTTGCACACTTCTGTCATTGGGCTATATTTGGGCTACATCTGGGTGATTTTGGGCTACATTTGGGCTCTTTTGTCTCCGGTGGCCATCTTGGGAGATTTATTTGTTATGAAGTTTCCTAATTTCCTCATGTACTGCAGTCTCCTCAGTAGGAAATGCTTTCAGTTTTTTACTTTGATTCCATCATGAAGGTATTCAGATATGTCACACATTTGCCATAAATTCTGAATGTTAGCACTCTAGTTGCTCATTAGATCACTGTAGTAAAACTACTGTTCACCATGGAAGTCTGCTCCTGGTATTAAAAGTGCATGTTTCAGTCTGCATGTCAGAATTTTTTAATGAAATAGAAGAGGATTTGAGAAGTCACTCAAAATGTGCCCTCATTTTCTTTCTTCAGCAGTAATCATAATTTCTATGGCAAAATGAACCCCCTCATTGTGTTCCTTTTTAAATTAAATGTTTTAAGTGTTACCAGTTTATTCCAATCAAGATGGCTTCAGGTATGCCAGACTTTTTGTCATAATGAAGACAGTCAGCGCTCTAGTTGTTTTTAAGAACACTCTGGGACATTCTGTCATTGGGCTATACTTGGGCTACATCTGGGTGATATTTGGGCTACATTTGGGCTCTTTTGTCTCTGGTGGCCATCTTGGGAGACTTATTTGTTATGAAGTTTCATAATTTCATCATTTACTGCAGTCTCCTCAGTAGGAAATACTTTCAGTTTTTTACTTTGATTCCATCAAGAAGGCATTCAGATGTGTCACACATTTGCCATAAATTCAGAATGTTAGCACTCTTTTTGCTCATTAGATCACTGTAGTAAAGCTACTGCTCCCCAGGGAAAACTGCTGCTGGTATTGAAAGTGCATGTTTCAGTCTGCATGTCAGAATTTTTTAATGAAATAGAAGAGGATTTGAGAAGTCACTCAATTTTGCCCTAATTTTTATTTCTGCAGCACTAATCATACTTTTTATGGAAAAATGAACCCCCTCATTTTGTTCCTTTTTAAATTAAATGTTTTAAGAGTTACCACTTTAATCCAAGCAAGATGGCTTCAGGTGTGCCATACGTTTATCATAAGTAGGACTGTTAGCGCTCTAGTTGTTCTTTGGAACACTCTGGGAAGCTGCAGTAGAACACAAAGGAATCAACTGACAGCCTCTGCCCTTGTTGGATGTACATGTTTTACTGAGAATGTCAGACTTCATTCTCACATGACTGAGAAAGATAATGTGAATTTACAGAAAATAAGCTCTCAGTTTAGCTTATAGATCACCTTCCAAACCTTTGTGGAAAAAGCATGAGAAAATATTTTTCTCTCAATCATGATATCCCAGCAGAAGGCTTTTTCACATGGTGAAATCACCTTAGAACATACCACAATTCCTAAAATGAGTATGGTACCATCAACAAATGATTGATAATGTAACTAAAGTCTTAAAACCTTCCATTAACTGCAATGCTTTTTAATAAGGTGCTATCTTGTATATTGGTCCCAAGATGGCTGCCAACACTTCTTGGATGAAGTGCTGACAGCCAATCAGATCTCAGGATGAGATGTGTGGTTAGGCTCCGCCCACATATATATATGATTTTACTTTTGATTTTCTCAGGAACTACTGAACAGATTGACTCCATATATGCAAAAGGCACATCCCTGAGCTGAGGACTACCTCTCTGCCAAATTTCAAGTAATTCTGTTCAGCCATTCGGGCTGTACCTTGGACTAAAGGTCCTTATGGAAAATTGCATGGGGAAAACACGTTTTAGGACACCCCTTTTTTCTCAGCCCCCGCTTGACGAATCCCCCCCAGACTTTCAGGGTAGGAGTGGAGCGGAGCGCCCCACCTATTTTGAAAATTTCGCGAGGATTCGTCAACCGGCGCCAAAGTTATTCAGTATAGTATAATGCAGAAAGAAGCAACAGAAGTCCACAGAGGAAGAAAAGTGCAGGAAGAAGCAAGACATGTGCAGAAAAAACCAACAGAGGAGCAGAAAGAGGCCTTGTTGCAAAATCATCCTGTGACCACAACTTTTTCAGACGGGTACTGGTGGTAACTGACTCTGACTAACCAGGCCTAGAGCCAGTGCTATGCTAAAAGACACATAGAATACAGTAAAAACCCCTACATACACTAGGGAAAACTATGCGTTGGAGTACCCCTGTGATTAGCATGACCTCCACTGTAAGGCCCTAGTACATAATAGGGCAGGGGGATTAAAACTACCTCTAAGTCAGAGGTGCAGAAATATGCTACTTTAACTAATAGTCATGTTTGCAGAGTGGTGGAGAAAGGGTGCTGGGTGTCCAACCAATGCTCAGGAATTCCGCTGCGTAGGACTTACAGGAGGTACCAGGAGGGATTCTCGGCCCCCAAACTCCCTCAGGACTAAATTGGACTTCATCCCCCATCCTGTAGTCTGCCACGAGGCGCGTTTGCAGAGTGGTAGAGAAAGGGGGCCATGGCCTCCGAAGACTTCTTAGGAATCCCACTGTGTGTCCCACAAGGTAACAAGAGGGGTAGTTGTCCCCCAAGGACATCCTTGGGGGCCAACTTCCCAAACTATTACCTCCAGTCAGTCCCACACATCAGCACTGGTAAGTACTCGTACCAGGCCACACCCACTTTGCCCACCATTCTACAAACGCGCTCCCTGGCACGCACTTGGATGGGGATTGAAGTCCCCTTCACTGCTGGGGGTCCTTTAGGGGCCAACTAGCCTACCTTTTACCTCCAGTAAGCCCCACGCAGTCGGATTGGTTAGAGATAGACAAAGGCCATGCCCCCTTTCTCCACCACTCTGAAAACGCGCCCCCTGGCATGTTGTAAATTGGGGGATTAAGTCCCCTTAAATCCTGAGGGTCCATGGGGTCCAACTAGCCCACCAGGTACCTCCAGTAATCGCCACAGAGCTGCATTGCAGAGAGGTGTAAAAAGGGGCGTGGCCTGGACCACCTCTCTGCAACGCTGTGCAGTGGCGCTTACTGGAGGTACATGGCGGGATAGTTGGCCCCAGGGACCCTCAGGATTGAAGAGGAATTAATTCCCCACCTTAAAACGCCCACAGGGCGTGTTTGCACACGTCACCTTAGGCCACGCCCCCTCCCTTCACCACTGTGCAAATGCGCCCCGTGGCTCGTTTTAATTTGGGGGATAAAGTCCCCTTGAATCCTATATTTGGAGGGGGACTGCGTGGCCCCCCTCCTCAGGCCATTTATGGCCCCGGGGACCCCATCCCCCGGGGCCGGCATTTGCGTGTTTTTTTATTTATTTATAATTTTTATTATGGGGGTGGGGGGCCATTTGGCCCCCCTCCCGGGCCACTCCTTGCCCCGGGGACCCCATCCCCGGGGCCTGGCCTCTTGTTGCGGACCGTGGGGGGACTTTCGCCCGGGGATGTGTGAGGTATTGCAAAGTTCAAAGAACAGGGTATTCAAAAGTTAGGAAGTAGTGGCGCTCTGCTGGTAAACGTAAGTATCTTGAGTTATAGTATCCGTATGGTGCAAAACAGGGAGGGGAAACCCCTGAACCCCTCAAAATGTAAAGGCCAAAGAAATTTTGACCTAAAACTGAGCAAAAGACCGGTCCTGTGCACACATACAATTATATAGTCACTGGTCGATACAGGTAAGAGCAATACAACAAAGAAAACATTCATAAAGGATTAGAAATTTCCGTTTAATGAGCATAACCAGCCGACACGTGTTTCATCGTGGGGAGTGTGAACCACGAATCTTCAGGGCTGAAGCTAATGCCAAACTAGCAGTGGATGCCCACTACCGGTGATAATTCCAACCCGGTAGGGTCAATAAAGGGTCAGTCGGAATGCACAGAATAGTATTATCTCTCTTCAAAATAAAACAGCCAAGTTCAACAAATAACCTCGTACCGCCAGTCGCGTGAAAATCCAAAGTCCATAAAAATTATCCTTAAGGGAGAGAATCCCGTTATTAGCAGTCTCTCAACGTGTTCGTCAAGGCAAGTAAGTAACATCCATTATAGAAGGAACGAAGCGTCCGAGCGGCCTGGCGGCATCAATAACGTGTGTTGGTGTGTGAAAAGGTATTGAATGATAGGCTCATAGGCTTGGAATTCAACACAGTTTGCAAAATTGAGCCTCTCAAGTGTGGCACACTGTACTGCTTTCTTTAGCATACTCATAAACGCTGAAAAAGGCCATTGGCCTGCAGCCACAAAGGTGTACTTTTCTGATGCTTTATGTTCAGATGCTCCCAAAAAATCCTAGAATTCCCTTCAGTTGAATGGCGGGCCTTTATCAGACTTAAAAATGGCTGGATCGCCCCATGTTGCAAAAATGCAACCAAGCGTCTCAATGACTTGCTCATAAGTTGTGGATGAGAGATTCTCTATTAATGGAAATCGAGAGGACTCATCCACAATTATCATCAAATGATGCCCATTGATTAATGGACCAATGGAATCGATGGCTTGCGTGCTTAGGGAGCTCTAACATGGTAAGAGTATGTTGAGTAGTGTTTGTAGAGAGGCAGTTACATAGATGACAGGCCTTGAGTTCCTTTTCAACTCTCTCATCTAAATATGGAAACCAGACTATCTCAGGGAGCTCACTTGGTGGCAACAATACCATGATGTCCTTTGTGAGCCACCTTAATTATCTTCTGTCTTAAACTCTCCGAAATTAGGATTCTCGACGTCGCAGTATAACTCCTTCCGGAGTTATAAACAGTTCATCTTTGATGTTTTTATATTTTTGTTATTCACCATCACTGTTGAGAGATATAGCATGTTGATGCCACAGTTCATGTGTAATTATATCTTTCAACTTCAGCATGTCACTTTCATGGCTCGTAGCAGTGATGATCTGGGCTAATAATATGACAGCTGGCGTATTTGACTTTAAAATGAAATTAATATAGGCTTCAGCTGTCTTGGATGGAGTACCTTGGCTTTGTATAAGAATTCTGGAAAAGTAGTCAGCAGGGTTTTGATCCTTCGCTGGACAATATACAATGGTTTATTCATACTCTTGTAATCAGAGTCCCCACTGTTCAATGCAAGGAGGCATCTTGACTTTTGGATTGCCAAAGATAGTCAATAAAGCTTGATGATCAGTTACTAGGGTAAAAGGCTTTCCATAAAGGAATACCTGGAAATGTTCACAAGCCCATACTGCGGCCAAACTTTCTTTTTTGGTTAAGCATGTTCTGTTCTGGATAAACTTCTACCGGCATATGTCACAATATGCCTTCGAGCATGGGGATGTCCACTGTGTTGTGCCTGGATAGTGTCTAACCTAACTGGGCTAGCGTCAACAACAATCTCTGTGTGAATAGGACTGGAATAGGCCATTCCAGTAACAGTTTCAATGGCTTGTTTGATTTTTTTTAAAGCTCTCACATTCCTGTAACCACTTGAATTAAACCTTTTCTACGTTAACTCTCGTAAGGGAATACTTATGGTTGCAAAGTCTTGTGTGCATATTGAACAGTAATTGGCCATGCCAAGAAATTAACGTAACATAGAACCATTTCGTGGGGGATCAGCATTGGACAGCACTTGAACTTTAGCAGAATCAAATATCATACCCTCATCAGAAAAGATACGGCCAAGGAATTTTAATTTTGTCTTGTGGAACTCACACTTGTCTTCATACAAAGTCAGGCCTATATCAGTCAGTAAGCTACATACATGAGTGAGAGCTTTATTATGCTCCTTTTGTGTTGCTCCAAAAATCAATATGTCATTGCTATAGTTGAAGACATTCACAACTGGCTATATGACACTTCGAATGATGTCTTGAAAAAGTTCTGCAGTTGATGACACACCAAAATGAGTCTTTTATATCAAAACAGACCTACGTGTGTAGAAAAGGTTGTAATATACCTACAATCTACTTCAAGTTCCAACTGATAATAACCTTTATTCAAATCAAGGCGAGAGAAAACCTTTGCACCCTTTAGTTGCATTATCATGTCAGCAAGATGTGGACCTGGATTTAATTCTCGTTCGATTGGCTTGTTTGCTTGGCGCATATCAATGCATATGTATACAGCTCCTTCAGTGTCCTTTTTGGGCACTACCACTATGGGACAAACCCATGGTGTCAGACTAGTTGAATGCTCAATAAAGGCAAGTTTAAGTAATGATTCAAGTTCTTTTTCAACTGCTTCCTGTAAATGGAAAGCAACTCACTCCACACTAGGAGTTTCTCTCAGCATTCATCGTCTGAATGGATCTGACAAGCAACCATCAATAACTCTAAGTCGAATAGCCTCCTCATCATTAAATTCATTAGACTTGCAGTGTTTGATAAGCGCATCAAGTCTCTCCACAAATTCATCAATGGTTTCACCAACTCTTTGCCATTCTTGACTTAAAATATATCTTTTGTAATCAACGTTTGGTACTGGATTGAAGCTTAGATTGAGATTTTTTTTTATCTGACTATATCATTTTTTTTTGTCAACTAGCAGCATTTTCTTCTTTCACACCATCCCCGGCAAGATTTTATTAGATACTTGATAATCTTTTTGTTATCACTCTCTTCTAGTGCATCAATGAAATCATCAAATATCTCTATACATGCAGACCATCGGTTCCCAATATTTAGTTTTTTTGGCAATATCGAAAGGTAATGGTGGTTTCAAAAAGGCGACAGCATGGTAATTAATTATGGGAGTGGCTGACCTTGTGTGTGAAGCTCTTTCTGTTCCTGTCATTTGAGCCTGCGTCATTCATTTTGTTTTTGTGTTCTTGCGATGGACCAGCTTTAGAATTGTCATGGACAATTGGGAAAGCGGTAACTGCTGGGGGTCCTTTAGGGGCCAACTAGCCTACCTTTTCACCTCCAGTAAGCCCCACGCAGTGGGATTGGTGAGAGGTAGACAAAGGCCATGCCCCCTTTCTCCACCACTCTGCAAACGCGCCAGGGGGCGGGAAAGCGGTGACTTGCTCTAAGCCTTCATTGGAGCCCTTCACTTTCTGGAGACCTCTGCAGTTGTTCTGAGCCATCACCTGCCAGCTTTGGTGGAGGGCCACTACAGGTATCAAACAGCTCAGTTAGCACAACCCTCATGCTTTTTCTTGGGCCTCGTGCCCCGGTACTAAAGTCAGAAAGCTCTGCTTGATAAGGCTCTTGTAACTGCAATGACAATATACTTCTTTATTGCTTATACTGTCAGCCCGCACTTCTTTGTCTAAAAGTATGCAATCACATTTTGCAGAATCGCTGTGTATAATGTCCAACTTCATCTTGCGTAGCAGTGTGGTATCTTTATGTATGGTTTGACAATCAGCTTCTCGACCATCAACATGTGAATTCTTTGCAACAATTCTGTTGTCTCCATGTGCTTTACAGTGGCTTTGACTCCACATGCATGAAGCGTTGACACCGATCTTCGACAGCGACACACGTGGCACACACAAGTAGTTTGCTTGGACCACGACAAACTCTCTGGGAGAACACGGTCGTTCTTCAGATTATTTATCCCCTATCTCGTCACCATTTGTAACGTCTTCCCGGCCCAGGTACCGCCAATAATCAGGTCACACACAGAGCTTAGTATTACACAACTTCATTCTGCTGCATGTAACTGTGAACTCAACAGTCTAAAACAAGCTTTCCTGGCATTGTGCTCTGACACCTAGGTCACAGTTTTACGGACTTCGTTAGGAGCTAAAAGGATTCCGTTCTAAAATATTGCAAGACACTGCATATGGTACTCACTATGAGGCACTATCCTAAGTAAAGTATGCCTTAGCCTGTGCAGCCTGGTAAGAGGGTCAATGTATGAGCTGGTGGAGTCGCCATTCTGCCACTCTGGCAGAAGGTAGCCATATGGTTTCATCAGTCAGGGAAACAACGGGGCAAAGTAAAAGGCTCAGATGTTCCTAGAGCTACCAGAGACTGAAGGTGGTGACTGGCATTGTGAGAGAACCATCAGGTAAATGTAGCACACTAAGGAGATTATGCGACCCAGGCCTCTTAATTGGCGGCTGAATAGTAGGAAGATAGTTCTGAAAGTCGGTGCATGAAGATATCACACACCTTAAGGGACTGGACTGGTTGAGAAGGAGTTTCTACACGTCATTGCAAAATGTGGAGCGGAGCGGCTGGAGTGAGCAGAGGAGCGGAGGAGCGGTGGAATGGTGGAGCGTGAATCACCGAAAGCAGCAAGGAGCTAGGGGCACTCCAGTTTTATACATTTTCATCATTCGTGCTCCCCTTGAAAAAACCCCTGGAGCCTGTGCCCACTCCCGAACCCCAGGTACCCGGAGGCATCAGGGAGGGGAACCGAGAAAACTGTGCAAACGAACGAGGCTCCTCAGGACACCATACCGGTGGCATTTACAGCTTCACTTTCTTCCTTGCGGCGGAGTGCGAAACACTGAAAGCAGCAAGGAGCGAGGGGGGCCCCAGTTTTTATCTTGAAAGGACCTCTTTACAGCCTCATTTCTTTCTTGGCGAAGTCGCCCTGGTGAGTGTGGTCAGCAGCCACTAAGCGTGCACTACGAATGTATCGCGGAGGTGGCCTGGGTAGCTCTGGGTGCAGCCTGCGATCACCCGATTGGTCCCACTTGCCTAAAACCTTTTAAAGAGTATTTGGCACACAGACCTTGGAGGAGCAAAGGGGGTGAAGGAGCCCCCGGAGACAGTTAGCCCTTGTCGGGATTAAGTGGAGTAAAGTGGAGTATTTGTGTAAAGCTACAGCGTTTTTTGATGTCAGCAAAACGTATTGGCCTTCAAGAGAAGCGAGGAGGTGGATTCTTCCAATTCCGAAGAAGTCACCACGGTCACTTAGGTCTCTGGTCAGCCACAGCTTACGATATTCCCCCGGAGGGGGAGAGGGAAGAAGTAAGAGTTTGGATTAGGGGTAAGTACAGCTGCTGGGCGAAAATAATTCACATAGTGAACTGTAAGAAACTGCAGCGATTGTCAAAACTCTGGGAACAATCCTTTGTGGTGGCAAACTGGTATATGGTTGCAGGTCAGGGAACGTAACAGCTACTTCCCTTTCCTGTCTCTCTGGCACTGGTGCTACTCTACTTGGAAAACCTTTACCTTAGCCATTCTCCCGGCTCATTCGCCTCTAAAACTAACCTGTCTAAACCAGTTTTACTATAATTATCACTACCCAAGTAGTGCATAGTCCGGCTCTTATACATTATTCCAGCTTCATAAATACTACTGCTAAATCAAGAAGCTCAGGAATCAAGATCTTTTTGAATTTTGAATAGTGAAGCAGGCTACTAGAAAACAGAAAAACAGACAAAAGAAGCGGACAGCGATCAACACAAGAAAGCCGCTGCATGGCTTATAAACGCTCTCAAACAGTACACATGAAAAAGCTGGGCACAACACAATTATCAACAAAAAATATTCGTAAGGTAGCATTTACAAAAGCTACAGTAGGGTAACCTGCAATTACAAGCTTCTTCACGAAGCTCAACCCAGCTACTCGGGAAAGCCATCAAGAGTTTCCCACAAACCAAAATAAACTAGTAACAGGCATGGAGCTCATGAAAGTATACAGTGAATCAGAATCAGACAAGGAAGCAGCCTTCAAAAGAAAGCAGGCCCCAGTCCAGGTAAACGGCACAGAGCTAGAGCCTATGGCCTTATTGGATGCCTTGGAATCAATGAACGTACAAGAACAAATTCCCCAGGCCGCTGAATTAGATCAACTGGAGGTCCCTTCACAAATCCTAGCCCCACACATATCAGCCACTGGCTTCACCCTTCCAGACATTGAACATCAGCTGCATCACTGCTCCATTTCTGGAGAACCTCTAAAAAAGACAATGCACTTGCTCTCTAGCACACCAAGCAATCTCATTGATGTAACACAAAATGCCTCACAATCTCCTGAATTACCGTCTTTTATTTTGCGACAATCACCGAACAGACAAGATCTAATTTCAAACACTATCTTGACCCTGGAGAGAATTATGGAATCTATATTACAACTGTTAGAAAAAAATAAGGAAAATACAGACCAGATACTGGAGACCCAAACGGGTATTCTGCAATACCTCGTAGATAAAAATAAGGAAAAAATAACTCCTCCACAATGCCCAAACCTTATCTAACCCTGCGGTTGACAATGGCAGAGAAGACAAGTGTCTCTACACTCCCAAAGTGCCCAGTACTCTACCTATCCAAAAAAAACAGAGAACAACTCACACAGAGGGTCTTCTTACTAAACAAAAAAATTATAATTTTAGCAGTGAAAAAATGTATTCATTACACATGCTTTTTGAGGAATCCACACCAAGAAACACCACGCAGACGACCCTACATACGAGCACTTTAATATTTCCAATTTTTGCTCAAAAGGCACAAAAAGGAGATTTAATTCTCCAACCTCAAAAAGATGACAAGGCAGCAGAGGGGATAGTCAACTTAAACCAAAATCAAATTAATCAGATAGACCCAATCACTCCACAAATTGAAAAAGGGAAAAAATGTAGGTAACAACTAACAAAAACAATATTAATAGGATGAAAGTAAAAAATTCTGAAAAGGTCATAGAGAAAAGTAAAGTTTCCCCAAACAAATTACGGAGAGCAGGTAGAAGAAGAAGATAAGAGTGGCATTTAAAAAGCTATAAATGCTATCCAACTTGTAGAACAGCAACCTAGTGCAGCAAGAATTGAAGAAGATAAAGTTTTAAATCCTCTTGCTCCAAGTTTTACTATAAAAACTGTAAAACAAATCAATCCGAACATCGTAAAACACACCTGGAACCTGACATTTCAGGATAGCAGGGAACAAGTAAAGTTAGGACTCCTAACTTTAGGACGCCTAAACTGAGAAAGATCCTAACTTTACGACTTTCGTTATTCACAGAAGGCATTTAGGAGTCCTAAAGTTACGAGTCCTAACTTTACTACTCCTAAATTGAGAAAAATCCTAACTTTAAGACTTTCGTTATTCATAGAAGGCATTTAGGAGTCCTAAAGTTAGAAGTCCTAATTTTTGTGAATACCGAAATGAGTAAGTGCCTTCTGTGAATACCAAAATGAGTAAGTGCCTTCTGTGAATACCAAAATGGTAGTAAGTTTAGGATTTTGTCTTAAGTTAGTTCTGTGAATCGGGCCCACTAACTTCATCCGTGGCAACTGTAGAATTCTGGTCCAATGTTATACCTTCCATAATAATAAAAGAAAGTGACATTCTTCATAAAAACAGCTTCGACATCATTGAAGTAAAAAAAACTGATGATTTTGATAAATACTCAAAAGGATTAGTAAGAGACCGGGCTTACCAATATAAACAGAATCAGCAATCGAAAGGCAATTATATAACGGATGGCCCTCTAAAGATTTCACTAAAAACAAAGTGCGCAGAATTTGGAATTGGTTAGACACCAAAAAGATCCCACAACCTGAGGGAAAAAACTGCCCGTGGGTCGCAGGTGCCTTAAACAGCAATAAACCGGGCAAAGATTCAAAACTTCCCTTTTAGCAATAACCTAAAAATGATATCGTGGAATATGGCCGCGAAAACCTCAGAGAAGCTATCTTTTATCCTGGAAGGAACCCCTTCCATTGTGTTCCTGCAAGAAACATGGACTCCAACTCCTTTCTATCAAACAGACTATTTTATGTTTGTCAACGCAGCGGTAGCAGGAAGAAAGGGACATGCAAGAGGAGGCCTAGCGATCCTGCTAAAAGAAGAATTTGATTAGGACCCAGAGGAAATAGATCTCTCCTCATCAAATGTACAATGCGTCAACATTAGGTACCGAACTAAAAGCACAGAGTCTGCCCTAGAATTACTACTCTTTAATATATATATATATATATATATATATATATATATATATATATATATATATATATATATATATATATATATATATATATATATATATATATATATATATATATATATATATATATATATATATGAAGCAACCAAACACGTCAAACGTGTAAAACGGAGAGCACTCCAAGCAAATACAAGAAAGATGTTTTTTAAAGCATAAATGCTTTATTTAGCAAGTTCCCCCCCCTTTTTCCCGAAATCCCGAAACGCTGACAGACACGTTTCGCCGACTGGCTTTTTCAATGTCAGTTTTTTTACATTTCGCGGGCACATTTAAACTTAAGTCATATGTCACGAGGTGAAACCTCAACATAGAGGATGGACTTTCAGCAACATTGTTCGTAAATACATGGCGGCCATCTTATAGTGACAAATTTGCAAAACAATGTGCCTTTCAATAATACAAAAAATATTTTTAAAGTTAAAAAATTGGACAGCAGTGCAGTGAATATTGTCAGATGTCATTTTGTCGAGGAGATCAAAAGAGAAAAGCAGATGGTAAATGATGATTTCTAAAGCTTACATGAGTTACCATGCATACAAATGTATATATCCTAAATTAACAGGAACGTGGTACATGTTTCTCCAGATTATAGCAATATGGGGAAAAGATATAATAAAGAAAAATATTTTTCTTACTATTCAATGCGGATAAATATCCAATTAACATCCCACCCATGTTACCTAATCTGTCATCTCCTCGTTCACGACAATAAAGCCCTGAATGGGCATTAAACCAACTGCTGAGAGAGAGTTACTAACATTTTTGGCTGGAAGCAAAATTTAAAAACAGGAAAGAAAGGCAGAGAAGGGTATCCAGAATGTATTTAAAGATATACCCTTCCACACCAAAATAATTTTCAAATCCTCATAAATGAACCCATAATTCCTCTTCATTGTTTAGCCCTATTGAGGTCTTGGTCTGGAGATCAATTATATAAGTTGATTCCAGAATGCGGAGTTTCCGTACCCTGTCACCTCCTCTTTCTGATTTTCCCACTTGATCAATACAGTGAAATTTTAATAAGTCACGGTTGCTTTGATGGTACTTCTCGAAATGTCGAGCAACCGGATATGCGGGATCCTTGTTAGTGATTGCCCGCATATGCTCCAGAATATGTTTTTACGTGGGGTGTATAGTACTTCCTATGTACCTTTTAGAACACGGGCAAGTAAGGCAATACACAGTGAAGTCTGAATTACAGTTGAGGAATAGCTTTATCTTGCGTACTGGCCTAGGGTCATTAGGTCTGCCTTGATACGTGATGATTTTTTCACTGAATTTGCAAGCTTTGCAGTGGTTGCAAGGATAGAAACCTGCTAAGCCTATCCGATTTCTGACTCTGGGGACTGGGTCAAAGTGATTATGGATAAGATAGTCCCCTACTGATAGGCTACGTTGGTATGTTATTAATGGGCGTGATGGTAACTTTTTTTTGAGGATGTTATCAGTTTGTAAAATGCGCCAGTTTTTCTTGAAGATCTGCATTATTTGACTGGACTTTTCATTGAAACTGGTTATCATCCTAACCTGGCCTTCATCTGGTTCTGTAGCTTTCTTAGTAATTAATAGGTCTTTTCTATTAATATTTTTGATTTTAATTTCAGCTGCAGAGAGGTCTGAGTTCTTATAGCCCCTTTCCCTGAATCTTTTGGTGGCTTCGGTTTTGACCTGTTCATAATCATGATCTTTTAAACAGTTTCTTTTGAGGCGTAGGAATTCCCCAAATGGTATATTTTTGATAGTACTGTGTGGGTGGTGGCTATCAGCATGTAACACAGTGTTCCCTGCTGTTGGCTTCCTAAATAATCTTGTAGAAAGTATGCCATTATCCACATATACCTCAAGATCCAGATATGTAACCGACATGTTACTAACTTCACCTGTAAATCTCAAATTGAGTTCATTCATATTTAAGGAAGCCACAAATTCCTCAGCCGTGGCGCGGCTACCACGCCAAATTATGAAAAGGTCATCTATGTATCTGGCCCATAAGGCGGTTTTCTCCACCCAACAATCATTTGCCTCACCCCAGGCCACGTGCTTCTCCCACCAGCCCACGAAAAGGTTCGCGTAGCTGGGGGCGAAGCACGTTCCCATCGCGGTCCCCCGCAGTTGGCGGTACAGTTGTCCTGCAAAGTTGAATATGTTATTGGTAAGACAGAAAGTAATCATTTGTACAAGCATCTTGTTATGTTGGTAATACTGGATAGGTCTTTTGTTAAGAAACCAATCAATGACAGTGATGCCATTCTTATGGTCTATACAAGTATATAAACTGGTGATGTCCAAGGTTATAAGTAACATATCTGCTTCCCAGGCAGTTCCTTCAATGAGTCTTAAAAAGTCTTGTGTATCCTTAATGTAGGAGGCCAAGTCTTTAACTAGTGGAGCCAACAATGAATCTATGTAGATCGATATATTTTCTAGAAGACTATTAATGGACGCCACTATGGGTCTGCCCGGGGGATTGGTCACACTTTTATGTACCTTGGGAAGATGGTAGAAAGTCGGAATCGTAGGTGTTTCACATTTCAAAAATAGAAATTCATCTTGGCTCAATAGGCCATCGTTTTTCCAGAGTTGCAATAGATTGTGATATGCATCGATGCTTTCAAAATAGACTGTTCTTGATATTGGCGTATAACAATCCTTATCGCTGAGTTGTCACATCGCTTCTTTTTGATACTGATCTTTTTTAAAAATCACCATGTTTCCACCTTTATCAGATGGTTTAATTTTGATGGTTTGATCTTTCTCTAAAGATTTAAGGGCCTCCCAGTTTTTCCTTGGGATGTTTTACCGACGTTCATTGAAGTCCTTACGATTAGCCAAGGTTTTCAAGTCCAAGATTACTGCCTCACTGAAGACGTCTATGGCGTCAAATGGTGTCTTCCGGACTGCTCGAGATTTCATTTTAAAGTTGCTGTGTCCCCCTATTTGGTTGATTCCAGCTTCCGCTAAACATTCATCTGTGTGAAGTTCCCCAGATTGAGTGGATAGCGGTGAGGAACCTAGTTGTTGCATCGTCAGGAGAGTTTCCAGGTCGTGACCTATCAAGACATCTGATTCGCCGACCACCATATCCTGTGTTGTTGTTGAGCTTCCGATTCTTGGATGCAGCAGGTATATTTTCTGGAATTTCAACTTTCTAATATACCTAAATAGATCAATTCTGGTGCGTGCGAAATCAAAGCCTGAGGTCGGGCAAAAAGTGGGGCCCAGCTGTAAGACCTTAATTTGTTTCGGTGTGAGAATTTTGTCAGATAGATTGATTACCGTCATCTCGTTCATGGCTTGATTTACCATTTCCCCTTCTTCCCTCTGCTGCGTGTTACCCTTGGGGTTAGAGTATCTCCCCCTGCCTTTGTTGCCCCTCCTGGTTTTTCGTTTCTTTTGTTTCGTGGCAGGGTCTGTTGGGGAGGGTGGGTTCTCGGTGTTGGTCGTTGGCGGGTCTCTCTCATTAACTGATACTCCTGAAAAAAAGGAGGAGGAGGAGGTTCCACATTTCTGCTTGGTTCTGCCGGAGTTGTGCTTTGTTCGCCTTCCGAAGTTTCCACTTCAGATTCTGAAGTATCTATATTTTCACTTCTGTATGCGCCTTGCTGATGTAACTTTCTCCTAGGTCCGTCAAACTTTTTGGCAAAAGTTAGAACACGTCCTGTGGCGTAGTCTTGTTCATCTCTGAGAAACTTAGTTTGTTTACGTTTTCGGATGAAAGACTCATAATCTTTAAGACGTTTCATCATGCCGTTCTTTAATTCCTCTGCTTGTTTGACATCCTTTTCCTTCCCAATTAGATCTTCCAGTCTTTTAATTTCCACTAGAAGTTTGTCTCGGTCACTCCAAGCATACTTTATAAGAATCCTAACCATTCCCTTCGCTGATTCCGTTGTGTGCTCTGCCCAGTCTTTAAGAAGATCAGGGTCGGGATGTTCATATGAAGGAACTGTAAAGATGCGAAGGCCTCTCAGGATTCTATCACAATCCATATATCTTTGCAGTGAAGTTGCTTCCCACCATTTCCGTAGTTCTCTTTCATGGACTTTCTCCAATGTTTGATACAAGATGACAAGATCTCTATCTGAAGGCGTTCTGACGGCGTCCCCTTTATATATATATTCACTGAAAAAACCATAGGTTTCACACACGTTATAGTTAGGAATTAGCATTTAAAAAACCTTGTAAATTCACTAAAAAAACCATAGGTTTCACACATGTTATAGTTAGGTGGATATTTCACTCGTAAAAAAACAATGAAATTCCCCCGTTATAGTTAGTTCAGATAACTATAACTTGCGCGCCCGCAATCCACTGCTCATGACGTCACATATTACATCACTCATGACATGGTCAGTGGCATCACTCATGACATCACTGATGACATCATCCTTGTGATAGAGTAGCGGTCGCGCGAGTTTTAGTTATCTGAACTAACTATAACGGGGGAATTTTATTGGTTTTTTACGAGTGAAATATCCACCTAACTATAACATGTATGAAACCTATGGTTTTTTAAGTGAATTTGCAAGGTTTTTTAAATGCTAATTCCTAACTATAACGTGTGTGAAACCTATGGTTTTTTCAGTGAATTTGTACGGCTTTTAAAATGCTAATTTATTTATGTATTATTATTTTTTTTATATATTTATTTTACAATAAACTACGTATTAAAAATACCCCCGCGATTTAAAAAAAAAAAAGAAAAAAAAAAAAAAATTCTGCCTTCGTGGTCCTTCAGGGACCCCCTGACAAAGGCTAGGGGGTTAGGAACTCTCTACCCTGCCCCCTTTTCACGTTTGCCACATTCCTTTTTCATTCTCGCACCGAAAACAAACAAAATGGCGGCCGACACTTCCTGATTTCGACCGATTCGAACGTTGACTAACATTTAACCACCAATCAGAATTACGCTCGCGCACGTTAGGGTGCTCGCACGGAGCTCGCACGGTGCGCGCACGGTGCGCGCTTAGAGATATTTGTATGCTTTTAAATGCTATTTTCTCAGAAACTACTGAACAGATTGACACCAGACCTGCAAAAGGCACTTCCCTGACCTGAGGACTACCTCTCTGCCAAATTTCAAGTAATTCTGTTCAGCCGTTCGGGCTGTACCTTCGACTAAAGGTCCTATGGAAAAATGCATGGGGAAAACGCGTTTTGGGACCCTGCTTTTTTCTCGGCCCCCGCTTGATGAATCACCCCGAGACTTTCAGGGTAGGAGCTGAACGGAGCGCCCCATTAGTTTTGAAAATTTCGCAAGGGGTCGTCAACCGGCGCCAAAGTTATTCAAAATAGAATTTTCAGATTTCCTATGGAAACTCGGTCCTAACTATAACTATCTACTGGCGACCGCCAGTAGATAATATTTATATATATCCTACCTGGCCACTCAAAAAATTCCCTAATTGAAACATAATTCGTTAAAATCAGCCAAACCTTGGAGTCCAGGAGGTTTCCATCTATGATTATAGCAGGGGGTTTAATGGAAAAACGGCAAATATTAAACAGCGGGGGGTCTACAGCATAAGAGGATGCATGCCTAATTCCTTCTCCCATATTTCCATCAAAGATAAGGGCAGACAAATGAGGCAAGTTGTTCTTATCTCATATTGCAGCAATAAATGGCGTCATCCTGAATGGAAGAGTAGAAGGAGACATCCTAGCAGCATTTACCAGAATAGACAATGATAGCTCTTCTATTTTAGACTAGGTTATCTGTTGCACAGATCTCAACATGAAAGTTAGGTCTCTAACTATCCAATATACACACGAAATTGAAAACACATATTTGATTCTGGAAATTGAAATTTTAATGCAATCTTCCTCTTCATGGTCCCTACGCACTTTTAAGGGACAGGCAAACATAAACCAAAAAAATTATAGGATTTATTGGAATACAAATTCAATAAATAAAATTAACATGGTCATTTCTACATTTCTCTTAGATCCCGTAAGTGAAGATGGAGACCCCATAACCAAATACGAAGACATTGTACCATCGGTTGTGGCGACCATCCACTCAAATATAATCAGTAAGGCCAAAAGCAAGACCCATCACTATGGAAAGCGATTTTATAATTTGTCAGCACACTTAAATAATCTGATCAGAAAGCAATTCTTAATTTTCTGTGCCATAAGACAAAGAGAAATAAGAAAGCTGAAAAAAATCTGTCAACGAAACAAAGAAAAAGAAAAGGAGGCCCAAAAGGATCAAATCTCGGTTGACATTCACAACGCAGTAAAAAGCAGATATAACAAGGCATTCTGGAATACAGTAACCACACAAATGGGAACAAGACATTTCATTCAAGCATCGCCTATCGCTTCATCTGAATGGGAAAAACATATTCCAAATACAAGCCTCGCCTAGTCGTCTTTCCTGACAAAAGGGCCAATCAGTACAAAACACATTAACTATTTCGCCAATGCAGATCGCCACTTTCATTTAAACTACAAGATCAGCAGCAGCAATGGGTCCAGACAACATACCGATTAAAGTTCTTCAATCAAGTACTGAAGACTAGAGCAATCCTTTGACACCTGTCTTCCAATACTGTTTTGCCACCGGGAACGTACCTAAATCTTGACAAGGAGTATAGTGGCTCCCCTCTTGAAAAAAGGCTCTAGATTAAATCCAGCTAGCTACAGACAGATTGCTCTCCTTAATGCCACAGGCAAGATTTTTGCAGCATGTGTATTGGACCATTTAAAAAACCGGGCAATTACAAACAATGTGATTCCAGTGACACAGGCTGGATTCCACCCAAACCATTTGGTCACGGACAATATTGCTATTCTTCAGACTGTCCTTGATAAATACGTAGCCCTAAAATCACAAATAATCTACTGCGCATTTATTGATTATTCAACTGCTTTTGACAGTGTAGATAGACCACAGCTGTGGAAAAAGCTAGTGAGTTTAGTGATACCCCACAAACAAAAATTATATCTCTGCACACAGCAACGTGGTGTAGAGTTAAAATGGGGGGAGAAACGGGCCCTACTAGTCAAATCCCCGCAATGAATGGCCTGAAACAAAGGTGCCTTCTTGCCCCTTTGCTATTCTCTATATATATAAACGACCTCCCAGGGTACCTTTCCCAAATAATAACTTCCCCCCCTAAACTAGCACAAAGTGAAATCCACAGCCTAATGTACGCGAACGACATTCTCATACTCGACCGCACCCCTATCAGTTTACAAAGAAACTTGGAAGAATTTAATAGATATTCAAAAGAGAACTTTCTGGTTCCTAATATCTCCAAAACTATAATTTTACCTTTCAGAGGTAGAGGGAAATTACCATCGTTTTCTTGGTCCCTGGGAGGTAAACCGATAAAGACAGTGAATGAATATGTTCATTGGGGTCAGATATTTTCATACAACCTCCAAAATGGTTCCTATTTTCAACATTTCGGGTGGAAGGCAGATTCCCATAATGGGACACTACAGAGATTTTACTGCTCCACTGGGAAAAGACATTTTAAAACTTTGCTGGAGGTTCATAGTATGAAAATTCCACCCATTTTGTCTTACGTCTTGGAATATACACAGATTAAAACTTGGCGACCAATAGAGGTAAAAGAAGGGTCTATTCTACGAAAAATGCTAAAAGTTGACCAATCAGTCCCGCAGCACCTATACGTCTCGTGCTTTCCTTAACAAGTTCATACGCTCGAGCTATTTCCAATATTCTTCGGTGGGCCTTTAACCTTATACACGCAACTCCGGCTCCATAAGTTATAAATTAAATCAAGAGACATTTGGAGAAGACTCAGCACTATATACTTTTAATAGGAATCTTAAAATAGCCCTTGAGGTATCTCAATGCACTGTCGCACTTTTGAAGGTTTGGCCCCCAGCCCATTTGAAGATCTTTTTAAAACATACGACACCAAGAATACGTTTTGCACTAGATAGGGAGCACTGTTTCCAATTAAAGTACTTAAGAAAGTTTACAGAAACAATAGTATACAAAACTCCAGAACATTATATACCATTCCAACTAGAACACAGAGTAAGGCGATGTATTTTTCTTTTACGACTATAAATTTTTCCCTTAAAACTTTACTCCTCCAGATGGAAGTCCCCTGAACAGTCTTCAGGCATTTGCGACCTGTATAATCGAGGAGTACAAGATCTTTACCATGCAGTTTTTGTCTGCCCAAATCAGAGCTTGGTAGGGGCACAACAACGTTTTATAAATCCAATACATTTTAAATACAATGTCATTTTAACTCAAGACCTAATTACACTGTGCAAATCCCCTTCTAATGAATTTGTTTGCCACAATCTGTTTAAGTTTTTTAAGATTTTCTTAGAACTGTACTAAAAGCATGGAGCTGGATTAGTTAACAACTTATATACATCTATTCATGAATCTTAACCCATTATGTTTAAATGAGTTTTAATGCAATCCTAAAAATGTATATCTACTTATCTTATATTATGTATCTGTATTTGTTGATCACAGTTGAGGTCTGAATCAAATACAATTTTGATTTAATTTGATTTGATAAAGGTACACCTGAGTGAGACAGGAGTTAAGTGAATATTCTTTTTCTTTGATAAAATGGTCAGCCATGGCAATTCCAAATGTGTATACTAGTGATGGGTGAACACGCAGGGGGAACCATTATAGCAGAAAGACAGAGACTATTTGTCAGGAGGCTACAATACATTACGCCTTATTCACTCCTCCTCCAGGAAATCTGCCATCAAGAGTCCAACACAGTCAACCTTATTATTAGAAGATTATCAAGATAGCTGAACTACGTGACTGGTTCCCTGGAGGGCCTAAATATAAAAATAAAAGATCTTTGAGTCAATATTGACCACCAGCTAACATTTCTATCCAGAAGAATACTGGTGGAATAGAGGGCAAACCTGGGTTTTTAATGAGACATGCAGGGGAGAAAAAGCAGAGTTCTTTAAAAGCTGAGCCATCTCCAAACTTGACCATGTACAGCAAAACAAATAAAGCAATTAGAGAAAAGTGCACATTTGTCTTAGAGGACTACCACAAGAGAAAGAGTGGGAGTACTGGTCAAAAGCAAAGCCATGCCAATAACTAGCACCATCACAGAACGTTTAGTTTCAGAATTGTTCTTTAAATGGGCTTGTCATAAACTGAAGTATTTGGGTAAACAGGTGACCAGTGATACACATCGTATAGTTCAATATGTTTCAACCCTCATGAAGTGCATGCATGCTGATTTTTATAAAACAGACTAATTTGCATTTGTTGCTATGGGATAGGGTTGAAATCATTAAAATGGTAACTGCGCCTAAGTCAGTAATGTTTTCGGCATGCTTCCACTTAACATTCCACACAGAACTTTGCATTCTACAAACTGTTGCATTGAATCATACATCTGGGGCACTATGAGACCTAGATTAGCATCTTCTAAATTGTTCACCAAAACTACTTCAGGTGGTCTATGACTACCTAAAATTGAATAGTATTACGCTGTCCACCAGATCTCACAATTGGTTTAACATTTATTTCACCGATGATCTTGAAATGCCAAACTTGGTCTTATTGGAAAGACATGTGCAAGGAGGCGTGATGGGCGCACGAGTTGTATATCAAAGGCAAAAAGATACCAATGACCCAAATAATCCAATAATACATCGGTCTCGCCTTTGGGACCTTATACGTTTTTAGCTTTGCAGCACATTACCTTGGGTGCTAGAACATTTACTGCTGTTTACCATGTAACCGTAACCTTGTACCTGCTTCAAAAACTAGTTATATCGGATGCCGGGTTCAACTGCAAACCACACAATGGAAAATATGACGCCAAGAGCAGGGTCAACGCTTCGCTTTGACCAAACGCTCTTTGGTCGAGACCACTGAGCATTGACATGGTACAAACCATTTCAGTAGTCTCAGCGCCCATCTCACACACGTACTCAGGGTACCTGCTTCACATGGGCAAAGTTTAGTCGTGCAAAATTCATTCTCAATAGTGAAATGGTATATCAACAATGTCCTTGTGAAACTTGGTATACCCTTACCATTGCCCGCCCTCTTTTGTTTTCTGGGTCTTACTTAAAAGTAGAAGCTAGCAATAAGTCTTACCACAGCTTAATTTATGCTTGTGGTTGCAGGTGGTGGGCATGACAATCGCTTTTGAGGACCATGACTTTTTTGAGAACAGAAAATGGAGACAGAAGGAGGAAAAGGACAACGGTGAAAAGAAGAAAAAAGGGGATAAAAAAACAAAACAAACAAGAGTGAAATACAGAGGAAGTGAAGGTAGGTCGTAGTAAAAGAAGCAAAAGGGGCAATCAAAACCAAGTAGAACTAGGTATTCTATTCGGTAACTGCAGTGCACAGTAGTGGCACTGAAGGCTAAGAAAAGCTTTTGGCCCCTCATTTGATTTGCACAATTTAAGCACAGTACAAAACACCAGAAACCGAAGACTAAACATATGTTTAGCAGCAGGATTAATCTAAAATACCTAAGAAACCCAAATTGGTAAAATGACAAACACAAAACGAGTTACTACGTCAAATATTTGTTATTACCCACGAAGACTACCAACGATGGTTCAACCACAAACTTAAGTAAACTCAGGGAGTGTCAAACTATTATTCCTAATATAAATTTCAGTTAATTAGTCGGAAATCGTTTATATAAGATCCGGGTGCAGCATATGGGTTTTGGCACATTGAACTGTATATGACCTGAGGGAAAAAAGGCAAATTTTGAAGAAGAAAACATATCACGATAGTAACAGCTAGAACATGTTCCAGAGTAAATAAAAGATTCTTGTAAACTGAATACATGAAAAAAAGACAGTGAAATCAGAATTTCTGATGAGCTAATGGCTAAAAAATTCCCTTGAGGTAATTTTACCTGGAAATTCCTCTTACGATATAGTTGGGTGGATACCAGAAACACATGATCCTGTGGCGGTGAGCTTTTTCAGTGTAAATATGGATTTGCCACAATTGCCATATAATCCATAATCTGATGCATGATTTAAAGTTTTTAACAATATATCAGCTTTCAGCTAAAATGTTCTAAAGTTATTTCATAGTTGCATACATGGTGCAACTTTGCACCAAGTTGCTGTTGATTGCTGAGTTCAGACACTGTGGTGACGTATGTCCAGAACTTGGAACTAGTCTTTAAAGGTTCACTGACTTGCGGCTTTTATCACAAATGTTACTGTAAGTGGAGGGAATGGTTCTTAAAATTGTTGTGTTTCACTGTTCACACACATTTCGCACACTGTTTTAAAAGTATCAGTTATTTCATGAGGACATCTCACACTCCTTTTAAATGCTCCATATCCTCCATCACACAAAGCCCTGCCATGAAACACATAGTAAACAGGAACGTACGGCTCTGCATAACTTCCGAATGAGGCAGGCGCTTGCACAGTCCTGCACTGTAAAGAAGTGGTGGGGTCACCCACACTCTTGGCTTAAAGTACGGAAAGCTAGTTTTGCTGTCTACAGAGTCCCTCCCCTCTGCAGAACTGCAGACACCTCCCTGAAAGCACTCAAGCCATGCCACATGAGCCGACAGTGTGCCAGATCAACACTGAGATGCATCAAGGCAGCATCCGGGGGTATCCGCCATCCCTTGCCACTTGCAACTTTAACCTGGAAAGAAAAAAAGTTGTGTGGTGAAACAAGCATATGGCCACTAATGAAAGGATGCATGTAGCAGGGCCAGTCACGAGGGTGTGAACAAATCAGCCACTAGGCGGGACTAATGCGCAATGTTAACTAATGAAATCAATGGAAGTTGAAACGTCAGCCCAAGCAACCAATGAAACAGGAGTATGCGTGTTGAAGCTCCGCTGACGGATTACAGCATGCCTCGCAGAGTTAGCTCATGCGCGCTGACACTGGGCTCGACCTAAAAAACGAGTCTTGTTTTCTCTTGCTTCAACATACCTATGAATTGAACACTCTGCTTCCAGATTTCATATCGTTCATCTATATTTCCCTGATGCTGGTACAGAAAATCATTATAGTCAACATAGTTTTTTTACTTGCTCACTCCCTTCTCAGGATATTCAATGATTCTCTATTTGTTCTCTGGGCTTATTTTCTCACTGATGGGAATTAGCGCACACACATACACAGATATTTAAAATTTACATTTTCAATATATTATAATAATTTTCTATATCAATATCAAGATGGTACATGTTAACGTACAACTTTGTACACAGAAAACCAGTAAAAGACATAACAGAATATATATTTTCCATACATGTATGTTCTGGAGTTACACTACTCCTATAGCTCCCCTCACAATGGCAGACACAAATGTTATACAAAGCCATTGAACCATATTTTTATCAGCAAGAAAACCGTTTTAGAGTCGATATTTAAACCTATTTCAGTATATTAGAAGTAGTAGGTGGGCAGAACATCGCAAAATAGAAATATTAAAAGTTACGTTTAGAAAATGGGCATTTGGTGTGCTTTAGGGCTGTTTGGATTTTGCTTTTACACCATGTAGTGCTTTTTTTGTGAAGTGTTATTTTCAGTGTTCCTAGAGATCTTTTAGTACAGATGTACTGTTGTTCCTTTTTTGTTAATTGGGCTCTTCACATTATTTCAATATCCAGATAAGGAATTTGGGCCAGAGGGGGTAATTTTGGTGGACGCAGTACAATGAGCTTTTTTGAACAGTCAACACACTAGGGATTAGGAGACAGGAATTTGGGGAGAAGTCACTGAGTGAGTATTCACAATCATTTAATGGCATGGTACAAGGGAAGATTGCAAGAACAGTCACTAGGAATAAGGGGAAGGACACATATCAGGAACAAAATGATAGCACCCTCTCACGGCCAAAATGCTATATGTGGAATCACTCAGTGATGGGGCGCAGATTTTTAACAGTACAATTTCTTACAGTAGGCAAGGTCGTACAAGTGCTATATTTCTAAGAGTAAATTTCGATTCGAATTCATGGTTATACTCGACACCATGTTAGAAAGATGATGATTCTTAAAATAAATTACACAGAACAACGAAGTAGGCCTTTTTTTTTTTTTTAACTTTATTTTTATTTTTCACATATCAAAATATACAGAAATGGTGGGTTACTGTCAAATACAGCAGCAGGAAACTCGTAATAGTGACAGCATACTTACCATTGCACAGTTAACATGGCTATAGGCATCGTAGTATCAGTCCCTGCATGTCCTTATAATCACAGCCTCCTCCCTCACTCTCAGTCCCTCCTTTAGCCCCCCATTGGTGTTCTCTTCCGCCTTTGATCTCCAGACACATCATACACATAAAGCAAAGCAGTCTATGGAGTGATTACATTCACATTACCCAAGAGATGATACCCGTCATCCCACCCCTTCCAGGACTATACCCCGCTCTAGTTGTGAGTCTGTGGACTGCCGTAAAGTCTCAATATATGATCTATAGGGCCCCCATATGTCTTTAGGACGGGATGAGCTAGGCATAATGCTTGCAAAAACCTCGCAATTAGTATTACAGTAGGCCATGCTGCACAGCCAACTCTGCAGCGTAGGAGCTGACTTACGGCCCCACAGTAAAGCTATTTCCCTTTTGGCCAGCAGTAGTCCAAGAGATGCAAATCTTCTGATCTTTCTGGGGAAGTTAACTGTATAGCCCAGTAAAGCCACTTCCGGTGTAGGAATGAGAGACAAGTTAGTCATGGCTCCTAAAGCACTGTGTATCTGCTCCCAGTATGTCTGCAGCTTGGGACATGTCCATGTGAGGTGTGCAAAATCCACGTAAGGGGCGGTGCATTTCTGGCAATTATGTGGTCTGGGCGGGTCCAGTCTGTGTGCTTTGGCGGGTGTAAAGTAAGTGCAGCGTAAGAATTTGAAATGGAGAAGTTTATGCTTACTGTTAAGAGAGACTTACTTTGTTACTTAGCAGCACTTCGCCCACTGCTCATCCGTAATGGAGCGGCCTAAGTTGCTTTCCCAAGCTTTGCGGACCTTGTCATCGTTTAACGGCTTCAGGCTGGCACATGCTTTATATAATTTAGAAATTAGATGAGCACCAGTCTCATTTTAAATGATCCATGTAAGTGACGTGAATGAGTCTGGTTCCACTGGATAATTAGGCAGTGTAGCACGTAGAGCCGAATGGATGCGGCCTAGTACGAAAATGTCCATGAAGGAGACATCTTGGAAATGGGCATTGTCCAACACCGAGTAAAGATGCCCCTCCAGGTATAAATCTACCATTTTGGTGATATCGAATTTGGTTGAGGTGCGTTGTACCAGTTTTTCACCTGTTAAAGGCAGCCATGGGGCGTTTGAAAAGGGTAGTGCATAGGAATATAATGCAGTGGTGCCGGTGAACCGCTTTAGCTTATCCCAGGCCCAACTTGTGGTGGAGACTGTCTGTATGTCATTGGGGTCTCTGGGCCACCCCCTTGGGCAGGACAGCTGACAGTCGTTCTATCAGGACAAAATCTGCCCCTGGGCGAAGAAATGGAATCCTGGCGTCCGGATGAAACCATGCATAAGCGTAGCAGCTTTGGGCCACCAGATAATACAATTGTAGATCCGGGACGCCATATCCCCCCGTCATATAGGAGGGTGAGCACCTGCCAGCGGACCCTCGCCCTCTTGCCTCCCCAGACCAAACTGATGAGGTGTGAGCACAATGTTAAAAAAAAAAACATTCGTAAGGGGTATGGGAATATTGTTAAAAAGATATAAAAATTTAGGGAGCACTACCATCTTAAGTAACGCGACTCTTCTGGCAATTGACAACGGTAAACGCAGCTACATTTCCACTTGTGCCTCTAGTGTACAGATTGCTTGTCCACAATTCAAGAGGAGGATTTGGGCAGTATCCAGGTGGATATGGATGCCCAAATATTTTACCGAGTCCTTGCACCATTCTAGGGGAAATTTGCATTCCCACTGGACTGTGCAGGTTGTCAAAGGAAAGATCACCGACATGTGCCAATTGATGCCTAGGCCAGAGAAACGGCCAAATCTGAGTATTTTTACAATGAGCGGCTCTAAGTTTACTTGGGGATCTCTGACATAGAGAATATTGTCATCTGCGTAGGCCAGTGTTGAATTGCAGGCCTTTCTGCAAATGCCGTTCCTGGAAATGGCGAATTAAGGGATCCATAGCCAGGATTAACAATAGGGGGGACAGGGAGCAGCCCTGTCTGGTGCTGCGGGAAAGAGAAAAGGGTCGGGATAGCGTGCCGTTCAGGCGAAGACTCGCCGTGGGCCGGCTGTGTAGCAAAGCGGTGGTGGCGATAAAGCCCACGGGCATGCCCATTCGGCGCATCACCGAGATGAGGAAGGGCCATTCTAAGGAATCAAAGGCCTTTTCCGCATCTAATAGAATTGCGGCGGCGGGGACATCCGGGTTAATTCTGTGAATAACAGAGAAGAGTGTTCTGAGATTTAATGAGGTAGAATGGTGTGGGACGAAGCCTGATTGGGCCGGTGATATGATTCTTCGGCCGACGGGTCGCTCGCCACTTTAGTAGTGTATAGAGCTGTGAAATAATCCAAGAATTTGGTACGAATCTCTGAGGTGGAGGTGAGTGTCCGACCCGTGGAAGACTGCAATTCAGTGATGTATGCTCTTCTGTATGGGGATCGGAGCATCCGTGCAAGTACCCTGCCGGGTCGTTCACCCTCTCCATACCGTCTGGCGATATGATAATTGCCCATATATAATAGCTCACGTTCAGCAGTCTCACAAAATTAAACTAAAAGGGCCAAGCGTCCTCTCGCCGCTCCCGGGTCAGGGGACTGAAGCGTTGCGGTATCCAAGTCATCTAGTTCGCGTTCGATGCGTGCAAGTGTGTTTCGCAGATCTTTAAGAACTCCGGCATGCTTGGCGATGCAGATGCCCCCGATATATGCTTTGAAGCCCTCCCACAAGACCGCCCATGTGTCAACTGAACCATTATTTATGGAGAAGTAGTCTTCAATGGTTTCGCGTACTTCTGCATTAAAAAGATCATCATGGAGGGCACGGCTCGGGAACCGCCATTACCGCTCAAATCCTTCGGGATGAGGGACATGCAGGTGAAGCTGTACTGGAGAATGGTCCGAATATGTCCTCGGTAGTGTCATGAGAGACCCGAACCAACTGGTAATGCCAGGGGAAATCAGCCAAAACTCTATTCCAGTCCAGGTGTTCTGTTGGCCGGAATAATGTGTATAATTTGTGAGAGCGGGATTGCACAGGCGGCAAATAGCTAGCAGCGATAGTTGCTCACAAAGTTCTAACAGGGCACGGCGTGTTCAAGGTTTGGTGTCTGGGGATATGGCGGTGCTGTCTAAGCTGTGGTTATGGAGTACGTTGAAATCTCCCCCTACTAAAAGAAAGCAAGGCTCGAGCCTCGCTAACTGGGTGTGTAGTGTATGGAAAAACCGGGTGAATCTGTATTTGGGCCATATACACACACCAGTGCCGTGTTATGTCCCATGATCCCGTTACAATTATGTATCAGCCCTCACTGTCCCCCACCATGGAGCTGAGGCTGAATGGGACCCGTTTGTGGATAAGGATGGCTGTGCCTCTGGCGTAGCTACTGTAATTAGCAAAATACCTGTATGCACCCCAGCTAGCTGCAAAGCGTGGCGAGTCTGATTTGGGTAGATAAGTTTCCTGCAAATAAGCAATGTCCATGTTGTGTCTTAGTACATAGTGAACAACCTGCCGCCTTTTGCGATTGTCATTAAGTCCCCTGATATTCCAGGACATCAAGGATTAGCCAGAGGGACCATCAACGTTGCCTAACCTAGCCATCGACTGTACTTTTCAAGCCTATCATAGTCAAGTAGCTGCAAATAGAGAAAAACTGTGACAGTACCCAATTCTGCAAACAAATATAGATATTTAAGCAATGTGAAACGTCCCCTCCTCCCCCCACCCAATCTTACTCCCATCAAAGCGAGGCAGAACCATAACAACAAGTAGAACGTAAAGTACCAATTGCCTTTACACTGAAATTAGAAATCCCTAGAACGGTACATTCGTAATAACCAGAACAAACCCAAAGATATACACTGTTAGGGGTGGCAATGCCACGTCAGACAACCAGCTATGTGTAACATTGCATAAGTATGGAGAACATTATCCCTGTGTAGTCGTATAATAATGAAGAAGGGCCAATGCATCAGAGTCAACCAGTGCCGGAACTAGAAAAGAGTACAACACTTGCATCGGAGCCGCTGTGTGGGGGAGGGCCCCCCTCCTACCGCAGTCCTGTTGTTATTTTGTTTGTATGCATGACAGAATTCCTGCACCTCAGTAGGATTTTCATAAATACGAGCCTGGCCCCCAACATCGACCATCAGCCTGGCGGGGTACAACATGCCATATTTTAAACCCAGATTTCTGAGGGTGGCCTTGACTCCATTGTACTTACGGCGTGCATCCTGCACCATGACCGTGAAGTCCGGGTAAAAAGAGAGTTTAGAGATTTGCCCTGTGGTGTCCCCACGCTCTCTTGTGAGGCACAGTACAGAGTTGCGGTCCCGGAAGTTCATGATACGTGAAATGATGGGCCTAGGGGGGCATCCTGGATTTGGCCTGGGCCCCAGGGATCGATGTGCATGCTCTATCACAAACCCAGGGGTAAACGACTCTCTCCTGAACAGGTCAGCCAACAGAGTATCGACAAATAGGTCCATAAGGCTGGTGGCAGTGGTCTCCGGGACCCTCAGGATGCAGATGTTGTTGCGCCTGCTGCGTGCTTCAAGGTCTTCATTCTTGATTGCCACCTCTTTTAGGATGCGTTCGACGCGCTCTAATCTTTTGAGGGACTGCGCAGTGCCATCTTTGATATCCGAGATGCGAGCCTCCGCCACATCCAGGCGCCTGTCATGAACTTGGATTTTAGACCCCAGATCCGCCAGGCTTTTGTCCAGCGCGTCAAACCGTCCGTCTAGGGCTTTGAAGCCAGCCCTCATCTCCTGCAGCACTGCCGTGGATAGGGCTGGGAGGCCGTCCGCGTGGTCTGTACCCTGTGCGCTCTCCGCCATGTTGGAGCCTTCCTCAGGGGCCCTGTCTGTGAGCTTTTCAAAGGGTAGGGTTTTCTGTTTGGGGTCTTTACGGCCCATGCCGCGGGGCCGCTGTGCAAGTGCAATCGTGGGGAAGCGGGGCACTGCCAAGTCTCATGGGAGTGTTGAATCTATCCAGCGTGACAATCCAGCAGCGTGGGGCGCAGTGGAATGGTTTGGGGTACAAAGGACTCAATCCGCAGCTGCCCTTAAAAAGCAAAGAGTGGCAGGCTATGGGCTCCAGTAGATGTACGATGTGGGACCCAGGTGTTGGATCGGCGCAGCAGGTAAGCCCCAATCCGCCATCCAGACCGCCGCGTCCTCGTTGCAGGCCCGGGGGGGAGCCGGTTGGCGACAAGGTCCTGAGCTTAGGCTCCCATCCCCCATCAGGCCAATTTGTGGGCCCTGTGTCTGTATGACTGGCAGTGTCTCGGCCACGGCCTCCGCGCTGTAGAGAGGGGAGGTGGGCAGTAGGCCAGCAGCAGCAGGCGGGCCAGGCGTAGAATTTGAAGTGAAGGTCCAGAGGCTGGGTGGAACACGTGCCTATGCTGCGTTGGGGTGGAGGGCAGCGCAGGTGATAGTAGGCCTCTTGTGACTGCAGAAGCCAGGAGGTAGGCCGGAGGCTCACTGTCTCTCCGATAGCTGGGCCTAAATGTGTAGGAGCCGCGTCACTGGGTAGCAGGCCTTGGCGCGTAGAGGCAGACACCCGCTCGAGCCCCTCCACTCTCAGCGCCCACCCATGTCCAAATGGGTGCAACCCTAGCTCATCGCGTGCCCTGTCCCCGCCCGGCCTCAGGGAAATGGCAGCCACGCGTATTGGAGGTCGGGCGCACCCAGTCGCAGCCGCACCCTAGCCGAGCTGATGGGTGATCGGGGGGTGGCTTTGCTGCCCCACGCCCAACTCACTCACCACCACAGCGGGCTCCTGCTCACCTCGACCCCTTTAATACGTGTCGTCGTCCTCCGGCCTGTCTGTGCAGGAAAGAGCCTCCGACTGCGCCCGTGATCGCTCCGCCGCCTCCTGCGTCACACGCCATATCTCAATGGTGGAGGCACCTCACCGCACCAGAGTCAGCCCGGCGCGCTCAGTGTTTTCTCAGTGCTCCAGTGCTGTTCTTTATGGGGCAGTTGCCCTATCGTGCATCAGGGAAAACGCGGTATAGCTGGGGCATCCAACAGAGCTTCTGCAGCAAGCAGCCATCTTAGTCGCTTGCGTGGCCACGCCCCCCCAAGTAGGCCTTGTTCAAGGGCTGTGGTCCTTGATGTCTATGTACTTTCCAGATACAAAGTCAATGGTACTGATATTTTGTAATTTATTTCAATTCGAAACTCTCATTTTGGGAGTTCACCACTGAAATACAATGACTTTAAAACAAACATGGTGCTCTTTTAGCAAGCGTTCAGTGCCTTCGATGAACAGTGCTTTCAAAGGAGCCGCCACAGTGGCGGCTCCACTGAAGACACATAGTTCCCCACCAGGCAGAAGGGTATGTCTAAATGACAGATATTCCTTCACCAGTAAGGTGGAGGCCATATCTTCCTCTACTTGTGCAGGCCAGTAGACCATCCTCCTCTAAATGTCTCCAGACTGCTGAAATCTAACCAGGGAGAAGGCAAAGCTTATCTTAGGCCTGTGACCAACCAGGGCAGCTGACGAAGGATGAAATGAAAACGAATGAATCACTCAAATACTAGGGAGCATAGGTGAGCTTTTAAAGATTTTTTTAACTTGATAAAGTGCTCCTAAAGTATTAGGCATAGTGGTTATAGTCCATTTGGGAGCAGCCTTTAAAAAATTGTTTATAAGTAAATCAATATTCCATGTAATGAAGGAGACCTTTCTCATGCAATCCTGTCTGTGCCCGTCCGCGACCGGGAGGCGACCAGTGCCAGGAACCCTGGCTCTCCCAGGACCCACCGCTATGATTCCACCACCCTCAACACACTCAACCCCGGAAGACACACCGGCTGGGTAAGAACCGCACCAAACACCACACAGGAGTAGTTCTCGTGCAAAGCCTGCCATGGATCCTTCACCATCGTCAAGGCCCCCACCACCACCGAAGGCCCGCCCGACGCACGCACCACCAAAACCCTGACCTGCATCCTCCTCAACGTGCGCTCCCTGCACCAACACGCCATAGAGATCTGGGACATGTTCGATACCCTCTCACCTGACGTGGCCTTCTTCACAGAAACCTGGACCAACGCCGCCTCCGGCCCCGACATCGCCACTGCCATCCCAGATGGCTACAAGATCTAGAGAAAAGACTGCCTCCACCGCCCAGGAGGAGGACTCGCCATCGCACACAAGACCCCACTCCGACTTTTCACTTCCAGCACGAGCGACCCCACTCCGACACAGAACACCTTCACTTCCAGATCCAGACCAGCCCAAGGACCGTGCTATGCGGCACCCTTATCAACAGACCACCAGGCCCTCACACCTAGTCTTCAACCAACATCGCCGAGCTCGCCGCACCCCACGCTATCACCTCCACGGACTACATCCTACTCGGGGACCTGAATTTCCACCTCGACAACCGCAACGACCCCCACTCCGCCACTCTCCTTGAAAGCCTCGCCATTCTAGGACTGAAGCAGCTGGTCGACACATCCACGCACAGAGCCGGACACACTCTGGACCCTATCTTCGCAGGAGGAACAAACATCCGGTTCAGCCACACCACCCAGCCATCCTGGACGGACCACCACTGCGTCCATTTCACCTTCAAGACCACCGCTGCACCCAAGCCCGCCCCGCGACCGCTACAACGAAACTGGAGCAAGATCACAGAGGAACTCCTCAACACCACCCTACACCAAGACCCCCCCAGCGCCACAACCGACACCAAGTTCGCAGCCACAGAACTCCACCGCTGGATCGCCCCCTGCGCCGACATACTGGCTCCCGTCCGGCTCCCCACCAAAGAATGCCCCCTGAAGGCCGCCTGGTTCACCACAGAACTACAGGAAGCCAGACATTCATGTAGACGCCTAGAGAAAACCTGGCAAAACCAGAAAACCATGGAAACACAGAACAACCACAGGAGCGCCCTGAAGGAATACCACCAGCACATAAGAGACACCAAACAGACCTTCTTAAAGGACAAAATCCAGGCCAAGGCGACCAACGCCAAAGAAATGTTCAGCATCATACAGCAGCTCACACAACCACCCAGCGAAGCCATGGACGTCAAGCTCAGCACGTACTTCCACCGTAAGATCAAGGACCTCTACGATAATTTCAGTGAACCAACAAGGGACATCACCCCCCGCCCCATCGCGGCCGACCTGCCAATGATCTCGACCTGGACGCCCACGACCATCGAACGCATCACCGCAACCATGCATAAAACCCACTCAGGAGCCCCCACAGACCCCTGCCCACTGCACATATTCCACAAGGCTGCTGCCGCCATCGCACCTGAACTTGATGGACCATCAACGCCTCCCTCATGTCCGGCATCTTCCCAGACAACTGGAAGTGGGCGGAGGTTAAACCCCTCCTCAAGAAGCCCACGGCTAACCCAACGGACCTGAAAAACTACCGGCCTATCTCTCACCTCCCTTTCACAGCCAAAGTCACTGAGAGACTCGTGACGCTCAACTGACCACCTTCATCGAAGAGAACTCCATCCTAGACCCCTACCAGTCCGGATTCTGCAGTAACCACAGCACAGAGACCATCCTCCTCGCCGCCACAGACGTCATCCGCATGCTACTCGACCAGGGACACACTACGGCCCTCATCCTTTTTTACCTCTCCGCAGCCTTCGACACCGTCTCTCATCGCACCCTTGCAGCCAGACTTCATGACGCTGGGATACAAGGAACCGCCCTTCACTGGATCCAATCCTTTCTCTCCGGCAGATCCCAGAGGATCAGACTCCCTCCCTTCCTCTCCAAACCCACCGACATCAACTGCAGAGTGCCCCAGGGCTCATCACTCAGTCCCACGCTCTTCAACGTCTACATGGCCCCCGTCGCCACCATCATCAGACAGCACGGGCTCAGCATCGTGTCCTATGCAGACGACACACAGCTCATCCTCTCACTCACGAAGAATCCCGACAACACCAGACTCTGCTTCCAGGAGGGAATGAAGAATGTGGCAACCTGGATGAAGGACAGCTGCCTTAAGCTGAACTCGGAGAAGACCGAGGTCCTCATCCTCGGACCCTGCAACTCCACCTGGGACAACTCCTGGTGGCCCTCCACCATAGGGAACCCTCCCACTCCTACAGACAATGCACGCAACCTCAGCATCATCCTCGACTCCTCCCTCTCCATGAACCGCTAGGTCAACGCCGTCGCTTCGACTAGCTTCAACTGCCTGCGCATCCTCTGCAAGACCTTCAAATGGATCCCCTCCGACTGCAGGAAGACCGTCAAACATGCACTCATAACCAGCAGACTGGACTATGGCAACGTCCTATACGCTGGAATCAACAGATCTCTCCTTCACAGACTCCAGACCATCCAGTATGCCACCGCCAAACTCGTACTCGGGACTCCACACCACAAACACATGACTCGACACCTACGAGACCTCCACTGGCTCCCTGTCGAGAAGAGGGTCACGTTCAAGCTCCTAACACACGCCTACAAATCCCTCAGCAACATTGGACCCAAATACCTCAACGAGAGACTATCCTTCCACGTACCCAAGAGAAACCTACGCTCTGCCGACCTCGCCCTGGCAGAAGTCCCCCGGATCTGCAAGAACAGAACAGGCAGGAGAGCTTTCACCCACATCGCAGCCAAGACCTGAAACGAGCTCCCTGTGAACATCAGACGTTCCCCAACCCTGCACACTTTCAGGAAGGACCTTAAGACCTGGCTCTTCCACTGATCCGGAGCTCCCCCACTACCAGCGCCTTGAGACCCTCACAGGTGAGTAGCACGCTTTATAAACCCCTGATTGATTGATTGACCTATAATACAAAGACTGATATCATCTTCAAAACACATAAACATGCTTTTTCAAAGCACACTTTACCACGATTTAACAGACATATCCGACTACCAGTTGTGCATTTAGCTGATATTGTTCAGGACTGCACATCTGACAATATATTTCACATTTCTCGTCCTTAAAGATAAGTCATTCTATCACCAAATGACTAGAGGGGGTTGTTGTACTTACCTGAGTTTCTGAAAGGTTTGGAGGGTCATGGCTGTCTGATAAGATGAACTCAAACGTATCTTCAAAAATCTCTCCTCCAAGATGATGATAATGAATGAGGCCATGAAAAAGATCCCTCTGCAAAAAGCTAGATACCACAGCACCTAGAAAATACAAGAAGTTACAAATATATTCACAGGGATACATACCTATACATATATATATATATATATATATATATATATATTATATTATCTACTGGCAGTCGCACGGTGCGCGCACCTCGCGATTTAAAATAAATAAATTAATAAATACATAACTTAGCATTTAAAAAACCGTTCAAATTCACTGAAAAAACCATAGGTTTCACACACGTTATAGTTACGAATTAGCATTTAAAAAACCTTGCAAATTCACTTAAAATACCATAGGTTTCACACATGTTATAGTTAGCTGGACATTTCACTCGTAAAAAACCAATGAAATTCCCCCATTATAGTTAGTGCAGGCAACTATAACTCACGCAACCGCAATCCTCTGCTGATGACGTCAGATATTACATCACTGATGACATATGTGTCTTTATGAAAAATAAATATTTGTAATATATGTATAGCTAAAGATTAATGGAAGAAGACATGGGTAAATAGGTGTCTAAATACAGTGATGTAATATCTGACATCATCAGCAGAGGATTGCGGTCGCGTGAGTTATAGTTGCCTGCACTAACTATAACGGGGAAATTTCATTGGTTTTTTACGAGTGAAATGTCCAGCTAACTATAACATGTGTGAAACCTATGGTTTTTTAAGTGAATTTGCAAGGTTTTTTAAATGCTAATTCGTAACTATAACGTGTGTGAAACCTATGGTTTTTTCAGTGAATATATATACACACACACATAGACATATGTATATTATTTTTTTTTTAAATCACAATGTATAATCTATATTAAAATCCTCTTTTTTCCCCAAAATCTGCTTTAGTAGCTTTTTCGGTTTAAAACAGTATGAATTTTTTTTAATAGAAACATTTCGCAATAACTATAGCAGTGAAACACTGGTTATCTTTATCACTACAACAACTCTCTATATACATTAGTTCCAGCGTTCTCATCCATTCAGCGTTACGAAAATAGGGGAGTGATTCTATTACGGAATTCAGAGGAAGGAATCAGAACAATTATATAAACAGAATTCCTCTGAAACCATAGATTAGACTTTTGTTTTTTGCCTCATTAGTCCTTTTTATTGACAATGGGCTTTGAGCAATTTATCATTATTTTACTTTATAGGTATTTTTTTCAGTTCCATAAACCAATATGTTTTAAAACATACCCTTTGGATAACATTGCAGTTGTTAGCAAAAAATTACATTACTCACATCTATACAATATGAACAATACAGACAACAATAACACACATTTTTGACATAAAACCTTAATAGACAAATACACGTTTCTAAACAATATTGGTCCTACACATTATTCATTATTGTTGGAACCTTAGTAGTTAGATCCTCAACATAAAGCTTCACTCAAGGTCCTCTGGAGGTCGGGAACACTTTTATATTCAGTTTTATGGACTCAAAAGATAGATATATAATTTCACTATCTCAGAATGTTCACTATTAAGTAAGTCAAATTTGTCCATATAGACCCAGATGCTCCAGAAAAGTAAAGTGCCAACGCGTTTCAACCTTCGTTGAGAAGGACCATAACAAAGTAATTATATGAAGGTCTTCATCAGGGCAGTGTAGTTTTCAAGTAGGACATTGTGCCTGTATAAAATAATAAAGTATATATATTTTTACAAGGAATAAAAGTTATAAATCAATCATTGTTGTTCATTGAGTTGCATTCTGCAACTTATGTATCAGAATATTTGTTCTCTCATATGCTGGAGATATATGGTGACAGTATTTCACGGCCTGTATTAATAGACAATAGACTTTAAAGTCACCAACTCAATCAATTAGCTTGTTATTAAATTTAAAAGAGGCCAAATATGTTAAACGTACCGTTTTAATTTTGTTCAAGTGGGTATCAAATCCTTATACCACGTGTCGCTCCTTAATCCATTATTTTTATAACTATTAGGGAAGGAGATCCATCCAATTTTGTTTTTGGAGTCGTTATATACCAATTTAGGACCGGAAAAACATAGGAATCATAGGAAAAGTGTATTAATACTGGTGTAACTGCACCTAACTCGTGCACCATCACCGGTGTGCATTTTTAGGGACATGATTTATGGAAACGAGGAAAAGTTATTGTAAGGCCTATTGTGATTTTAGCTAAATCGCAATGCCACACACTCTTTTGGTGAACTATCCCGTATCGAGTTTCTTCTAGGATGCAAACGTGGCATGGGGATCATTATAACTCGGTTCTATTTCTCTTCCTACTTCACCCGTGTGCTCCTGAATTTCATGCGTCTAAAACACGTATAGCGTTCTGTGTACCTGATTTTATCCTGTATACGGCTTACGATTCTTATCCGGTCGGTGAAGAAATCCTTTCCCTGATTTCGCGTGTCGAACAGGAAGACATTCGTCAATATATTTATGCTTCCTGGATCGTCAACGGTAATGACGTTATCCGCATTGACGCATGCGTAGTAAGCCTGGCTTCCGGATTAGGAGTGTCTATTGACGACTGCCTGGCTTCCGGTGTACCCATTTGTATTTGCCGCGATCGTTATTATAAATGATGGTCTATTTAAAGCATGATATTAAATAACGTTATACTAAAAGGAACAAAGGGAAGTTTACGGTTTTTTGCAAATGGTGCCGCATTAAATTACCAATATTAATCGGCACAAATGGAACACGCACATGTCCTTATTTACGCCAATATCTTTTGGGGGGAAAAAACTTCACTCCTGATAAGCTGGTCAAAACTTAAAAGGACCATTACAACGCATAATATTAAATTGCATTTAAGGTAAGTATTGGATAGTATAGGGGTAAAAATTACTATTCTAACTCCAGGGGGTGCAACAGTAGGGTAAGTGTTGGATTGCGTTGTAATGGTATGCGTTGTAAAGTAGTATGCGATGTAATGGAATGCGTTGTAAAGGTAGTTTTTAAACATGCGTTGTAGTGTTATGCTATGTAATGGAATGCGTTGTAGTGGATGTTGCGTTGTAAAAATTTCGTTGTAAGTGTAGTGCGTTGTAATAGTTGCGTTGTAAAGGTTGTTCACCGAATTTTTCATTGTAGACTCTAGGCTGCTTGAATGCTGGTGATCAATCATTTAAGCTTGAATTAATTTTGTTAATGGTTAGTTTACATCAATGTATAGCAAAATGCAGTTAAATACCTGTGATATCTGTGAAGTGCTTCTTGATCAACTGTCCAGCTTTAGGTTGTTTGGTGATCTTGTAAAGAATATAATCATCACTTGAATCAAAATCAGAGGCCATCAGCATGTGATTTTCAACAAGAACTGTGTCTCCCTCAGCAAGTTCAAAGGCAACATTGGTTACCAGAAAAGGTGGACTGTCGTCTTTAGGAAGAATATTGATGGGTAATTTGTGCCTGATACTATGTTTTCCATCAGATATCCGGAAGACTATGTAATCCTTGGTGGTGTCGCTGTCATCATGATTATAAATTACAACTCCATCCTTAATATCTTGGACTGTGAACATGAAGCCTTTGCCCCCTGGACATAATCAGATAAGAACATATCATTACATTATGAAAGTAAGAACTCACACATATGACTATATTTTGAACTATTGCCCTTGCCTTTCAAAACTGCAGTAGCACAGCTTTCAATTCAGGAAGCTGTGCCACCATTTTGTACTTAAAAGTTAAATGCATACCTAGCAATACCATTAGTATATACCCAAATCCTGGAGAAATGTATCAGAGCACGGCATTGTAATTCATATTTAAACATAACAGTTGCAAAAGTACCACCACTTATTAAATAAAATGGACAATAAAAACACATTTTAGGCTTGGAAAGTAGCTTTTACCTATGGCCTTCTGCCATGTTGCTTCTTTTTATGTAGTTTTTTAAACTTATGATCATGTGCTTTACCTCCTGTAAACATGTATGTTATTATAAACAAGTTGTATTCCAGACCAACTTACACGGTGAAAAATCTTGATGTTTAGATGACTGACTTCAATACATAATAGTCTATTGGCTTCCTAGAAGGTGCAACTATTTTCCAGATGAAATCAAATAGACTATGAAAGTTAAGCTACAGTTGTTTTTTTTTCTTCTCTTGGAACTCAGAGTTAGAAAATCACTTGATTTTGAGAACTACCCACCCATACTTTTATATTATATATGGTTCCTGAATCCTCTTCCTCTGGTCAACCGTTCTCATGAATCACTTTGCAGAAGCAGAGGAATCATATGAAGCTAGGCACAATGAGACCTAACTATCCCTACCTCCTCCAGCTGTAATTCTTAAACAATATATACCTTCTGTCCTTCGAATGTAGACATATTTTACCTCTTCCACCAAATCATTTAAAACAATCACCTCACATTTTGCCAGTCTCCTCACCCACCCATTGCACTTTCCTTGTCCTGCTGCCCTCCCACATCACCTTCAATAACACCCTGTCAGGAAGCAGGGCTTAAAAGTATAGCTTAATGCTTGGAACTTGGCACTCCTGGTGCCAAGGGGTTTTGTGTGTTTGTACGATCTATATGGAGGTTTTGCATGAGAAGAGAGCACACTATGTGACAGTGTCCCAACACCCAACTATATTTCCCTGCTGGCCATAAACTCTTACGTACTATGGAGACATGGACTTCATGTTGGACATCTGGGTAAAACTTCTTTAGTGGCCCATGGCACCTTTGTTAGACAATTGCGATACAATGTTGCTGAAGCCAGGACCTTTGTATGTGGATCTAGGATTTTCTTTGCTAAAGACCAGTTACTTCCTTGAATTGTATTATAGGACATTGGAAATACAGTGCAGTATTTCTGGAAGTCTTGTTTGAACTATTTTTTGAACGTTATTATGAACTCTTATACGACTGTGGTCATTATATTTTACTAAGGGCCTGATTTAGATATCAGTGGATGGGTAACTCTGTCACAATGGTGACGGATATCCCGTCCACCGAAATATCAATTCCATTATATCCAATGGCATTTATATTTCGGCGGACCGGATATGTGTGATCATTGTGATGGAGTAACCCGTCTGCCGAGATCCAAGTCAGGCCCTAAGTGTTATCATGTGACGGAAAATGTCATTTTTTTAGATGGGACTATGTTGACCATTGTTGCACTGGCTCTGCCCCTTTAGGGCACCAGGAGATTTTGCTTTTCTGATCACCCGGATTTGGACTTTTTACTGTGGGTGAGTCTCACTATCGGTGTCTCACCCACGGTAATCACATGGCAAACGGACTGTGTGTGTTTACCACCAGTGTTCGCCTTTTAAGATAAGGCTGATGCGAGGCAGTAGGGGTAAGGGGCACTTGGCTGGTTACACGTGCACACGCGTGGGAGACTACTGTTCTTCACATCCCGGTAATTGCACACAGGTAGCCATGGGTAATCGTGACTCTGCAGGATTAGGAATTCACCTGGGATAGGCATCATGAGGATAGTGTACACTATTAGGGAAAGTCAGTGTGATGTACTGTTTTGCCTGTAGTGGCACCCCATTATACACATAGGGTGGGAACTGCCTTAGAGTGTAGTTTCACTTCTTGTTGGCCTACAGAGACAATTGAAGTCTTGAATTAGAGTACAAGAAATCAAATATGTAAGTTCCAAAATGATAACTGTACATCTTATGGGTTATTCAGATTTTCCATAGTTTCCTGGCCCAGCTCAGGATCAGGGCCCAGGCCTTGTGTAAGCATGTGGTGCCCAGTTAATTACATTCTCTCCAGCAGCAGGAATAAATGCCATTACACACAAAAAGAGCAATTAGCACTACTTGTCCCAGCTCCTGATGAGGAGAGGGGTGGGACGGAATGATCTCAATCAATCACTCTCCCTTGACTGAGGGTTTTTCTACTCTTCGCTGTTGGATCCTGAGACCACCAAGGGTAACTGGAAGGAAGAACCCCCACTCAGGACCAAGGACTCTGTCCAATTGACTCCAGAACCAGTGGGTCTCCCCAAGGGCCAGTGAGACTGGGCCCCTTACACCACCTGAGGACAAGCTGAGGGAAAGCCCTGGACTTTTATGCGCAGAATGCAAGATCAGGAGGAAAGCTGGTGCAGGGAGCCAGGAGGCCCATCTTCTTGATGATTGCACCACTTTGGAGGTGAGGAGACTTGCTGCAACTACACCTGGTGGATAGAGCTCGTCTCCAGGAGTAAAATGAGCCCAGGATCGTCCAAATCGGCCCAGGGTGGTCTGGAGTTATGGCATTTTAAAGTTTGATGACCTTTGACCTTTTTTCTGTGACAGAGTGCATGAGGGTCCACTGCCCAGCTGCTAAATTCCCCCGGGATGGGCCAGGGTCCGGGGAACGGTGCATGATTGGGGCCCCCACTTCACTTTCATTTCTTCGCCTTGGCGTATTTCTGTTTTAGGGGGCCAGGACCCCAATCCCAGACCCCCGATCCCACCAGGAAGAGAAAACAGCATAAGTGCAGAGGAGCACTGTCACGCTCCCCCACAAAGGTGGGTAGGGGGCCCCGGACCCCATACCTGGCTTGAGGAAGAAGACGCAGAGGGAGCGCGGTGCTTCCCCGCTGAGGCAGGAAGAGGCCTAAGACCCCATCATTGGGCCCGAGGGGATGAGGAAAAAAGAAACGGGGGTGCCGCCGTAATCCCCCCAACTGCAGCTGCCATACAGCACAAGACCTGCCTCACTGGGGCGGGCATGGGAGAAAGGACTGCCGAATCCTGTGGTCGCACACTGTAGTGTGGTCTGTTTGGGAAGATGGCTGGGGAAGTGAGGCTTTTGGAGTGCTCTGTGGGATTGGGCACCCCTTCCATCCCTCAAGCAAAGGGAAAAAAAGGCTTCACGGCTCTCCAAGCTCAGCTAGAGAGCTGATACTATGTTATTCACTTCACCTCACCAAAATCGCCCCATAATGCCTTTGTGGGGCCGAGTTATTTGGAATACATTTTTGCTCATATCTCTGCTTGTTGTGGCCACCAGCAATCACTTTAGCTCGATCCCACTTTTCTCCTAAAGGTACTTTCAGAGTCCTCACTGTCAGTTGGGAGACACCAAAATTATCACCTCTCCTCAATTCCAATGCCTTTTCAAGCACCCCAATGGCTGGAGCATTTGCTCTTCAGCTGGGAGTGTTATGCCCTCTAGGGGCCATGTGTATGATAACATTCAGGAAGGCCCGAAAATGCTCATGCTCATGTAAAATGTTGGTACGCCCGCTAGGGGCTGACTGTATGGTTGCAATGCAATGCTATTTCCATGTGATACCCTCTGCATGTGATATACTCTAGGGACTGTTTTTACATTTGCGGTTTGATATTAGATCCATAGAAGAATACACAAACACAAGGTTTTTTCCTGATAAATGCATTATTGGGTTACCATAATGATTGTAAATGTTTTATTGCTTCATCGCAACTAAAAGTTTTTTTTTATTATCACAATAGTAATGTGTATATTACAAAAAAAATGACTGAACTCACTTGCGATGTTTTGGAGACCCCTCTAGGGGGCCACGAGTCATTACACAATGTCATCTATGGTATGTTCCATCTGCCAATGTATATATTTGTAAATTATTGTGTAGCATTTAGTAATGTGTGTGTAATAAAAGTACTGACTGGATAATCATTTATAGACTGTTATTATTGCGTGCCAGTGATTACTAGCCCACACCACCTCCCTGGAGTAGGCCTTGGACTGCTCCACTTTGCTACCCTGTGAGAGTCCAGTGCT